>NC_064639.1:719548007-720209257 GCF_023864345.2 Schistocerca serialis cubense | reverse complement strand
TCCATGAGGGTGCTTGTCCACCTCCATCCCCTCGCTGCATCAACTGTATGGGTGACCACGCTGCTTCCTCTCGAGATTGCCCCGTTTTTAAGGACGAAAAGCTCATCCAGGAAATCAGAGTGAAGGAAAAGGTGTCGACCTTTGCTGCTCGAAAATTATTCGCCAGTCGACAGCCCACCGTGCCTCAGACAGGAAAATACAGCACTGTCCTTGCTTCTCTTCGGCCAACAAAGGAGGCGGCCACGCAGACTTGTGACCTCACCTTTAGTGCCACGGTCGTCAGATCGGCCAGCGCAAAGATCGCCCGTTCAACCTCACCACTTTCGCCTGCCCACTCTCTGGCTCACCCTTCGTCGGGTTCTGCTAAATCTCGAGCCCAAAAGTCAGACACCAAGACTTCGAAAAAAGAGCATACTCGTGAAGAGTTTTTACGTACCGCAACTTCCCAACCATTGGTTCCTCCTTCATCTAAACATCATACTTCCAAGAAGGCTACAAAGAAACACAGTTCCTCTCCTTCTCCGCCAAGGTGTGTCCCATCTACAGCAACACCTGGCGGAAATCGCCCTCGGCCGTCTTCTGTGTCGCCGAGGCGCACTGCTGGCGGCCGATCAACCGGCCGATCGCTGGTGGCAGGAGCTGCTCCTGAACAACCTATGGATCAGGATCTTCTGCCTTCGGCTGAATGCCATTCCATGCTGTCGGTCGCAAGCTCTGAGCAGTCGTTGAGTTGACAGCAACCTTGGTCACATTCCTCCATTTTCTGTTCACCCTATGTCCATTATCCACTGGAATATCCGCGGTATTCGAGCCAATTGGGATGAATTGTCGATCCTCTTACGATCCTACTCGCCGGTCATCTTCTGTCTTCAGGAAACAAAGCTGCGTCCCCATGACCGCTTTGTTCTCCCTCATTTTCAGTCCATCCGATATGATCTCCCCTCTGTTGAAGGCACTCCAGCACATGGAGGACTCATGATTCTTCTCCATGATACTCTCCATTATCACCCAATTCACTTAAACACTTCCTTCCAAGCTGTTGCCGTCCGTCTTTCCCTTTCCGGATACACGTTCTCTCTTTGTACTGTATACATTCCATCGTCCACACCAATGGCACGAGCTGATCTCCTTCATCTTCTTGGTCAGCTTCCACCCCCCTATTTGCTGGTTGGGGACTTCAATGCACACCACCCGTTTTGGGGATCTCCACATCCTTGTCCACGTAGCTCACTATTGCTAGACGTCTTCCACCAAGTGGATCTAGTTTGCCTCAACACTGGGGTCCCTTTATTTTTGTCTGCCTCCACGACAAATTTATCTCATTTGGACCTTGCAGTCGGTACTGTTCCGCTAGCTCGGCACTTCGAATGGTTCGCCCTTGATGATACACACTCGAGTGACCACTTTCCATGTGTCCTTAGACTGCAGCCTCAACTGCCATTTATGCGCCCGCGACACTGGAAGTTTGCCCAAGCTGATTGGACACTTTTTTCGTCTCTATCGACATTCGATGACCTTCACTTTCCCAGCATCGACGATGAGGTCACACATATTACCGACGTTATTCTTACAGCTGCGGAACATTCAATACCACACACCTCCGAATTGCCCCGGCGCCCCCCAGTTCTTTGGTGGAACGAGGCATGCCGTGATGCACTACGTGAGCGGCGACGTGCTCTCCGCGTTTTCCGCCACCATCCTACTTTGGCCAACTGTATCTGCTATAAGCAGTTCCGTGCGCGATGCCATCATGTCATCCGCGATAGCAAGAAGGCAAGCTGGAAATTCTTTATTAGCTCATTTAACACCTTCACTCCCTTCACTCCCTTCTTGGAAGTTTGGAGTCGGCTTCGACGGTTCTCAGGCACGCCTAGTTTCTCCCCGGTCTCTGGCCTCACTGTCGCACATGATACATTAGTGGACCCCCGTCGCAATTTCTAATTCGTTGGGTCAGCACTTTGCTGAGATTTCGAGCTCTTCAAATTACCCGCCAGTGTTTCTCCCGAAGAAACGTTCAGCGGAAGTGCGACCTCTTGCTTTCTCCTCTCAAAATCACGAAAGCTACAATACTGTTTTCTCCATGCGGGAACTCCAACATGCACTCTCTTCTTCTCGCTCCTCTGCCCCAGGACCGGATGGTATCCACGTCCAAATGTTGCTGCATTTATCAACCCATAGTCTGCGTTACCTCCTTTGCCTTTATAATCGAATTTGGACCGACAGTACTTTTCCCAGATGATGGCGGGAAGCTATCGTCATTCCTGTTCCGAAACCTGGAAAGGACAAACATCTCCCCTCTAGCTATCGCCCCATTTCTCACACGAGTAGTGTCTGTAAGGTTTTGGAGCGTATGGTGAATTATTGTTTAGCGTGGTGGCTGGAATCCCGCAGTCTTTTAACACCTGCCCAATGCGGATTCCGAAAGCATCGTTCTGCAGTTGACCATCTTGTTGCTCTCTCCACTTATATCATGAACAATTTTCTCCGGAAACGCCAAACAGTAGCAATATTTTTTGATCTGGAGAGAGCATACGATACCTGTTGGAGGACAGGCATCCTCCGCACACTGTTCTCTTGGGGCTTTCGAGGTCGGCTGCCCCTTTTTCTTCGCGAATTTATGGCAGAGCGCACATTTAGGGTGCGGGTGAACACTACTCTCTCCCGTACTTTCTCCCAAGAAAACGGGGTACCCCAGGGCTCCGTGCTGAGTGTTCTACTGTTTGCCATTGCCATAAATCCAATTATGGATTGTCTCCTTCCTGATGTCTCGGGCTCCCTCTTTGTGGACGATTTTGCGATCTACTACAGCTCTCAACGGACCAGCCTTCTTGAACAACGTCTTCAAGGATGTCTCGATCGCCTCCACTCTTGGAGCATCAAAACCGGCTTCCGTTTTTCTCCCAGTAAGACCGTTTGTGTTAATTTTTGGCGACGTAAGGAGTTTCTTCCGCCCTCCTTCCATCTAGGTCCTGTCAACCTTCCGTTTTCAGACGTCGCTAAATTCTTGGGTCTTATGTTTGACAGAAAACTGTGCTGGTCCACCCACGTTTCCTATCTTTCGGCTCACTGTTTGCGATCCCTCAACACCCTCCATATCCTGAATGGTACCTCCTGGGGAGTGGACGAGTGGTCCTTCTCCGCCTCTATTGCGCCTCAGTGCGCTCGAAATTGGACTATGGAAGCAGAGTTTACTCCTCTGCTCGGCCGTCTATTCTTCGGTGTCTCGACTCTATCCACCACCGTGGATTACGTTTAGTGTCTGGAGCTTTTTACACCAGCCCTGTGGAAAGCCTTTATGCTGAGACTGCTGAACGTCCGCTGTCCAATCGGCGAGCAGTCCTTCTGAATCGTTATGCTAGCCATCTGTCTTCCATGCCTGCTAACCCAGCCCATGACATTTTTTTCGACGCCTCCTTTGATGTAGGGTATACAGGCCGCCCCTCCTCCCTACTACCACCGGGAGTCCGCTTCCGTCAACTGCTCCATTCTCTTTCCTTCCGCTTTCCTAAAACCTTCTTGACAACTTGGGGTACAGCACCGCCTTGGCTCCGTCCTCGGATCTGCCTGCTCCGTGACCTTTGTCGATTTCCCAAGGATGGTACCCCTTCACTTGTTTATCGTCGGGCATTTGCTGCTCTATGTGCACAAATGACGGACGCCACATTTATTTACACCGACGGCTCGAAAACATCGTTCGGTGTAGGGAGTGCCTATATTGTTGGCGACACCCCAAATCACTTTCGGCTTCCCGATCAGTGTTCGGTTTATACTGTGGAGCTTTACGCTGTTCTCCAGGCTGTCCACTACATCCGCCGCCATCAGCAGATACGATACGTTATCTGCTCAGATTCTCTCAGCTCTCTCCTCAGTCTCCAAGCTTTTTATCCTGTGCACCCTCTGGTCCACCGGATTCAGGACTGTCTGCGCTTGCTCCACCTGGGGGGCGTCTCGGTGGCGTTCCTCTGGCTCCCGGGACACGTTGGTATCTGTGGAAATGAGGCGGCCGATATTGCAGCCAAGGCTGCGGTCTCTCTTCTTCGGCCAGCTATTCAATCGATTCCCTTCGCCGATCTACGGAGCGTTTTATGTCGTCGTGTTGTTCATTTATGGCACGCGCATTGGTCGACACTTCCCCATAATAAATTGCGGGACGTGAAAGTTCTTCCTTGTGCTTGGACCTCTTCCTCCCGAACGCGTTGTCGGGAGGAGGTAATTTTAACTAGACTCTGGATAGGGCACTGTCTTTTTAGCCATCGACATCTTTTAAGCGGCGATCCTCCCCCACTCTGTCCCCACTGCTCTCAGCTGTGGACCGTAAGACACCTTTTAATTGAGTGCCCCTATTTTAATCCGTTACGCTCCCGTCTACAGCTATCGCCTGATATATTGTCGATTTTAGCAGATGACACGCGCTCAGCCGACCGCGTTCTCAAGTTTATTAGTGCCAGTGAAATGACGTCAGTCATTTGAAGCCTTTTTTGGGGACAACCAACCCCTTTCTGTAGTGGATTTTTAAGCCTTTCTTCTGCTTTTAGTTTCTCCAATTTTATGACTTTCGTTCCCATTGCTGCTGGTTTCCATATTCGGTTTTTTACTGTTTCCTAAGTCACGGACCGGGTGCTAATGACCATAGCAGTTTTGCACCCCTAAAAAAAAAAAAAAATCTTCTTTGGGTCTTCTCTATCTCCTCTCTCAACTCGACCTGGTACGGATCCCACACTGATGAGCAATACTCAAGTATAGGTCGAACAAGTGTTTTGTAAGCCACCTTCTTTGTTGATGGACTACATTTTCTAATGACTCTCCCAATGAATCAACCTGGCATTCGCCTTTCTGACAATTAATTTTATATCATCATTCCACTTCAAATTGTTCCGTACGCGTACTCCCAGATATTTTACAGAAGTAACTGCTACCAGTGTTTGTTCCACTATCATATAATCATACAATAAAGGATCCCTCTTTCTATGTATTCGCAATACATTACATTTGTCTATGTTAAGGGTCAGTTGCCACTCCCTGCACCAAGTGCCTATCCGCTGCAGATCTTCCTGCATTTCGCTGCAATTTTCTAATGCTGCAACTTCTCTGTATACTACAGCATCATCTGCGAAAAGCCGCATGGAACTTTCGACGCTATCTACTAGGTCATTTGTATATATTGTGAAAAGCAGTGGTCCCATAACACTCCCCTGTGGCACGCCAGAGGTTACTTGAACGTCTGTAGACGTCTCTCCATTGAGTACAACATGCTGCGTTCTGTTTGATAAAAACTCTTCAGTCCAGCCACACAGCTGGTCTGAGATTCCATAGGCTCTTACTTTGTTTATCAGGTGACAGTGCGGAACTGTATCGAACGCCTTCCGGGAGTCAAGGAAAATGGCATCTACCTGGGAGCCTGTATCTAATAGTTTCTGGGTCTCATGCACAAATAAAGTGAGTTGGGTCTCACACGATCGCTGTTTCCAGAATCCATGTTGATTCCTGCAGAGTAGACATCATTTTTTGAGAGTTGTAAGCCTTGCTGTAGTACCTGTTCAACAGCCAATGGGCTGAAAAGTCTCTTCTGCCATACAGTGTGTTAAATAAATTTGGATTTGATAATGGTACATAAGGTAAGCACCACTATACAATTTAGGGAAGCTTTGGAGTTTAAATGTGTGAACATTTATATTACTGCACCAAAAATAGTGAATTAATGACAACAGTGGTTGACATATACTTTTTATCCTTTTATGACGCATCACAGAGTCCCTTCATGATGACCTAATTTCTTCTAGCCCTCAGTTGCTACAGTTTTTAGCTTTATACTTTTGTAAAAGCTGAATCTTATGAAATAAAACAGAAATGCAGAAGTTCAGTTCTTTCAGCATTTTAAGGGCTCTCTCTGCTGGATTGAACAAACCTAACCTGTGACCATTTGTACCGCAGTTCTGTGTATTCATTCCATAGGCTCTGTTACTCCTGTCTGATATGGATCCCACACACTTCAGCAATATTCTAGGATAGGTCACATGAGTGTTTTGTATGCAGACTCCTTTGTAGACTAATTGCATTTCCCTAATATTCTACCAATGAACTGCAGTTTGCCACCTGCTCAACTTACAGCTAAGACTATGTTGTTGTTCATTTCATACTCCAACAAAATATTACACACAGGTATTTGTATGAGCTGACTTATTCCAACTGAGAGTCATTGATGTTATTCTCACTAATGGGATATTACGTTTTTCCTTTTATGAAGTTATATGTTTATGAACATTAAAGAAAGATACCAATCTCTACAGCACTTTGAAATCTTATCAAGATCTGACTGAATTTTTATGCAGATTTTTTTTTTTTTCAAACAGTACTTAAATGTAGTTAACTGCATCATCTGAAAAATGTTTGAGGTTACTATTAATATTGCCCATAAGATCATTAAACCATAAATATACAATGTGAACATCAAATGTCCCACCGCACTTTGGGCAGCTTGTAAACAGAAGAAACAAGAGCATGGCTGGGACTGATGAATGGAGCTGAGAACCAGAGGGCTGGAACAGGAGGGAAGAGAAATGAAAGGCTGGGTCCTGTGTTGGAGGTGGAGCTAATTTTAATGATGTGTTACTGTCCCCTCCCCCACGGCCAAATTTAACACCTGGTGTCTCTGCTGCTGCTGGATGGCCACTTGTCCTAGTGTCAAAATCCCTGTGCTAACAAGCAAATACCCAGTCAAGTGATGAGACAGCACCACAGATGGCCCCACATGTGTTGACAGCTTGTGATGGAGGAGTGTGCATGGCTGATGGACATGGAGGAGCTCCTATCAGTGTCATACTGTAGGAACTCAAAAAAAGTGTTAGCACCTCATCCATAGGAGCGTTGGCCATGTCTTTCTTCATCTGTGTGGAAATTCAGAGGCATCAGATGTTGAATCCCATCTCTCTAGCAGAACTTGCTGAAAACCAGGGGCTGAAATTGAGCTCAGTTATCTGTCACCAACAAAGGAACATTCTGCTGAGCACTGCAACCATAGCTTACACACTTGTGGACCAACTGTTGACCACGTATAGAAAGTTGGAGTTCACATCAATGACAATCAGCCAGGTAGTACCCAGGAAGGAGCCTGCAAAATCAACATGAACCCACTCCCATGGGTGTAAGGGTGTCGGCCAAGGTGAGAATGTTTGGCAGAGAGCCGTTTGCTGCCATTGATACTGATTACAGTTGCAGATAAGATGTTTGACATGCCGTCCTTTGCCCAGCCAGTACAGATGGCACTGGATGTGCAGTTTAGTTCACAAGATGCCCACCTGACCTTATTGTAGGTGTCATAAGACTCGATCATAGAGGTTCTGTTGGGACTACCCAGGGAGACTGTTCATCTGTGGTTAGTAGGATAACTCCTTCCATCAGGTGCTGAAGGTGGAAGTAACGTCACAACCAATTGGAGTCCTGACCGGGAATGTGGCCCTGCCATCCCTGTTGTATGTACTGCAGTACCTTTTGTAAGATGGTGTCCTTGGCCACTTCTCCACCCAACTGGAAGCACAAGATCTCATCTCGGTTGAACTCCAGGTCAGGACCCATTGTGCGATGGGACAAGGTATCTGCATTAGTGTGTTGAGCGGTATTACAGGAATGAATTTTGTAGTAGTGTCTGCTGAGAAAGAGTGCCCAGTGCTGGAGTCGGTGGGCAGTCTTCTCAGGTAGCTTTGCTAAAGGATCAAAGAGAGAGGTCAATGGGTTATGATACATAATGAAGTGAAACTTCGTTCCATATAGAAATATATGAAATTTCTTCAGCATAAAGATGATTGTGAGGGCATATCTCTCTTTTTACAAGTATCTCTTCTGGGTGGCATTGAGCGTCTTAGATTCAAATGCGAACGAATGTTCAGAACTGTCCACATCTCTGTGTGCCAGGATGGTCCTCAGGCCCCATTCAGAGGCGTCTGCCACCACCGCTAGCTATGTGCCTGGTTGAAATGTGCTGAGACATTGTGCCAATGGGAGGGCTTGCTTCAGGTTGTTGAACACCTGCTCATGTGCCTCCGACCGTACAAAAGTCATGCCCTTCTCCTGTAGGTTGTTGAAAGGGTGTGCAATTGACCCCACACCTGGGGTAAATTTTCCATCATACATTACTTTTCTCAAGAAGAACTGGAGCTCCTTTATATTTGTGGGGCGAGGAAGCACGATGATGGCTTTGACCAGCTTCTGAGAGTTGATGATGTCCTAGATATTCTACCAACGGTTGAAAAACAAAAAGAGAGATTTTCTAAGATTGCATTTGAGGTCTAAGGACTGGAAGGAGTGTAACAGCCGCTGAAAGTTTCCTAAACATTCTTCCATTGTGGCTTACGTCACTACAATGTTGTCTAGATTATTTATGCAGCCTGAAACATCCTCCAGCAGTTGCTCAAGAGACCATTGAAAAATTGCTAGGACACTTTTCACCACGAAAACTAAGTATCTGAAGTGATATAATCCTTGTGGCGTATTTACTACCAGGATTTTCTATGATTCTTCATCCAGAGGTTGTTGCAAGCCAGCTCTAGAGACATCAACCATGATGAAATACTGACCTCCTGGAGGTGCAGAGAAAAGATCATCTGGTTTCAGAATGGGATACGTATTGATCTCTGACTGGGAATTGACTATAACCTAAGTCTCCGATAAGGTGCAGTTTCCCCAATGGTTTTTTTCACAGTTACCACAGGTGTTGCTCACTCACTTGCAGACCCGGATTCATTGACATCCAAGGCTGTCAATCTATCTAGCTCATTCTTGATAGCATCTTTCAGTGTGATCGGTATGGGTCATGAATGGAAGAAGCAAGGGTGGGTCGATTTCTTTAATGTAATGTGCACCACAAAGTTCTTCACTTTTCTCAGATCTCCAGAGAAAATGTCAGGCTACTCCTTAGTGAAGGTTTCCAGCTCCAAAAGCAGTACTTATTCTGAGACCAGGTGGACCGAGTCATTGTTGACAAATCAGAAAGCTGGAAAAACATCAAAGCCAAATAGATTCTCCGTATCTGTATGATGAACAACAAGGAAGGTGAGGTGTCATATAACATTTTGTACATCGCCATGATTGAGAGTTGTTCTTCGAGTAGAATGTGCTACTTGTTATGTACCACTAAGCAGTGAGCTGTGGATTGTAGGGGAAGTACTCCCAGCTGGAGATACATTTGAGTGTTTAACAGGGGCATAGAGGCACTGGTTCATCCTGTAGCTGAACTTGGTTAAGAAACACCCTTCCTTCCAGTATGCCTTGCACTGTGTCCACCTGTTGAGGCAGTATAAAGTCCAGACATGATGGAAATGAATGCCAGTTGGGCAGCTGAGACCTCTTTCCTTGTTTATGAGGTGGAGCTGCAGTGCGGCGGTGTTGGCACTCTACTGTTGCCACATTTACTGTGTCAACAAAGTTGGATCCATCTGCCGCACCTGACGTGATGGCTGCCCCCTCACTCCGGAATTGTAATCTACAGCCTGGGGCTGGGGAACTTCAAAGGATTTAACCCAATTTAAAACATCCTCAAAAATAGGGTCCTGAAATAGTAGTGTGTCATGATACACCTCGTTATTTGGAGCCACTCCTCTGCATCGAATTACTTATTTACTGGAGTCACAAAATGGCATTTCCTACTAAGTCCCTGCAGGTCAGCCACCCATGACTGATTAGGCTGCTTATAACACTGGTAGAGTCCATACGGGATGCAATGACATGGCAGTGTCAGTGAAATAGGTGGTTAACAGAACACACATTTCATGAAAGGTCAGTTGTGTCAGTTCCATGAGAGGGGCAGCCATGCAATGACAGTTGTTGTAAATAAGAGAGGGGCTAACTCAGTCACAAATTCAATGTAGGATCTGATAGGGATTCCGTTAGCCCTGTAGTTTTTTTTTTTTTTTGAGTTTTAATGACTTCTGCTGTTTCTCAAAGCCACAAACACTAGTACCTATTTGGTTCATATTTTCAATAGTACGAGAATTAAACTCGGGCAATACTCCTGGGTTTTCCTTTTAAAGGAAAATTTGAAAATGGAGTTAAGCGTTTCTGCGTTTGATTTGCTACCCTCAATTTCAGTCCTGTCTCATCAGTGACTGACTGTACACTAACTTTTTGACCGTACACTAACTTTTGTGCCATTAACAGCTTTTACATGCAACCAGAGTAGTTTTAGATTTTGTGTAAGATATTTCAACAATATTCTGCTACAGTAGTCATTGAATGTTTCACTCTTTGCTCTCTTGGAGGCCAAACATGTTTCGGTCAGTATCTCTTTAGCTATAGCTCTTTGCTTTGTTTTACACCTATTGAGCGGTAGTTCACATGAAAACAGGACCATCGGCAGTGAGATACTTTCCACATTTATTGGCAACAATTTCTGATGTGAGTAACTTAAATCTCAGATACCCCCCCCCCCCCCCCCCCAAAGGCCAAAGGTTTTAAATCAATTATATCTATTTAAAGTAAGAATATTTACTTACTAACACATGTATTTCCTGTAATACTTATTAATTGTAAATGTTGTTGAATGGTAAATCAGTTACATAAAATGGTAAATCATATTAATTACAACATTGGTGTGGTACTGGTTTAAGAGGCCACATTATTTACCATTACTCAACCACCCTTATTTTCATAATATCCTGTTAGTGATTTAAATGGAAGTGGGGCATACTTTACGCATATTAGCAAACGTCTTTAAACATTTTCTATCTCTGAATCTTCTACAGTTTGTTGTATTAATTTCCCCATTCATTCTTACTACATATGTGTCTGTTTCAGTACTGGAATTTTATACTATAACTTATCTCATTGGACTATATTCCTGAATGTGTGTGCCTCTTTACCACCATATCTCCACTTTCAAAACTGAGTGTGAGTAGCGACTTACAAACATTTATCTTTGAGTTACATGGTAAAAGCTGTCATGCAAACCAACTTTGAACTTTGCCTGATTACCAGTTGTTGTCTGGTTTAGCTATTAATCCCAAACTTGTATTAGAAAAAGGAATGGAATCTGTCTGTTTTGTAAAAACTAGCTTACTATATATATGTGTGTTTACATATAGTGTGCAGGTGGATCCCTCGTTTCTAGGAATGTGTTATTTGTCCTTTTTTTTTCTTTCCCCAAGCTATTCTGCTCTTGCCCAGAAGTAGAAACTAATAGTTCTGAAGCTTAGTATAATGTCATGTATTTCTACTTTTATGTGTGCCTGTTGGCTACACCAAACATCCAAAAACATATCATTTATACATTCTGTCAGGAGAGATTTGGAAATCACAGTAAATAACTGTACAATGATATAGTTGAATAAACCAATGACACTACCTCATAGGAAAAGTATTAAATTCTGTTTTGAGAATTTTTTAAAGGTAGAGAGGGGAAAGGAAGAACTAATTCTAATTAATAGAAAGCTTGCTTTAATTTTACTGAGGTAGGTGGTGCAGTGGTTATCTAACTAGACTTGCATTCAGGAGGACAATGGTTCAAATCCTCATCCAACCATCCAGATTTAGGTTTTCTGTGATTTTCTTCCTCATCCTTGAAACCTTCCAAGCATGTTTCAACTCTAATGGCTTCAATGTCAAAGGGGCATTAAACCCTAATCCTACTGTTTTGAATTTTGAGCCATTTTCACCAGTCAATGAAAACACCTAAGTGTAAGCAAAATACAACATTAATAGTCCCTAATTATCTAGTAGACAATGAAGTAATGAAATAATTAACTATATGAAAGTCTTAAGAGATGGAAGCCTGAGAAATGTGACATGCAAGTGTGGATACCATACAATAAAGTAATATCAAATCTGTCTAGTGAAATCAAATTAAACATGTGTACAAAAAACTGTGCTGGCATAGATGAATAGTATTATCTGTGGAAGTGGATGAAGATGACGTGTAAACTTGGCCCCAAAGGGTAACACTTTTGTGCTGTAGAAATGCTAAAGGCTACATCTACATCTACATCTGCATCTATGTCTATACTCTGCAAACCACTGTGAAGTGTGTGGCACTGAGTACGTCAAATTGTTGTGATTATTAGGGTTCTTCCCCTTCTGCTCACATATGGAATGTAGGAAGAATGATTGTTGAAGTGCCTCTGTGAACTGTAATTAATATAATTTTGTTCTTACAATCCCTGTGTGAGCAGCATGTAAGGAGTTGTAGTATTTCCCCAGAGTCATAATTTGGAGCAGGTTCTTGAAACTTTATAAATAGACTTTCTTCAGATAGATATATATATCTTCAAGAGTCTGCCTGTTCAGTTTCTTCAGTATCTCTGTGACACTCTCCCAAGGGTCAAATAAACCTGTGACAATTTGTACTGTCCTTCTTTGTATATGTTCAATATCCCCGGTTAGTTCTATTTGGTACAGCTCCCATACACTGGAGCATATTCTAGAATGGGTCGCACGAGTGATTTGAAAGCAATCTCCTTTCTAGACTGACTGCATTTCACCAGTATTCTACCAATAAACTGAAGTCTGCCATCTGCTTTACCCACGACTGAGCCTGTGTGATCATTCCACTTCATATCCCTACAATGTGTTACACCCAGGTGTTTGTATGAGTTGAGTTGTCTGATCCCAAATGTGACTCATTGATATTATAGTCTTAGGACACAACATTTTTTTTCCATTTTGTGAAGTGTACAATTTTACATTTCTAAACATTAAAGCAAGTCTAGACTTCACACAACTTCGAAATCTCATCAAGATCTGACTGAATATTTAAGCAGCTTCTTTCAGACAGTACTTCATTATAGGTAACTGCTCATCTTCAAAAAGCCTGAGATTACTATTAATAGTGTCTGAAAGGTCATTAATATACAATGAGAACAGCAAGAGTCCTAAAACACTTTGCTGGGGTACACCCAAAGCTGTTTCTACATCTGATGATGTTTCTCTATCCAAGATAACCTGTTGGGTCTTCCCTACCAAAAAGTCCACAATCCAGTCACAAATTTTGTTTCATACCCCATATGGTAATACTTTAAACAATAAGCATTGATGTGTAACTGAGTAAAATGCTTTTTGAAAATCAAGACATAATGCATCTACCTGATTGCCTTGATCCAAAGCTTTCTGTATGTTATGTAAGAAAAGTGTGAGGTGGGTTTCTCATGACTGGTATTTCTGTTCAAGATACCTCATTATGTTTGGGCTCAGAATATGTCCTAAGATTCTACAACAAATCGATTCAAGGATACTGGATAGTAGTTTTGTGAATCACTTCTACCAGCCTTCTTGTAAACAGGTGCGATCTGTCCTTTCTTCCAAATAAAGGCCACAATTTTGCATTAGAGAGATCTATAGCAGAATATAGTTAGAAGAAGGGCTAACTCAGCTGCAAATTCAATATAGGATCTGATAGGGATGCAATTTGGTCCTGGAGCTTTGTTCATTTTTGACACTTTCTGCTGTTTCTCAAAGTGATTGACACTATCTCAAATTTTACTCATATTTTCAGTGAGACGAGGATTAAATTGGGACAATTCTCCTGGGTTTTTCTTTGTAAAGGAACACTTGTAAATGAAAATAAGCATTTCAGTGTTTTATGGGCTACCCTCAGTTTCATTTCCTGTCTCATTTGCAAGTGACGGAACACTAACTTCAGTGCCAAAAAGTCTTTACATACAATCAGAATTTTCTTGGGTTTTGTGAAATATCATTTGACATTATTCTGCTATGGTAGTCAATGAATCCCTCATGCCTTGCTCTCCTGACAGCCAAATGAGTTTCATTCAGCATCTCTCTGTCTATAGATCTGGGCTTTGTTTTACCTATTATGCAGTAGTCTCTGCTTCTGTAAAAGTTTCTTTACAGTGACTGTATACCAATAAGGGTACCTCCCATTATTAACTGTTCTACTGGGTGCATGCACTGAAGTGACTAGTCGTGGTATAGCAATATGCATATATACAGATGGGGGCAGTATCGCGTCCATAAGTTATGAAAAGGCAGTGCATTGTTGCATTGGTGGGCAGTGCTTTGTGGAGCAGCCGTTTGTACTCAGGTGATTCATGTGAAAAGGGTTTGAGAGGATTATAGCTGCACAGTGGAAATTAACAGTCTTTGAACAGGAAATGGTAGTTGGAGCTAGATGTATGGGACATTCCATTTCGGAAATCGTTAGAGAATTCAATATTCCGAAATCCAGCATTTCAAGTATGTGCCAAGAATACCAGATTTAAGGTATTACCTCTCACTATGCTCAATGCATTGGCCAATGGCCTTCACTTAACAGCCAAGAGGAGTGGTGCATTAAATAGCCACAGTAATCAATTTGGGATGTACGACGACTGTATCCATTGGGACAGTGTAACTAAACTTGGCATTAATGGGCTATGGCAGCAAGCAATCAATACAAGTGCCTTTGCAAACACCATGATACTGCCTGCAGCGCCTCTGCTTGGCTCCTGACCATATCAGTTTGACCTTAGGTGACTGGAAAACTGTGGCCTGGTCAGATGAGTCCCATTTTCAGTTGGTAAGAGATAATGGAAGGAATAAAGTGCTATGTAGACTCCATGAAGCCATTGACCCAAGTTGTCAAAAAGGCATTGTGCAAGTTGGTGGTGGCTCTCGAATGGTGTGCTCTAAGTTTACATGGAATGGTCCGGGTCTTCTGGTCCAACAGAACTGATCATTGACTGAAATTGGCTACGTTTGATTACTTGGAGACCATTTTTCAGCCATTTGTGAACTCACGTTCCCAAACAATGATGTAATTTTTATGAATGTCAATGCTCCATGTCATCGAGCCACAATTGTTTTCAATTGATTTGAAGAATATTCTGGACAATTTGAGCAAATGATTTCGTCAAATGATTTGGTTGCCCAGATCACCTGACATGAATCCAATTCAAGATTTATGGGGCATAATCAAGAGTTCAGTTCATGCACAAAATCCTGCCTGGCAACACATTTGCAGTTGTGGATGGCTATAGAGGTAGCAGGGCTCAGTACTTCTGCAGGGGATTTCAAACAAATTGTTGGATCCATGCCATGTCAAGGTGCTGCCCTACACCAGACAAAAGGTGGTCCAACACAATATTAGAAGGTATCCTATGACTTTTGTCACCTCAGTGTATCTGCCCAGTACATGGTCAACTATTCTTTTAATCTTTAGCCATAGTTCTCCTACATGCTTCTGTTCTGTGCTGACTGTTCAGAGTCCCTCATTGAGATATGGCAGTGCTCCTTCTCTGTTTACTGAAGATATATTTTGTTCTTTGTAATTTGGTAATCATTGTTGCCAGTTTTGATGTGGACATCCTCAACAGCCTGTTCCAGGAGGTTACTATTACCATTTAATGCCCGCACCTAACACTGAGTGTTGCCCAAACAATCCTGATGCAGCTTCAATTTCTGTCTCAGTGGATGTGAGTTTCGTGTCTACTGTGACAAATACACATCTGAATTTCCTTTCGATATACTCTAAAATTTTTGCCCACAATCTCGCTGCTATCAATATCAGGATTTAGTCAGCTTTCTCCACCTAGTATTACCTGAGCTTCACTGCCTTTCAGAGCCACTTCAAAATCTGGGACTTTGTTGCAAGTGCTTTGGTAGTCAACTACTAGGATTTTAATACTCTCACCTGTGAGGGGCATTTCTTTGGTTCTTACACTTGTACTTCTTAGTCTCTTACAGTTGTCATTCTGAACCGTATGGAGAGTCGCCTAATCTAAAAATCCTTTCGTGCATCCCGCACAGTATCGGCTACCTGGGTAGCAGCCTGTGATGTGTAATGCACTCCTATCCTATTTATGGGAACCATACAGTTCTCACCACTATGGTGCAAGGCCAGGTAGTCGCAGCCTTGGTTGTCACAGAATATTCAAAGTAAATGGTTGAGTACTTCCAGTCGACTCAGGACCAGGAGTCCACGATTAGCCCTGGCGATAATGCTGTAAACTGTGAGCTTTATTGAAACTACATGCACATGGCTGCTATTTTCAAACTCCATTGTCAGTCACTGGAATGATCGAAGTATGACCTTGGAGTCCAGGCGACATGCATTGTTTGTTCAAATGTGCACCACAGTCCACAGTTGGCTCCACTGTTTTCCCTTAGTGGCTACTGGACTAGCCTCTTCTGCATGTTGAATGAGGACCATAGGCATACACACTTAGTGCATCTGATATTCCTTCCTGTCTTGCTGCTTTTTCCATAAGGGGTACATTATTTACCATACATTTGAACTACCGACGATCAGTAGATTCCTACCATTTCGAATTTGTCTCCTCTTGACACACAGCCAAGCAGATTTCCCCAAAATAGGTGAAACGAGTCCCAATAGCTGAGTTTCAGTTTCAGTGAAAGACACCACCTCAAACTTGTTGGTTAGGAGGATTGATATAACACACTGCGTCTTCCCTGGCCCCTGTCTACCATGTACTGGATGCCTAGCTCTATCACTGACATGTCACCTGCAATCAAGAGGACAAGTAATGACAGATCCCATACTTCCTGCGGAGAAGACAGGATCCACAGGAGAGCATAATACTTCAGGTACATGACTCTGGGTGCTCCTCCAACACACTGATTCACAGCAGTTGCCGATCATATGACAGTAGCTACAGAGATTTCCAGCTGCTTACGGACATCAGCTATCTCATCTTATGTTCAAGAACAGCATTCACAGTTGGGGTGCACTGTGTCTGTTTCAATGTTTTACAGGATAGTGAACAAATAATTTTGAACTAAGCTTGCTGACTACCTTAACATGTTGAGCAAATAAATACTAATACTCTATTAGGAGTGAACCAAATACATAAGACAAGATTTCTGTTAAGGCAATGGAAAAGCCTGTGGTAAAGATTACTAGTGAAAACTTTTTGTGGTTGATTTTGGTCACTAACAAACTTGAAAAAAAGACTTAATTGATGATAAGTGTAGATAATATGTACTCCTCGTGAAAGGGAAAACTAGATGTAACACAATATGTTAGTTAAAGTGTGTGGTTCAGTAGCTAAATCACAGATGTTGATTTACTGTGAATTAGTTTATGCACATGACAATGATAATGTCAAAAATTCTCAAAAGTGTTTGTTTATTTGTACTGATGTACACTGATAATCTGGGTGATCTTTACTTTGGCTGTAGCTGTGAATCACAAACGCTGACTGCTTCAAAATAAGTTGTCTACAGCACTTGAAACTTACAGAAATGTTCAGAAATATAGTCTTGTAAGTGTCTGAAAATTCTAAAAAATAAGACTTATGATGTAATTGTGCAATGAAATTAAAGAATGATTGTTCTGAATGAGACTAGGCGTACTTTTCTCAAAAATTATAAAAGAGCATAAATAAGTTTCAGCCCACAACCGAAAGTAACAATATGAGTTTATCGCAGCACTTGCAAATGTTTGAAATTTCTCAATATAACAATACAATAAAATACAATATTTTTACAGTGAATAGTATAATATGTGAATCTAGAATTTCAGATCAGATCATGACTCTGTCTCAAGCAGTCTCAAAGAAAAATTCCAAAGGCATCTTTGAATGGCTTTCTCACATAACTGCTTCTGTAACAACCTCTACACTGATGTGCCGAAGATGGACACTGCAGCATCAGTTTATCTCGGTTAATATTGTGAAAATGTGCAGCACCAACAAAGCGTGTCACCTGAATGGAGTAGTTATTGCATAAGTAAATAGTACAAAATATAATGGAAGATTCCAAATGACAATAATTATGACAATTTAACTGTCCATAGTAAACTTCTACACACTAACCACACAATAGAATAAATAGCAGTGACAACATCTAAGCACATGGTTTATCAGTATAAATAAATAATGGAAAATTCGATATGGAGTGACAACAGTAAGAAAGTATAGATGCTATCCACCACATAGAGGAGATACTGACAAGGGAACCTCCCCATCGCACCCCCCTCAGATTTAGTTATAAGTTGACACAGTGGATAGGCCTTGAAAAGCTGAACACAGATCAATCGAGAAAACAGGAAGAAGTTGTGTGGAACTATGAAAATAATAAGCAAAATATACAAAGTGAGTAGTCCATGTGTAAGATAAGCAACAACAAGGATAGTCTGAGTTCAGGAGCGCCGTGGTCCCGTGGTTAGCATGAGCAGCTGTGGAACGAGAGGTCCTTGGTTCAAACCTTCCTTCGAGTGAAAAATTTTAATTTTTTATTTTCAGACAATTATTATCTGTCCGTCTGTCCGTCCGATGCGAGGTAACTGCGCCGTAGTATGGGGACGCTACACTTTAACAAACATCGAAACACTCGACGTCAGTCGACTACAGCGCACGGAAGAGAGAGTATTCTTGCTAATGAGGCTGCCTGGCTGGCAGTTGACTGTTTGCTACTTTGGACGAGAGTGTATTAAATACGTGAGATGTATTTCGTGGGCAATATGTTTTCGGTTCCCATTGGAGAGGCACGTCCTTTCATCTGCTAATCACACGGTTTTGCGGTGCAGTCGCAAAACACAGACACTAAACTTTTTACAGTGAACAGAGACATCAATGACCGAACGGCCAGATCATAACTTTGCGAAAATAAAAAAAGTAAACTTTTCACTCGAAGGAAGACTTGAACTAAGGACCTCTTGCTCCGCAGCTGCTCACGCTGACCACGGGACCACGGCGCTCCTGACCTCAGATTATACTTGATGTTACATGTCTTGCACATGGACTACTCAGTTTGTATATTTTACTTATTTTTTTCATAGTTCCACACAACTTCTTCCTGTTTTCTCGATTGATCTGTGTTCAGTTTTTCAAGGCCTATCCACTGTGCCAACTTATAACTAAATCTGAGTGGGGTGCGATGGGGAGGTTCCCTTGTGAGTGGCAGACAGGCACCAGGCACAATGAAAGATGCTGCTAGAATATTCAGCTATTGGACTAAACCCTTTGTCGGACTTGCCCCCCCCCCCCTCCCCACACACACACACACACACACACACACACACACACACACACACACACACACACACACAGATGGCCACTTTCATCACCAAGCACTTAGGCCGAACAGTTAATAGATCTGAGGTGAGCAGTGATCTTTACTGAGGTGGGTGATGGGGGTACAGAAGAGACGTAGGTGGGGGAGGGAGATGCGAGATGGGGTGACAGGAGATGATGCCTGGACTATAGTGAAAGAGGAGGAGAGAAATAGAGAAGAGAAAAAGACTAAACAGGTGCTTACATTTGTGTAAGGCTGGAGTGGGAGTAGGGAAGCAAATAGGCAGGTGGAGCATACAGATCAGCAAAGGAATAGGACAAGGGGTTATGGGAACAAAGGATATGTTGCAGGGAGTGTACTCGCCTGTGCAGTTTAGAGAAGCTAGTGTTGGTGGGAAGAATCCAGATGGCACAGGCTGTGAAGCAGTCACTGTAGTCAGGCACAATGTATTGGCCGGTGTGGTCAGCAACTTGGGGGTCCAGCTGTCTCTTGGTCACAGTTTGGCAATGGCCATTCATATGGACAGACAGATAGCTTGTTAGTCATCATATCCATGTAGAATGTAATACAGTAGTTGCAGCTAAGTTGGTAGATCACATGGCTTCTTTCACAAGTGGTCGTACCGTTGATGGCGGTAGGAGATGCCAATGACAGGACTGGAGTACGTGATAGTGGAAGGGTGTGTGGGACAGGTCTTACATCTAGGTCTATTGCAGGGTTATAAGTGGTGGGATAGGGAGTTAGGAGCAGGGTTGAAATTGGGATGGTCAGACAGAGTGCACCTTTAAATCATCAGTATTGCAGAGTTGCTCAGAAGTATTTTTGAATGTTTCATCCCCCCTTCATCACTCCCTGTTAACTTTCCACAATTTCTTAAGCTCAAACGTTGTCTCACCATCATTCCCCAAATCTGTCAAAATGCAAACGAACCTTATATCTGCAGAAAGTACCACAATGTTGCATCTAAGAACTGATCTCAATCTTACAATCCTACCTACTGACAAAGTCTACATTACTGTTGTTTTGAACCACAAGGATTGTCTGGCAGAAGGACTTCACTAGCTGTCATATTCATCCACCTACAAACCCTACCACAGTGTCCTCATTCCAGAAATCCAACAGGATCTCCTTAGGCCCATCCTAGAATCTCTCCCCAGAGTCCATTTCTCTCCTCACACCTACCACTGCCCGCACTCCTACCATCCATAAATCCAACCACCCAGAATGCCCTATTGTGGCTAGTTACTGTGCCACCACTGAGAGAAACCCTGCTCTCATAGAACAACACCTTCAGCCTGTTACCTGCAATCCACCCTTGTATGTCAAAAATACTAACCATTTCCTCCACCAACTCTCCACAGTTGCATTTCCTTTACCAATCCTATTGGTGCCATCTCCCTTTACACAACATCCCTAATGCCCATGGCCTTGCTTCTATTGAGCACTGCCTTTCCCAATGCCTCGCAGGTTTCAAACCTACAACATCCTTCCAGGTCACAGTAACCAACTATATCCTCAACCACAATTGCTTCTCATTTGAAGGCATCACATACAAACAAACAGCACCCACATGGCTCCGTCATATGTAACCTGTTCATGGGCCATCTTGGGGAATCCTTTTTAACCACTCAAATAGCAAACCCCACACCTGGTTCAAATTCACTGACGATCTGGATCAAGGGTGAGGACACCCCATCCACATTCCTCGAGAACCTCAACACCTTCTCCCCAATTCTCTTCACTTGGTCGTTCTCAACCCAACAAGCCACCTTTCTTGATGTTGACCTTCACCTCAGAGATGACTACTTCATCACCTCTGTCCATATCAAACCGACCAACCACCAACAATACCTCCACTTCAACAGCTGCCACCCATTCCATACCATGAAGCCCGTTCCATACATCCTAACCATCTGTGGCCATTGCATCTGTAGTAACAAGCAATCTGTCTCAAAATATACCAAGGGACCCACTGAGGCCTTCACAGATGGAAATCACGCTTCCAACCTTGTACAGAAACGGATCTCCCATGCCTTATCGCTCCAGTCACCCAAGACCTCCAAAAGTCTCACCGTCTGGTCACAGAAGAGCGTTCCCCTCATGACTCAGTACCACCCAGGACTGGAGCTAGTGAATCTCATTTTCCAGCAGGGTTTCGACTAGCTCTCATCATGCCCTGAAATGAGGAATGTCCTACCCAGTACCCTCCCACCTCTCCCACAGTGGTATTACACTGCTCAGTGAACCTATGCAATGTCCTTGTCCATTATTGTGCAACACCTCCTCCCAATCCGTTGCCTTTCGGCTTATATCCCTGTAATAGACTTAGGTGCAAGACCTGCCCCATACATCCTCTCTCTGAAACCAGCCATGTGATCTATGAGGTAAGCTGCGACTACTGCGCTGCATAGTACGTGGGCATAACAACTAAAATACTGTGTCTGTGCTGGAATGGTCATTGGCAAACTGTTTCCAACAAACAGCTGGACCACCCAGTTGCTGAGCATGCTGCCCAACACAGCATTCTTCATTTCAATGACTGCTTCACAGCTTGTGCTATCTGGATCCTTCCTACAACACCAGCTTTTCTGAACTGTGTAGATTGGAACTCTCCCTGCAGTATACCCTACATTCTCATAACACTCATGGCCGCAACCTTCGCTTCATCCACCTACCCTCTTCCCTGTTCCAACTCCAGCACTACACAGCCTTCTATTCCACCAGTGCATGCCAGTCTTTTTACTTCTCTCCTTTCTCGCACCCCCCCCCCCCCCCTCTCTCTCTCACCCCCCCCCCCCTTACCTGTCTCGGCCTCCTCCTTACCTCCACCACCCAGATTGCTCCTCCCATCATGCACTGTAGCCTGCAGTCTGGTTTTGTCAGCCAGAGACAGTGGTCTTGTGTGTGTGTGTGTGTGTGTGTGTGTATGTGTGTGTGTGTGTGTGTGTGTGTGTGTGTGTGTTGCATTTGAGTGAATATGTGGGTGTACGTTGTCTAATTCAGAAGTAGTACTTTTGGCTGAAAGCTTATTTGTTTAGCAGTCTTTTTGATGTGCCTGTCTGCGACCCAGCATCTCCACTACACTCCTGGAAATTGAAATAAGAACACCGTGAATTCATTGCCCCAGGAAGGGGAAACTTTATTGACACATTCCTGGGGTCAGATACATCACATGATCACACTGACAGAACCACAGGCACATAGACACAGGCAACAGAGCATGCACAATGTCGGCACTAGTACAGTGTATATCCACCTTTCGCAGCAATGCAGGCTGCTATTCTCCCATGGAGACGATCGTAGAGATGCTGGATGTAGTCCTGTGGAACGGCTTGCCATGCCATTTCCACCTGGCGCCTCAGTTGGACCAGCGTTCGTGCTGGACGTGCAGACCGCGTGAGACGACGCTTCATCCAGTCCCAAACATGCTCAATGGGGGACAGATCCGGAGATCTTGCTGGCCAGGGTAGTTGACTTACAACTTCTAGAGCACGTTGGGTGGCACGGGATACATGCGGACGTGCATTGTCCTGTTGGAACAGCAAGTTCCCTTGCCGGTCTAGGAATGGTAGAACGATGGGTTCGATGACGGTTTGGATGTACCGTGCACTATTCAGTGTCCCCTCGACGATCACCAGTGGTGTACGGCCAGTGTAGGAGATCGCTCCCCACACCATGATGCCGGGTGTTGGCCCTGTGTGCCTCGGTCGTATGCAGTCCTGATTGTGGCGCTCACCTGCACGGCGCCAAACACGCATACGACCATCATTGGCACCAAGGCAGAAGCGACTCTCATCGCTGAAGACGACACATCTCCATTCGTCCCTCCATTCACGCCTGTCGCGACACCACTGGAGGCGGGCTGCACGATGTTGGGGCGTGAGCGGAAGACGGCCTAACGGTGTGCGGGACCGTAGCCCAGCTTCATGGAGACGGTTGCAAATGGTCCTCGCCGATACCCCAGGAGCAACAGTGTCCCTAATTTGCTGGGAAGTGGCGGTGCGGTCCCCTACGGCACTGCGTAGGATCCTACGGTCTTGGCGTGCATCCGTGCGTCGCTGCGGTCCGGTCCCAGGTCGACGGGCACGTGCACCTTCCGCCGACCACTGGCGACAACATCGATGTACTGTGGAGACCTCACGCCCCACGTGTTGAGCAATTCGGCGGTACGTCCACCCGGCCTCCCGCATGCCCACTATACGCCCTCGCTCAAAGTCCGTCAACTGCACATACGGTTCACGTCCACGCTGTCGCGGCATGCTACCAGTGTTAAAGACTGCGATGGAGCTCCGTATGCCACGGCAAACTGGCTGACACTGGCGGCGGCGGTGCACAAATGCTGCGCAGCTAGCGCCATTCGACGGCCAACACCGCGGTTCCTGGTGTGTCCGCTGTGCCGTGCGTGTGATCATTGCTTGTACAGCCCTCTCGCAGTGTCCGGAGCAAGTATGGTGGGTTTGACACACCGGTGTCAATGTGTTCTTTTTTCCATTTCCAGGAGTGTATGTGGTAAGTAGCCATCTATCCTTTTCATAATATTGTCATCCATTGTATTAGATATTCTGGTAAACTATTAAACAAAAAGGAAAATATAATGTAACAGAAAGGTCAGTGTATGTGATCCTGAAAAATATATCTGCAAAGGCAGTGATGTCACATACATTGCAATCTCAGTAACTACTAAATGATCAGACAGTATGTCCTGCAGACATAGTATATGCTGCTATGATTATTTGCACTTGTATATTAGATTTCTGCTCTGGGTTACTACATTTTTAGCAGCACATTGTCAAACAAATGCGAAGGTTTCACTGTGCCTCATTATATATAACACTGGTATCCATACAGGGCTTCTTCCTTTGAAGAATTTGACAGTTTGATGGCTTGTTAGTGTTTTGAGCAATAGTTTCCATGTTACTATTCATTTTGTATAGATAAAGTTTTTTGCTTTGTACATATTAAGTTTAGTAATCATAATTTTATATGTATAGTTGTTTTCAAAGACATCATGGGTTTTGTTACAATTATTTAATTCGTTGATAAGTAACGTCTAGGTTTTTTCATATATTAATGCTATTGAATCTCTCATCAGTTTTGTGAATAACAATGAACATTAATTAGAGAACTTTATGTAATGTTTTTAGGATGTTAACGTGAAGTAGACACTTTGATGATTTGCATATTTGTGTAATATTTCATAGCATCATTTTGTAATGTAGGGGTCTGATGATTAAGTCTAATGATTTTTAAAGCAATCTTGTTTGAATATGTGCTCATCATCAACATAGCTGTTAATGAAAAATATATTTTTTTAACAAACAAAAGTGACAGTGGAGTTCTCTTGTGGCCTATGTAACTGAGGAGGAGAAATAAAATCAGTACATTTGTGTATGTCAGAAACTGAGAAATTATTAGGTGTAGGACAGGAGACAATAGTGAATTGTACTTTTGATAGAATAGGATTTTGGAGCAGGGTATTATCTAAATGTGAGAAAAGTTAATGGTATGCGGATGACTAAAATATAGGCAATGGGGGTAAAGGAATTGTAAACTGTAGTCAGAAAAACTAGAATGATGTTAGTCTGAGAATATTGATTTGAAAGAGAGCATGTTAAAAATCTACAAGTTTTTTGTAAAAACAACAAATTGTATTGTGTGCTCAAAAAAAGTCAGATTTGCCCCTAATGTGAAAGGAGCATCTAATCATCTGCATATTACGCTATCTCCATTCACGTGTTTTACCAGCTTTTGAAGGACATTAGCCAGTATTTTAAGAGTGCATCCGATTGTGGGTCTCAGTCATCTCTGGGGAGGCTCTTTGTTTGTATCTCACATACAAAGGAGGTGAACAGTGCAATAAATTAGTCAGTTTGTATTGTGACAGGATCCTTGAACTGAACCCTTATGCAAACTCTCTGCCTCCATCAACATTGCACCCTGTCGCCCTCTCTCCACCCTCATAATATGTACAGAAACATGGGTCAGATGTATAGAGGCCAAAGATGGAAGCCAACCAGTGTGAGCCACTGCATGGATCTTAACCAGCTGGAAGCCATGTATGGTATAGAAAATCTTCCTGCAAAGAACTTAAGTGGTAGTGGATGCCAATCAGATCCACACACTGGAAATGTGGAGGACAAAACTAGAATGCCTGGACATTCTTCCCCACCCCCCCCCCCCCCCCTCTCATGCAGACTTGCTTTCTCCCCCCTGATCAAAGTAGACAGTGTACAAATATGGTTCAATGCCAGATCAGGTCCACCTGCTAAAATGCCACCTGATGGACCCACCTTACATCCAAGATGATCTGTTCATAATTTATGACAAGACCTTATCGGATGCCAAATTATGGAAACAACTTGATTGCATTTAGGTACAAAATAAAATAAAATAAATGAATATTGTGCTTTGGGTTTAATTGTGAGGAAGTCTACTGTATACTGTGAATGACGATTTTCCAAGTGAGAATGACATTCTGGGAGGAGTGCAGTCCAGTTTTCTGAGGTATATGAGATTTACTGTAGGATAAAGGTGAACAATATAAACAGTCTGTACACACTAATAAGACTACACCAACCAAGAAACTTCATTCATAAGAGGTATGCTGCCAAGTGGAATGAATCTAACTACTCTGCACACTGTAGACTGTCATCACCTTCATCTTGAACAGTTTTCAGCCCCAGCTGCATCTTCTAGTCCTGTTTTATAACTGTTTTCCTTTGTTCAGTCTGGTCCAGTCCTTGTCTCTTTTTTCAGTACACTCCTGCACACCTTACAGCCAATAACCCTGTGGTCATTTCCTTCACATCTCCATTATGTGTACCTTTGTGGGAATCCTCTTGTTTTTCATTCTCTTTAAGTGCCCATACAATCTTAGCCTTGATGCTCCTGCTCTGCAAGGGTTCCTATTTCACTATTTCCCTTATGCTTTGTTTCTTCATTAGTAATGTTTCAGATGCATGGGTCAATACTGGATGTTTTAACTTCTTGGGATGTCTTTGTTCCAGATCAGGCTCCTAACACATCACAGGAATGTTTCTGCCACATTCACTGACCTTTTTCTCGTGTCTTCCATTTTCCTATTCACACTTCCCAAGTGCTTAACACTTTCCACTGTCTTCAGTTGTTCACCTCCAATCCCTATTATGATAGTTTGTCTATTATTCCTTCTAACTGTAACCTGAATCTCACTTTTTTTTTGTTTTACATTAAATTTTATCGCATACTGTCTCACAGTTTCTTCTCAAGCATACAGTTGTTCCTGAATCTCCTCCTCCCTGTTTTCCCAGATCATCAAGTCATCCACAAACACCATTGCTTCCATCTTGTCTTCTCCAGCTTTTTTTGCCATCCAAGAAGTGGAGAGGTTACAAAACACTGAGCCTGTTTCACTCCACTTGTTTGCTGGAACCAATTGGTCCTTTTCTTTCCCACTTTCACACAACTCAAACTTACACAGTCTATCTCCTCCACTCTGGTTGTCATATCTGTTTCCACTCTCTTCTTTCCTAGTGCTTCCCAGATCTTTCTTCAACAGATGCTATCAAATGCCTTTTCTATGTTGAGAAAGGCATCATGAGGTCTTCCCCAAATTCATAATGGTGCTCCTGGATTTACCTCACTGCAGATGTGAGGTCAACAGCTGACCTTCCAGGTTTGAAGCTATGCTGTTCCTCTTCTGTTCTCCAGGACCTTTTTATGTAACTTGGCACAGTGTGGTGTCATTGTGACTCCCCTGCAGTTTCTGCAATCCTTCCTACTCCCTTTTGGAACATAGGAATAATTAGTGCCCTGTTCCAATCTTTTGGAGTCTTCTTTTCATTTCAAACCACCCTCATCATATGATACAGCCTCTGTTTCCCAACCTCCCCTGTTGCCTTCACCACTTTGATACTTACTTTATCCATATCCACTGCCTTTCCTCCTTTCACTTTTCCCAGTGTCATTTCAGTTTCTTTCCATGTCAGCTCCTCCACCCTACTGCCCTCCTACCAGAGTTTACTTCTACATTCTTTAGTCTGTTATTCTTATCTCCAAGTCCATTCGGATTTAGCAGATATTCAAAGTATTCTTTCCACACTGTCTTCAGTGGTGTCTTTGTTATTAATCTCATTGACATTTCCATCTATCGTTGTTGCATTCTCTCTCAACTTCTCCTCCTTCTTTTGACCATTCTTTACAGTACTTTCTTAGTGCCTTTGCTATCTTCCTCTACCATCTTTGTCCATTTTTCCACCCAATTTCTTCTCTTGTCAACCAATACCATATTTGCATCTTTCTTCTTTTTCGTACACTCCTCTCTTGTTAATTCATTCCTTTCTGGAACCACAATCTGGAGGCCTTGTCTTTCCTTCCCACTACTTCCGTGACTTTCTTATTCCACCATAGCCTCTCCTTCCACCATTTTCTGCTGCTTCTACTTCCAC
This sequence comes from Schistocerca serialis cubense, assembly GCF_023864345.2. NCBI lineage: Eukaryota > Metazoa > Arthropoda > Insecta > Orthoptera > Acrididae > Schistocerca > Schistocerca serialis. The sequence goes on along the minus strand of NC_064639.1, from coordinate 720,181,880 downwards.
ATAGAGCTACTGCAGTTTCTACTATAGCACTTTGAAATTGTTTGCATCCCTCTTCTCCTGTTTTTAGTTCATTCTTTGGTAACCTTTCTTTTCTAATCTCCTGATAGTTGTCCATGACTTCCTTTCCCTTCAGTTTCCATACTCTAATTCTCTCTTCTTGGTCCTCTGTCTTCTTTCAGTCTTTCATAATTCTCATGCTCATTCCCAGTAACAAGTGGTCACTATCCAATGCCTAAGGTAGTAGTATTTTTGTATCCATTCTAGTCCTCTTCATTTTCCTATCATAGAGCATGTAATCCATCAAAGAGTTCTGCAGTAGATTCCTGCTGTGCCACACTATTTTGTGGCCTTTTTTTTTCAGCAGTCTCTTTCCTTCTTTGTTTCTACTTCCCCATCCTTCTGTCCCCAGTACATTTCCATACCCTATTATTTCACTCCCAAATTTGCATTCAAGCCTCCAGTGACTATTACCCCCTGTCCATTTAAATGCTTTTGCAGTTCTTCCTCAAAGTCGTCGTCCTCTTGAGAAGAGCAGCCCACTTCAGGGTCATACATCTGAACCACCTACACACTTCTTCCCTTTGTTACTATTGTGATCTTTATTATCCTGTCACTTATTCTCTGTATCTCTTCTTTTAGACCATCCCTCACAACAACTCCCACTCGTTTTGTCTTCCTTCTTCATTTCCACTCCAATATAATCTGTAACCTTTCCTCAGTTCCCTAAGGTGTTCTGCTTTCCCTCTTGTCTCTACCATGCGTAAAATCACTAGCTTTCTCCTTTCCATCATATCCACTATTTCTTCTACCTTTCCTGCAAGTGTTCCAATGTTCAAAGTTCCAATTCATAGTGTGTTTGCCTTGCCAGGTCATTGTCTTTTTGTAGCCATCCTTCCCGAGCCTAGCTCCGTTGTTGAAAGCTACCGTATTTACTCAAATCTAAGCCGCACTTTTTTTCCGGTTTTTGTAATCCAAAAAACAGCCTGCGGCTTAGAATCGAGTGCAAAGCGGAAGTTCTGAAAAATGTTGGTAGGTGCCGCCACAACTAACTTCTGTCGTCGAATATATGTAGCGTTTTGCAGGCACAAAGATAAACACTGGCACCAAAACTTCTGCGTCAGTAAATAAATTTTAAAGAAAAAAGGTCGAAGACGAGCCTTTTTTCTCCGCCCTGAGTTTCGACCACTGCATTTTCATACATTATCCCACGAAGTAAAAAAAAAATTCCGTATTGTTCAACTTCGAATGTAGCAGCATTTCAATGCACTACGAAAATCCGACTGGCAAGACTGATTGGGATGTTTGTCAAAAAGGCCTACTCTGCGTTCTGAATTTTTTCCTACCTGTGAGAAGAGATGGTTGCTAATAGGAACTTTTATGAATTGTGAATCACATGCAGTATTCTCTTCACCATAATAATAATACGAATATAAACATTTTGCCATGTATTCTTCCGTGTTTGCTGCTATCTCATTTAAATCCTGTCTGCCTAATAAACTACAAAACTAGAGTGAGACAACAGCAAACGCGGACGAAAATACATATCATGTCATGTTTATATTCATATTATTCTTATGCCGAATAGTGATACAGTCAGAATTGAAGCACGGCAATTGACTAGATTTTTTAATCTAAGATAACTCTAATCTCTGTGCAGAATGTAATGTACTAAAGAGGCGCCTGCAAAGACTTTCAAACGGAGAAAAATTTTCGCTAAACTCTCGTTCAGAACATCTTCTATCGTACGCAGTCTATTATTTGGTTCTTGTTGATTATTATAAAAGAAAGCAGCAGTGTAAGTAGCAACGAATAGCAGTCTCTTGCCATTGTTTCGCTAATGAGACGATTCCTCTCTTTGTTTTTTTTATTGTAAGCGGCGGTAGCGTGCACAAAAGCAAGCCATGCCGTGAGCGGCGACAGGCCGTAAACACTCATTATCTGAATGCAACAAACAATGCATGTCACAGTACAGTAATGCATTTTCAGCTTTGAGTGACGTAAACACCCATAACAAAGAGAACGGCACTTATCAGATCAAAGAAAAATAATCAATCAATTCAAACCAGACGAAGCACGTGAAAAAGGAAGGGTATCCGTATAAATACGGACGGAGCACCTGACGCTTAGCAACGGCTACCTGGTAAAGCTTAACTGCTAAGCTTACGACTCGAACCAAACTACTATAGCTGTATCGTCATTCATTTGACCTAAATTGTGTCTCATATTACAATGGACCAACTTTGTTTCGATTTGGAGGTGTGGCCTAAAACTTTTCTCTCCCCTTGAATTTCGAGTCTCAGATTTCAGGTGCGGCTTAGATTCGGGAAATTTTTTTTTTCCTCGATTGCGAGTCTCATTTTTCAGTTGTGGCTTAAATTCGAGTAAATACGGTAGTTATTGATCCGTTGTCAGCTAGTTAGCCTATCACAACTTCACCATAGGGCCTTCACTGCTACCATATCGGTCCTGGGGCACACAAAGACCCCACTGCACTTTACCACTGTAGGCCATCCCTTACTTTGCAGCATTGCCCACCTCACACATCTTAGATGAGGTGATGGTCTTCTATAAACTGTACTTTTCAGATTGCTACTGGACTTCCACTAACAAAGAGGATGTGGATGCTGTATCTTTTTCATCCCTGTTCTTCCAGCCATGTGCAGATTCAGATTAAAATGCAGGGTCACACTAAGTGGCCTAGTGATTAAGGCATTAGACTCATAAATATGAGTTTAAGTCCCCAGCTGCCTCTGTTGATTTTTAAGTATTCCACAATTGCCCTAAATCAATTCAGGCAAATGTCAGGATGGTACTTTGAAGAAGATAATATTGGGTTCATGTCCCCATCCTTGTCCATCCAGGCTTTGTGCTTTGTCTCCAGTTATGCTTATGAGACATTACACTCAAATCTTCATTAAAAATGCAGGGAGATGAGAGACTCTCTCTCCAAAATTTTGTAGTGAAAGTTGTTGATACAAATGATGATTTGGATGTAATCTGTAACTGAATTAGAACCTAGTTTGAATTTAGTATTTAGGTAGGGCTGTATACGAAACTACACTTCAGTTAGCAAGGTTATTCTTCTGCAATGGTGGAACAAATAATTGGAAGAAAATGTTATAAGTGGTTATTTTTTAAGAAAAATAATTTTTGAGGGCATCATGTACTGACAAACAAGACAGGCCCTATTAAAAATAATGGTTGCATCTAGAATTATATTTCCAAATTGAGTGAAATTTGGAATGGAAGATGATGTTATTGGTGGTATCAAAAAACTACAGTTCCAGCAAGCAACCCACAATGTCATACAATGTGTTGATAATCTGTTATTCTCAGTTGGTAATGTTAATCCCTTTGTTTCATGCATTTGACCTATGGTCATGGCAGGGATACAAATAGGTATCTGATGACATCTTACTACAAAAATCCCAGTCTGCTTGAATCACCACTCACAGATCCCTGGTGTCACTTGAGTATGACTAATTTTAGTCCATACTTTTGCATTGCCTAAACACACCAGATTTTACAAAGACTCACCTCAGCAACATTCTAGTGCAGTTGAAATTGATGTGGAATCCTGGAATAGTGTATTATTAAACTAGTAACTGAGGGCACTACAGGTTAGCAATTTATGAAAAACCGCATTCTTGGAATAAAATGAACCATAATTTCTTTACTTATGTTGTTGCAAGACCCACAACAATTTTTGTTTCACCCACTATTGATGACCCTTAAAAAATTACATTGTTCCATTGAAAAAAATCTGCATTTGCCTGTATTTCATTGTAATGAGGAATGTTATGAATATTTAATTCACACTTCACCATTGTGCCTGCAAGCAGAAGTGAGTGCTCTACACACAATCCGTTTTCAGGTAATTGAAGATAGGTACAGATCTTGTCCCAAATTTAAAGAAAAAAATCAATATGGTAGCTACATTTCATATGCACCGTTGTATGACCTCACACACAGCAATAGCAAACTCATAGTGCACCTATTTTTCATTGTAAACTACCGTATTTACTCGAATTTAAGCCGCACTCGAATCTAAGCCGCACCTGAAAAATGAGACTCGAAATCGAGGAAAAAAAATTTTCCGAATCTAAGCCGCACCTGAAATCTGAGACTCGAAATTCAAGGGGAGAGAAAGGTTTTAGGCCGCACTTCCAAATCGAAACAAAGTGGGTCCATTGTAATATGAGACACAATTTAGGTTGAATGAATGACGATACAGCTGTAGTAGTTTGGTTCGAGTCGTAAGCTTAGCAGTTAAGCTTTACCAGATAGCCGTTGTTATGCGTCAGGCGCTCCGTCCGTATTTATACGGGTTTTCTTCCTTTTTCACGTGCTTCGTCTGATTTGAATTGATTGCTTATTTTTCTTTGATCTGACAAGTGCAGTTCTCTTTGTTATAGGTGTTTCCGTCACTCAAAGCTGAAAATGCATTACTGTACTGTGTCATGCATTGTTTGTCGCATTCTGAAAATGAGGGTTTACGGCCTGTCGCCGCTCGCGGCATGTCTTGCTTTTGTGCACGCTACCGCCGCTTACAATTAAAAAAAAACAAAGAGAGGAATCGTCTCATTAACGAAACAATGGCAAGAGACTGCTATTCGTTGCTACTTACACTGCTGCTTTCTTTGATAATGATCAACAAGAACCAAATAATAGACTGCGTATGATTGAAGATGTTCTGAACGAGAATTTAGCGAAAATTTTTTCCGTATGAAAATCTTTGCAGACGCCTCTTTTGTACATTCTCATTATGCACAGAAATTAGAGTCATCTTAGATTTAAAAATCTAGTCAATTGCCGTGCTTCATTTCTGACTGTATCACTATTCGGCATAAGAATAATACGAATATAAATATGACATGGTATGTATATTCTTCCGCGTCTGTTGTTGTCTCACTCTAGTTTCGTAGTTTATTAGGCGGACAGGATTTAAATGAGATAGCAGCAAACACGAAAGAATACATGGCAAAATGTTTATATTCGTATTATTCTTGTGGTGAAGAGAATACTGCATGTGATTCACAATTCATAAAAGTTCCTATTAGCAACCATTTCTTCTCACAGTTAGGAAAAAATTCAGAAAGCAGAGTTGGCCATATTGACAAATATCCCAAACAGTCTTGCCAGTCGGATTTTCGTAGTACATTGAAATGCTGCTACGTTCGAAGAGGAACAATACGGAATTTGTCTTTACTTCGTTGGATAATGTATGAAAATGCAGTGGTCGAAACTCGGGGCGGAGAAAAAAAGCTCGTCTTCCACCTTTTTTTTATTCATTTACTGACGCAGAGGTTTTGGTGCCAGTATTTGTCTTTGTGCCTGTGAAGCATGCCTGCGTAGCGCTACATATATTCGACGACAGAAGTTAGTTGTGGCGGCACCTACCAACATTTTTCAGAACTTTCGCTTACTTTGCACTCGATTCTAAGCCGCAGGCGGTTTTTTGGATTACAAAAACCGGAAAAAAAAGTGCGGCTTAGATTCGAGTAAATATGTCCATTAATGAAATGATATGGAACTGTCACACAGCTGATGAATGAGACTACGAGAAGTGAGAGAATCTTTACCAGATAGTTTCATTACAATCTTCTGAGTAGTATTGCAAAGCAACTGGCTCAAGGGTTAATCAGCATTCCTTGTGAGACCCCACCTTGTAAGATGTGACGTCAGACACCAACAGGACTCCTGATCAGCCAATACAGATAGCATTCAGAGAATCCTGCAACAGAAGTAACATTGGGGCTATCGCAAAAAGCATGCAAAATTCCCTGCAGAGGATCGAGTTCCCTTGGGAGCTTTGTTGTGAACCAGTAAGTAAGCATACAATGAATCTTATCCCATGTGAGATGGGCTTAATGAAGCATCAGACAGTATGTAGTCATTGCATTTGGGATATTGGTGCAAAGTGGCTGTATCTAGTACATGACAAGGATGCAGAGACAAAAAATAAAGGTCACAATGGGTAGAATTCTTTTATGTTACAAGATATTTGGGTCTTTGACGTATCTTTCTTGCTAATATTTTGTGTCCTGCTGCAGGATATATTGTCAGAGGCTGTCGAAATAGATATTAACATCTCCTAGAATTGCAGCTCCCATAATTAATACTTTGAACACTTTTCTGCTAGAAAAGGCAAGACCAGGTGAACTGTTCAGGTATTCCCACTGTGCACAGCAAGAGATGAAAGATCAGTTGGAATTGTACCTAACGTCAGAGACAATGGAGGCGGTAGGGAGGAGGGAAATACAGAGGGGTCCAGAAAAATGTAGACACTTTTTGATAGTTAATATCTTTGGAACAACATGACATACCTTTTCAATTCTGCATGGTAGCATGGGTTGTCTCAACAGATCTTGGCATGCATTTTCCAGCAGATGACAGTGCAGCAATGAGAGAAGTAAGATTGTCGTTTGAGTGACACAAATCCATATTGAAGTGGTACTGGAAATACAAAAACATGATGGAAGTACAATGGCAATGTCATAATGTGTACCAAAGTTAACCACCAACATGTATGGCAAATTTTTGTATTCAGAATAAATTTTAAACCTACAGTACTGTTCAGAATGTACATAAGGAAAGGCCTGGCTGACCAAAAACATCAACAAGTGCAGCTTCCAGTGCTGCTGACTTGCAGCATTTTACTAGGTCGCCTTAAAAATCTGTGAAGCAGGGTGCACATGAAAGCAGGGTCAGCCGATCAACCATACGATGAATTCTGAAGGCTGCAGAGTGAAAAGTGTACGTTCCAAGATCACTGTATGTTATGAACGAGGGCGTCCCGTATTGAAGGATAGTGTACTGCAAGTGGTTTGAAGGCATGCTTCATGGGGATCAGCAATTTGCAGGGATGGTTATCTGGTTCCAATGAGGAGGTGCAATTTCATCTGAATGGTACTGTAAACTGCCACAACTGCATGTGTCGGGCTTCTGAAAATCCTTGAATTCACTTTGAACACATAAAATAACCTCTCCATGCAAGAATTATAATGGTATGTCATTTTGTTCCATTAATATAGCATTTGCGTGTATGTGTGCGCATATGTGGTTTTTTTTTTTTTTTTTTTTTTTTTATGACAGCCTTGCTTGCTGAAAACTTATTTGTGACAGATTTTTTGTTGTGACTATCTGCAACTTAGCATCTCTGCTACATGGTGAGTAGCAACTATCCTTTTCATAATATTGTTGCATTCTTTCCTGGGTTCTGCATTGTGTGATTATTTTATGGGGTCCTTTGTAATGGCGAAAAAAATTTCCAATCTCCATTTTCAATTTGGAACTCTCATGAAGTGACTTTGCTAGTACTAATTCACATATGTTTAAGTTAGGTGTAATTGGTTTCTCATTATGTTCTTTGACTCTTAATTTCTGATTGATGTTTTAACTGTTCTTCTGCTTGCTTTTGTATATCATCAAAAGTTATGTTCACAATGTCTGACCAGGTGAAATGTTTTAATAACAGTTCTCCAATAAATTGCTTATTAAGTTACTTCTATTAGTGAGTGCCCACTAGATACGTGTGGAAGGTTCTTTAAAATAACCTGGAACTCAAGGATCATCTGTGCCCATTAGTGTGTCTATGTGAACAATATGCTCTGCACATTGTCTGATTTCCCTCAGTATTCTCTCAGACAAGTTCAACTATGGGTGGAATGTAGAAATAGTAACATGTCTAATACCTTCCCAGGTGAGTAACTCCTTAAAAGTATTACTAGTAAACTGTGTTCCATCGTTGGTTAATAAACAACTTGATTTTCCCATGTCTCAAAAGTATTTTCTCAGACAGTTAACTATCGTGACTGAATTTGCTAATTTGATTGGCTGTAGTTTTATATACTTGGCCCAGCATTCTAGTCTCACAATATTGTAGGTTACACCTCCTCTCCCTTTTTGGTAGTGGCCCATACAAATCCACAGTTGATAGGTCATATAATGCATAAGATATTATTGCATATAGTTCATATGTTACTTCATTACTGTCATCTTTCATCTTTTGGTGCAGTTCACAAGTTCATAACATATTTCTGACTTTTCTGCTTATATTTTTAAAATAATAAAATATTTTCATATGTTTAATGAACTTCCATATTTCAAAGCGTCCATAATCTCTATGTAAAAAACCAAATCAAATCATCTACTGCAACTTTAGAGACAGACATTCTCCAATAATGAGTGTTCTCATTTAGTCTCCTAAACAAAGTATCTTTGCAATGATCCAGCATTTCCGTTCATTTTCTGACAAAATATTGTGCTCCAATAATTACAATATATGACTGAAAAACTCATTTACTTTAACTCCCTCCTTGATTGTTTTTGCTAGAGTTCTCACTTCATTACAGGTTAACATTTAGATACAAAGTTAATAATAAAACTGATTCCTGGTCCCTCTGTTCTATATTCATGGCAAGGGTGATTGGTAAAGTGCATCACCCTTTAATGTAACTTATGTCTATTGTAAACTCCTTCAAAAATAATACCCATCTCATTAGTCTACTGCGAAGGAGTTAACTCTCCATTAAGAAACTCAAAGCTTCTTGGTCAGTGCATATTACTATTTTTGAGCCCCATACAAGAATATGAAACTTCTTGAAACTCCATACAATAACTAATAATTTCTTTTCTGTAGCTTTATAATTTAATTCATTCTTATTAAGACTTCGGCTAGCAAAAATAACAGTATTGTATTCTCCTTGTGTTGGATCCCATTTCTTGTGAAACAGTTCACATCCTAATCCATATTCCGAAGTATCCGTAACTAACTTAAAAGGTTGATGTATCTTTGGATGCTTTAGTAGCTTAGCATCTAATGAAGAATGTTTAATTTTGTTATAGGCTTCAGCCATTCCCTCATTCCATTTCCATTTAGTTCTTTGCTTAAGCAATGACAAGTGCTGATTATTCATGGATCAATCTTTTATGAAATGTTGGTAGAATCTGCCTAAACATAAAATTGACATACTTGCTTGGCATTTCTTGGCACTGGGCAATCTTTGATTGCTCATATTCTTTCAGGGTCAGGTTGTAACTCTTTTACTCGTATTGTATGTCCTAAAAATTTCAATTCATTTCCGCTGAAGTGAGAGTTTGTTAACTTAATTGTAATACCTCGCTTGCATAGCCTATATAAGGTTCTGGTTAATAATTCAAAATGTTCCTCCCATTATTTTGATATTAAAAGCAAATTGTCTACATATCTTAGTAAATCTTCTATGAAATCATCTCCTAGTGCTCTGTCAAATGCTCTTATAAAAACAGATACTGATATATTCAAACCAAATGGAAGCACTCAGAACTGGTAAGACTTCCTTTCAAACAGAAATTATATATATTTTTGTGAATCTTCATGCAATTTCACTTTCCGGTACCCAGCTGTGAGATCCAGTGAACAAAAGGAATTGGCTTTCTCAAATCTGGATAATAGTTTGTGTATTTCTATTGATCAGTCTCCTTCTGTTTCATGTGTTTGTTTAATGTGTGAGCATCTAATACTAAGCACACTCCACCAGTAACTTTGTTTACTATCAATAATGGATTATTGTATACAATTACACTGTGTTCAGTGATCCTATTTTCGATCATTTTGTGTATCTCTTTCTGTGCCTCTTTTTGTAAACTCATAGGAACAGCAACTGACTTACAATGAATGTCCTCTTGTCTTTTATTTAAACTTACATGCATTATCTCCTATTGCTCCTGGCTTATCAGGGAAAACTCTGTTATTTGTAGTTAATATGTCATATGATTCCTGCTTTTGTTCTCTGTCAGAATATCTGATTCTCAAGACTTCAGTTGTAGACTTCTTGGATTTCAGGCATTTTGTCTACAGTATTCTCAACTATTACTGTTTTAGCAGTAGTTTCCTGTTGTATCTTGGTTACCTCTTTTAAATCCTGGCTCATTTCTTTTGATACTCTGTTAGTATCAAAATTGAGTGACACTTTATGTTGCAACAACCAATCAAGTTCTAGTAATAAATGCAAATTTCAATTTGGAGCAATTAATAAAGATTGGTAAAAAACATAACCATTCACTGTAATTGGTGCTCTTGTTCCTATTTTTATTGGCTTACCTTTACTTCCCATTTTGTCTATTACATAAACACCATTCACTGGTAGTGCTGGACATTTCCATTTACTACAAATCAAGGACATAAATTCCTGCAAAATTATTGATATCTCATTCCTGGATCTATGTGAATATCTGCATTCATTTCAGTTTTTTCCCCACAATTATAGGTTTTAATTGTTCCTTCTCTACTGATGTTTCTTCTTGTAGTGGCCAATCACGGGTGGTAATTGTACGCATAAGAGCTGCTACTTTTTCTACCTTTGTACCTCTTGCTCCTGTGGTATCATGAAGATTGTTTCCAGTGCGGGAACGGTTGTTGGAAGTAAATTTCATTGACTATTTGTTTGTTCAGTTGTTTCCCTTACTATAATAGTGCTTTTGACTGTACAAAATTTCCTTTCATTTTTCTTTTGAAATCTGGGAGGATAATGATTTCCTCCATTATTCTCCGATGCATCGTTATCCCCATGGAAATAATTCTTCCTTTTTGTGTTTAAATGATCTAACAACTCGGTATATGTTAACAAATCACTAACATTTGCCCATCCTTGATACCAGACTTGTTTATGTACATGTTAGGCTAATCGTCTTACCAATATTTTCACTAAATGTCCTTGTATTTTACTGTCTAAATATTTGGCCTGTGTAAGGTACCATCTACATACTTCTTGTAGGGAACCCTACTGTTGTTATAACTTAGGACCAAGTACGTCAAGTGTTAATTTTTCCTGCATGCTATCTGGCCAATGTTTCCTCTTGAAACTACTTTCGAAATCTTCCCAAGAGTTGAAGTCTTCAGAATGGGCACTGTCCCATTCCGCTGCATCTCCTGTTAAATAGCCTAATGCAAAATCTATTTTTTGTGAATCTTCCCACTTACTTGGTAATGATCTAGAAAATGCTCGTAACAAACATACGGGATGCACTTCCCCCTTCGGTTTCAACTTGGGAAATTGCTTGGATAAATTTAAATCTGATATTAACTGGAATTCCTCCAACAATTCTTTAGACATGCCTCCATTAACATTGTTCCCTCTTTTTTCAATATCTGATTGTGTTTTCTCTAAAGCATCCCATAATTTTTGAAATTTTTCTCGTTGTTGTGCAGTACTAGCCACAGAAGTAGTATGTCCACTAGAAGATTCCACAGTGTCCCATATTTTTCACTCTACAAAACCTTGCAGTCATTTCTGTAAACTGGTTAATGTAGTATGTGGATTTAATATCTGCTGGTTTTCTGAGGCTTCAACTCTTTCTTGTGTCTTTGAGATTTCGTTTCTTACTGCTTGGAAATTTTCTTTGACACCTGTAAAATGAGCTACAGGTTTAGTAGTCACTACAGTATCTACTGTTGCAGGTAGAGTTTCAGTTAAAGCACTGACTTTATTTTCTAAAGAATCTGCTCTTTTTTTCTTGTGTCATTATATGAGACAGAAATTCTGTTTTAATGGTTTTCTCAACTTTATTATGTATGAGGTCTGTCTAAAAAGTATCTGACCTTCGATTTTCCCATGCAAAATGGAGACGATAGCATGGCGTGACTATACACAGTAAAGGAAGAGACCTTTATGCACATGTGTGAATTTTGTCCCCAGCTTCCAGCGCATCAGTCACCGCCTGTCGGTCACTGAGTGAGGTGCTACACGACATGTTCGTCGGATTACTGATTCTCTCAAGATGACTGAACGTGTTGAGCAAAGATACTGTGTCAAAGTTTGTCAAAAGCTTGGTGATTCTCAATGCAAAACAATTTGTAAGATTCAGCACGTGTTAGGAGAAGATTCGATGGGTGTAACACAAATTAAGGAGTGGTTCAACCAATTCAAAAATGGCCGCACATCAGCGGAGAGTGACCAGCGTTCTGGCAGGCCTCAAACTCCCAAACTGCTTGGAGTGCAGCTGTTGTTGAGAGAGTGCAAAATTTGGTGATGGCTGATTGTTGTTTGGTCGTGTGGGAGATTGCCCAAGAGGTTGGAGTGACTATGAAGATTCTGCACATGCAATTTTGCATGATGATTTGAAAATGCTCCGAGTGGCTGTGAAATTCGCACCCAAGTTGTTGTCACTGGAACAAAAAGACCTCTGTTTTGATATTGCAGAGGACCTTCTGGACACTACCAACATTGGTCCTGGGTTTCTGAACACTGTGATAACTGGAGATGAGTCATGGGTGTATGAGTACCACCCGGAAACAAAAAGGCAGGCATCACAATGGAAGCATCTCAAGTCTCCAAGCCTGAAGAAAGTGCAGCAGGTGCGAAGCAAAATCAAGGTGATGCTAACTGTCTTCTTTGATGTCCGTGGAATTGTGTATCACGAATATGCACCGGAAGGACAAACAGTGTCAAAGGAGTACTATCAAGATATTCTCTGGAGACTCCATGATGCACTTCGGCACAAGAGACCAGACATGTGGACAGCAAAAGACTAGCAATTGCATCACAACAACGCCCCCGCACATTCATCCCACATCCTTTAAATTATAGATAACTTCTTTAAATATTGTTGCAAAATAATTTTAAATAATTTATTTTCGATAATGCCTTAAAAGTTGTATCACGATGTATCGTGTGCAGTGTATAAGTTATCTTATTGATTTGTTGTGCTCGTTGCAAGATCTCATTTCTTCTTAATATTTTGTTAAAGTCTCTTCAGAATTTTTTCAATCTTCATTTTAAATTTTCTTCACTACTTGGAACTACTGAAATAATCCATTTACTTCTTTATTCACTGATTCTTCTATATCTGGACCACTCGATTCAAATAAACACCAGATCTATTTTACAATAACGTTCTGAAAGATGACAATCAAGTAACTTAGCATGCATTGAAGCTTTTCAAGCAGTGTCTACCATCAAATTCAGTTCAAAACAGTCATTATTTGTTCTGACCCTTGACAATGTTGGTGACCCTCTTGCCCTAAGGAGTGCACTGCACCTTCCATACGTACCATCAAACCACCATGCATCATCACAAGCCAGTGGCTGTTTTTTCCCGTATTTCATTCTGGATTTTGGCTGCTGCATGTCCAAATATTGTACACATGATCTGCACATACAGATATGAGGGTGCATACGGTGAATGTTTTTTTTTTTATTTTTCTTAATATACTAAGTTAACATAGAACATGACCACCTTTGGCTACTGTACCACAATGGAACATGATGTTCTCATGAACATCACATTACTCTACAAACTGTTGCAGTAATAACAGTAGATTTATGTCAGTGGAATCATTAGTTCATTCTTTAGGACAGAAGGATGGAAATCATAGTTCTAAAAGTTAATCATACACTTTCATATGTGTCAGCAGTACTAAATATTTTGCCTCCTGGCGAGCAGTTCTGTCTCATAATTTTCTAATTTTCTTGAGTGAATTTTAATTTTGATGCAAGTAACAACCCTATCTGACAGATGATTTACAAGACAACCAAGAGAATAACTGTTGCCACCACTACAAAAAAATATAATGCACCATCATTTCATATAATCAGCAGTCAGCATTGACATAGTTCTGTTGTCATTACTGCGACAGGTTCATAGCCAACTTGCCCCAGGGAATAACAGCAATTCTTCACCATCCATACATGAATGTGGTATTTGCTATTTCAAATAAAACTGATCTACAAAACCATGTTTAACCTCCTCTTCACTAAGACTGTCTCTCTAGTAACATTTATCTAGGTTGTATACTATAATAACTATTTTATGCACCAATAAAAAAATTAGTCATCTATCAGACATCAACTTTGGGACACTGGCAGAGTTTATATATGTATAGTCAGGATTTCTTTGGGTGTTATGAAAGGTCTTTTATAATGTTCTGCTAGAGTAGCTGTTGAAGGCTAAAATAAAGATGGAGGTTTTAGCTATTTGATTGACTGAAACTTCCAAAATGTGACAGTACTACCCATGACTTGTATTTATGAGATACACACTTTAAACAAATTATCTCTTGTATGTTGATGGGCTACTTTCTAAACAAGGACAATCACTTTGGTGTTAAGAGTGAAATTTTATGGATTTGTACCCAGTGATTTTTCCATTAGTAATACTCTGACTACTAATCTGAAAGATAAGGTTGTGTATTGGTGTGTGATCTATTCACTCTTGAGACTTTTTATTTCCATTTAAGCAACTTCCCACCAGTGTCTTGTTGAAGAGTTTAATGTATACTCTGGGCCATAGTACTCTACTTACCTTTACCAAGGAATGATGTAACTGGTTATTTTGTTAATTTACAAAAGTTTTGGATATCAATCTCGAGGTATTAAACATACTTTAAATGGATTGTTTTCAGATAGTTTACAAATATTGCTTAGTTAGAAGCTGATGTTTGTCTCCATTCCAATGATAACTTCCCATTCTGAACCCAGTAACCAACAGAGTAAGTGCTGTTAAAGTAATTTTGATTTCATCTTCACCAATATTGTGCCATTTTTGCCAAGTATAGTAATTCCATTGTTCCAGTTTTTCTTATCCTGTATTCATTGTTCTTCCTTTGGATATTACCAAATCCAGATCATAGTATTACAGTAATGTAATTAAAGGGACTTATCCCCAATATTTGTAATGCAGTATGACTAAAGGATTTCTTAATATAGACTATTATGGTATTTTATGTATTTTTATATAAAAAAAAAACCACAAAGTTCAGTCTTCAAAAGCAAACAAATATTTTTAAATGGAAATAACACACATTCTTGTTAGAAGTGTTGCAAAAATATAATTTTAGTAAGTTTTGGTTAAGATAATCCTGTTACTTAAAAGAAAATGACACTGGTCACATTTTAGTCACTTGTATGACTAAAGGTAAAATACGCTACTGGCCATTCAAATTGCTACACCAAGAAGATAACGTGCTATAGACGTGAAATTTAACCGACAGGAAGAAGATGCTGTGATATGCAAATGATTAGCTTTTCAGAGCATTTACACAAGGTTGGCGCTGGTGGCAACACCTACAACGTGCTGACATGAGGAAGGTTTCCAACCGATTTCACATACACGAACAGCAGTTGACCGGCATTGCCTGGTGAAACATTGTTGTGATGCCTCGTGTAAGGATGAGAAATGCGTACCATCACATTTCCGACTTTGATAAAGGTCGGATTGTAGCCTATCGTGATTGCGGTTTATCGTATAGTGGCATTGCTGCTCGTGTTGGTCTAGTTCCAATGACTGTTAGCAGAATATGGAATCGGTGGGTTGAGGAGGGTAATACGGAATGCTGTACTGGATCCCAACGGCCTCGTATCACTAACTGTCGAGATGACAGGCATCTTATCCGTATGGCTGTAATGGATCGTGCGGCCACATCTCGATCCCTGAGTCAACAGCTGGGACGTTTGCAAGACAACAACCATCTGCACGAACAGTTCGATGATGTTTGCAACAGCATGGATTATCAGCTCGGAGCCCACAGCTGCGGTTACCCTTGATGCTGCATCATAGACAGGAGCGCCTGCGATGGTGTACTCAGTGACGAACCTGGGTGCACGAATGGCAAAACGTCATTTTTTCAGATGAATCCAGGTTGTGTTTACAGCATCATGAGGGTCGCATCTGTGCTTGGTGACATCGCGGTGAACGCACATATGAAGCGTGTATTTGTCATCGCCATACTGGCGTAACACCCGGCATGATGGTATGGGGTGCCATTGGTTACACGTCTCGGTCACCTCTTGTTCGCATTGGCGGCACTTTGAACAGTGGACATTTCATTTCATATGTGTTACGACCCGTGGCTCTACCCTTCATTCGATCCTTGCGAAACCCTACATTTCATCAGGATAATGCACGATCGCATGTTGCAGGTCCTGTACGTGCCTTTCTGGATACAGAAAATGTTCAACTGCTGCCCTGGCCAGCACATTCTCCAGATCTCTCACCAATTGAAAATGTCTGGTCAATGGTGGCCGAGGAACTGGCTCATCACAATACGCCAATCACTACTCTTGATGAACTGTGGTATCATGTTGAAGCTGCATGGGCAGCTGTACCTGTACATGCCATCCAAGCTCTGTTTGACTCAATGCCCAGGTGTATCAAGGCCGTTATTACAGCCAGAGGTGGTTGTTCTGGGTACTGATTTCTCAGGATCTATGCACCCAAATTGCGTGAAAATATAATTACATGTTAGTTCTAGTATAATATATTTGTCCAATGAATACCTGTTTATCATCTGCATTTCTTCTTGGTGTAGCAACTTTAATGGCCAGGAGTGTAGGACCATTATCACTGAACAATATCAGGTTATTCCCATAAGCACCTTTGCTTTACTTGAGATTTGATTTCGAGGGTGGTCCCATAAGTACCCGACCAACCATAGAAAACAAAAAAATTTTGGAAAAAAAATTATTTATTTTTCAACATAATCTCCTTTCAGCTCCATGCACTTTTCCCAGCAATGTTCAATAAGTCTGATGCCTTTTTTACAATGAGAACTGTCTAACTCCTCAAAATAGCCATTACCTGCCGACATCACATCTTCATTTCTTGAAAATCTTCGACCACCGAGCCATTTTTTCAAGTTTGGGAACAGAAAATAATTCAGGGGGGCTAAATCTGGCAAATAGGGTGTATGAGGTAGCAATTCAAACTTTAATTCAAATTCAAACTGTAATTCATTAATTTTCGCCATTGCAATAATGAACTTGTGAGCTGGCGCATTGTCCTGAGGAAACAACACTTTCTTCTTTGCCAGATGCGGCCGATTTTGCTTGATTTCTTCACCCAAACATTGCAATAAGTTCGCATAATACTCGCCGTTGATAGTTTTTCCTTTTTCAAGATAGTCAATGAAAATTACCCCAGGCGCATCCCAAAAAACTGACACCATGACCTTGCCTGCAGGTGAAACGGTCTTCATCTTCTTTGGAGTTGGTTCTCCAATTTGTGTCCGTTGTTTTGATTGTTCTTTTGTCTTTGGAGTGAAGTAGTGCACCCATGTTTCATCCATGGTTATGAAATGGTGCAAAAAATCAACTTTGTTGCTGCGAAACTTCATTAAACGCTCAATTCAAACAGCTTCATGACACTGTTTTTGCTCAAGTGTGAGTAAACATGGCACAAACCTTGCACACAGTTTTCTCATGGCCAAATTTTCAGATAATATGTGATTTATAGCACTTTTTGAAATGCCTAATATGTCTGCTAGCTCACGCACTTTCAGTCGATGATCATCCAGTATCGCTTTGTGGATTTTCTTCACCATTTCTGGAGTCGTCACCTCATTTGGTCGACCACTGCAATGCTCATCCTTGCAGCACAGATGGCCTCATTTAAATGCAGCCACCCAATATTTTACTGTTGACAATGAAGGAACAGACTCTCCCAAAGTAGAATGTAGATCAGCTTTAATACTGGTTGCACTGAGGCCTTTAAAATAAATAAATAAATAAAAAATAAAAAAGTATCACATAATGATGACCAATTGCCTCCATTTTCACAAGTTCACTCACAACGTTCTCTATTGATGGCTGCTAAACAAATACCAAACAATGTGGCATCTTCAAACTTGAAACATATGCCTCATAGATCGTATACTTTCTAATCCAGAGATATTTTTCAACAATGACTGCCATCTCTTAGTCAGGCCGGGTACTTACGGGACCACCCTGTATTCAAGTACAGGAAAGTGAACATATAATAATCACACTGTTTGTTACTCATGTTCTCAGCTTAAGAAATGATGCAGTCATATATGATGCTATTTAATAATACATTAATACCTGACTCAACAATGGAAAAATCTAGATGGAATGTAATAATATTATGAAAAGGATAGTTGCTACTCACCAACAGCAGATGTGCTGAGTCACAGATAGGCACAATAAAAAAACTGTTACAAAATGAGCTTTCAGCCAACAAGGCCTCTCTCTCTCTCTCTCTATCTCTCTCTCTCTCTCTCTCTCTCTCTCTCTCTCTCACACACACACACACACACACACACACACACACACACACACACATACCTTCACTCAAATGCAACTCGCACACACATGACTGAAGTTTCTGGTTGCTGAGCACACTGCAAGACTGTAATTACCCTCCCAACTTTGTACAAAAACAAAACTGCCATGCCTTCTCTTGAGTCACCCACCACCTCCCAAAGTCCCACCGTCTGGCCACAGAGGGGCATTCCCCTTGTGACTCAGTACCACCCAGGACTGGAGCAACTGAATCACCTTCTTTGCCAGGGTTTTGACCAGTTCTCGTTGTGCCCTGAAAACAGGAATATCCTACCCACTATCCTTCCCACCCCTCCCACTACCCACCGAACCGACGCAGTATCTCTGTCCATCCCTACAAATCTCCTGCTCCCAATCCCTTGCCTCATGGTTCATATCCCTGTGATAGATCTTGATGCAAGACCTGCCCCATATATCCTCCCACCACCATCACCTACTCCAGTTCAGTCACAAGCATCACCTATCCCATTTTAAGACAGCACTACATGTGACACAAGTCATGTGATGTACAAGCTAAGCTGCAAGCACTGTGGTGCATTCTACGTGGGCATGACAACTAACAGGCTGTCTGTCTGCCTGCCTGAATGGCCACCAACAAACTGTGGCCAAGAAATAGCTGGACTACGCCATTGCTGAGCATGCTTGCCAACACAGTGTTCTTCATTTCAATGACTGCTTCAGACCCTGTGCCATCTGGATCCTTCCCATCAATACCAATTTTTCTGAATTGTGCATGTGGGGACTCTCCCTGCAATATATCCTATTCCTGTAACTGTCCTGGCCTCAACCTTTGTTAGGATGTGTCCTTACCCTCTAGCCCCTTCCATCACTACACAGTCTATATTCCATCAGCGCACCCACAGTCTTTTTACATCTCTCCTTCTCCATTAACCCTGACCTCCGTCTAACCTCCCGACTGCACCTAACTGACCTACCCTCTCTACACTTTGTCCATGTATGCTCCCACAAGCAGCATTTTACTGTTCCTCACACCTAACCTGCTCTCCTTCCCCCTCCCTGCCCTAGCCTCCTCCTTACCCCCACCATCCGGTTACATCTCCCATCACCTGGAGCTGCTGGCAGTGTGGCCTCAACAGCCATAGACTGTCTGCGACTCAGCATTTCTGCTTTATGGTGAGAGCAGCTATCCTTTTCATAATATTAATACCTGATTAAAAATTAAGAGGATTTACTAATCATTGTTTTAATACACAGTTCTTTGAATGTAAAATAAAGACAAATTTGTTTGTTTGAATTTATTTTTGTGAGCTTACAACATTGCTTTTATCTCATGTTGAAGCATCAGATCTTGAGCAGATGAGCAGATTCGCTTCAGGAGGTTACTGTGATGAATCGACTATAGTTTTCTTGCAACATCCGTGTGTTATTCTGACAGCCCTTGAAGTTCTGGGTTATAAAGTAGTTGCTTCATCCTCTGCCTCTGTTAAACAAGACTACAATGAGTATATGTGGACTATGAGAAAGGACTTTGCAGAACCAGAGCCTAGTAAGTTGCAAACTATGGCATAATTTTTAATTTAGTTGTTGATCCAAATGCCAAGGCAAATTTTACTTTGCTTTCAAGTAGTTCAGCTTCTTTTACAAAAATGTTGTTGTTTCTTCTGATGGCTATGAAACTTTGAAACTGATTTGTGTTTCCAGCTGACATAGAAAACAATGTTGTTTCAAATTATCTTGGTATCTACAGTTGTGAAACAAAAGTACAATTTTATTTTTAATCACAAGAAACCTGACTTGCACATAGAAGAGCTACGTCTTTTTGTAACAGTGTGATTTTAGTTAATTATTTTCCAAAGATTACATATTAGTCATGTGTAATATGTTTGTTTCACAAATTTAGCTTATCCACAGTTCAACAGCCATGCCATTTAAAGTTAAAGGTATAAGACGAGGCTGTTTTGGCAACATAAAGATATCAACAAGCACACGTTTAACAGCCCAGTCATCAAAATGATGTGTATAAAAAGGGAATCAACAATTCAGCTGAATACTCAACTGCACACCATTATTCAGTCAAATTGAGAAAATCTGAGAGATCCCAAATGTAGCATGATAATTATTGGGTATAGTCTTCTTGGTTATTATTGTACGTATTCGTGCATGGGGCCTCTGAGTTTTAGGCTGTGTTCCAAAAACTTGTGTTTTACTTTGCAGACAACTTCAAAGCTTGTTAATTTTATTTACTGAGGAGTTTGTATACTGCTTAGACAAAGGCTGCTCATGGAGTGTTTCACATGATATCGTCTTTTGGGAGGAAGGAACATTTTGATTTTCACTATATCCAAAATGTTTATAGTTCAATTTTATGTCCCCAAAAAGATAGTGCCTTTAGACAAGTCTGATTTTCTCTTTGCCATTTTCCTTTCTTCCCATGTTTCATTCCAAAGTCACCTGTGGTTCAGAGATCAGGTAGAAATAATTTTTTATTTGTTAAATATTAATACAGTCGGTAATAAAATTTAGACATGTTTCTCAGTTTTTGCCTGCATGAAACAGTAGTGAACTGATGTTCATACATTGTAGTACAGCAACATTAGTGCTCCTGCCATGGATAAAAAGATAGAAAAAAATGATCTGCCATCTTGTGTCCTATCCACAAGCTTGCTGAAAGATGTGAGCTGCTTTTCTCATTACATGAAATGAAAAACTAAGTAGCTGTACACCCGCAACATGTTCTTGATTTTAGTTTATCTAAAATTGTAATTTAAATATTTTACTACTTAAGACTGTTATTAAATGATGGTGCTGCCATTTGAAAAATTACCCAGAGGAGACAGGACATCTGCGTATGCAGTGTGTCCCCTGAGGAATAGTCATATTCAGGGATATGACAGGAACTGTGATTTGAAGCAAAAAAGTCTATGGACTTTAAAATACATAACTTTAGTGCTATGAGCACACCTTCAACTTTGATACTGTGAAAGAAATCTCTTCTACTGCAAGATTTTGCTTTCAATATTGTAAGACGATAAAAAGTCCAGTAAACATGGGCTGTAAAGTGCATACCTTAAGAGTTGTGTGTGCTTATCCATCTCCGTTACTGTGGATAAAAAGTCCAGTAAACATGGGCTGTAAAGTGCATACCTTAAGAGTTGTGTGCGCTTATCCATCTCCGCTACTGTGAGAAACATCTCTTCTATTGAACAAGTGTTCACAGCTCTCAGTATTTGCATTGTAGAGCCTATGTTTACTAGACTGTTTTGCTTCAAATGATTATTCCTGTCATACCCCTCAATACTGACCATTTCCTGATGGGACACCAGCATGTAGAAAAGCACTGTTGGTAGTAAAACCAAAAAGTAATCATCTGTTCTGTTTTCATGGTGGCATATTTTAAACTTTAAGTAGTGTTATCATGACTCAGCAAAAAAAGTAATGGTATACATTTAGTGAAGATAAATCTTTTATTTTTTTGGTAGTATCATCATTGTTTGAACTCCTTTCTATGTTTTTGCTAAATCACTTTAGGTAAATGCTGGAATAATGCCTTAAACAAGCCATAAGCTAAATGTTTATGGATAATTTTATGACTATGTTTATGTTGGGCTCCGTCTATAGCCGTGACAACATTAATGAAATTTTAAAATCCGCCAGATTGTGAACTGGTGTTGCCAGCTCAAATACCCTTAGTGTTATGTCACTTATCCTGTTGAATATGTTTCAGATCTTTAACTTCCATACATTTAGCTGTTACTATGAAATGCAGAGGCATGACTTCTTCACAATGTTAATTGAAATACATGTTTTGTTGTTCAGTGGAAATTCAGCTCTTGTCCATGGTTTTTACTGGTGTACTAGTAATTAATTTATCATCCATGTAAGTGTGTTTTTCCAGTACTTTGTTTCAGAAGACCTAGTATGATTTTCTATTGTATCGTTTCTTCCACCAGCTGGAAATGGACATACCACTTTTGCTTCCTAATCAAGTCAGTATGCCAGACCTTCCAACTTACTTATATGCTGCAGTCAAAGGATCATTGCATGCTAGTGACTGTTCCGTCTTTGGACTCAACTGTGCTGAGATACAGGCACTAACCAAGCGTTACCAAAATACATCATCTGAGACACTTAATGGAGTTATAATCAAAGGTGAGAATGATTTGTATATACTATGTTTCTTAAATCATTAAGTATAATGCAAATATGTGTATCATACTAAATAAAGAAGACACTAAGCAGTACATACATAAATAAATAAATTATATTAGTAGCAGATCTCTCAGGAAAAGACCTTCATCTGAGCCCCAACACACAAATTCTCTCTCTCTCTCTCTCTCTCTCTCTCTCTCTCGCTCTCAGGTGTGACTGGACCCTGTTAGTTCAAGAAAACTTTACAATTCAGTTTCGTGGGTTTCTATGCAGCTTTGATTATTTCTCATGAATTCTTTCATTCTTCATTCCATTTTGTTCCTTTTTTCCTAGAGATTTTTGTCATATGACTGCACTTGCCAAATGTCATTTTTTTTTTTTTTTTGTTGGTGTGAATTTTTGTCTAAAACTTTCTTGAAAGTTTTTCAGTCTCTCTCCAGATTTTTTTAAATATTTTTTATTCTTTGAATGGTATAGCTTTAATTCATTTCGTGTATGTTAAAATTTAGTGGGCAAGTCTTGTTCCTGGGAGTCTGTGAATGTATCCATAAAAACTTTTATGTTCTTCTTTGGATGACAGTCAGGAGGTTGGATAATTTTTCTGTTGTTTTCTGGGATCTTACTGTAGAGAGAGAGAGAGAGTGTGTGTGTGTGTGTGTGTGTGTGTGTGTGTGTGTGTGTGTGTGTTAGAGAGAGAGAGAGAATGAGAGTGAGAATGAGAGTGAGAGTGAGAGTGTGCAGTTTCCATTGTTGATTTTGTCATCTTCTGTTAGTGTCGATACCTTTGACCCACACATAACAACAGGATGACCTAGGGAGTTATACTTTTGCAATTGTCTCTATCATTGTCATTCCAATTACATTTATTACTTTAGCACTTATACCAACTTCTCTCAGCACTCTGTATAATTCTTATTGACTTATGTCTGATTTTTATTGCTAGCATATACTGTTGTGGTTAGTGTGTTTAATGTAGCTGGAGCAATCAGAGGGGTGGAGGTCAACGTCCAGGAAGGTGCCACATTGGGTTGAGGATGACCAGGTGAAGTGGATGGGAGAGAAGTCATTGAGGTTGTGAAGGATTGAGGATAGGAGAGGGGAAATCAACAATGGTATGTTGGGACCCAGGAGGTAAAGGGGTGGGGATGGTGGTGAGTCTGTGAAGGGGGTAGTTGGTATATTTGATGTGGGAGACTAAGTTTCAGACGGTTGGAGGTGTTGGTCAACAAGAGTAGAAATGTCTTCAGTGAGAACACAATGCCCAGCTACAATAGGACATACAGCATTTTTGGGTTTGTGGATTTTGAGGAATATGTAGAAAATGGGTGTGTGTAGTGTCACGAGTGTGAGAAGGGAGATAAACGTGAATGAGAGGTTCTGGAGGTTTTCTGTAGGAATTGGAGTTTACTTTGGACCTCTGGGATGGGATCACTGTGGCAGAACTTGTTGGCAAAGGAGTATGACGGTTGGCAGAGGCTTTCTGCCAGGTGGTCACTGTGACACATCATGACAGTGATGGATTCTTTTGTCTGCAGGAAGGATGATTAAATCAGGACCTGCTTTAAGGTTGTATGTGGTTGTCCTTTCTTTTACTGAAACATTAGTATTCTGAGGAAGGGACCTAGGGAAGGATGGTAAGGTTAAGTTGGAGGTAAGGAATTCCTGGAAGGAAGGTTACCAGGGGGTGGTTGGTAGGGAGAGGGAGAGTGTCTTAGTTGAATTGTGGTATGAGCTGGGAGAGGCAAGGTTCAGCATTAGGATTAAGTTGGCTTTGGTTGATGGAATTGGCGGAAAAGAAGTGTTTCCATTGACGGGGACAAGAGAAGAAGTGTAGGTCTTTGACAGGTCCAACATGGTTGACCTTGATTGTGGGGCTGAATATGGATAGGACTCAAACTTGTGTGGGACTGAGGTTTTTGGTGGAAAGGTTAACAACAGTGTTTTGGGTTTGCTTGGGTTCTAGATCTTGTGGAGTGCTGGGAGGAAGTTTTGGAAGATGTGAAAATTGAAAAGGTCAGTTAGGCAGGGTCTGGATGCTATGAAGGATTGACAAGGGGGTTCACTGAGGGGATTTTATTTATTTATTGCAATACATATTCCATATATCGATTTTTGTATGGTTAACGCATGGATGTGGAACAACTAAAATCATTTAATTCATTGTTATGTTTGTTCCCATGAGGACAATAAACAAAGATTAAGAATACAAATTGAAAATAATAATAAAGTAATACAATGAGTGTGGTCTAATTACACTTGCAAAGAGAGGTTAAGACACAATTTTCAGATATTTTCTAAACAATTTTTTTTACAGAGTAGAAGTTATCATCTTCTTGACTTACAGATCGCCATTTAATCTAATTAAAGCAGCAAGACGTATTGACTCAGGGATACCCAATGGTACATGGTAAATACTCTTAGCTACCTGTACCTATGCTATAGAATTGTTCTAGAAAATAGTCACTTTCTGCACGCAAGAACCCCTTAGCTTACTTTTGTATAGTACATTATTTTCTCGTATACACTTAATATTACTTGGAAGTGCATTGAAGATTTTTGTGCTTGTGTATTTTACATCTTTTTGCGCCAGAGACAAATTTTTCAGGTCACAGTGTATGTCACATTTTCTTTTTGTGTAATGATTGTATGTTTCATTCATTTCATTTTGAGAAGGACTGTGAAGCACGAATTTCATGATTGAAAAGAGATATTGTGAAATAGTGATTAGTATTCCTATTTGCATAAAAGGGTTGTGACATGAGATTCTTGGAGACACTCCATACAAAATTCGAACAACCTCTTTCTGACTTGCAAAGACTTTTTTTGACAGTGGTGAATTGCCCCAGAAGATTATTCCAAACACATAAGTGAATGGAAGTAGCCAAAGTAAGCAGATTTTTAGGCATTGATGCTTTCAATTTTGTGATTATCCGGGTGGCAAATGTTGTTGAACTAAGCCTTTTTAGGGTCTGGTGGATGTGGTGTTCCCAGTTCAACCTGTTATTTATGTGTATGTCCAAGAATTTCAAACAATCCACCCCCTGTATCTGCTTGCTCTCATGTGCAAATTGTATCTCCTGTGAGCTTTTGTGACTAGAATGGAAATTAGTGTAATTGATTGTGCTAAGGTTTATTGATAGAGAATTCAGACGTCCTCAAGTAATTGGTTGGCATTTAATTGTAGGTCAAAGGATGTCTTATTGTCTATTACAATACTTGTGTCTTCTGCAAACATCGTAAAGTTGTAAGTAGTCTTCATGGGTTTGCTGGCAGATCACGTTGTGCAAATTCCACAATATTTCTTCCGAGCAACTGTCAGACATCTTCAGGTAGTTCAGCCTTGTTGGTGGCTAGGTATGACTGATGGTATCTGCACATTGATGCCCTGTTTCTAGAACACGTGCTTGAAGAATGCGCAGGTGCAGAAATTGCGCATGCACAATGATTTGCAGATGGATGGTGCCATATTCAAACTCCCTTTGCCAAAAATTGCAGAGCGGCTCGCCTGCATGTGTGCTGTACACTGCATTTGCCAACAGAGCGGCCAGATGTTACTCACCAATGACCATACTAGACCAATGTTATGCCAAGTCTGTTATCGAAGAATCTTGATTTTCGCATCATGGTTTAATTGCAGCCAATACAGGGTTCCAGGCTGTGTTCAGTTGAAATTCCGCATCCCTGTTGATGAGATTATCAGCTGTACGGATATGTATTGCTTCCTTAATGACACAATCCTAGAAAGATGATGCCAGGAATAAAACTTGTGTCTCTTCATAAGTCATGTGATGTCCTGTATTCAGACAGTGTTCCGCAATTGCCAACTTCTCCGGTTGACGAAGGCCTGTATGACGCTGATTTACATAGCAGCATTCTTGTACTGTGCGGCATGTCTGGCCTATATATGTTGCCCCACATTGACAAGGAATCTTGTACACACATATTTCCTCAGGCCAAGATCATCCTTAACCGAACCCAACAGGTTCCTCAGTTTTGCAGGTGGTTGAAAAACACACTTAATTCCACCTCTTCCAAGGACTCTTCAGATTCTTAACGACATAGCACCAAAATATGGCAAAAAGGCCAAAGTGGTGGGTGTCTTCATATCTTCATTCAGCTCCATAGACTGAACTTACCTTGGCCTGAATGCATTACGTATCTGTCTCTCAGAATAACTGTTTTGTCGGAACACTGTCTTCAAATGTTGTATTTCACTCGACAGGCTTTCAGGATCAGGTACCACATGAACTAACATACATAATGCACTACCACATTGTGCAAGATGATGGCAGCTTGTGGCCTGCAGATATGGATCTGTATGCATTGGCTTGCAGTAGACACTTTGCCCCAAGGTTCCCTCTGCTTTCCTTCGTACCAAAACTTCGAGAAAAGATAAAGTACCATCTTTTTCCATTTCCATTGTGAAGTAGCATTTCCAAGACCTTGTCATCTTACCTGCAAGTATACAAACTGCTCGACGATGCTGCATATAGTAAATTTAAAAAAAGTGATCCAATGGGTAGGATCCAGAGAAAGACTTTGGAACTCGTCAGGAAAAGCTCGGTTCCAGTGCACGTTGCTAAGGGTTTGCATCAACAGGCTGCAGTTCCTCTTAGATTCTATGGCCTACTCAAGATCTATAAGAATGGGGTGCCTCTCCATCCCATTGTAAGTAACATAGGAGCACCTACTTATTTTGTTGCCAAACATCTGACATCACTATTGCGGCCTCTCATAGGCAAGTGCAACCATCTTATTCGAAACTCTAAAGATTTCATAGGTCACCTGAAAACACTTACATTGTAGTCGTTGGATCTCCTAGTAAGTTTTTGATGTTGTGTCCTTGCAGGACTCGTTGGAGCTCATTAGCAGCAAGTTTGAGGAGGACATAATAGCATTATGTAAACACATGCTTTCTTCAACATACTTCTTATTTCATGACCGATATTTTGAACAAGTGGACAGTGTCACCATGGGAAGCCCTCTGTCTCCTGTGGTGGCCAATTACTTTATGGAG
This sequence comes from Schistocerca serialis cubense, assembly GCF_023864345.2. Classification (NCBI taxonomy): domain Eukaryota; kingdom Metazoa; phylum Arthropoda; class Insecta; order Orthoptera; family Acrididae; genus Schistocerca; species Schistocerca serialis. Next base: position 720,154,697 of record NC_064639.1, on the reverse strand, counting down.
GACACTAAAGAAAAAGCACTACAGTCAGCCACTCTCAGCCCCTCTTGTTTTCTGCAGTATATGGATGATACATTTGTGTTGTGGCCACATGGACTTCATACTCTACCTACGTGTCTTCAGCATCTGAATTAGCTCCATCCGAATATAAACTTCTTAATGGAAGTGGAAAAAGATGGTGCTTTACCTTTTCTTGATGTTTTGGTACGTAGGAAAGCAGATGGAACCTTGGGACACAGTGTCTACTGCAAGCCAATGCATACAGATCCATATCTGCAGGCCACAAGCTGCCATCATCCTACACAATGCAGTCTGCCATCATCCTACACAATGCATTAGTGCATTATGTACGTTAGTTCATAGAGAACATGTGGAATCTGATCCTGGAAGCCTATCGAGTGAAATACAACGTTTGAAGACCGTGTTCCGACACAACGGTTATTCTGAGAGACAGATACGTAATGTATTCAGGCCCAGGCAAGTTCAATCTATGGAGTAGAATGTTGATGCAAAGACACCCACCACTTCGCCTTTTTGCCATATTTTGGTGCCATGTCATCAAGAATCTGAAGAGTCCTTGGAAGAGATGGAATTAAGTGTGTTTTTCAACCATCTGCAAAACTAAGGAACCTGTTGGGTTTGGCTGAGGATGATCCTGGCCTGAGGAAATGTGGTGTGTACAAGAGTTCTTGTCAATGTGGGGCAGTGTATATAGGCCAGACATGCCGCACAGTACAAGAATGCTGCGATGAACATTAGCATCATACATGCCTTCATCAACCAGAAATGTCGGCAACCGTGGAACACTGTCTGAATATAGCACATCGCATGGTTTATGAAGAGACGCAAGTTTTATCCCCAGCATCATGTTTCTGGGATTGTGTCATTAAGGAAGCAATACATATCCGTACAGCCGATAATCTCATCGACAGGGATGCGGGTTTTCAACTGAGCACAGCCTTGAACCCTACATTGGCTGCTATTAAATCACGATGCAAAAATGAAGATTCTTCGTTAACAACCTTGTTGTAACATTGGTCTAGTACGCTCTTTTAGCAAACGCAGTGTACAGCACATGAGTAGGAGAGCCACTCTACGATTTTTGGCAGAGGAAGTTTGAATATGGCACCATCTATCTGCAAATCACTGTGCATGCACGATTTGTGGACAGTTGCTCCGAGGAAATATTGTGGAATTTGCAAAACGTGATCCAGCGGCAAACCCATGAAGACTATTTACAGCATATCCGCTGGCAAAGCTTGAAGAGTCACATTGTATAGTTGCTTGCTTTGTTTAAGGACAAAGGTAGATCATTGATATATATGAGAAATAGCAGGAGACCAAGGGAAGAACCGTGTGGAACTCCGTAATTTACTGTTCCCTAGTTGGACTCTACCCTTCCTACCAGCATATTGTTACCATCTAACACTATTTTCTGTTGTCTGCACTGTAGATAGGGTTTGAGCGTTGCCCATTTGTCCTCGGAGCCACAGTGGTATGCTTTCTCTATAAGTATTCTATGACTGGCACAGTCATTGGCCTTAGACAGATCACAAAATATGCCTACAGACAATGTCTTCTTGCCAAGGCATTTCAAATGTTATTGGTAAATGAAAATACAGCTTCAGTTGTGGAGATACCTTGTCTGACTCCTAACTGGTTTTTGCTAATTATTGCAATGTTTTCTAGGTGACTGACTATTCTGGTATATATTAATTTTCTGATGACTTCAGAAAGTGTAGTCAAAAGAGAGATAGGACAATAGTTTGTAACATCTGAGGCATCACATTTTCTGGTAGAGGGGCTTTACAAGGAAGATACCTTGTTTGAGAGAGGCATTGGATATATGAGCTAGGACTTCACTGAACTGATTGCAGCAGGCTTTTAGCAGTTTGCTGGAGATGTTGTCGACACCAGTTGAATTCTTGCTTGTTAAATAAATAAAGGTTTTTCTTACTTCCTGTTCTGTTAATAGGGGCAATACCCATCTGCTCTATGGAATTTGGGAAATTATGTTTCAGTATTTTTAAGACCTCTTCTGAGGAGCCATTGTGTCATCTTTTCTCAGCAACACTTAAAAAGTACTCATTAAAAATTTTTGCCACAGTCTCTTGATTTTGTACTTGTGTACCTTCATTACTGAGAACAATGTTTTGGGACCTACTGGGGCAATTTGCACCAGTCTCTCTCCTTATCACTTCCCATACTGTTTTGATTTTGTTACTAGATTTATTAATTTTTGAGCTCAAGTACAAACTTTTTGACTTCTGAATAACTTTATTTAGTATTTCATGTATTTTTATAGTGATTTAGCTGGTTGTGGTTGTCTGAATATTTTGTCGCGACATACAGCTCTCGTTTCGTTTTGCATGAAATCTTAATACCAGTGGTTATCCATGGTTTTTTGGCATGTTTTGTGGTTTGGGACTTACATATTTTTTGGATAGCTAATTTCAAATATCAGAGCCACTTCATTACTGAAAAGACTGTACTTGGAATTGGCATTTTCTAAATTATGCACAGGTCTTCAGTCTGTGGCTTGGAGATGTGATTTAAAAGTTGGATAGTTTCATCATTAATTGTCCTAGCTATTTTCCAATCAGGGTCACTATGATACTCATAGATACTTGCACAATTTGAAGAGAGACTTTGTCCATTATAGTCAGAGAGACTATTCAGGATCTGTCTGGTAGTTGTATCATGTATTTTGGTCTGATTTGTAAATACATTATCTATCAGTGCACTTGCACATAAAGCTATTCTCGTGTGAAAGCTAACTACAGAAGCAAGATTATATGTGGACGTCAAATTTTCTAGACAGAGACAGATTGGTCTCTCTCTGGAATTAGTTAAAAAATTTACATGGAAGTCTACAAATACTGTGACACCTCCTTTGTGTTTGAATAAGTATATTAGGAGAGCATCTAACTTTTTCAAAATGAGACTAAAGTTCCCTGAAGGTGCTCTGTACACTGTGACTGCTGATACATGAGAGTTATTCAAAGACAAGTCTATGAAACACACACTTCCAAATGTTGTTCTAAACAATAATTCTGCACATCAATTGCTCTGCATGTGACACTGTTCTTAACATAAATGGCAGTACCACTTTTTTCCTTTACACTATCTACAGAAAGATGCTGCTAAGTAATAATTATTTATCATAAGTTTTTCTATACCAGAATTAATATGGGGATAATCTATACCTTGCGGCTCATTGATATTGACTATAAATTCATTGATCTTACTGCAGAGGCCTCTAATGTTCTGGTGTTAAATTACCAGTTTTATGTAGTAGAAACAGTTACATTGTTTTCTCTAAAAAAGAAGTTTCAGTTGAAGGTATTGGTGGATAGTGGTACCCTAGGTACGAGTAGGATGAAGACAAGTTGACAATTTATGGAGGTGGTGCCAGGAATGATCTCAAAGGTGCTGGAGCACAAGACCTTCAGTTTTGGAGATGTAGTAAGGATTGCACAGTTACAGTATCGTGCAAAGGGAGTAGAGGTTGTGCCTCTGATGCTCGTGCCATTGTATTTGTGAGGGATAGGGACTGGTAGAATATGAAAAGGTGAAAATTGTTCTGAAATGAGGAGTGGGATTCAGAAATGGGGATTTTTATGGATGGATGGATATGGTGTTATGGGCGCTCAACAGTGCAGTCTTTAGCGCCCATATTTTTATGGTTCTGCTGTGAGGGAGGTCCATGACTTAGGTAGCATTTTGAGAACAGGCTGTAAGACTGGATTTGAGCCAAGAGAAGAAATACTTTTCTGAACTGGTGCAGATAGATGGAGAAGGGGTCCGTCAGGGTAGGGATGATGTTGCAAAAGTGAGTAATGACAAAGGAAATCGATGAGTGAAAGCATTAAGTGGTTAAAGGGGAAGTGGATAATGGAGCATGAGTTTGAAGTGTGAGGAGGATAGAAGAAAATGTCCTGAGTGATGTAGTAGGACATGGGCTGCTGGAGTGGAAGAACCAAACCCAAGTTGGGGATACAGCAAAAATATAATTCTTTTCTTTTATTTGCCTGTACACGATACACTAGTAGCATGCATAGAACAGTTAAGCAACTTACGATTTTACAGACAAGCTTAGCAATCTGAGTAGCACAACCAAGATTCAGAACAAATGTCTAGACAGGGCTTAATTAAGACAAAGATTTAATGTGTAGCAATTAACAGGTGTATACAACCCAGGAGACAACTGGGAGATCCGGGATTTTTTTTATCCGGGAGAAATCCGGGAAAACCCGGAAAAGTTTTAGAATTCTGGGAATTTTTCGTTGTTTTAGTTTTCAGTTAGATTTTTGTAATTTTGACTGGTAAGAACCAATATTCCAACAAAGGATATTATTGTACCCCAGTACTGCAGAATAATGCTGCAGCAATAAAACATGAACGACAGAAGAAAGACGAAAATAAAACTTAAGTTGCAAACGAAATGCGTCACTTACAACAACAAAACACAGTGCTTATACAAGTATCTGCAAACAGCAAAATGTGTCAAAGGCTTTAAGAAGACTATGCATTGCTTCAGAACAACGAATTCCTTCCGACGAGTGTGACGTCACAACTGTTTACATTGCTAGCTTTATAAGCAATAGCAGCAAGCGGACAGATGACCATCCAAAACAAAGCTCACAACCGCCTTTGCCTCCTGAAACTCCCGTCTGGCTGGACGTGGGGTCTGCACCCTTCCACCATCCTTCACACCTACAAATCCTTGATCCTCTGTTATGCCAGCTTAGCTTGGATTTCCGCCCCTCCCCGGTTCTATAAAGCCCTCCAAATCCTTGAACGCCATGTGCTCCGCCTCGCCTTCCACATCTGCCTTCCGTCCCCCACGCGCCTCCTCTACGACCTCATCCCCTTCCCCCACCTTCTCCTCTTCCTTGAACACATTCACACACTATACATTGTCCGCCGCCTTGATCCCCCTCACCCCTTGGTGTCTCCCTTCCTCTCCACCCCCAACCAGTTGCCACGCCTTTACCGTTGTGTCCCACCCTCTCTCCATCTCCTTTCCCAACGCAACTTCCACCGTCTACCCTCCCGGATGATGAGCTTCGCCCTAACATCTACCCTTCCTACCAACTCTAACCCCATCTTCCTGCCTCCTGCTCAGGGCCCCCTCTCCTCCCCCTCTCTCCTCCTGAGCAGCTTCCCCCTCCTACTCCCCCTCCCTTTCTTGTGCCCCCTTTCAGTGTCTCTGCACTCCCTCCTGCCCTGTCTTCCCTCTTCATCTCCCACCCCACGTGTCTCCTGCCTCTCCGTGTACCTGCTGACATCCCTCCTCTCTTCATCCTGCCGCTTCCCCTGCTGCTCCTTGCTCTCCCCTACTTTTCCATCCTCTCTGACCTTTCCCTCAGCAGGTCCCACCTGGCAGTTTTATTCTCTGTCGTGTGTGCTACAAGTGGGTTTTAAGTGTGTTGTTCTGGAGTGTTTTTAATGCTGTGGCTGACTTTTAACCTGTGCCTGTGCATTCAGTGTCTTCTCTGTGTTTTAAGAATCGCCAACTGTATTTTTTAACTTTCTGGTGACTTTTTTAACTGTCCCCCATGAACGTCTCCATATCAGTCTGTTTTTACCTCCATTTTCTCCCTTTACTCTGTTTTATGATCCCTTTTTTATGGCCTTATGTATGTAACATTTTATTCTTATTTTAGTTGCCATGTCACTCGGCTGAAGAGCGGCGGATTGTGCCGCTGACAGCCCTCCTGTGCCCATATGAGGCAGGGGAATGAAATCACATTTAGAAAAAAAAGAAAGGCTGTCAGATGCTACTCGGAAAAATTATACTGGTGCGCCCAAGCTACCAGCGTCACGCATGCACAACAGACTCGGATCTAAGGGGTGGAGGCAAACCGGGGTATCTGCCCCGAAATGCATCCCTGTTAGTTTTGGAACCTTTTTGAACACATTCTAAGTTGATTTTTGAATGTGTGCACAGTGTACGTGATGTCTCTGCAGGGGAGTCCCCGTCGCATCTAGAAATAAAGTTTCCTACAGACAAAAGGCTACAGGGCTATAAGAGCTGAGCAGAATAAAGCCGAACGGGTGAATGCCAATCCCTGTTTATGTGGTTGACTGTGTCTGCGAATGATCAGCGTTGTTATAATTACTAGTGAAAGCCATAGATTCATATTAGCAGAGTGGAAATAAACGACTAACAGAAATAACAGATAAGAAAGATTACGTGCTATTTCCTCGGTGTATCCAAGAAAATGAAATTTAGACAAAGTTTTCAGCCATACCGCTACACTATTAATGGCCAGTTGTACAGTCCCCAGCTAGCAGACACTTAAGTTCTTTTCTGGGAGTAGCACAGAAAATGCTTTGTACGAACACGTAATAACGCCTAACCGGAGAATAAATGCCGAATAACTAAACCAGTGAGCGTGGCAGAGTTAGTGAATTTAACCAGAGAATAAGTTTTGACACTGGCAGGAATAGTTTTTGAATTAGTGATGACAAGATTGTGTGTTAGAACGAGGAAGGAGAAGAAATGGGGACATCCCACAAATTATAGAAAAATATGATGATTCCAAATTTATATAAAAATTTCGTACTATTACTTTTCGATCTCATACTTGAGAAGTTGGAGTGTATGAATGAAATGTGAAATTATTCCCTAATATAAAGCATTTTATTTGTAGTAGGCCTAATAGACACTTGATATTCGTACTTCTTAAATTATTTTCTGTCATCTCATAAAAATGACCATTTGTTCCAAAACAGTCTTGTTTATTTTGTGTGTATTACAACTTATGCAATATTAGACATCCCTATTTCGTTTTATCTAGCACACAGTGACAGAATACACATAATCAGGTCGAGAAACCACACCAGTCTTGGGTACTTTTTGTATTAACAGCTTTTTCAGTATTAGACAACATTTCGTTTTTTTGTGTAGCAAAATATTTGATGAACTTTCATGAGGTAATAGATTCTTTCAGAGAAAGGAAAACACCATGTAAATGTGTGCAAGATTATGGAGAAAAATATGCCAGGACTTAAGGATTGAAGAAATGTATACTGTCTTGCTTGTCTCTTGTCTTTATTGGTTTTGTGTATCCTATATTTAATTTTATGTCACACAAAACAGCAACTTATAAGCTAATAGGCAATTAAGAGTGCAGATTTTCTGAAGAGTTCTTGTTCTCCCGCATACAAGTAATCCCATCCAGTATTCATTGCGAGTTTCTTTTTTTAAGCGGGGTAAGATGTCAAAATGGCCGACTTGGACCAGGAGAGGCACCACAGGATATTTTAATTTCTACTGTTCTGAATATAGTTTGATGGCATCCATTCCAAAGTATACACATTTGAAATTGACAGAGTGAAATACAGTGATGTGCGATAGAAGAATGTTGTGTGAAGATGCCTGGCCTTGCTTTTTGGCATACTTAAGACCAAATAATATGTCTTACATTTCCTCGAAGACATATGTTTTATGTATCAGACTCTTCAGATAGATGTGCGCTATAAAATGAACATTTTTTGGAAAGTCGATTTAATTTCTGGCGTCGTACCTCGAACGCTGGAGGGAGGGGCGGGCACTATTTAATATTGCCCCGGTTCGGAAATATCCTAGATCCGGGAGTGATACACAGAGCAGTCTGCGTCGTAGTGGGGAGGTGGGTAGTCTCCATTTGACCCATATGTACGTTTTGTGATTTTTGCTGTTCCCTCTCTTGCTCTCACGTCAAATGAAAACAAAACACATTTCTGTGGCCAGGAGCTAAGTGAATTAAAATACATTCATATAATAACGGAAGGCTAAAATATGTTATTAGTTTCAGTTTTTATTTTATTTTCACCTTTCTGACAGTCAACCATTAATCGCCTTGCAGAACAATGAATTTATTTTTGTTGGTTTGCTAAAGAAATTTGGCTTTTATTAATCTTTTCCGCCGAGGCAGTCCATTTATTCGAAACGAAATGTTTAATTCCACACCATTGGCTAGTTTCGACTGTTCGCTGCATTTCAAGTGCACATTTTCATCTTCTAGCATGTATGGCATTATGCCATAATAAAGAACCAAACATGAGATGATACAGTACTGGTACTCCAAGAAAATGTACCTCCGAATCTGCACATACGAATGTGCACTTTAAGCTGAATCATGCATTTTAGTATGGTTCACGAAATTCCAATGCTCTTGGAGTATCCTCTGATGTCTTGTTTCTTTTATGATCTGAGATATTTTAATGATTTACATGTCCGAACATATGGGCTTCCTGTGTCGTCGTAGCTGTGCAAGCGCGGTGACGCCTGTCATCTGGTGCTCTGCAGCATGCTGAAACAAACTTATTTCTTATATGTGGAGAATTAGATTCTCTTGCAGATTATTAATCTTCGAGACCAGTATTACATGTGAAAGCTTTGGTTTTCTTGTAAAAAACCCATGTATATTAATTTAAACCATTAACTTTTCCTATTTGTGTGGTTGCGCTACTGAACAATAATGTTGCTATTGGCAGACTACATCGCATGTCCTATGCTCTGAATATCCGCCGTCATCGGCTGGCGAGATCACGTGACATTAGCTATGACTGAATGCACATCGCAATCTCGATTTCAATGCTTCGGAAAGTAACATGCGATGTTTCGTGAAATTCGAATTTATACTTTTGTCATGCGAAAATATGCAGCCTACATGTTACTGCACATCACAGATATTTCGAAAACGTGTTTTTCCCCCCCTAAGCTTCGTTTTGTAAAGTGCCGGGAAATTCTACACCGGTGTATAAAACCATAACGATTCAGTGGATTGATAAGTTTTACAATTCTGAGGAAAAATATACTGTCACTTCACCCGAGAAAAACGGTATTTTTAACCGGGAATTTTTTTCCTTGCCCGCGTATACACCCCTATTAAGCAAAAATTGATGTTACAGTCAGGCTTATCAATCTAAATAGTAAACAGGTTCAAATCCCCCGTTTAAACAGAGCGTAATGAAAGCAGAATTTAACTACAAACAATTAAGCAAAACATGATTTTACAGGTACACTCAGCACTCTGAATAGCAAAACAGACTCAAAATCAAAGTTCAGACAGAGGATTAGTTAAAGTAAAATTTAACTTGAAACAATTATGTAAACATTATCTTTTTGGCAGGCCCAGCAATCTGAAGAGCAAAACAGACTCCAATCCTACGTTAAAACAAGCTTAGTTAAAACAGAATTTAACTGAAAATTTTCAGTGCAATAAAACTGGGAGAAATTCAGATACTTGAAAATTACTTGCACATACATACAAACCTTCACTCATAATTTAGATTGAAGGCAACTTCTTCAACATATTAAGAACAATATATGATATGTTGATCATGTGCCAGTTTCCTTAATTGACCTATGTGGTGGCTACACACAGAGTAACTTCACCAATGTTACACAAGTAGGTTGAGTTGATCTGAACAAACTAAACAGGAATTAATACATGTTAGAAACTAATCAAGTTAGATGGTAGCAATTGATTGAGAATTATACTTGATTTTAGCAAAACCAGTAACAAGAGCACAAGAAGAACATTAAGGTTTGATTTAAAATAATGAATACAAAAGGCAGAATTCAGACTAAACCCCTTTTAAAAGGTGTACAAAAATCCTTTCCAAAATCATAGTAAAAATTACTCTCAACAACCTTTAAAGCGTGGAGTAAAATAGGATATTTTTTATCTTGAGGTGCCTATAAAGAGGATTTAAAAACAACTTCTCAAATTCAAGCGACTTTCAAGGGAGACTTAAATTTAGTTGCAAAGACCAATCCTTAAAGGAAGATAACAGTTTTTCATACCTTAAACAAATAGTAATATTGCACTAAAATGGCAAGCACTTAATCTTCTAGATCCTGCCCCCTCCCCCTCAAGTCAGGACACAAGTTCCACAATTACAATACCAACAACCAATTAGCAGGTTGAAAGTTCTGTAGAATGTGAAACGCTGAAGGGAGCTTAGAAGGCGGGCATAACCAAGCCAAATTGAGTAACGACTACACTGATGTGGTGTAGGAACACAGTACGCTGTGGGTAGGGGAGCTTCAACAGCAGTCACTTGTGGTGAAAACCGAAGAACAATTTTCAAACAATACCACTCAAATAAAGTATCTCACCAAGAAGGTTAGTGGCCAACAGAGCAGTTTGCACAGACTCAGTGCTGCAAACAATTTCATGACACGATACACATTACCCCATCAAAACCTGGTTCTGCCATGTACAGCTCCCATGAAGTGTTGCAGCAGTCACTAGCCACTCCGAGGTCACCATTTCTGCACAGGTGCGCCCTAACCCGCAACACCCCACAGCCTACTGCTCCTTCACACATGGAACAATTCCACTGGCTACGTGCACTGCCCTCTGCCTAGCTCACAAACCTGCTGCCTCTGCAGACTCTCTTCCCAACTTCACAATGGCTGCACTTTAATAACCTTCTGATACATTGTCCACATGTTTTATTATTTCCAGAATCATCTTGTGTATTTTGACATTCTATCATTGTCAAAAGCTATAAAATACAATGCAAAACTGGTGTCGGAAGATATGAAAATATGTTACATTTTACCACTGATTGGAGACATAGTATAATGAGTTAAATATGGTTTTCTAGCTTACCAGTGTTATGTCAATCATATAAAATTGTTCATTAGATACATTTCCAGGGTGTGTAATAATTATATATACTAATTATGTGTTATTCATGGTTGTTCAAAGTAGAGATCCAGCAGAAAAATACGTAAAAACTTATTACAGGTTAAGTGAACACTTTAGAGACTTTGACACATTAAGCCACAAATTCGGAAGTGGCAGTAGTCAAACAAGGAGGCTGACGATCAGTGGAGTTAGCGGTCAATGCTCCAGGGACTGTTAGCGTACGGAACTCATGTTTGTGATGTTTCTGGCGATGTGGAGGAGGATGACAGGGCAATGCCCGACCACACCAGCATAGAGGTGCTGGCACATGTGTTGACACTGGTCATGTTTCAGCCCAACATTAGAAGCATAGATCAATGACCGAAGAGTCAGCCACCGCCCTAGAAACTTCACATCACTGGCAAAAACACCGAGTCAATACCTCTGTCAAATGAGCGTGAGGGGGCCCTTTGAGGGGAGAAAGAAGAGACTAAGAAACGTCACCTGCGACAGACCGATGTTTAGTCAGCAGGTGCTGCAACAACTTAGCTGCTATGCTGCTCGACAGATGATGATGTTGGTACTGCGCCAGTAGATCAACACAGAAAATGCCATCCCAATGTTACCCGAAAGATGCTCGTGCAATACTTACCCAGGTGGCTGGTGAGAGATTGTGGCCTCACCAAATGGGTTATCCATGAACTAGAGGTTGATGAACTCTGCCAGAAGATGCTGAACCTGAGGGTTACTGGCTCAATTCCAGGATGGAGCACTCCGCGCCACAGCGTAGCCACTTGTTAACAACATAATGAGCGAATTCACAAGGAGAAGATAGCGCCGCCACCACAGAGGGTCACGGGCATGGTACTGAGGGAAGAATATGCCCCCTGGCACTCCGCTGCAACACAAGCCATCGCCACATCTGCGGTCACTAGAATCTGCATGCTACGACCCCATGCTGTGCTGTTGCCGTGAGGAATTGAGCGAGGTAAAACATGCTGTATTACTCTGTTTGTTTGAAAGGTCTTATGTGTCAGTAAATGATTGATAGTGGAACCACCAGTGTTTCATTCACAACTCATCTGCGAGCCAAGTAAAGAACCCATTCAACCACCAAAAAAGTGTCACTTTCCCTCACACCATCCCTGACAAAATATTGATCTTTGTACCCCTCTGTCGCTGATGTTCAATAACTAGTGTCACAAAACCCTAACCCACTACACACTGTATCTCATCAGCATTTTCAATTGCGAGGTGAGTGCAAAAAGGTAAGCCAAGGTGCAAATTGGGAGCCAACTTTATTAAATCGCTAGACGGCCCTGGATAAATTGTATACTCTGAATTTATTTACTTACAATTACATTTTCATCGTTACATCATATAAAACAATTTGATCAGTAAAATCAAAAAATGTGTGTGTGTTTTTTGTCTGTTCTGAGAAGAAAAGTCCTGTTTGGCTGAAAGCTTTGTTTGACAGTGTTTTTGTTGTGCCTGTCTGCAACTCAGCATCTCTGCTGTATGCTAAGTAACAACTTTCCTTTTCATAGTAATTTCATCAGTAAACAATTAATGGAAACCACTTTACAGAGTTTTACAAAATGGCATTTCCTTACAAAACAATGTGTAACAGATATTTCGAGTAGTTGAGAACAGTACACTGGAAGAACCCTCTGAGAGGCAGCAGGGTATACTCAAAAGATCTGTTACACATTGTTTTGTAAAACAATACCTTGGAGAATGAGTTCCATGAATTGTTTACTGACGAAATTGTTTTACATGATGTAACAATGAAAATGTAGTCATATGTGAACAAATACAGTGTGTAATGTGTATCCAGAGCTGCCTAGTAGTTTAGTCCACTTTGATTTCAATTTGTCTCTTGATAGCAGTTTGTACCTGTCTCATGACTGAGAATGCTGATGAGATACAATGTATCTAATGAATGATTTTACATGGTTGACATAACACTGTTAAGCTAGAAACCATATTCAAATCGTTATACTGTGTCTCTAGTCAGTGGTGAAATGTAACATATTTTCAAATCTTCTGATACCAATTTTGTGTTGCATTTTATATACTTTGAAAATGACAGAATCTCGAACTGTGCAAGGTGACATCTGTAATTATAAAAAGTGTGGTCAAGACACCAGAAAGTTATTAAAGTGCATCCAAATGGACACTTCATATAATAGCATTTTCATGCAAATTCAACTTCACAGTGGCTCCTACTTAAGATCCTGGTGAAAATAGATACCATAGCCAGAAGCATACCTGCAAGGTAAACTGTATGGCCAGTGATGCAGGTGCTACATGCTCGGAATGCATGTATCAATGTGGGCAATGGAGTTTTGTGATATGAAGATATTTAATCATGTATAAGTTATTGTCACACCTGAGAGAGAAAAAGGAAGGTCATAAAATTCTGGTGGGAGCAATCTGTGAGGTCGGGTGGATGGATTCATGGGTGAAATGTAGTAGTTAATTCCTAGGAAAGTTTTGTAACTTCGATCCTGTGGACAAGTGAAAAGTAGATCAGTGCACGATGCAGTTGTAACAGCAGTGAATAGGATGACGTGGATGATTAGCCACTGCCAACTGTTTCCTAGAACAAAGTTTACCACTTGGTAGCACAACTTTTAGCTGAGCATAACAAACTCAACTTCAATGGTAGCTTCACAGCCTGGGTGCAATAACCCCCTATTTGTACTAAACCTCCAGAAATGTCCCCGTTTAGCCAGTGATTCTGTAGATGGTGGTATAAGGGGTGTACAGACCACACTTTCCCACCTGAGTTTTGTGATAATTAAACCAGCCTGTCCTTGAATTGAGTTTTTGAGCTGCCACCTAGTAAATTTTCCTACTTGTTATGTGGAGATTGTCTCATAGTTTTATGTCCCCTTGTAGAGCCATAGCAGTGCCATCAGATTCTGAAAGTGCAATATTGCTGTCTATGTTTTACATAATGAAGCGGGAAGAAGTTTTTTGTGCAAAATGTTCCTAAATGGGTTGAGTGCCAGTAGTAGCTCAGAAGAAGAGTCTTTTCACAGCATGATTTTGGATTCTGCTGTCAACAGCAGAGACCAGTTCTGTAACACAGTAAGGAAAAGACCATCATTTCACTAGTGAATTTAATTTATTTGTATTTGTATATTCATTTAATGATAATAACGGTATCGTGGTTGGCTGCATATATCAGGCTGCCATCATGTTGTGTTGGGGGAAAAAAAACAGTGAATTTCACATGTCCCGCCGAACCTCGTCATGCTATGTATGACTGGAGCCATACTTGCATATCAATATCAGGAACTAGACCTAGGGTAGACACAACTTGTAGTGTCATTGTGCAATGCAGTGGCAAAGTACCCTATGCATTGAAAATGCTTCATTTTTCTCATTGTAAGTAAAATTAAATCCCGAGAAATGCGACATCCACATTTAAACAATGTTGTTAATTTTTCAAATAATGTAGAATATATTGGAAATTGTAATTTGGTCTTGTAAAGACCAGTTCATAGGAACATCATACCACATCAAAACAGTCCACATTGCATTCCAAATGGTGGCTTTCGTGCAAGATGTCAATGTCACATCATGTTGTCATCAAGGTTTCTCGGGAAGAATGTTCTGATTGTAATGGTGGTGAGGGAACTATGTCATTCTCTACTAACATCAGAAGTTATATTTTCGGTGCAGTCATACATGTTACAGTAGTGGATTTTGTGCATAATCTTTATTTTATTATTTTACTTCGTTTTTGTTGCAAATTGCAAATATTCCATGATGACTTCGATATTTCTTACATGGAGAGGACAGATATCTGAGAACAGAAACTGGCTTAGGTTTTACTGTAACAGAAGAGAGCTGACATATACACAGCAGATAATTAAGAACATGTTGATGAGGCAATTTTCATTAAATAACATTTTTATGTGAAAACGTCAGCTCAGTTGTAGGGGAAAAATATAGTTGCTTATAACATTATTTGTTGCATAACAAACAAAAAAACATAAAGTATAAAGAATCAAGAATTTTTATTCACCATCAAGGGACATATACAATAGTTTGTTAGGGTAGGGAGGAGCAAGACTTGTGGGATGGTATATTTTTAACATTTTGGAAGATGAATGGCGACTTTCAAGTAGCCATACAAATTTTTCAGATCCAACTATGTTAAAAACCTGTGTAATCCGACTTTTAATCATTTACTTGAAAGAAAAACACCTGAATACACTGTAGTTTTTCCTTTCTTCCCCCTTCCCCTCCCCCTCCTTGCCCTTGTCTACCATTGATCATTTTACAATGATACAGGCTTCGTCACTGGAGTATAATACAAAATGTAGCTATACATACATAACACTAAAACTAATGTCAGTAGACTATGGTGTCGCTAATCTCATATGGGTACGGGTACAGGTACGAGTCTGCGGCTTATTTTGAGTGTGCTGGGCATGTGGATTACCAATGGCAGTTATTTCACTCAACAGTTCGCTGCTGTGAGTTAACATGCTTTGCTTCCAACTACTTTGCGAAATCAACTTGAATGGGAACGAGAATAAGAACATTTATTTCCTTCAACAGTGGTGGAAGAACGAGTTACTAGTCAATAACAACAGAATGATTAATTGTTAAATCATGAAATTCACAGAACATCTGTGCCATGGCGAGGAATAAGTGTGAGGCAGCACTCCGAGTGGCAGGTGCGTGAACTCCTTGATATTCGGTGGCGATCATTTGATCGCGCAGGCCAACGCACTATCTCACATAGTCACCACAATAGTATACATACTAGACATGACCACAGCACATAACAACACAATAAACTATAGGCATCTTAAAGAATTCTTTAATATTATAAAATGGGATAGCCAGCTGTACCACTTAATTTAAAAAAACAAGGAGATTCATAGGCTGAACAGAGATTAGTAATTTGTTGAAAATTTTGAGTGGGATCACTTTGTGCGAATTTCATGTTCATGCTAACCTTTGCTTTGGTATACCTAAATTAGCTTAGCTCTGGTATTGTGTTGATGAATTTCCCTGTAGGAGCAAATGCTGAAATATTATTTTTAATATAGAGCACAGGCACATAGATGTATACATTTATAATTCTGAGTATTCTAAGCCTGGAAAAAAGAGGATACAGTACTTTGTATGACCTGTTTTACAAACAGTGTGTAAGACTTTTTTAATATTTTTAAAACTTACTTTATGTGAGAGTAGTGTACCCATGTGCAACTATATGCCATTCGCGATGAAATAGTCCAAAAATATGTCACACTGAGGTAATCTGAGCTCACCTCATCCTGAAGTTTCGTAATGAGGTATGACACCAGAGATATTTTACACATACATGATTGATATGTTCCCCCAGAAAAGTTTGTATTCAATATAAATACCTTAAAGTTTTACTGACCTACTTTCTACTTCATTTTGACATTCACATTAGGAGTTGTTGGGCTGTGTTGGGTTTTCGCAGGAGTTCACTAGCTGCAAACCAGTCCAAAGCTGTATTGAGGTTTTTTTGTTGTGCTATTCGTATCTGAAATTCCCTGATGCGCAGTAAGCATTGTTGTATCTCCAGCATAACATATGATAGAGTGAGCTGTGTTAATATGCAAATCATTGATTGCTGTAAGGATGAAATAGAGTCCAAGAATAGATTCTTGTGGAATACCTGTGCCGATTTCCATTCAGGGAGAATATACATTTTTGACCGAGAAAAAATTGTTTTCTGTTGCTTAAATAAGAAGTCATCACAGCTGATGTGCTCCAATGCACCCCCTAAAACTCCAGTTTTATTAGTAAATTGTCAACAGCAATGCAATCTAATGCTTTGTTTAGATAATGTAATTTAGTGTAGCTTAATATAACATAGTTTATTTTTGTGTCGATAGATCATGTTTCACAATGACATTGGAAATGTCATGTTGCCAGTTTTATACAAAATAAACAGTTTTTTTAGAAATTTATTATTGATACATAACAAAAGTGTTCAAGATAATGTTAACAGATAATAAAGAGTAAGAAATGTTGATGGTGTGTACTAACAGTGTGCAATTATTTATGCAAAAGTCTTGCATACATAAGGAAAATCTACAAAGATATATTTCTTCCATATGCTGAAAGTACTAAATACATTTAAACAAATGGAAAACTGTTTTTTGGATCATGTATATTAGCCATACTGCAGAATATTCAGACATTTATACTTAGTATAACACATTTAAATCATATTTGCACCAATACGCTTAATCTGTGTGTTCCCGTCTGTATTTTCTGCACTACACTTTCTTTTGCTTTTTCTTCTGTCAGTAAATTTGTTTCCACATGGAAAAAGGAAATGTTTTACTCAATTTCCAACTCAATTTACATTTGTCGTATGGATTTGCCTGCAAGTACTGCTTCACCTTACACCAATATTCAGAGATAAGATGTTCCTTCAGTTTTCTTTTGAAAGTGTCAGTTCCTTTATGCTAAGTGGCAGTCTGTTGTGAAATAAGCTTCCTGCATTTGTAGAGTTCCTAACTGTCATTTTCAATCCTTTGCTGCAAGTGTGGTCATTTTCTCCAGTTCTTGTTTTGTGGTCATGGAAAATCTCTGTTTAAAGGTGCTGTTATAGTTACCTTAAAAGAAGTATTGTTTCATATACCTACAAACTTGGTACAGTTAACATTTCACATTCTTTGAATTTATTTTTGCAGGATCTGAATGGTATCTTTTTTGCTGGGCATTGTATGGCTTTCTTTTGAAGTTTTAAAATCTTTTGAATGTGTGTGTCTGCAGCTCCTTCCCATGTTGGTGTACAATGCAGTATATATGGGAAGATATAAGCCCATAGTACATTTTTAGCAGAGTTTCTGTGTCCACTGTATAACACATTTTTTCTTTAAGGATACATTTGTACTTCTTTTTGAACAGACCTTATCAATGTGGTTTTCCCAAGCCAGAAATTTTCCCACTTCTATTCCCAGAAACATGTTACAGTACATTCGTCTAAGCCTGCATCCACAAGGCTCAGAATAATGTCCTCTGAGCTGTTAGTTCTATTTGTTTCAAATTTCGTATACATTGTTTTCTTCCTGTTGACCAATAAATTATTTTCTGTAAAATACCATTCTGCCATTTGCTTGTTTTCATCAGCACTCTTTTTCCAAATCCTTCATTTGGTCACTACCTAGTTGTAAAGTTGTGTCATTGGCATACATAATGACTTTTCAATTTACTGCAGTGGGCATATCATTTCTATACAAGGTAAAGAGCAGGGGTTGTGGTACTGAACCCTGAGCATGCAGGAAATCAGACATTTTTTTCAGTATTTATGACTTTATGTTTTATTTCAGCACACTGTTTTCTGTTTTCAGTAAAGATTTTTATACTGTCCAGAGCTTTTCCTCTTATACCATAGCAGCCCAGCTTTTCTAGAAGAATTTTATGACAGACACAATCAATACCATATGAAAGGTCTAAGTATACACTAGATACTTTCCTTTGATAATCCAGGGCTTCTGTGATGTGAGTTATGAAGATTGCCACTGCAGTCTTAGTGGATCTCCCCTTTCTAAATCCTTGTTGTGCTTCATTTAAGTTGTTTTGTTTTGTTTCTCTGTGAAGTTTATAATTCTATCCTTAATCACTACTTCAAATATATTAGGCAGAAGAGTCGTGATAGTAGTAGGTCTGCAGTTTCCTGTATCTCCTTTATTCCCTCCTTTAAATACTGAAAGTACCTTGCTCCTTTTTAAACATTATTAAATTTATCAGGAATGTCCGAGGCATTGCAGGATATCTAGCACAGTATCCTTTTTGTTACTGATACATTTTGTTTTAGAAGCTTCTCTGCTATACTTGTGTAGTGCTGATTGAAGATATTACACCCTTGTTGTGGATCTGTTCCCCTTTCTTGTCAGTATTATATTTGTATCTTTTAAGTCTACATCTACATCTACATCTACATTGATACTCCGCAAGCCACCCAACGGTGTGTGGCGGAGGGCACTTTACGTGCCACTGTCATTACCTCCCTTTCCTGTTCCAGTCGCGTATGGTTCGCGGGAAGAACGACTGTCTGAAAGCCTCCGTGCGCGCTCTAATCTCTCTAATTTTACATTCGTGATCTCCTCGGGAGGTATAAGTAGGGGGAAGCAATATATTCGATACCTCATCCAGAAACGCACCCTCTCGAAACCTGGCGAGCAAGCTACACCGCGATGCAGAGCGCCTCTCTTGCAGAGTCTGCCACTTGAGTTTATTAAACATCTCCGTAATGCTATCACGGTTACCAAATAACCCTGTGACGAAACGCGCCGCTCTTCTTTGGATCTTCTCTATCTCCTCCGTCAGACTGATCTGGTACGGATCCCACACTGATGAGCAATACTCAAGTATAGGTCGAACGAGTGTTTTGTAAGCCACCTCCTTTGTTGATGGACTACATTTTCTAAGCACTCTCCCAATGAATCTCAACCTGGTACCCGCCTTACCAACAATTAATTTTATATGATCATTCCACTTCAAATCGTTCCGCACGCATACTCCCAGATATTTTACAGAAGTAACTGCTACCAGTGTTTGTTCCGCTATCATATAATCATACAATAAAGGATCCTTCTTTCTATGTATTCGCAATACATTACATTTGTCTATGTTAAGGGTCAGTTGCCACTCCCTGCACCAAGTGCCTATCCGCTGCAGATCTTCCTGCATTTCGCTACAATTTTCTAATGCTGCAACTTCTCTGTATACTACAGCATCATCCGTGAAAAGCCGCATGGAACTTCCGACACTATCTACTAGATCATTTATATATATTGTGAAAAGCAATGGTCCCATAACACTCCCCTGTGGCACGCCAGAGGTTACTTTAACGTCTGTAGACGTCTCTCCATTGATAACAACATGCTGTGATCTGTTTGCTAAAAACTCTTCAATCCAGTCACACAGCTGGTCTGATATTCCGTAGGCTCTTACTTTGTTTATCAGGCGACAGTGCGGAACTGTATCGAACGCCTTGCGGAAGTCAAGAAAAATAGCATCTACCTGGGAGCCTGTATCTAATATTTTCTGGGTCTCATGAACAAATAAAGCGAGTTGGGTCTCACACGATCGCTGTTTCCGGAATCCATGTTGATTCCTACATAGTAGATTCTGGGTTTCCAGAAATGACATGATACACGAGCAGAAAACATGTTCTAAAATTCTACAAGAGATCGACGTCAGAGATATAGGTCTATAGTTTTGCGCATCTGCTCGACGACCCTTCTTGAAGACTGGGACTATCTGTGCTCTTTTCCAATCATTTGGAACCCTCCGTTCCTCTAGAGACTTGCAGTAGACGGCTGTTAGAAGGGGGGCGAGTTCTTTCGCGTACTCTGTGTAGAATCGAATTGGTATCCCGTCAGGTCCAGTGGACTTTCCTCTATTGAGTGATTCCAGTTGCTTTTCTATTCCTTGGACACTTATTTCGATGTCAGCCATTTTTTCGTTTGTGCGAGGACTTAGAGAAGGAACTGCAGTGCGGTCTTCCTCTGTGAAACAGCTTTGGAAAAAGGTGTTTAGTATTTCAGCTTTACGCGTGTCGTCCTCTGTTTCAATGCCATCATCATCCCGTAGTGTCTGGATATGCTGTTTCGAGCCACTTACTGATTTAACGTAAGACCAGAACTTCCTAGGATTTTCTGTCAAGTCGGTACATAGAATTTTACTTTCGAATTCAATGAATGCTTCACGCATAGCCCTCCTTACGCTAACTTTGACATCGTTTAGCTTCTGTTTGTCTGAGAGGTTTTGGCTGCGTTTAAACTTGGAGTGGAGCTCTCTTTGCTTTCGCAGTAGTTTCCTAACTTTGTTGTTGTACCACGGTGGGTTTTTCCCGTCCCTCACAGTTTTACTCGGCACGTACCTGTCTAAAACGCATTTTACGATTGCCTTGAACTTTTTTCATAAACACTCAACATTGTCAGTGTCGGAACAGAAATTTTCGTTTTGATCTGTTAGGTAGTCTGAAATCTGCCTTCTAATACTCTTGCTAAACAGATAAACCTTCCTCCCTTTTTTTATATTCCTATTTACTTCTATATTCAGGGATGCTGCAACGGCCTTATGATCACTGATTATGTGTTCTGCGCTTAGAGTCGAAAAGTTCGGGTCTGTTTGTTATCAGTAGGTCCAAGATGTTATCTCCACGAGTCGGTTCTCTGTTTAATTGCTCGAGGTAATTTTCGGATAGAGCACTCAGTATAATGTCACTCGATGCTCTGTCCCTACCAACTGTCCTAAACATCTGAGTGTCCCTGTCTATATCTGGTAAATTGAAATCTCCACCTAAGACTATAACATGCTGAGAAAATTTATGTGAAATGTATTCCAAATTTTCTCTCAGTTGTTCTGCCACTAATGCTGCTGAGTCGGGAGGTTGGTAAAAGGAGCCAATTATTAACCTAGTTCAGTTGTTTAGTGTAACCTCCACCCATAATAATTCACAGGAACTATCCACTTCTACTTCACTACAGGATAAACTACTACTAACAGCGACGAACACTCCACCACCAGTTGCATGCAATCTATCCTTTCTAAACACCGTCTGTACCTTTGTAAAAATTTCGGCAGAATTTATCTCTTGCTTAAGCCAGCTTTCTGTACCTATAACGATTTCAGCTTCGGTGCTTTCTATCAGCGCTTGATGTTCCGGTACTTTACCAACGTAGCTTCGACAGTTGACAATTACAATACCGATTGCTGCTTGGTCCCCGCATTTCCTGACTTTGCCCCGCACCCGTTGAGGCTGTTGCCCTTTCTGTACTTGCCCAAGGCCATCTAACCTAAAAAACCGCCCAGCCCACGCCACACAACCCCTGCTACCCGTGTAGCCGCTTGTTGCGTGTAGTGGACTCCTGACCTATCCAGCGGAACCCGAAACCCCACCACCCTATGGCGCAAGTCGAGGAATCTGCAGCCCACACGGTCGCAGAACCGTCTCAGCCTCTGATTCAGACCCTCCACTCGGCTCTGTACCAAAGGTCCGCAGTCAGTCCTGTCGACGATGCTGCAGATGGTGAGCTCTGCTTTCATCCCGCTAGCGAGACTGGCAGTCTTCACCAAATCAGATAGCCGCCGGAAGCCAGAGAGGATTTCCTCCTATCCATAGCGACACACATCATTGGTGCCGACATGAGCGACCACCTGCAGATGGGTGCACCCTGTACCCTTCATGGCATCCAGAAGGACCCTTTCCACATCTGGAATGACTCCCCCCGGTATGCACACGGAGAGCACATTGGTTTTCTTCCCCTCTCTTGCTGCCATTTCCCTAAGGGGCCCCATTACGCGCCTGACGTTGGAGCTCCCAACTACCAGTAAGCCCACCCTCTGCAACTGCCCGGATCTCGCAGACTGAGGGGCAACCTCTGGAACAGGACAAGCAGCCATGTCAGGCCGAAGATCAGTATCAGCCTGAGACAGAGCCTGAAACCGGTTCGTCAGACAAACTGGAGAGGCTTTCCGTTCAGCCCTCCGGAATGTCTCTTGCCCCCTGCCACACCTTGAAACGACCTCCCACTCTACCACAGGTGAGGGATCAGCCTCAATGCGGGTAGTATCCCGGGCAACCACAGTCGTAGTCCGATCAGGGGATGCGTGGGACGAGCTGGCCGTCCCTGACAAACCCCCATCCGGACCCCTACAGTGATGCCCATTGGCAACAGCCTCAAGCTGTGTGACCGAAGCCAACACTGCCTGAAGCTGGGAGCGAAGGGATGCCAACTCAGCCTGCATCCGAACACAGCAGTTGCAGTCCCTATCCATGCTAAAAACTGTTTTGCAAAGAACGTCTGAACTAATCTACAGAGAGCGCAAACAAATCGACAAAATTTAAACGGTTATTAAAATACAAGATTGCCTAGTAAATGCAGTAATGCTGCTACTTGCGCACTGCTGACACTGCTCGGCGGCGGAAGGAGACTAAGCGAAATTACACTATTCAGGTATTAAAACGCGATGCTACACTCTCAAATACTATAATACGCCCGAAATTTATGAATTAAATAATGCAAGTACCAAAAACACGCAAAGAAATTAAGAATTAAACTATGCAACAAACGAGTGAGCTAGGAGTATACGACTTGCTGCTCAGCTGCTTATCCAACGGCGGCAGGGAGCACACTGACTGTGACCAACCGACACTGGGCGTTCAAAACAAAAACAGTAGACAAACGACTACGCGAATTTACACTATTCAGGTACTAAAACGCGATGCTACAACTCTCAAATACTATAATACGCCCGAAATTTATGAATTAAACAATGCAAGTACCAAAAACACGCAAAGAAATTAAGAATTAAACTATGTAACAAACGAGTGAGCTAGGAGTATACGACTTGCTGCTCAGCTGCTTATCCAACGGCGGCAGGGAGCACACTGACTGTGACCAACCGACACTGGCTGTTCAAAAACAAAAACAGTAGACAAACGACTACGCGAATTTACACTATTCAGGTACTAAAACGCGATGCTACAACTCATCATGTGATTCTTTTCTGTTCTCATTTATATAATTCCAGACTGCTTTAGAGATGTTAGAGAAGTCTGTGTTTAAAGTTTTTGGTGCCTAGTCTTTGTTTCTCGTCATTCTAGTGTGTGCTTTCTTCATGTACCTTCGAGCCTCATGACTGTCTTGTCCTGTATCTTTCTGATAATTTTCATAGTGCTCCATCACTTCATCTCTCACTTTTTTTTAATTTCCGTGGCGTACGATTTTTTGTTTGGTTCACCCCTAATAGTTCTGCATATATTAGGATGTGTACGTGTATTGGTGTCTTAATACATCACAGAAAGATTCCAAACTCTTTTCTCTGCTGGCCCCTATATACACATCATCACACTTTGCTGCTTTTAGCAAAACTTCTACCCTACTCAATTTTGAAGTTTAATATGTCTAAATTCAGCCACCATGTTTTCCTCACTTTTATATCATCTCCTAGTTCAGTTGTTTGTCCAAAATGGTCAGAAATAACAGTGTTGACAACCTGAAATTCCAGTCTGTCTGTAGGTAAATTTGACAGATCATGGTGTATTGGTGTGCTTGATATTTCTGTATATCTTGTTGGACTTTTTACTTGAAACTGGAGTTTGTATTTCCCCATAATGTCATGAAAATTTCTCATGTTGCCACTGTTTCTCAGCATTTCTATATGCAAGTCACCTGTTATTGTTACAAAAATGTTTGTTCATGAATTTATACAGCAGCACATCAACTTCCAAAGAAAAGTTTTCAGTGCTCGAGCTGGGTGATCGATATAGTCCTATTAAATGGTATTTTCCCCCATGAACTTTATTTGTACTGCTGCTGCATCAAAGCAAAAAATCTGTGCAATTTCAGATCTTTTGTGGAGTACCTTAAAGTCCTCAATTTTGCTGTCTACTTGTATTGCTATTCCCCCACTTTTACATTCAGTTCTGCAACAATATGCTACATTTTTGTATCCCAGTAGAGTGAAAACCTCGCTCTTCTTTAAACCATTTTCTGTCATTATGAACATCTTGGGTACTTCTGCAACTGATAGCACTTTTAATTCTGATTTGTTAGACACACAGTGGAAATATTGACACAATATTTTTAAATTGAGTTTTTTTTTTAAATCTATTGCTCTATTTTTTACATTGCTTTTTTTCCTACCTCTCTGTACCAAAAATTTTGTCCCTTTGTGTGGGCTTCCTGTTCCTGGTGTTCCTTCCCATGGATCCAGGTGCTGTCCCAGCAGCTGTCAGAAGATCTACTGCTGATGTTTGCAGTGTTATTGCTGTGTTGCTGTTGATGCTGGAAATACTACTGATCCTGTGGTTGATAGCTCATCTTTTGCAGATGATGTTCCCTCTTCTTTTGTAGATGATGTTATCTTCGATAGTAAGATCACAACTTCAACACATCAGGTAATTTTAGATGAATCTTGTGTTTCCATGTGTTGGTCATTGGCAAAACATTTTTCTTTTTCACAATATCAATATAAGAATCTGATGCTACTGTTTCTGCTGGTGATGACAATGGTCCCACACATGGAATTATGCTGTTCATTTTCTCTCTACTTGCAATGATTTTATTTGCCATTTTACATACAAAGTTCTTTCCTTCTTAATTGAAATGCATTCTGTATCTGTTATGCTGCATCTATCCAGTTCAGCTGTATGAATGGCCCTGCATTTTCTGAGAAAAGAAAACATCTGGTTTATTTTAATGTTAGTTTTTCATATTTCTTTGTTCACACACGAGTAGTACATTAAGTCATATTGGTGTGGTAATGTTACAACAATTGTATTATGTTGTTTATTACGTTCTAAGAACTTCTCTGGTATTGCTAGGTAGTTATTTGCAATGTTTTTTGCAGTAATACCAGTGCTAGCATGTTTTTGTCTTGAAGTCCGATCAAATGATAGTGCCACATGTGCAGCTGCAATGGCATCATGTGCAGCACTCTTAATGATTGTGATGTCCAGGACAGCAGAGTGGCCATGCTTGGGATAGTGTGTGGGGTTGAAAAGCCCCAGCACCATGGTGTCATGCTGTTGATCCACGTGCAGTAGCCTCCTCCCGCTCCTTGTTGTCACCTGGGAGTTCCACTCTGTGTGCTTGGCTTTAAATTTGCCGCTGATGAATAAGTTGCCTCGCATCAACATCAACATGTGGAAGTTGCGCAGTTGCAGCAGCCTGGTTGTCGATAGGCAGCCACAGACTTCACCTGGCCCACTGAGGTAACACCAGTAGCGCCTACTGTGTTCAACTCTGGCAGCTGGAAGTGATGTTGGCATAGTGATACATTCACATACACCACTGTTACACCACTTGCCATCTCTCGGTAGCTGTGGTAGCACCAGAAGTTTGGTGCTCACTCATGTTCTCCCAGTTTCAGTCAAGTTTTGCTGATTAGGGGGTGTCTATGTCCTCATCATACAGAAACTGCTCAAACTCACCAGCTTGATCCCTAATACTGTTCGCATTCCATAAGCAAACAGTTAGCCCCAGTATAGGGATGTTAGCCGTGATGAACGGCTGGGGATGCTCCTGTGTTGGTGGCCTGATTGGCTGCAATCAGTGCAGATACAATCATCTGTGGAAACTACAGGCCGAGCTGCTTAAATTCTTGCAGCATCTCGTGGAGCTCTGCAGCTTCGCTAGGCACACTTGTCATGTTGGTCATCTGCATCGGTGGAGGCAGGGCTTGCTCGGCGTGTTTCAAAGCACTGGTGTCGCTGGTAGGCCGCTCTCTCTGCCTTCTGTGCCAATTTCCTGTCCTTGCTGGCGTGGGCTCTCCTGCTGGTACTGTGCCGACATCATGTGAGGCTGCTCTGTCTGCCATCCATGTCGCTGGATGTCCAGAGGGAGGGGGCCTGGAGGGAGCAGATCACCCTCTGGCTTCTGCTCTTTTAAAGGTCTTGTAGCCTCTGTAGATGGCTACATGCATCTCTCTGCACTTGTAGCGGGTTGTGGGGTCCATTTTGCCATTTTGGGGAACAGACACTCCCTGGTGAGGTGGTCGCCTGTGCATTTGATGCAGTGTGGAGTCATCTAGCCGTATTTTGCAATGAGGTCAATTCCATGACATTTGAAGCACTGTGGAGGTCCTCTTCTGCACCGTAGTAGTTTCTGCATAGCGACTTTTGCACTGACCATCCTCTTCTCCTGGAATATTTTCCTGTGCACAGGATTGTCATACAGGACAACCAGGAAGAGAGGCATGTCATTGTCTTTGAGCAATTTCATCCACGATGTGGTGTGGATGACGTAGCACCCCCTGGACATAGGCAGGATCCATGCTGCAGGGCAGTTTTAAACCACCTTCAGCATCTTCACTGACTGGGACGAATATGTGGAGAAGTGGAGTCCTTCACGCTTTTTCAGGTCCATCACGTATCTGTAATCATCCGCAGTGTGAGTGATTATACGGTACAGGTTTTGGCCTACCATCCGCTTCATGAAGATGCACTTCACCGCCTGCTTGATGTTCGTCTCCAACTCCATGAAGGTGTCTCCTCACTGGATGACAACCGGTCGGGGGAGGGGGCACCCTCTTCTGCTATTGTGCGTTGGATGCCTCCCCTGTTGTGTCAGGAAGGCTGTGGAAGCAGTTGGCAGTGTTTACCCCACCTGCTGCTAGTACAACTGCACTGACAGTGTGCCTTATAAACCCATCAGGCAGAGTCATGGCTCACTTCTGTGATGTCTTCTTCTGTGTGTGCACAGTTGGCAAGCTGTTAGAGGTGCTGGTGGCGGGGTGCTTTCTGGTCGCATCCAGGATAGCATTGGCAGGACGCTTCTGGCAGGTGAACTCTGAAGGCGCATTTTCAGCCTGTTTCTTCGAGTTTTGGGCTCCACAGATGAACCCCATCACGAATTGGAGGTTCTTGTCTGTCTCAGTTGCGGCTTTTGGGCCCCCATTTTTGGGATCGCTCGGCGCGCTGTTGCTGCTTTCGGCCACAGGTCGGCCGTCAGCGGCTTCCCTGGTCTTGGTGGAAGTGGGCGAGGGGTCTGTGGCCCGCCTACGTCCAAAGTCCCCGCGACAGTCATCGACGGGAGGCCGTTGTTCGTAGTCAAAACGCGCTATCAGGTCGTTGTTGAGGGGCCGGATGGGGCCGCAAACAGAGCGAGCTCTGCCGGACAGCGATCCGCCACTCCCTTCGCTTCGTCGCTACGGTAGCACGCCATTGCATCTCGGCTCAGAATACAATGTCGATGTGTGCTAACATCGGAAGTTAACCTACTTTTGTTGCGTTCACTAATTTTATAGTAGTGGTTTTTGTGCTTTTTCTGTCTTCTTGATTTTTATTTTAGTGTTATGTTTTGTTTTTGTGGCAAATTACAATTGTTCCATGACGATTTGGATATTTTTCCCATCGAGTGTTCTTCAATATGTGAGGTTAAATATTCGAAAGCGAAAAATTAATTACGTTTTATATCAGAGCAGGACTGACGCCCACACTGGATATAAATAAGAAATAAGTTGATGAAACTGTTTTCATTAAACAACACTGTAGTGCAAAAGTAACTCTAATGATGGAAAAAAATACAGTTTTCTATGTAAGGGAAAAAAAAACATAATGGACAAGGGAAATAGGTTCTGTTTGTTCCTTTATAAATATTGTATGATGTGTTTGTATATATTTTCGCAATTAATGTAGATATTTTGAAATGCTGTTTCATTTCTCAGCACTTTACCACCAGAATTTACGTTATAAAGTTTGCGTTGGACAGTAATAAACTTTATCGTTGTTACTTCCCAAATTCGGATGTTATACTCAGATTTTTCGTATTGCGGATGGTGATTCATAACTTTACTTTCAGCGTTCGGCACTGGCTAAGCGAATTTACGTGACGTGACATGACAGCAGTGGATTGGCCTTTTTTTATTTGTGGGTAGATTCCCATTACAATCGATTCACGGTATCGTTTGTTATGAATGTAGTGTAACATCTTTGCTTGAAGTGCTGAAAGGTTGTCAGAGAGTGGATAGAGTTGTTTTTGTTAAGTTGTAATCAAAATTGGTATTTGGTGGAATAGAGGTATGTATTCACTTCTAAGTATTGATTGACGTAACTGGTAATGAATGGATTGTAATAACTTACTATTGTAATTTTAATATATTTTCGGAACATTCAGTTCTTACTGGTATAAGATCAGGCAGTGTCATAATAAGACTAGATAATTCTGGAATACAACTCAACAGTTTGCTTTCATGAAATGCAAACTACATTATCGCGGTGAGCGTTTTGCTTCACTTTCAAATGAAAATCTTATATTCTCTGAAGAGGAGTACTCGTAAATTTTTATTAGCGTTTTGTTATAATGACGAGGATCAGCATTAATTTGCTTACAGTGTTCTATTCTGTAGAGGAGTGCGACTAGGATGCACTTTACGTAACATTATTGTGTGTTAATATTGCGTAGTATGAATGTAGCAGACATCAGTTTTAGATTTACGTTGATAGCCTTGATGTAGTGTGAATGTGAAAATTACAAACTTACATTACTTACTTTAAAATATTACCTTTATTTCATAGGTCCACCTATTCACGTAATAAATTCGTTGAGCGAATTGGGCTACCGTGTTGTATGCAGTACTGGAGAAGCAGAGATTGTGTGGACATTGCAGCGTGAAGTGTAAAATATGCCGCATGTTGTTGTGAAGGGTAACGCAGATGGCTCAGAAACGAAAGTTTTTGGTCTAACACAAAAGGAGCTAGCCAAAGCACAAGTTAAACTCCATATATACGGTGGACGTGTGGGTCAAGATGGTCATACTTTTACTCACACACCAATCGAAGTGCTGAATGTTCTTGAAAGAAACTTTGGTTACAGAATTGTCAGTTCTTGTGGGCAAGGTGCTCAAAGCAACCCAATTTGGACATTGCATCGACCATTCTTCTAACATTAGACCAGTTTTTTTTTTACTTTATGGTGAGTATGTAAAATTTCGCATGCTTAAAATTTTTGTAGATTTGTGTGATTCTGTTGTTCAGTATACATATTGTCAGCTTACTAATACGAACTAACTCTTCCTTGTTGTATAACACTCTTGTTACAGATTTTGGCTAGTGTTCTCTCCTTCCTCAGCTTTGTTATGACATTGTAAGGGAGAGGTGGAACTGTACTACGTGACTATAAACACTACCATCTGTGTTGACTCATGTTCTTAATTCTTATTGAACTTGTGCTAGAACCATCTCTCTCTCTCTCTCTCTCTCTCTCTCTCTCTCTCTCTAAGGCTATTTTAATAGTTAAATTACTAGATGTTTACTGGAGTTTTTCATTCTTAATATACAACAAAATATTATGACATAAACCAAGTAGCATACAGACATTATCAAGTCAGAGATTTGGTTATAGTATTATAGTGGACCCTTCCTGGAAGCTTGAATGTGTGATATACTGAGCTGTACCAGTCAGTCAGTTGGAGAACATTTTTCAACACAAGCTTCCCTAGGCCCCTTTTTCTCTTATTTCCTGTTACCTGTGCCAATTGTGATGGCATTGTATACAACCATGTTCTTGGTTGTCTCAATCTGGTGCCCCAAGTGGCTGCCACTAATTGTGATACAGCCTGTACAGAAATCTTACAGTTGTGGTGGTTTGTGTTGCCAGGTCTTTAATTGGTCCCTGTAGTGTAGCGCAAGGTGTAGGCTAGGTTGAAAATTGATCATCTGTTTGAGAGTTGACTTTGGCAATTTTGTTTTGCTGAGAATCACAAATTTCTCTTTTTGTTAGAACCAAAAAGTGACACACTACCAAAGATAATAAAGAAAACCAAAGATATATTTTTACAATGTCACAGAATATGGCCATGCACAGAGTGTATGTACATAAGGCCTCTCTGGCTTGGCCATGTAAGAATATTGAAAACGAGGCCATCAACAGTAATGATTATAGGCAGTTCATTTTTGTCAGTACTTTCACTCTTGTTTCATTGAGTTTGTTTTTGAGGTTAGAGAGAGGGGGGGGGGGGGGGGGGAGAGAGAGAGAGAGATTCTATTTGGTATGAATTTGTTTCTAATTAAGGGTTTTGCAAACAAATCTGGCAACATTTAGTGAGCAGTCATTAATAATATGAAACATTGCTGTGATGTAACGATAGTGTGTGATAAAAAATAAGGAGGTTCTTCACAGAATTGGCAAGGAGAGAGACGTGTGGAAAACATTGATAAGAAGAAGGGGCAAGATGATGGGCCTGAGTTAAGATATCTGGTAATAATGTCCATGGTACTAGAGAAAGCCATAGAGGTTAAATACTGTAGGGGAGGGAATAGATTGGAATATACCCAGCAAATAATTGAGGATATAGGGGTTCAGAGGTGCTCTGAAAGGAAGAGTTTAGCACAAGACAAAATCTGTGATGGGCTGCGTCAATCCAGTCGGAAGACTCGTGTCTGGAAAAAGTTATATTGTCCATTATAAATTGCCACAAGGTGCGCTGAAAAGAAGTAAAACAGTTCAGAAAAAGGAAACTCTTTGACTCATATAATGAATAAACTGATGTAAATTAGGTCGCAAATCATAGACACTGTTCGCAGCTAAAAAGATGTAATGTATTGGATCTGTCAGTTACTTAGAATTTCTTTTCTTCTTCCTTTTTTCTGTGCACAGGTACACTCTTGGTATCTGAAAAGATGTCGCAGTCTCACTGTCATTCTCACAACATTGTGACGCCCTCAGTGTATCAGACGCTGGATGAACTGGATTTTGAAAGAGGACTATGGTCTCCAGGTTTGGAAATAACATTTTGCTGTCTGCCTTTGTTCTTTGAATGACATGTTTATTAACTGTTCCTATTTTATTTTATGCTGTTGACTTTGTTGCATGTTATGCATGGGAGATACTACAAAAGAGATAATTAAACAGTGAGACATCCAGGATAGACTCACAATAATATGAACTAGGATAGCTTGGTACTTACGTTACAGAGCTGGTGTTGGGTGGCCGACTTGCACATTTAAAAGTGGATTAAGCTGCTGGGCACAGTCCTCCTTCAGATTCAGAAAAATCCATACACACAACTGACACACACGACCAATGTTATCTTTGGCACTGAGGCCCGACTCGGTTCTTACAGGAAAGGGCTCATACTACTTCGGGACTGGGGTGTTTGGAGGACAGGTTTATGACTGTGTTGTGGGTCTATAGAGGCTCTGGATTTGGTAGGGTGGCAGGAGGGAGTTTCTGAGACTAAGGTGGATGTAGTATGTGTACAAGACATTGTTTGAGAACAGTAACAAAGGGAATGAACTAGAAGTGGTTAGCAGCTAGTCTCTAGAACTTGATTTGCTGAAATGTTAATTCCAAATTTATTTTAATTGGATATAATCAAAGGTGGGAGTATGAGGGGAATAGAGTGGACAGTTTTATTCTCCATAAGACCAAAGGTGGCAGGAGTAAAATACAGGCATTGAAAGGCTATTTACAATTTGTACAGAAACCAGATGGCAGTTATAAAGGTTGAGGGGCATGGAAGGGAAGCAGTGGTTGGGAAGGGAGTGAGACAGGGTTGTAGCCTCTCCCCGATGTTATTCAATCTGTATATTGAGCAAGCAGTAAAGGAAACAAAAGAAAAATTTGGGGTAGGTATTAAAATCCAGGGAGAAGAAATAAAAACTTTGAGCTTCGCTGATGACATTGTTATTCTGTCAGAGACAGCAAAGGACTTGGAAGAGCAGTTGAACGGAATGGACAGTGTCTTGAAAGGAGGATATAAGATGTACATCAACAAAAGTAAAACGAGGATAATGGAATGTAGTAGAGTTAACTTGGGTGATGCTGAGGGAATTAGATTAGGAAATGAGACACTTAAAGTAGTAAAGGAGTTTTGCTATTTGGGGAGCAAAATAACTGATGATGGTCGAAGTAGAGAGGATATGAAATGTAGACTGCCAATGGCAAGGAAAGCGTTTCTAAAGAATAGAAATTTGTTAACATCGAGTATAGATTTGTCAGGAAGTCATTTCTGAAAGTATTTGTATGGAGTGTAGCCATGTATGGAAGTGAAACATGGGCAATAAATAGTTTGGACAAGAAGAGAATAGAAGCTTTCGAAGACAAGAAGAGAATAGAAGCTTTCGAAATGTGGTGCTACAGAAAAATGTTGAAGATTAGGTGGGCAGATCACGTAAATAATGAGGAGATATTGAATAGGGTTGCGGAGAAGAGGAGTTTGTGGCACAACTTGACTAGAAGA
This sequence comes from Schistocerca serialis cubense, assembly GCF_023864345.2. Taxonomy (NCBI): domain Eukaryota; kingdom Metazoa; phylum Arthropoda; class Insecta; order Orthoptera; family Acrididae; genus Schistocerca; species Schistocerca serialis. Next base: position 720,122,358 of record NC_064639.1, on the reverse strand, counting down.
AGGGATCGGTTGGTAGGACATGTCCTGAGGCATCAACGGATCACAAATTTAGCATTGGAGGGCAGCATGGAGGGTAAAAATCGTAGAGGGAGACGAAGAGATGAATACACTAAACAGATTCAGAAGGATGTAGGTTGCAGTAGATACTGGGAGATGAAGGAGCTTGCACAGGGTAGATCAGCATGGAGAGCTGCATCAAACCAGTCTCAGGCACGAAGACGACAACAACAGGACCAAATTGAGGAGCAAATCTCCAAGGTCATGGAACATGTCGGCACATAATTACAACATAAAAGTAATAAATAAAAATGAATGCTCATGAACCCACAAAAAGCCAGTCCATAAGTTTAAGTAAATGCAATCAACAATACAACAAGAATCAGCTTAATTTTTCAAGGAACTCCTCGACAGAGTAGGAGGAGTGGCCCCACAAGGAAACTTTTCAGTTTCACCTTGAAAGCGCATGGATCACTGCTAAGATTCTTGAATTCGAGTCGTAGCTTATTGAAAATGGATGCAGCGGTATACTGCACACCTTTCTGCACAAGACTTAAGGAAGACAGATCCAAATGCAGTTTTGATTTCTGCTGAGTATTAACTGAGTGAAAGCTGCTTATTCTAGGGAATAAGCTAATATTGTTAACAAGAAAAGATAGTGAGGAATATACAGGGTGGTCCATTGATCTTGACCGGGCCAAATCTCTCATGAAATAAGCTTCAAACGAAAAAACTACAAAAAATGAAACTTGTCTGGCTTGAAGGGGGAAACCAGATGGCGCTATGGTTGGCCCACTAAATGGTGCTGCTATAGGTCAAACAGATATCAACTGCATTTTTTAAAGTAGGAATCCCCATTTTTTATTACATATTCGTGGAGTACGTAAAGAAATATGAATGTTTGAGTTGGACCACTTTTTTCGCTTTGTGATAGATGGTGCTGTATTAATCACAAACATATGGCTCACAATTTTAGACGAACTGTTGGTAACAGGTAGGTTTTTTAAATTAAAATACGGAACCTAGGTACGTTTGAACATTTTATTTCGGTTGTTCCAGTGTGATACATGTACCTTTGTGAATTTATTGTTTCTGAGAACGCATGCTGTTACAGCGTGATTACCTGTAAATACCACATTAATGCAATAAATGCTCAAACTGATGTCCGTCAATCTCAATGCAGTTGGCAATATGTGTAATAACATTCCTCTCAACAGTGAGTAGCTTGCCTTCCGTAATGTTCGCACATGCATTGACAATACGCTGACGCATGTTGTCAGCCATTGTCGGTGGATCACGATGGCAAATATCCTTCAGCTTTCCCCACAGAAAGAAATCCAGGGACGTCAGATCCGTTAAATGAGCGGGCTTCGACGACCAATCCACCTGTCATGAAATATGCTATTCAATACTGCTTCAACCACATGCAAGCTATGTGCCGGACTTCATGTTGGAAGTACATCGCCATTCTGTCATGCAGTGAAACATCTTGTAGTAACGTCGGTAGAACATTATGTAGGAAATCAGCATACATTGCACCATTTAGATTGCCATTGATAAAATGGGAGCCAATTATCCTTTCTCCCATAATGCCGCACCATACATTAACCTGCCAAGGTCGCCGATGTTCCCCTTGTTGCAGTCATCGTGGATTTTCCATTGCGCAATATTATGCCTGTTTGTTACCGCTTTTGGTGAATGAATGACGCTTTGTCACTAAATAGAATGCGTACAAAAAATCTGTCATCATCCCGTAATTTCTCTTGTGGCCAGTGGCAGAACAGTACACGACGTTCAGTCGTCGCCATGCAATTCCTGGTGCATAGAAATATGTACGAGTGCAATCAATGTTGATGTAGCATTCTCAACACCGACATTTTTAGATTCACGATTCTCGTGCAATTTGTCCGCTACTGATGGGTGGATCAGCCGCAACAGCAGCTAAAACACCTACTTGGGCATCATCATTTGTTGCAGGTCGTAGTTGATGTTTCACATGTGGCTGAACACTACCTGTTTCCTTAAATAACGTAACTGTTCGGCGAACGGTCCGGACGCTTGGATGATGTCATCCAGGATACTGAGCAGCATACATAGCACACACCCATTGGGCATTTTCATCACAATAGCCATACATCAACACGATATCGATCTTTTCTGCAATTGCTAAATGGTCCATTTTAACACAGGTAATGTATTACGTGATACTACGTACTTATACATTTGTGACTATCACAAAGCGAAAAAAAGTGTTCCAACTAAAACCTTCATATTTCCTTACGTACTACACGAATATGTAATAAAAATGGGGCTTCCTATTTAAAAAAACGCAGTTGATATCCATTTGACCTATGGCAGCGCCATCTAGTGGGCCAACCCATAGCGCCATCTGGTTTCCCCCTTCAAGCTAGATGAGTTTCGTTCTTTGTAAGTTTTTTCGTTTGTTGCTTATTTTGTGAGATATTTGGCCCGGTCACTATCAATGGACCACCCTGTATATATTGAGTGGCCAATGTCAAAATACCCAGACTTGTGAACAGGGGTCGACAAAAGGTTTGTGAGCTTATACCACTTATTGCCTGAACTGCCCATTTCTGAGCCAAAAATATCCTTTTAGAATGGGAAGAGTTACACCAAAATATAACACCATATGACATAAGTGAATGAAAATAACCAAAGTAGACTAATTTTCGTGTTGAACGATCACTCACTTCAGATACTGTTTGAATAGTAAAAGTAGCAGCATTAAGTCTTTGAACAAGATCCTGAACGCTGACTTTCCACAACAGTTTACTATCTGAAGACCCAGAAATTTGAACTGTTCAGTTTCACTAATCATATGCCCATTCTGTGAAATTACAAGTCAGGTTTTATTGAATTGTGTGTTAGAAACTGTAAAAACTGATTCTTACTGTGATTGGCATTAATTTATTTTCTACAAGCCATGAACTGCACTATTTGAAACCTAGCCAATGTTTCACACAACATCCTTTACTACCGAGGTAGTGTCATCAGCAAACAGAAATATTTTAGAGTTACCTGTAATACTAGAGGGCATATCATTTAGATAAATAAGAAACAGGAGTGGCCCCAACACTGATCCTTGGGGCACCATTCACTTGACTGTACCTCACTCAGACCCCACATCACAGCCATTCTCAACACTGTGAATAATGACTGTTAGCTGTCTGTTGCTAAAGTAAGAGGTGAAACAAATGGGAGTTACTCCCTGTGTCCTGTAATGGTCCAACTTCTGGAGCAATATTTTGTGATCAGCACAATCAAACGCCTTACTTAAATCAAAAAATATGCGTAGCATTCAAAACCTTTTGCTTAACCCACCCAGTACCTCACAGAAAAAAGATAATATTGCATTTTCAGTTGTTAAACGACTTCTAAAGCCAAACTGTACATTTGATAGCAAATTGTGTGATATAAAATGATCAATTATCCTTACATGCACAGCCTTTTGAAAAACTTTAGCAAATACTGATGGCATAGAAATGGGTCTAAAATTATCTGCATTATCCCTTTCTCCATTTTTATAAAGCGGCTTTACTACTGAGTACTTTAATCGTTCAGCAAACTGACCATTCCTAAAGAAAAATTGCAAATATGGCTAAATACAGGGCTAACATGTGCAGCACAGTACTTTAATATTCTGCTAGACATTCCATCATAACCATGAGAGTCCTTAGTCTTCAGTGATTTGATTACTGACTCAATCTCCCTCTTGTCTGTATCGCTGAGGAGTATTTCAGACATCAATCTCGTAAAGGCATTTGCCAAGAAAGTTATATGATTCTTTGTAGAAAGTAAATTTTTATTTAATTCACCAGCAATGCTCAGAAAATGATTGTTCAATGCTGTACATATATCTGATTTATCAGTAACAGAAATATATTTACTGCAAATTGACTTTATATCATCAACCTTGAGCTGCTGACCAGACACGTCCTTCACAACTGACCATATGGTTTTCATTTTATCCTGTGAATTAGCCTATTCTATTTGCATACCACATAAACTTAGCCTTCCTAATAACAATTTTAAGTACCTTACAATACTGTTTGTAATGGGCTACTGTAGCTTGATTGTGACTACGTCTAACATTTTGATATAATTCCTACTTAATTTTACATGATATCCTTATCCCACTAGTCAGCCACCCAGGCTGCCTATTACTGCTATTACCCTGCTTAGAACGTTGTAATGGAAAGCAACTCTCAAAGAGCATGAGAAATGTTTTAAGGAAAGCATTGTATTTATCATCTATGTTATCGGCACTATAAACATCCTGCCCTCCTGCCACTCTTGTTCCTTGACAAGGTTTAAAAAACTCTCTATTGCTGTTGGATTAACTTTCCTACATAGTTTGAAATTAAATGTGGCATTTGTTAGGGTACTAAAGCCTTTTAGTGTTAAGATTTGTGCATCATGGTCTGAAAGGCCAGTCACCCTTTTACTACAGAATGCCCATCTAGTAATGAAGAATGAAAAAATATTGTCTATGTCTGTGCTACTGTTCCCCTGCACCCTAGCTGGAAAACACACAATCTGCATCAGATCATATGAATTTGAGTTCTACCAACATCCTTTTTCTTGAACCATCATATACAAGATTTATATTGAAATCGCCACATATAACTAATTTCTGGTACTTCGTACAAAGTGAATCAAGAATCCTCTCTAGGTTGAGCATAAATGCTCTGAAATCAGAGTTAGGGGACCTATAAACAACAACAACAATTAGAAGTTTAGTTTCACTAAATTCAACTGCCCCCGCACAACATTCAAATATTTGTTCAGTGCAATGCCATGATACATTTATGGACTCAAATGGTATTCTGTTTTTTACGTACATAGCCACTCCTCCACCCTGCAAGGAACCCCTTGAAAAACAGCCAGCTAATCTGTATCCTGGTAAAGGAAGCCTCTGAATTATCAAATTATTTAAGTGGTGCTCCGATATACCAGTAATTTCAGAGTCAACATCTATAAGCATTTAACTAACTTCATCTCTAATACATCTTATATTTTGATGAAATTTGCTAGCTACGGTCGCAGGTTCGAATCCTGCCTCGGGCATGGGTGTGTGTGATGTCTTTAGGTTAGTTAGGTTTAAGTAGTTCTAAGTTCTAGGGGACTTATGACCTAAGATGTTGAGTCCCATAGTGCTCAGAGCCATTTTTGAAATATGCTAATTCCTTCTCTACTTGGAAACATGACATTCTCTGAAGGTGAGCCCTTAGTTAGTGGGACTTCTTTAACCCTCCCGTTACCAACCTTTTTCACACCTCTATTTTACCAAGTGGGGTATTTGGACTACCCCAAAAGAGTTTTGTGTTTTATTGTAATATTTGTTCTCAGAGTTTGTTATTTCCATTGAATGGGTTTATTTAGTATTGAAAAACACCTTTTCAGGTTATTACAAGTATTTAATCAGATCACAGATACAAAGTACAAAAAAAATTATTATCTTCCACTAAATTCAGTACTCAACAAACAGAAAATTAATAATCAATGTATCTCAACAGTCACTGCAGTAAAATAACACAAGACTTTTTTCAACTTTTCAGTCAAGTACATTTTTGCACTGCATGCATTTCACATTAACAGTTTCTTCTCTGTGTATATTACAAACAGGTTTCTTGCACGTTATACAACAGAATCTTGTTTTCTGATCGTCGTTTCTCTTGCAATCTTGACATCGTTGTGGTGTTGGTAGCTTGGAACACTGGGTCTGGATCACTGCTGTAGGAATTGCAATACCACAAGCTTTCAGTGCATCTTGTACATCTTTATGAAGACCGTTGATATTTTTGGCTCTTTCTTCCATGTTGCCTTTGCTGAGTCCAAATGCCAGTTCAGTCGTGAAGAGTTTACGTCAGCTTCAGTTATTCTTCTGCCATTCAGGAATTATTTAAGTGTACAGAATATATGCATTCAGTGTTGCAATATCTATCATTTCCATGAAGATTCTTCATGTCCATCACCATGTTCCTCTAACACAACCGTATTCTCTTCTCATTTTGTCCCCATTATCAACAGCACCTTTGGTTTTGTTGTAGTACAGTATGATTTCGAGTTTTTTGTTCACGTTCTTCACCACTCACTTCTCTCTCATTATGCTGAGTAGAGAGTAGTATCACTGCCTTTCCCTTCTTTGGAACATAGGAAACTAGGGTCAAGTCATTTGTGAAACCAAACATTGAAGAGTGAACTTCTCTCTTTCTGTTTTGCAAGAATTCCTTCAGAATCTCTTTCTTATTGGAACACAAGGTACCGACCAATGTCATGTTTCGTTTTAGTAGTTCAGCAGCCAGTGGAAAACTGGTGAAAAAATTATCAGTTGTTACACCATGACCGTTATTCAGAAATGGTTCCATCAGATCCAAAACAACACTCTGCCCTTGATTCACTTCCTGAATATTGTCCACCATTCCTGTGTAAATTTGGATTCATAATAAGTAAGATGTCTTCACATTAGCACAAACCCAAATTTTAATGCCATACTTGCCAGGCTTGCTCTTCATATAAACTCTAAAAGGGCAGTTTCCTTGGTACATTGCTAATCGTTCATAAGTGGTCACGTATTCATAAGGATAGAAGTTCTTGCACAAGTTAGACTGAAATTTGTCGAACACTACCCTGATGGCTTGTAGCTTGTCCTTGGTTTCTTCAATTCTCTGTGCTCTTGTGTCTCTGTTGTCAAATCGCAAGAATTTCAGTATAGACGAAAATCAGTTTCTTGACATGGCAGCAGAAAAGAATGGTTGCCAAAAGGCAACATTACCTCCCCACAGGTCGGAAGCATTTGTGTGATTGTACACTTCAGTTGCATTTGTATCTCTCCATGTCGTTTTGTTTGAAGAATGAGCTGCGTTCCACAAAGAAATTACTCGTTTGGCTTCCCTGTTCGTTCCTTCTACAATGATGCTCGTGATTTCCGGTGAGATAAATAATAAAAATGACTGTTATTGTTTTGATTGTTTTTCCATGATTCACTGGGCTAGGTGTTACGTTCAAAATCTTGCGACGTCAATGCCACCCATCTTTTGGTGGTTTACTAGAAAATTGTAGTCCACTTATAGAAACAAACAAATCTCCAGTGTCCTCCTCCTTCTTCTTCTTCTTCTTCTTCTTCTTCTTCTACTTGTTCACGTGAATGTGTAGTGTCTTCTGATATTTCATCATCAGCTTTATCTGAAGCTATGATATGGTCTTTGTCAAGAGGTTCCATATATTCATTCAGTTCATTATCAATGTCCCTTTCATTTTCATCACTGACATCAGAATAGTATAGAATTTCCATGATCTCTTTGCTAGAAAGTCCTTTGGACATCCTTACTTGCAGATGAAATACTGACTCGTGTAATGGCAGCTCAACAGTAGTAACCAGCAACAATAACAAACATTGAATCTATGGAAAAAACTCAACAAAGAAGATGAATGTCTGATATATTTTCCAAAATCTTCTTTTTCTACAAATAAGAAAATAAGACATTTCACACCAAGTGGGGTAGTCTCACAATCCCACCAATAAATGACTTGAATAACAATGATAAAGCCAAATAAATTACACAGTTGTGAATGAATTCAACGTCAATCATTTTAGTACAAAGTGTGGCCCTTCAGATAACATTACTATAGGGAAAAAATCAACCTGGGGTAGTCATAACACCCCGCTTGGTAATGTGAGGATGCGAGGGTTAAGCAGGTGTACCTATCAGCCGACTTCAATCCAAAAATATGTGCAGCTCTAACACCAACTACTACAGCAATTTTTCCATGAGTGATACTGTCAACCCCCCTCCCCGTGCGGGTCCAGGGGTTAGAATAGGCCCGAGGTAGTCCTGCCTGTCGTAAGAGGTGACTAAAATGAGTCTCATATGTTTTGGCCTTTATGTGATGGTCTCCTGTAGGGTTTGACCTCCATTCTTCAGAATTTTCCCGAAGAGTGAGCCAATTGGGGAAGGGCGCCTTATATGGTGGATCGTGTCCATTGTGCATAGAGATCTTTATCCCACTCTCTCATTGTTGCATTTCAATCTTGCCCATACTCCATCTCTTGGGTGAGGACACCTTCCTGGGTGTGTTTTCCATCATGCACTATGCAATGTCGCTTTCTGCGTTGATGATGACCATGGGCTTCTTTGCACCTGATATCCAGCTCGGTAGCCAGTCCATTGTGGTGGGGCCGCCACGTACCGTGCTGGTTGTAGCCTCCTGACCACACAGGGATCGCTCTGCTGATGCCTGCGTTGTTAACTCCCCACATATGCCAAGGAGTAGATGCCCGTCACCCTGGGGCATCGGGACTCCCGGCAATGGCCATCCTGCTAGGTGGCCTTTGCTGTGGCTAGGTGGCACCCATGGGGAAGGACCCTGGTCGGAGTGGGTGGCATCAGGGCGGATGACATGTGATGAAGCGTAGTCCATCATCTCTTGCTGGTGTTGAAACACCAGCAGTCTCTGAGCGTTCATGAGCTCAATTCAACGCACAGAAGTACGACCCCAAATCGTTCCCCTCCCTGGCCACTCCATGGGAGGAACATCAGGTTAAGGATGGCAGCAGATTTTATTTGCCCTGTTACTTTGTATGTTGAGAGCTGATGGATAATCTTTCATGACGATGAAGCCTCTGTTTTTTGTTGAGCATTTCGAAGACAACTTTGGGGAGGTGGAGGGCTTGTCCAAAATGAGATCTGGGTCAGTCTTGATCAAAACAGCATCCTCTGCTCGGTCGCGGATGTTACTCGCTTGTGACAAGCTGGTGGATGTTTCTGTAACCATCATGCCCCATTGTTGTTGTTGTTGTTGTTGTTGTTGTTGTTGTTGTGGTCTTCAGTCCTGAGACTGGTTTGATGCAGCTCTCCATGCTACTCTATCCTGTGCAATCCTCTCCATCTCCCAGTACCTACTGCAACATACATCCTACTGAATCTGCTTAGTGTATTCATCACTTGGTCTCCCTCTACGATTTTTACCCTCCACGCTGCCCTTCACTGCTAAATTTGTGATCCCTTGATGCCTCAAAACATGTCCTACCAACCGATCCCTTCTTCTAGTCAAGTTGTGCCACAAACTTCTCTTCTCCCCAATCCTATTCAATACCTCCTCATTAGTTACGTGATCTGCCCACCTTATCTTCAGCATTCTTCTGTAGCACCACATTTCGAAAGCTTCTATTCTCTTCTTGTCCAAACTAGTTATCGTCCATGTTTCACTTCCATACATGGCTACACTCCATACAAATACTTTCAGAAACGACTTCCTGACCCTTAAATCTATACTCGATGTTAACAAATTTCTCTTCTTCAGAAACGATTTCCTTGCCATTGGCAGTCTACATTTTATATCCTCTCTACTTCGACCATCGTCAGTTATTTTACTCCCTAAATAGCAAAACTCCTTTACTACTTTAAGTGTCTCATTTCCTAATCTAATTCCCTCAGCATCACCCGATTTAATTTGACTACATTCCATTATCCTTGTTTTGCTTTTGTTGATGTTCATCTTATATCCTCCTTTCAAGACACTGTTCATTCCGTTCAACTGCTCTTCCAAGTCCTTTGCTGTCTCTGACAGAATTACAATGTCATCGGCGAACCTCAAAGTTTTTACTTCTTCTCCATGAATTTTAATACCTACTCTGAATTTTTCTTTTGTTTCCTTTACTGCTTGCTCAATATACAGATTGAATAACATTGGGGACAGGCTACAACCCTGTCTCACTGCTTTCCCAACCACTGCTTCCCTTTCATGCCCCTCGACTCTTATAACTGCCATCTGGTTTCTGTACAAATTGTAAATAGCCTTTCGCTCCCTGTATTTTACCCCTGCCACCTTCAAAATTTGAAAGAGAGTATTCCAGTTAACATTGTCAAAAGCTTTCTCTAAGTCTACAAATGCTAGAAACGTAGGTTTGCCTTTCCTTAATCTTTCTTCTAAGATAAGTCGTAAGGTTAGTATTGCCTCACGTGTTCCAACATTTCTACGGAATCCAAACTGATCTTCCCCGAGGTCCGCTTCTACCAGTTTTTCCATTCGTCTGTAAATAATTTGCGTTAGTATTTTGCAGCTGTGACTTATTAAACTGATAGTTCGGTAATTTTCACATCTGTCAACACCTGCTTTCTTTGGGATTGGAATTATTATGTTCTTCTTGAAGTCTGATGGTATTTCACCTGTCTCATACATCTTGCTCACCAGATGGTAAAGTTTTGTCAGGACTGGCTCTCCCACGGTTATCAATAGTTCTAGTGGAATGTTGTCTACTCCCGGGGCCTTGTTTCGACTCAGGTCTTTTAGTGCTCTGTCAAACTCTTCACGCAGTATTGTATCTCCCATTTCATCTTCATCTGCATCCTCTTCCATTTCCATAATATTGTCCTGAAGTACATCGCCCTTGTATAGACCCTCCATATACTCCTTCCACCTTTCTGCCTTCCCTTCTTTGCTTAGAACTGGGTTTCCATCTGAGCTCTTGATATTCATACAAGTGGTTCTCTTCTCTCCAAAGGTCTCTTTCATTTTCCTGTAGGCAGTATCTATCTTACCCCTAGTGAGACAAGCCTCTACATCCTTACATTTGTCCTCTAGCCATCCCTGCTTAGCCATTTTGCACTTCCTGTCGATCTCATTTTTGAGACGTTTGTATTCCTTTTTGCCTGCTTCATTTACTGCATTTTTATATTTTCTCCTTTCATCAATTAAATTCAATATTTCTTCTCTTACCCAAGAATTTCTATTAGCCCTCATCTTTTTACCTACTTGATCGTCTGCTGCCTTCACTACTTCATCCCTCAGAGCTACCCATTCTTCTTCTGCTGTATTTCTTTCCCTCATTCCTGTCAATTGTTCCCTTATGCTCTCCCTAAAACTCTCTACAACCTCTGGTTCTTTCAGTTTATCCAGGTCCCATCTCCTTAAATTCCCACCTTTTTGCAGTTTCTTAAGTTTCAATCTGCAGTTCATAACCAATAGATTGTGGTCAGAATCCACATCTGCCCCTGGAAATGTCTTACAATTTAAAACCTGGTTCCTAAATCTGTCTTACCATTATATAATGTATCTGATACCTTTTAGTATCTCCAGGATTCTTCCAGGTATACAACCTTCTTTTATGATTCTTGAACCAAGTGTTAGCTATGATTAAGTTATGCTCTGTGCAAAATTCTTCCTCTTTCATTTCTTCCCCCCAATCCATATTCACCTACTATGTTTCCTTCTCTCCCTTTCCCTACTGACGAATTCCAGTCACCCATGACTATTAAATTTTTGTCTCCCTTCACTACCTGAATAATTTCTTTTATCTCATCATACATTTCATCAATTTCTTCATCATTTGCAGAGCTAGTTGGCATATAAACTTGTGCTACTGTAGTAGGCATGGGCTTTGTGTCTATTTTGGCCACAATAATGCGTTCACTATGCTGTTTGTAGTAGCTTACCCGCACTCCTATTTTTTTATTCATTATTAAACCAACTCCTGCATTACCCCTATTTGATTTTGTATTTATAACCCAGTATTCACCTGACCAAAAGTCTTGTTCCTCCTACCACCGAACTTCACTAATTCCCACTTTATCTAACTTTAACCTATCCATTTCCCTATTTAAATTTTCTAACCTACCTGCCCGATTAAGAGATGTGACATTCCACGCTCCGATCCGTAGAACACCAGTTTTCTTTCTCCTGATGGCGACGCCCTCTTGAGTAGTCCCCGCCCGGAGATCCGAATGGGGGACTACTTTACCTCCGGGATATTTTACCCAAGAGGACGCCATCATCATTTAATCATACAGTAAAGCTGCATGTCCTCGGGAAAAATTACGGCTGTAGTTTCCCCTTGATTTCAGCCGTTCGCAGTACCAGCACAGCAAGGCCGTTTTGGTTAATGTTACAAGGCCAGATCAGTCAATCATCCAGACTGTTGCCCCTGCAACTACTGAAAAGGCTGCTGCCCCTCTTCAGGAACCACACGTTTGTCTGGCCTCTCAACAGATACCCCTCCGTTGTGGTTGCACCTACGGTACGGCCATCTGTATCGCTGAGGCACGCAAGCCTCCCCACCAACGGCAAGAGCCCATGCCCCATAAGAGCTTAAATATGGTCCAGGGCATCATATTTCACAGGGACCTTCTTTTGCAGTCTGACGATGAGCTGCGTGCCAATTTAGTGCGGCGAGGTGTAAGTTTCATCTGGCGTGTCCACCGGGGTTCGAGGGATAATCAGGTTGCCACCGGTTCCTTCATCTTGGCCTTCGAGGGTGATACATTGCTCGAGAAGGGCAAGGTGGTGGTCTACTGCTGTGATGTAAAACCCCATATCCCTCCCCCAATGTGGTGCTTTAAGTGCTGGAAGCTGGGCCATATGTCTTCGCACTGTACTTCCAGCGTCAGATGTCGAGATTGCGGATGCCCATCACATCCCAATACTCCATGTGCCCTGCCTCCCATCTGTGTCAACTGCAGAGAGTACCATTTGCCTTGAATGCCAGACTGCAGGATTCTCCAGAAAGAAAGGAAAGTCATGGAGTACAAGACTCTGGACCGACTGACCTACACTGAGGCTAAGAGAAAATTTGAATGCCTGCATCCTTTACATATGACATTGTCTTACACCGCCACTACAACAGTTCTGGCACCATCAGCTCTGCCAATCCTAGTCACCTCTCAAAGCTAGAAGACTACACCTGCCCTATTTATGATGGAGGAAATTCCCTCCCTGTTGCTCCTGCACCGCATACTTTGGGAGCAACATTCCCCACCCCACCCCAACACTCGATTTTAGTCTCTACAGTTTCTGTAATATCCCTTATAGCTGCGGAGGGCAGGGGTCTGCATTGCCTGGAACCATGTTTGCTGGAGTGCAATGCAGATAGTAGGTGTAAAGCTTAACAGTTGCCATAGCACAGCCAGACATTGGAAAAAACTGCCGCAATTCCACTGGAGGATGACATCATTGTGAGACTAGGAAGGCATGGAACATTCAATGAGGCAGTTTATGCCTCAGACTCACCTGCTGCCACCGCCTTATTGGCTGAGCAGTCTACATCCATTGTGTCTGAGGGTCTGGCGAGACGTGGTCCTCAGAGGATGCCAGAATCTCCACCCCATCGTCAGTACCCCTGCACTGATTAATGAACTCCCTAAACCTTTCCTACTTTTGGGAGATTGTAATGCCCATAACCCCCATGTGGGGTGGCACCTTGTTTACCGTCCAAGACAGACATGAGCCACACATTTCAGTGTGGTTCATGGTAGTTAATCGGCCATTGATTTATCAATTTGCAGCCCAGGATGTCTCCCATCTATCCGCTGGAGATTACGTGACGACCTGTGTGGTAGTGACGACCATTTCCCCATCTTCCTATCACTGCCCCGGCATCAGGCACATGGAGGCCTGCCCAGATGAGCTTTAAACAAGGCGGACTGGGGAACCTTCACCTCTGCTGTCATTGTTGAATCTCCCCCACATGGTAACATCGATGTGATGGTTGAGCAGGTGACTACAACAATTGTTTCTGCAGCAGAAAACGTGATTCCTTGCTGTTTAGGGTGCCCCCAGCGTAAGGCAATCCCTTGGTGGTTGCCGGAAGTCGCTGAAGCAATTAGGGAACATCGGCGAGGTCTACAGTGGTATAAATGGCATCCTTCAATGGAGCACCTCATGGCTTTTAAACGGTTCTGTGCCCACGTTCGCCACCTTACCAAACGACGGAAGCAGGAGTGTTGGGAGAGATACGTCTTGACCATTGGGTGCCATATGTCACCTTCCCAAGTCTGGGCGAAGATCAAAAGTATTTTCGGGTGTCGGACCCCAACAGGTGTTCCCGGTGTTACCATAAATGGTGTGTTATCTACTAATGCATACGCAATTGCCGAGCACTTTGCTCAAGCTTCTGCGAGGGGGCAGCCTTTCGCACTCTCATACGGCAGGCGGAAGGGAAAGTCCTCTCATTTACACATCACAGTGAATCCTATAATGCCCCATTTACAGAGTGGGAGCTGCTCATTGCCATTGCATATTGCCTCAACTAAGCTCCTGGACCTGATCGGATCCACAGCCAGATGATTAAACATCTCTCATCTGACTACAAGCAACAAATCCTCGTCATCTTCAACCAAATCTGGTGCGATGATGTCTTTCCATCGCAATGGCGGGAGAGCACCATCATTCTGATGTTCAAACCCGGTAAAAAGCTGCTTGATGTGGATAGCTATCGGCCCATCAACCTCACCAACGTTCTTTGTAAGCTGCTGGAATGTATGGTGTGTCGGCGGTCGGCGGTCGGGTTGGGTCCTGGAGTCACGTGGCCTACTGGCTCCATGTCAGAGCGGCTTCCACCAGGGTCACTCTACCACTGATAAATTTGTGTCCCTCAAGTCTGCCATCCGAACAGCTTTTTCCAGGCGCCAACACCTGCTTGCCGTCTTTTTTTAGTTACGTAAAGCATATGACATGGCCCGGCGACATCATATCCTTGTCACATTGTATGAGTGGGGTCTCCAGGGCTGCTCCCGATTTTTACCCAAAACTTCCTGTCGCTCTGTACTGTCCGTGTCCAAGTTTGGTGCCTCTCATAGTTCCATCCATATCCAGGAGAATGGAGTCCCCGTGGGGCTCTGTATTGAGTATCTCTCTGGTTTTAGTGGTCATTAACAGTCTACCAGCAGCTGTTGGGCCCTCTGTCTCACCTTCTCTTGATGCAGACAACTTCTGCATTTCTTATTGCTGCTCCAGTACTGGTGTTGCTGAGCCTCGCCTACAGGGAGCGATCCACAATGCGCAGTCATGGGCTATAGCCCATGGCTTCCAATTTTCTGCCATGAAGACATCAGTCATGCATTTCTGCCGGCACGTCATACCATGCATCCGGAACCAGTACTTTACCTTAATGACAATAGTGGAGACATCGATTCTTAGGTTTGGTTTTCGAAGCTTGTTTGACTTGGATTCCTCATCTTCGTCAGCTTAAATGGAAATGCTGGCAGCATCTCAATGCCCTTCACTGCCTGAGCAACAACTGGGCTGCAGATTGCTCTACACTGCTGCAGCTCTACAGCACCCTTGTTCAGTCCTGCCTTGACTATGGGAGTGTGATTTATGGTTCGGCGGCACCCTCAGCATTGCGTTTGCTCAACCTATTGCACCATTGTGGAGTTCGACTAGGGACAGGAGCTTTTAGGATGAGTCCAGTGAAAATTGTACTGGTGGAGTCTGGAGTCCCTCCAGTGAAGATCAGACTTGCACAACTGCTCGCCAGTTATATTGCACACATTCGTAGCTCTCCTGAACATCTTAATTACCGCCTTCTTTTCCCAACCACGATGGTTCACCACCCGCATATGCGGCCCAGGTCAAGGCTAACGATTGCAGTTGACGTGCAATTGCTTCTATCTGAACTGGAGTCCATCCCATCACCACCTCTCCTCGAGATCCATTCACATACACCTCCAAGAGGTTTTGGGCCTGATTTATATTGTTCTACAGGACTAGGTTGGTGAGGGCCGTAGACTGAAAGAACTTGATTAGATAGAGATCATTCTGGAAGAGTGGGTCGCCACCAGAGATGAGTACTTTGATGGTGTGGCCATTTGGAGGGATTCCTTGAGCTGGGCAACAATGTAGGAGATGTATATGAGGCTAGTTTCAGTCTAACGATAGGAAAATTTTTCTGTATTGGCATTGATAGAAGCAGCAAGAATCCATATTGGAAGGTAAAAACACACACAAATACGTAGAATGTCTAGGAAGACGAAACCAGATGAAGTATAGTAATAAGTGGCTAAAACAACATGAAGTAAAATAAACTGAAATGAAAACAAAATATACATGAAAGTGGGACACAGTCAGAGTCAGAATATAAATGAAAATAAGATAATGGTAATTGTGTGAGGTGTAGGTCTCTGGCTGGATATGGGTGGAGAGGGTGGGGCATAATGTGTGAATGGATTGGGTCAGGTCAGTCTTGTGTGTGCATGAATATAGGGGAAGTCTGTTAGGTATGTGGTGCAGGCAGGACCAGGAATACCTGTGAAAATACACATTGGTGAAGGAAGGTCGTTGGATTGGTGTGGAGGTCCAGGAATAATTATATTGATGGGGAGAATGACTTGGACAGGACCTCACACCTGTGGTCCGTGCAGTGTGAGCCTGTTGCTGTGTGTTGTGCACTGGCAAGACCTTTGCTATAGGACAGATCTGGTGCATCACAGGTTGCTTGGTATGCCAGTGAAAACTCTGTGTGGTTCGTGAGGTGACAGGGAAAGAAGGAAAGAAAGAGGAGATGGGCACTAAGTGGTGTGATAGATAATGGTAACAAAGGGAAACAGCACCGGGTTGTGGTATGAAAGAGAAGTTGCTAGGAAAAATCAAGCAGTGGAAAATCCGAGTTGGCATAATAACGGTATGAATAATGATAGTGTATCACCACATAGAATGAGCATTAATTAGATTTAAAAACACACAAACATACACAAATGGCATATATGGCCACTGTCATCTTGGGGCACTGAGGCCTACTGTGTGATATTTATTTCAGTCCAAATTTTTGTGTATGCCTCTTTTTTAATTGTATGGTAAAGAGTATTTTCTTTTGGAAATGTGATATTAAGAAATCTTTGTCTATCTGTGTTTTGGGTTTGTGCTTCTGTAAGTGAATATGAGAACATCTCAGCTCATGAGGAGTCACATTGCCATTGTTCAGTCATCTTTCAGTCATCTATATATAAACTGTTAATTGTAATGTACCAGAATGTAGCATTGTGTGCAATTGGTACTCATTAAAGCAATTTCAATTTTAATGATATAGAACATTTTAATCTTCATTACTTCTGGGTATTGTTCCTCCTTTTAGTAATGTTGCACGAAGGAATCCAAACTTGCTGCTTTCATATTGCCACCCTAGGCACCTCACTTCTATCCCTATCCCACCCCTTTTCAGAGTTGAAAAAGAAAAGTGCATAAAATACTTTTCATATTATTAATCATTTGCATAGTTAAAAAAATCATATCAGTTTGTGGGTTGTTGGGGGTGGGGCTGGAAAGTACCAGTCTGGTCAGTGCTAATTAATGCATTGAGTGAAATGAGATACTAACAAATGTGTTGACTTTATGCAAGTTATTGAGTTATTTTGTAGTACAGAATGATACTTACTTGTTGGCAGTAAGATTGTGTATTTCCCTTTCTGACAGCCCAGAATGGTGATATGTCTCGTGTAAAGAACCTCTTAGAGCGTGGTGTCCCTGTTGATAGCAGAGACTCTGCTGGCTACACTGCACTACATTATGCTGCACGGGCTGGACACGCTGCCATATGCCAACAACTTATTGGAGCAGGAGCGTTGTTGGACACAAAGACACGTGCTGGAGGAGCTACACCTCTACACAGAGCAGCAGCATCTGGTAAACTACATATTGTCCAACTGTTATTGGAAGCTGGGGCAAATAGCGCAGTTACTGATGCAGATGGGAGAACAGCTTTACACCGTGCTGCAGAGGAAGGACATTCTGATGTTGCAGAATTGCTGTTAAAGAATAATACACAGTTAAACAACATGAAAGATATTAAAGGGCGCCTAGCAGTTGAATGTGTTAAGGATCAGACCATGCTTTCTGTTTTTTTATAAAAGAAACAATAAAAAGAGAAGCAATATTCTCTTTATCAGAATACATTAAAACACTATTTACTGTGTGTCTTTTCAAGTACTGAAATGAAATAATTTGTGGCTTGTGACAACTCCTGGAAAATTGAACTGTTGAAAGAACTGATCGTAATTTGAAATTTCAAGTTAGTACCTCTACAACACTTCCTCGCTAATCAATTAATAGAAGCAGTTGCAGCTGGAGATGCAAAGTATGGATTTGTGATAGAAAAGCATCATTTTCGTATTGTATCACCATTGTTTTATATATCCAGCTTCACTGTCTCGTTTGTTCCTCTTTTCAGCCTTGATATGAATGTTAGTTTTGTAGCTTTGTTTGCCACTATTTCTCTAGTTTGGTTATCTTCCTCCGCCATGTAAGTTTTAACATTTTTGATAGTCTTAATCATACTTTTCTCACATATTTACATGTAACATACAGTGGTAAAATAGCTGCTTTGACACTGTTGTAATTTTCATAGTATAAATAATGTGTAAAGTGAAAGTTTTGGATGAAACTATTACAATTACGTTGACAGAAATTACGAATCTTCAGTAAGTGTCATATAAACTGATATCTTTAAAACAACTTCATTTCTTTGCCAGCTTTTGCTTTAATTATGTGCTAATTCTGGTCTACCTTTTTGCTTACTATTTTGATTACATTAAAAACTGAGTTGGTTTGTGGGGCTTGGAAAATGAACCCCGATTCCATCTGGATTACCATCTGTTTATTGTTTCCACAATAAAAACTGCTCCATCCTAGTCTCATAACACTAGTGCACTTCTGACATAAAAATCCACCACATCCTTAAAAAAAAAAAAAAAAAAAATTAATGTTTGAGCATAATGGTTGACATTCTGTTTTGAACTATTTATGGTAACAAGATATTACACAGTGATTACATATGTAGGCACTTTCTATTCCTGACGATCACATTTACCAAAGAGATTTGTGCAAAAGTAACTGAATCTTGGCTATACAAGTAGTTAAACAAATGTAAGCCATAAATTGAAATTGAAAATTATTCTGTTCAGTTCTAGGGCACTGGCACAGATTTAAGCCATACACTGAAATTAAAAGTAATTCTGTTCAGCTATAGGGCACTGGCAAATTCACATACAGTATTACAAATTAATAATGTTGAAGGCTGAATAGCACAGCGACATTACTTTTAGAAGTGGACAGTGCCAAAACGAGTGCTTGATGTTAAAACCAGAGAATTTAGTGTTCACTTTATTAAATGCTAAAATGTTACCAGATCAAAATTTGGTTGTTGTTCAGTACAATGGGCATTTGGTCAGTTTTGTTGTATGTGGCTTATTAGCAGAGAACGCAGCTGTTAAGGAGCTCTGCTGAGTAGTTTTTAGTGGTAATTGCCAGTGTTATTCCTTGTAGAAAAATCAGTTTCCTGTCTTCTCCTTGTTATTGCAAGATGATATATCTTAAGCATCAGTTCCACAAAGGAAGGAAGGATTCAGTTAACACGCCAGAATGATTTTTTTCCTGACAGTGTTCACAGCTTTTTTGTGTTGGTAAAATGATTTGTGAAATGAGTTCATAGTGCAACTTGCTGAGTGTTGTGTTGCATTTATCACTCCTCCTAACAGTCCCATTGCATATATTATTATTATTATTATTATTATTATTATTATTTCCTATTTGAAAAATGTGCATACCATTTAAGCCATTTAATTGCTAAAGGAAAATCAGATCTTGAAATAATAAAGTACCATCTATGCAAATGCAATTAAATTGTATGAGGGTTTTGCTTGTGGACCAAAATGCAATGCTGTGACTATTCTTAGATGGTTTTTTTTAATTTAAGTTGATACTATATTAGCATTGCTAAAATTAATTTCATTAGTAATAAATTTAGTATATTAGTGTCAGTTAGCTTCAGTGGATTGTGATTTTTTTGTTCCTAATCAAACATTATTTCCTAAGTTAAAATTATAAATTATTATTGGTTAGTTGTATATGGTAGAGTTTCTTGTGGTACTACTGAAGCACATCGTAAATCACAAACAGAGCTGTTCAGTTTTCAACAGGTTGACAATATTTAACTGTGCTGATGAGTTATTAACACTGATTATTTATGTTTAAAAGTATAATGCACCGTAATGTCGTTACTGAAATAAATATTTCTTTTGTTTCATGTGTTAATATGTTGGAAGATCTGGGTAGAAACATTAATAAAGTAAATGAATAGCTAATGTCTCTGCTTGTTGCAAAAAATTAAATGTGCTGCTTTTACTGCAGATACCTTACTTTCCTGTGGAGAAACTTTTAATCTGTGAGGTTTTTGTTCTTGTGACTTGTTATCCCCTATCATATGCTTATGAGAAGAGCTCTGAGTAGTAGTAGTAGTAGTAGTAGTAGTAGTAGTAGTAGTAGTAAATAGCATTAAGCAAGAATCTTAATTTATTTGTCACAATGACCACAAATAAGATTATTTTTAAAGCTAAACTAAATATTAGAAGGCAGACTTCTGATGTGGTAATTTGTGTACATTTGTCCTACTCTGAGAGAAATTAAGAGTTTGAAGATCTAGTTAATCTTTCTTCTGTTATTGTTAATATTCCATTCTAATTCAAATGATGATGATGTAAGTTATAGTACAGGAATTCTCCAAAAGCAATACAATTACTTTTCTGCACTATTCCTATCGATAATTTTACAGTGTGTCAACATATGTGCTGTTTATCATTTTCATTAGTATTTATTTGTGAAATAAAATATCTGAGGCTCTAAATTTTGTGGTTTTATTTGTTTTTAATGTTAACTTAAGGTGTAGGTAGTCTCTCTTACAATTCTGTCTGAACTTGCAAATCAACATTATTTATAAGAAAGTGCTGAAAAGTAATGCCTCCATATTTTTCATTTGCAAACAACTCTTAAAGCTTTTTAAATAAAACACATGTTATTAACATTCTACATCTTTATTCTTCTTGTCTACATATTTGCAGCCCTCTGCCGCTAGAGGGCTCCGAATTGTTGCATGTAATGTGATGGTGTGCAATATAACCATGTACGTCAGTGTGTGAGAAACAGTGTGCTGTAATAGAGTTTTGAAGAGTTCATCCACACATGGAGCTCTCTCCCCTTCAGCATTGGCACACAAGAGTGCTGCAGGATCTACAACAATCCGACACCTTGGGTTAACTGTCATTGATCATTCTCCATACAGTTCTGATTTTGCTTGGTTTCTGGCTTAAAGAACACTTTTGTGGACTTCACGTTGATAGTGAGGAAGTAGTGCAAGCAAAAGTGAGGTTATATGGCTCTGTCAATGAAGTCAAGCATTCTATAGTGATGGTGTAAACAGACTGGTCTCTTGTTGGGAGAAATGTTAGTTGCCAGGGTGACTTTGTTGAGAAATAAATATGTAGGCATGAAAAATAAAGATTTAGTGTGTTAGTAACTTATGTTGCATTAAAAAAGCATTGAGTTTTCACATAAATTCGGAGGCCTTACTTTACAGCACTCTCTCAAAATTAGCTGCCGCTTATGGAAAGGAAAATTTTTTGAGGTGGTGGGGCATGTTCAGGGAGTGCTGCTTTTTGTTAATCAAAGAAACGTAATGGTACCAGACAACACTTTTTGAAAATTCTAATTATATTGGTGTAGTTGGGATATTGAAGTACTTTCAGATAAGTGTCCTCAGTTGGTACTTAACTCCAGTCATACTTTTAATACACATTATCTGGAAGTGTATCAGGTTTTATGTATGTATATTGTTCCCATTGCCTTGCTTATTGGACCACATGAGTCATTTCACATTCCATTTTTCTTTGAAGGTTGTATTCTTCAATTTTTGCTCTCCACTCAATACTGTGTTATTCTTTGTGTTCTTAATTTTCTCAGTTTGTCTTAAGTATCTATAGGCTTTCTTTGCATCATTCTTGCTGAAAATTTTTGGTTCTTGACTCTCTCTCTACAGTTTCATTTGTTTGGATTCTTAAAGAGTCCATCCATTTTGTATTTATACAAGTTCTCGTGTCTTTTGAGGAGCTGATCAATTCTTTTTTGATTTTTAATTAAATCAGGTTTTTGCAAGCATAGGTAGCTTCTGGGAGAGTTAAGATTTTATATTGTTGGATCTTAGTGCCTATTGACAAGCATTTCATATTTATACATTGACTATGTTAGAACATGAGCTTTTTTCATTTCATTGGCTCTGTTTTACCGTGTTTCTTTCTCACTTAAATTATGCTTAATGATTTCGTCAGTATATTTAAACTGTAGAACTGTGGTGATTTTTTGACAGCTTACGAGGGCTTCACTTATATACAGGGGTTTCATGGACATGATCTCAGTTTTCTAAAAAGACATTTGTGATCATATTTTTTAGGCAATTTCGTGGAGACTGGTGATCTGGACACAAACTTCTTCCACGTCAAGAGTTAAACCCCAGGTAGTTTATTCTGAGGGCTTTGCTCCAATTTTGGTTTTAGGTGGGGTTTCCATTTTGTCAAATCTTTGACATAATCGAGAGCTACATCGAAAAGCAGTGCCAATAACCCGTCACCTTATCTAAGACCAGCTGTTATTGTCAAAGCTTTTGAAATTTATCTCCTGAATTTATCCCTGGAAAAATGATTACTTGAAACCACATCAACATCCTTCCAGTGATTTGTGAGATTATCCTTTGCATACAAAAATTTGGTGGGGGACTTGTAGTAATGTGTGTAAATTATTAAGAGTAAAGGATGGCAAAGAGTGAAAGTGGGAAATAGCAAATTATAAGGGGCAGTCAAATGAAGAGAGACAGATGGAAAACATGTAAGTAAACAGATTATTATTCCAAAAGTAATCAGCATAACTGTTAATAGATTTATCCCATTCTTAGCCAAGATGGTCAATACCTTCATGGAAAAATGTTTGCAGTTGCGTATGTGACCATGATTGTACCCATGCATGCACCTCTTCACCAGAAGCAAAACAACTGCAAACAATGTCTTTCCTTGTTTGTTGTTGTTGTTGTTGTTGTTGTTGTTGTTGTGGTCTTCAGTCCTGAGACTGGTTTGATGCAGCTCTCCATGCTAATCTATCCTGTGCAAGCTCCTTCATCTCCCAGTACCTACTGCAACCTATATCCTTCTGAATCTGCTTAGTGTATTCATCTCTTGGTCTCCTTCTACGATTATTACCCTCCACGCTGCCCTCCACTGCTAAATTTGTGATCCCTTGATGCCTCAGGACATGTCCTACCAACCGATCCCTTCTTCTAGTCAAGTTGTGCCACAAACTCCTCTTCTCCCCAATCCTATTCAATACCTCCTTATTAGTTACGTGATCTACCCACCTAATCTTCAACATTTTTCTGTAGCACCACATTTCGAAAGCCTCTATTCTCTTCTTGTCCAAACTATTTATTGTCCATGTTTCACTTCCATACATGGCTACACTCCATACAAATACTTTCAGAAACGACTTCCTGACACTTAAATCTATACTCGACGTTAACAAATTTCTCCTCTTCAGAAACGCTTTCTTTGCCATTGGCAGTCTACATTTTATATCCTCTCTACTTCGACCATCATCAGTTATTTTACTCCCTAAATAGCAAAACTCCTTTACTGCTTTAAGTGTCTCATTTCCTAATCTAATTCCCTCAGCATCACCCGATTTAATTCGACTACATTCCATTATCCTTGTTTTACTTTTGTTGATGTTCATCTTATATCCTCCTTTCAAGACACTGTCTATTCCGTTCAACTGCTCTTCCAAGTCCTTTGTTGTCTCTGACAGAATTACAATGCCATCGGCGAACCTCAAAGTTTTTATTTCTTCTCCCTGGATTTTAATACCTACTCCAAATTTTTCTTTTGTTTCCTTTACTGCTTGCTCAATATACAGATTGAATAACATCTGGGAGAGGCTACAACCCTGTCTCACTCCCTTCCCAACCACTGATTCCCTTTCATGCCCCTCGACTCTTTATAACTGCCATCTGGTTTCTGTACAAATTGTAAATAGCTTTTTGCTCCCTGTATTTTACCCCTGCCACCTTTAGAATTTGAAAGAGAGTATTCCAATCAACATTGTCAAAAGCTTTCTCTAAGTCTACAAATGTTAGAAACGTAGGTTTGCCTTTCCTTAATCTTTCTTCTAAGATAAGTCGTAAGGTCAGTATTGCCTCACGTGTTCCAACATTTCTACGGAATCCAAACTGATCTTCCCCAAGGTCGGCTTCTACCAGTTTTTCCATTCGTCTGTAAATAATTCGCGTTAGTATTTTGCAGCTGTGACTTATTAAACTGATAGTTCGGTAATTCTCACATCTGTCAACACCTACTTTCTTTGGGATTGGAATTATTATATTCTTCTTGAAGTCTGAGGGTATTTCGCCTGTCTCGTACATCTTGCTCACCAGATGGTAGAGTTTTGTCAGGACTGGCTCTCCCAATGCCATCAGTAGTTCTAATGGAATGTTGTCTACTCCCGGGGCCTTGTTTTGACTTAGGTCTTTCAGTGCTCTGTCAAACTCTTCACGCAGTATCGTATCTCCCTTTTCGTCTTCATCTACATCCTCTTCCATTTCCATAATATTGTCCTCAAGTACATCGCCCTTGTATAGACCCTCTATATACTCCTTCCACCTTTCTGCTTTCCCTGCTTTGCTTAGAACTGGGTTTCCATCTGAGCTCTTGATACTCATACAAGTGGCTCTCTTTTCTCCAAAGGTCTCTTTAATTTTCCTGTAGGCTGTATCTGTCTTACCCCTAGTGATATATGCCTCTACAGCCTTACATTTGTCCTCTAGCCATCCATTCTTAGCCATTTTGCACTTCCTGTCGATCTCATTTTTGAGACGTTTGTATTTCTTTTTGCCTGCTTCATTTACTGCATTTTTATATTTTCTCCTTTCATCAATTAAATTCAATATTTCTTCTGTTACCCAAGGATTTCTACTAGCCCTTGTCTTTTTACCTACTTTATCCTCTGCTGCCTTCACTACTTCATCCCTCAAAGCTACCCATTCGTCTTCTTCTGTATTTCTTTCCCCCTTTCCTGTCAATTGTTCCCTTATGCCGTCCCTGAAACTCTGTACAACCTCTGGTTCTTTCAGTTTATCTAGGTCCCATCTCCTTAAATTTCCACCTTTTTGCAATTTCTTCAGTTGTAATCTACAGTTCATAACCAATAGATTGTGGTCAGAGTCGACATCTGCCCCTGGAAATGTCCTACAATTTAAAACCTGGTTTCTAAATCTCTGTCTTACCATTATATAATCTATCTGATACCTTTTAGTATCTTTCCTAAGGGCTCCAAAAATATCAAAATCGTGTGGGGAGAGATCAGGACTGTGTGGAGGATTTGTAAGGGCTTCCCAGCGAAACATGGGTGGCCAAGGTTGTTTCAAGTACACTTTGGAAATTTCATTGGGAACCCATGACACATCCTCCATATAGTCCTGATTGCTCCCTTTGCAGTTTCCATGTTTTTGGAGCCTTGAAGAGAGACATTCATGGACATCGATTCGGACGAAAAGATGCAGCCTGGACACATTTGTGGTTCCGTAGGTGACCACAAACATTATTCCATGAAAGCACTGACTGTCTTGTCTCACAGTTGGACAAATGTATTAACAGTGATGACGATTACTTTTGAAATAATAAACAGTTTACCTTTTTTGCATCTGTGTCATTTTCATTTGATTGCCCCATATATTTTTACACGCACATTGGAAGTAGTGCAGACACAAAATTATTTCAAAGGTGGGACATACCTTGCCATCCTCAGTAACTGGCTGTTCCTGATTCTTATTGCTGAGAAGTACAGAAGATGGTAAGAGTGCACAAGAAATTGCTTTTCCTAGAGCATGACTTGCAATTTGGCACTAAGTGTGGACCACAGTTCTGTAGACGAATGCCAAAAAATGAGGATAAGTGTTTGACAGCCGACCATTTTTCATGAATTATGATGAAATGTCTAAGTTGTGTTATTTTATCACAAAAATAAGTGACTGCAATCACACAACAGAAAAATGCGATAATGAAGTCACATATCAAGTGTGTACTTCATTTTACAAGTCGAGGAAAGTGGTGGACTCAGTGGGTACTACATGCTGTTGTAAAATGTTTGATGCTATAGGTAGAATTTTGTTTGATCTGTAAAACTGTTCATCTTTATTCATGCGTAAATGTCAATCTGAGACAAAAAAATGAGTGTTTGAGCAAGTTACCACAGACATCTTAACCCAAAACTTAATACAACAAAGATGTAACAATTTCAATACTGTCAGAAGCTGCTTGTGCTATAAGGTGCAAATACAAGCTGCAGCACTGCACCAAAAAAAAAAAAAAAAAAAAAGCAGAGAGCCAAATGAGAGATTCTTGCACTTGGGTGTGTGTGTGTGTGTGTGTGTGTGTGTGTGTGTGTGTGTGTGTGTGTGTTTAGACATTGTGGTGAAACCACGAAGAGTGGTGTTATTTGTCATAAATGTGGAAGAAAGTTTCACTCTAGAGTATTGGTGGATTCACCATTGGAAAGGGATGAAAAATCTGTTGGAACTGGAAATGTGATCGTGTAGAAATGTATCAAGTGGTAAGTCTAATATTCTTATAACGAACCTTTGTAACGGAATTGTGCTGTGAAATCCCCAAGTTTATTCAAGCCTGGGGCTTCTCAGAGGTAAGCAAGAATGTTTACTCTGAAGCTATTCATCTTCAAACAGTTTCATAGCTGTGTTGCTTGACTCTTAACAGTATATGTAAAAAGATATGTTAATTGCGTGCCAGGAATAAAAGAAGTGCCTGGGCACTGGGCAGAGAGTTCAGATTTCACACTGCACACGGACTCCATTTGAACAGTCTTGGTTCACAATGTGTAATACTAAAATTTCTCAAGTATTCAGGAGGTACCAACAAACATCTGCACTATTGTCACTACCAATGTTGTGTATATCACCACCAATAACAGTACCCCCCCACCACCACCACCACCACCACCACCAACAACAACAACAACAGTAGCAAAATTCATATAAAGAGCAGCAACAGAACCAACACCAACATGATCAACAGTACCAGGAAAAGTGTGAAGGTGACTACAATAAAAAAAAGTTAGTGTTCAATATTGTAAGCTGATAGAAAACAGAGCCTCTCTCACATCTGAATGGTTTTTTTTGTCAAAAGCAGGATGAAGAGGAAGCTCAGAAGATAAACAGAAATACAGAACCTTATCTAAGGTAAGGTGATTTTGAGAAATGACTAAAAGTATGGCAGTATTTAGCAAAACAAAACCAGTGTTCTTACCTTTAAGCTAGTGTTTGGTCATGTTCAGTGTCTAACCACTAAATTATGAGAATTAGAAGTAATACTGGTTTTGACCTAAATGTCGTTGTTACCTGCATAATGTAGGACTAGCTAGGAAAACAACAAATATCTGTGGAGAGGCAACTATCTTTGGAAATAAAAAGCACAATCTAAATTCATCTTGATTTGATAAGATTGAATGGCTCATATTGAACTTATGAATGTGTTCTTAGTTATTTTGACTTTGTACAGGTAAACTGAGGGACACTTCAGACCTCCTATTTAAACTTCAGAGATTGTGAAGTACCCTCAAACCAACACGAAAAGAAAATAGTATGTGGGGGACTTTAAAATAATTCCTGACACCTGTAAATCATGGAGATGACCTACTTTTATATGATAAATCTTTTGTTACAGTCAGTGTCTAGGAAATCTAAGGATAGATTTTTGTTTGAGAGATGTACTCTCCATAAAATACTAAGGTACTAAAAATGGTTTATACACCTGGATAGCCACACACATTAGCGCACACCTTCCAGGATTCAAGAAGATGCCCAGGCCCCGGATCAAGTCTGCTCAGTGCATTAATGTCAAGTGCTGGATGTGGTTTTTAGGTGGTTTCCCATATCCTACTAGATGAATGCCACGCTGGTACCAATGTCCTGTCTCAGTTACATGTTCACTTGATGCAGATAGAAGGGGTACATAAATTCCATCCCGGGGTATAGAGAGTGTGACAGCAGGAAGGGCATCCAGAGAAACATGTCAAGCCCCTGAATATATGGCATAAGGCAAAGAAAAAGAAGGCTACATATGTTTTGATCATTAAGATGAAGATGATCAGAAAAAGGTCCCCATCAAAATGCAATATAAACAGCTGGTAACTGAGGCGAGAGATGTAAATAGTACATTCTGTAATTTTTACGAAACATTAAAGTTTCCATCCCAATTAAGCAACAACTGGAAAGAAAAGTTGAATTACAACTGGTGTAATATCTCTAGTGCGGAGAAAAGATTTATGCCTTTATATAGAAAAAACTAAATCCTTAATCATTAGAAATGCAAAACGATGGGAAATGGTGAAATGTAACATATATAACAAAGTTATCAAAGGTGTAAACAGGGATGATTATGAAAACATACTCAAATAAAAAAAAATTACACAAGCCACATGGAACATAATCAGGTCTGATTTACACAAAAGCAATAGCAAAAGTATTAGTTTGGACCTAGAAAACTGGCAAGTATCTGATCCGCAGTAGCTAATATTTTTAATGAAAATTTAAGCAACATTGCAAATCATTTTACCCTCTGTACACACACCACTCTGAAAATATCTCCGCCCCAAGGATCAGTGTTTCGCACATAAGATGGTCTCGTAATCTTGGTGAAATTACCAAAAAAATGTCCCAGATTGTATTATTAAATGAATAGGAAATTTTATTGTAGAACCTCTGAAGTATATTAACTGCTCCTCTCCTACGGTTACATTTCTGAATCTTGTAAGGACTGCTAATATCACCACTTGCACCAGACTGAAGCCATGGACACTGTTAACAGCTACAAGTCTGTATCACAGCTTAGTGGTTTCTCAAAAATCTTTGAAAAGCTGTTTTGTAATAGTCTAAAATAGTTTTTAACCAAAACCCATTGTTTTCAAATCATCTGCAAGGTTTCAGGCAGTCTATATCTACAATCACTGCTGCCTACAAGTATCTTATTCTTAAACAAGTCATAAACACAGGAAATTGTAAGAACAGCATAGTCATAAAAATTTAATCAAATATGTCTATTATGTTTTTTGTTATAGACACTGTTTTTGTAATTCTTGAGACACCACCTTGTAGTGGTTAATAAAAAAAGAGAAGAAAAATAAGAGAGAAGAAAAGAGGTTGAAAATGTGGAAGAAATCGTGAATAAAAAAAGGGATTTTAAAATCGTAAATGACCGGGAAAAAACAAAGGAAAGAATGAAAAGCAAATTGGACTTCGTATTACAGAAAAGCTATTGTTGGGGTGGTCCTTGTGGCGTTTTTGAGCAAAAGTTAAACCAATTTCCACTACAAAAAGTATTGAAAAAGAACAGAGAATAACAAAATGTAACTGACAGGGGGAAATGACGTAGATAAGAGTTCATCCTTTACCAGGTAAACTTGTGTTCTTTCATGCGGCGTCCAGGTCTTCAAAAATCTCCTACTTCATTTCTGCGCGAAAAGTCTGCTCCGAAATCTTGCAATAAGTTTCATTGTCCAGGAATTTCTAATGTATACAAAACCATCTTGATCTTAAATACAATTTATTTTAGTTGCTTCTCTCCATCCTCCGAATTTCATAACAACTTCCACAATGTCTACACATTAATAAGTTTTTTTCGTCTTAATCAGATCACGTCTGCCTTCAGTTTCGGCTATCAAGAGACAATTAAGAAACGAATAGAAAACAAAAAAAGTTACAATTTTAGTAGTTTCTCTGCCGTCGAGCGCTCATACCGCTGCGACGGGATATTTTTTATCTGAGGGAACGAGTGTAGCGCGGTGAAATTCAAAGTCTCGCTACAACCTGCTGTAATAGAATTAAACAAATTAACTCAGAAAACGAAGCAGTATATAAGCGTAATGTTATTGGATCATAAATAGACATAATCATTATGGAAATGTACACAAAACTGACATAAAACATTTCTTAGCAGGAATTTTAATAAAATGCAGAAATGTTTATTTAGCTTTTCAGATACATTTCTGCCCCAGTTAATGTTAGGATGAAATTTTTGATGAAACCCAGTTGAACTTGTAAGTTTGGTAAGTATCTTTTCAGTATGTATATTTTCAGATTCAACCCCTGAAGTATTATCCTGGAGTCCTGAATTACGTGCCATTCATCTTCAGTTCTGTGTTGTTCACTATTCTTAGAGATGGTGCATTTTTTTTTAGTTGGGTTTCATGTCTTTTGATAATTCCATAAAGCAGTTTCACGATGTTCAGCATATTTCCCATCTTTTTGTGTACATTTCCAATGATCCATAGTGATATCTTGAAAAAATCCTTTAAAGAGATCTTTGTTATACACTTGATCACCAATTTGGAACTTTGTACTCTTAATTGGCTTATCCGCCTGTTTTTGGTTGAAGGATCAGTGACAACGTGAGTCTTAGCTGACGTACCTGAAGTAGTTCAGAACTGTTATTGGATTTGGAGTTGCGCAGTAAGTTACCAGCATTTTCTGCAGAACAACTTGGATGTTCTCTCCTCATCAGTTAGCTTTAATCATGACTTTTTTGAAAGTTCCGACGAATCTTTTTGCTTCACCATTAGCAACAGGGCAAACTGTAGTTGGTGTCCTATGCTGTTACTGCCACACAAATCTGCAAAATACTTGGAGACAAATTGTGTCTCAATGTCAGAAGGTATGGTCTTTGGGAGTCATTAGCCGGCTGTTTTTCAAGGAGTTCCTTGCTTTACTATTCGAACGGTATCTGGAGCGAGTGATCATTTGACACAAAATTTAGTTTACTTTGCTTATTTTCATTTGCTTATGTCATATGGTATTATATTTTGGTGTAAGTCTTTCCATTCTGAAAGGATATTCTTGGCTCAGAAATGGGTGGTTCAGACCATAAGTGGTGTACATTGATGAATCTCTTGTTGACCCCAGTTCACAAGTCTGGGTATTTCGACATTGGCCTCCCTCTCTCTCTCTCTCTCATATATATACACTCCTGGAAATGGAAAAAAGAACACATTGACACCGGTGTGTCAGACCCACCATACTTGCTCCGGACACTGCGAGAGGGCTGTACAAGCAATGATCACATGCACGGCACAGCGGACACACCAGGAACCGCGGTGTTGGCCGTCGAATGGCGCTAGCTGCGCAGCATTTGTGCACCGCCGCCGTCAGTGTCAGCCAGTTTGCCGTGGCATACGGAGCTCCATCGCAGTCTTTAACACTGGTAGCATGCCGCGACAGCGTGGACGTGAACCGTATGTGCAGTTGACGGACTTTGAGCGAGGGCGTATAGTGGGCATGCGGGAGGCCGGGTGGACGTACCGCCGAATTGCTCAACACGTGGGGCGTGAGATCTCCACAGTACATCGATGTTGTCGCCAGTGGTCGGCGGAAGGTGCACGTGCCCGTCGACCTGGGACCGGACCGCAGCGACGCACGGATGCACGCCAAGACCGTAGGATCCTACGCAGTGCCGTAGGGGACCGCACCGCCACTTCCCAGCAAATTAGGGACACTGTTGCTCCTGGGGTATCGGCGAGGACCATTCGCAACCGTCTCCATGAAGCTGGGCTACGGTCCCGCACACCGTTAGGCCGTCTTCCGCTCACGCCCCAACATCGTGCAGCCCGCCTCCAGTGGTGTCGCGAC
Organism: Schistocerca serialis cubense; assembly: GCF_023864345.2. Lineage (NCBI taxonomy): Eukaryota > Metazoa > Arthropoda > Insecta > Orthoptera > Acrididae > Schistocerca > Schistocerca serialis. The sequence continues at coordinate 720,091,070 of NC_064639.1, read as the reverse complement.
AGGCGTGAATGGAGGGACGAATGGAGACGTGTCGTCTTTAGCGATGAGAGTCGCTTCTGCCTTGGTGCCAATGATGGTCGTATGCGTGTTTGGCGCCGTGCAGGTGAGCGCCACAATCAGGACTGCATACGACCGAGGCACACAGGGCCAACACCCGGCATCATGGTGTGGGGAGCGATCTCCTACACTGGCCGTACACCACTGGTGATCGTCGAGGGGACACTGAATAGTGCACGGTACATCCAAACCGTCATCGAACCCATCGTTCTACCATTCCTAGACCGGCAAGGGAACTTGCTGTTCCAACAGGACAATGCACGTCCGCATGTATCCCGTGCCACCCAACGTGCTCTAGAAGGTGTAAGTCAACTACCCTGGCCAGCAAGATCTCCGGATCTGTCCCCCATTCAGCATGTTTGGGACTGGATGAAGCGTCGTCTCACGTGGTCTGCACGTCCAGCACGAACGCTGGTCCAACTGAGGCGCCAGGTGGAAATGGCATGGCAATCCGTTCCACAGGACTACATCCAGCATCTCTACGATCGTCTCCATGGGAGAATAGCAGCCTGCATTGCTGCGAAAGGTGGATATACACTGTACTAGTGCCGAAATTGTGCATGCTCTGTTGCCTGTGTCTATGTGCCTGTGGTTCTGTCAGTGTGATCATGTGATGTATCTGACCCCAGGAATGTGTCAATAAAGTTTCCCCTTCCTGGGACGATGAATTCACGGTGTTCTTATTTCAATTTCCAGGAGTGTGTGTGTGTGTGTGTGTGTGTGTGTGTGTGTGTGTGTGTGTGTGTGTGTGTATATATATATAATCTTACAGGCATTTCTTGTTAACAATATTAGCTTGTTCCCAAGAATAAGGAGCTTTCACACAGTTAATACTCGGCAGAAATCAAACCTGCATTTGGATCGGACTTCCCTTAACTCTTGTGCAGAAAGGTGTGCAGTATACTGCTGCATCCATTTTCAATAAGCTACCACTAGAATTCCAAAATCTTAGCAGTAATCCATGCACTTTCAAATCAAAACAGAAGAGTTTCCTCATGGGTCACTACTCCTATTCTGTCGAGGAGTTCCTTGAAAAATTAAGCTGATTCTTGTTGTGCTGTTGATGTATTTACTTAAACTTATGGCTTGACCTATTTTGGGTTCATAAACATTTCATTTTTATCTGTTATTACTTTTATGTTGTAATTTCAGGTACTGACATATTCCATGACCTTGGAGATTCACTCTTGAATTTGATCCTACAGAACTTGACACATAAATAAATAATTTTTTTTTAACTGCTTGTATTGTGACTTTAGTAGTTATCATTGGGAAATGTGAGTATGCATCTACCACATGAACCAGAATGCTGTCCAAATGAAACAGCATTATCAATGTCAATACTGTCCCATACTTCTGTTGATTGGGACCTGTTTTGGAAATCCTTTTAGAGATTTAGTTTTACTATTTGGCAAGGTTCACATTATGAAACCATTTATTTGCCATTTTTTGTCACCAGTAATATTTTCTTGCCAAGTTTTTCACTTTTGATGGTGCCCTAGAGTCCATTATGAAGTGTTTTCAGAATTTTCTTTTTGCTCATTTTGTGTGCAGTTACCCTTGTGAAATCTCTCTTGAGAATTTGACTAATGCTGGTTTTGTTAAACTATAGCTGCAAGGTTTTTTTTTTATCCTTTATCGAATAGATTGGCTACCCGTTTTTCACATAATGCAGAATCACTCTTAGTGCTGAATAAAATGTTCTCAGGCTTCAAGCTGCATCAAGTAGTTGAAACACCACAAGCTTCCAACCAAACACTCCTTGGCCAGTCAAGTGGAATGACTGCTGGATGGCTGCTGGTTATGACATCACTGGTGCTCACAGCATTCTCATATGTGGGCCTACATTGATTTGTTCGATGCACCTGAATGAACCATCGTGACCACTCGATCCCACACTGTACTGACCTGCATATTGCCATTTCTAGTAATGATGTTGTGAGTGATTTTTATTTTGATGGCTTCTTTAATTATGCAGTCCCAGAAGTCATTAATGGGGCCACTGCAGATGCTTCATCAAATTTTATCTGTGGACCTTTTTCAAGCTGACCTCGAGAGGATAGGTGATAAAACCTCTGCTGCTCCTTCTTGAATTGATTTTATAGTGCGCACAGTTTGTATGATGGGAGGCCACACTCGCAAGGTATCTTGTGTTTTTAACTTTGAGTCCAACTTTTACGTATATTGCAACTCCTCATTTTTCCTAGTTCACTCTGGACGAAAATGATGCTAGGACATTGTGTTCAGAGAGGCACAGAACATCTGTCACCTCAGGATTTTCCATATTTACTAGATATATAGGAAGCTCTTATAATTACATTTTCCCTGAGACATTTAAGTCTCATCTACAGTAAGGATGAGACTTGTGGATATATGAAGCTCATCTACTTCTTTTTCAACCCTCTAATGTTCTCAGGAACCAAGTTAATTTCCTTTTTCTGGAAATTTTTATATATTTTAAGTCCCATTCTTCCCTAATTTCTTTCAGTACTGCCTGTGTGTAATCTGACACTAACATATATATGCGCACCTCTGACTTGAGCAATTACAAATATTTTGTCTTTTGTGCCTATGGCTCGCAAGCTGCTCAGCTAATCTGCCCTTTCCCCTCCTATTCAGATGCAGGTACGCAGGTCATGATTTGTGTATTCCCATCTCCTTTTATGTAAATGATGTAGCTAATGGGATAGTCTGTAACTTCAGCTCACGGCTTTCAGCACTAAAACAAAATGCATTCAATTTCTGACAAATTTTGGAAAAGTGAAATTTAATCATCCAAAAGTGATCAGTAAAGTCGATGTGATTTGATATATTTATTCATCCATCCAGGGATCATCTAAGAACCTTCAACTAGGGGGACTGCTTGAAGGAGATAGCTGGAGTGATTCTAATCAGCTCAATACCCAAGCTGAGACACTGCTGGAGATTATGATAATGAAGAATGTATCTTTGCTTACCCCCCAGCGTTGTCATCAGTTTTGGCATGGAGGCTCCTCGTGGTACTCTGGACACAGCTTGTCTCAGTTTGTCTTAAGTATCTATAGGCTTTCTTTGTATCATTCTTGCTGAAAATTTTTGGTTCTTGACTCTCTCTCTCTCTCTCTCTCTCTCTCTCTCTCTCTCTCTCTCTCTCCAGTTTCATTTGTTTGGATTCAAAGAGTCCATCCATTTTGTATTTATACAAGTTCTCATGTCTTTTTTTTTTTTTTTTTTTTTTTTTTTTTTTTTTTTTTTTTTTTGAGATGATCAGTTTTTCTTTGATTTTTAATTAAATCAGGTTTTTGCAAGCATAGGTAGCTTCTGGGAGAGTTAAGATTTTATAGTGTTGGATCTTAGTGTGTATTGACAAGCATTTCATATTTATACATTGACTATGCTAAATAATAGAGTATATGAGTTGTGCCTCCACCACATACCCTACATCAGGATCAGCTGCCATCCCCCCCCCCACACACACGATTTCTCCACCTAATCCCTTGTATTTGTCTTCGGACACCCATTGAAACTCACCAATCGGCAGTGATTGCTGTATGGCGTGTGCATATAAGTTGTTTATGTCCAGGTACATTATGTAACTCGAATCAAGTGATGCACTGAAGCTGTCACCCATCCACGGGTTATTTGCCTTCACATGCCTATGGACACATTGGCAAAGTCTTCCCCGATCCCTCGCTCAAAGAAAAGAAGCATGTCACCATCAGTCAATAATTCAATGCTGCACTTCATTTTCTTGAGCATTACGTCCCAAGACAACCCAGGTACCGTGTAATAAACAGCGGGATCTAGAGAACATGTGGCCATGCATAGACTCCAGAATTTCTCGAAAACATCCGCAAGCAAGTGCACATCTGTGTTCATGTAAAGCCATGTGTACTCTACTAAAGTGGAGATGTTGAATTCCCGGCATGCTCATACTCGGCATCCATAATGGCATTGCCTATGAGGTTGCTGGAGAATGCAGTTATGCCGGGTAACCTGGTTTCGTTGAATTTCGCCATACTATCCACATACTCATATGGGAAACCTCTTTCCTATTCAAAAGTTGAAAATTTTCCTCGTCGGGAAATGCAGCTCAAGTAATATGCATATCCTCCCGAGGTAGAGTATCAATGAGTTTATGGAGTGGTACCTGCATAAAACGTAGTGTATCAAGGAAGCAGAGTGTAATTCTTGGCATCATTCATTTGGAGAAAGAAATGTATTTCTCGATGCTCTCAGGTAGGACACTAATCTGATCTTTCTCCAAACCGAAATCATCCAAGTGCACAACTAGAAAGTGAGCGTTATAACCACTTAAATTGTGGAAGAAAACAGGAAACAGGTATGTGTCTTGGTAGCTGGTACTTCAAATTGCACATGTTGTGAGCTGCACCATGGAACTTCCCCATAAGACGACAGTGGTCCTTACGAGGAGTTTCCGCTTCTCTGTCTAATGACGGTCTATAAATATGACAATCAACCACGTTATTATGGAAATCTTCATTCTCCTTCAATTTGGTGATTGGTACGTTATCGCTGTAAAGCTTAACAACCTCCCATGAAAGGTTTTCGAGCTGAGTGAGCAGCCAAACCGCAGGATTATTCCCAACATAAGATTTTTAGTGGTTAAGACTGGAGCCGTATGACGATAAAATTTGGTATGCTGCCACATATGGTACATGTTTTTCTGTAACGGTGGTATGTGAGGCCGTTGGGTCACCTTCACAGTGGGTCACAGGAGCGAGGAGGCATTCGAAGTCGGGGTACACTACCAACAGGCATCGCTCCAGGTGGTGAGCATTCTTGAACTTTATGAATTTGTTTTCCTCGGTAGGCATAATGACATGTACCGAATCCTTGCAAGCACAGCCTATTAGATGTGCCACTGATAAGTTGTCTGAGGAGAAATAATTGAGGCACCTTAAGCAAATAGGCTTTTTACACTTATAGTTATTCAATTGATAGAATAGGAGTTGGGAAATGTCTTTGATCCAAACATAGTGATAATTATCCCCATCAGAGAAGAGCAGCCAGTTTACATGCAACTCACACACACCAGAGAATTTTGAGAAATGGAGGGGGCCAATAACAGTATGCTTTTCTTGCTCATCTGACTTACTTTTCTTCTCCAGACTATAAACATGAACCAATATAACGGTATTCTGCATCTCAAATTTAGGTATGTTCTGGATCTTGACGGGGAAATTGATACCACCGAAGTTGTAACACCCAAAAATATTATCACCTACATGGTACATACTGGGACGCTCAGGATGATCTCTGTAATTGTAATTTCTTTTGCAAGCCAGGATTGACCACGCTAAACAAGCCTGATATTTTCTATTTTCGACATTAATGCATGCCCTCTAATTAGCTATATCTTTAGGGAACTTGATATAGCTTGACCCTGCATTTACCAGTTTGTAGACATGCGTATGGATGTCCAGGTGTAGTATTTGGCTGAGTGCTTTAGCTGACCCTCTGACCTCCATCTTGGAAAACCGAGCCAGTATAGCACTCAAGGTGGATTAACGAAACCACTCAGCGATTGACGTGCTATGCGTTATCACGACATTTTACCCCCTAAGATAATGAACAGTTGTCTCTTCAACACCAGAATCAACTTGGGGGGGTTGGGGTTGCGATAATTTGATGCAGAGCACTGCACTGCATTTAATGGCGGGATACCGCAGATCATTGACTACCTTGAGGAGCTCCGTTTCCACGACAGGAAGGCACGCCCTTAGAAAACCAACAGGGTCGCAGTACCATCCTGCTGGGTTCTCGATCCTGGTGAACGGCACTTGCTCCTCAAAAGCGTCTGCAATCACCGAGTATTCTAACTGCGGTATGGTATCACTGACCTGTCCATCACTAAAGTGATGGGAGAGAGAACTGCCACTAGCGACAGGATCTTCTATATTACTACTAATACTATTCTGAGTCCATCCCATTGAAGATGGTGTTGGGAAAGGGCAAGTCGGTATGCATCAAGTCACACATACCTTGTGTTTACACCGATTCTGACGAGGCTGATACGATGATGATGATGGAGGAGGATGTTGCGGTGCTACCAGGTCTGAACGGTGGGAACGGCCAGACTGCGGTGATGGTACCTGATGCTGTTGTAGACCCGACCTGGTAACTTGAGGGGTGGTGGTTCGTTGCTCGGCCCACAGAAGCCAGAGCGGCGGTGCCGGGCTGGCGGCAATGTCGGTTTCCGGTGCAGCAAGTAGCAGCGCCTTTATAGGTCATGCGTGTCTTACCAGGCGCCGTTTTGGTGAGAAAGAAGCTTTAGCCACCACCGGTATTCACGCCACACTGTGCTGAAGCTGTGGAGACGCGACCGCTGTAGAAGAAGAGATAAAATAAATAGTAGTTAAGTACATTGCTTCCGCTGCTGGTGCAGTGAAAGAAAGAATTAAGACGATCAAAAGGTTATAATCAGAGTGAGTAATTACCTTTTTTGCTCTGACTCCAAGGCATTAACACTTCATCGGGCGACTCCACCACACCCTCAAAAAAGCCCATCATCATCATCATGATCATCTAATAGGGCCAGATCAGAGCTCCTTTATCTAACCCATTCAGGCATACCATAATCATCAGACTCTGGCAATAGTTCTGCCTCACCTACAACAACAACAAACCAGATATATAAGCCGATTTGTTAGAGAAAGTCCGCCCCCAGTAGCTGAGTGGTCAGCGCGACAGACTGTCCATCCTAAGGGCCTGGGTTCGATTCCCGGCTGGGTCGGAGATTTTCTCCGCTCCGGGACTGGGTGTTGTGTTGTCCTAATCATCATCATCTCATCCCCATCAACGCGCAAGTCACTGAAGTGGCGTCAAATCGAAAGACTTGCATCAGGCGAGCGGTCTACCCGATGGGAGGCCCTCATCACACGCCACAGACACACACACAGTTACAGAAAAAATTTCCTATACTACTACTGCTACTACTACTACTACCACTACTACTAAAGTGCGCATCATTTATGTTGGCGGCCGAGTTTAGGTTCGTTCTGTGCATCTGACGTCAAAAAATACAGTCAGCCAATGAACAGAGAACGACGTTGCCAGATCTCGACTGCAGAGCAGAGCACGGGCGAGTGTCTTCAGTTTTAGAAACGTTCAGTCATAAATAAAGTAGTAGAACAAAAGCAATGTCTTGATAGCAGACTTTGTTTTATAGAAAGTTTGGAAAAACCATTCTTTATACCAATTGCTTCATTTTCTATTAATTAATTAAACCAAACAAGCAATAAGACTCCTAATTCAGGCGATAGCAAGTAAAGGTGTTTGTATCAATTTCACGAACTGCTTTTTCGCAATAATGAACAGTGGTAATTGTTTATTTCCTATTGTACTTCGACAAAGTGCGAGTAATTCATAGGCATACCAACAGTGTTTGTCAGAATTTTGCGTGACCTGTTAAGAGTCCTTATGGAGAGATATTGTACGACTAGCTGCGCTAGCATAACGGTTAAGGCGTTGGGGTAGTAAGTGAAAGGTAAAGTGTTCAAACCTTGTGCGATGCTAAATATTTTCTGTATTTAAAAACAATATCGAAGTGTCTTACTTCACGAATTTTATTCGTTTGAATGCAATTTTTTGAAATTTCTAGTGCTTTGTCTCTTCATTAACCCTTTCGCTGCTGCAGTCACGTGCTCCCCGCATTCCGCGATGTGCGCGATTTTGTCATCACTGCACTGCTCGCCTGTGCACACATGGTGTTCCCACTGCTTTGACACACTTATCATTCGATTTCACAAAATCTATTTGGCCCAAAAATTAGATTTTTACACATCTTCTTGACTGGTACCTTCCCCCCATAAATGACTTAATTTTGTTTCGATGTTCAACCCAGTTATTTTGCAGCATTAAATGTAGAAAACCATTGCACGAAATTTTGAAGAGAGTGCATACTTTCCGTATGGTCGATTTTAGTTGCCACAATGTTGAGAATGAAATGTGGACAAGGTACCTAAATTTCATATAAAATTTGCTGTATAACAATATCTCATTTAATTTAAGTACCACATAGGTGTCGTATGTAATATTGAGAAATATTCCGTCTTTCGCGGCTGTAATAAAAGTTTTATTTACACCGGGTGTGTTTGGCTTTATTTTAAAGCACTTCAATCAGTCAAAGGAAGTGGGGGGAAGGTATCAGTCAAGAAGATGTGTAAAAATCTAATTTTTGGGCCAAATAGGTTTTGTGGAATTGAATGATAAGTGTGTCAAAGCAGTCGGAAACACCATGTGTCAGCACAGGCGAGCAGTGCAGTGATAAAATCGCGGAATGCGGGGACGTCTCTGTAGCAGCGAAAGGGTTAATGCGGCCGTGGTGGCTTTACTTCATAAACTGCGCGCTCCCCCCTAAACGTAAGCTTGCGAACTATACTATACTATGGCACTGCTTCTCTTGGTGCATACAACTGACAACGCAGCAATCTCCCGCGTCTGGGCGGGCATGCGCGAGCCGCCAAGATAAAAGAATTCAACTATAGAGGGCTGAGTTGGCATCCCTTCACTCCCTGCTTCAAGCAGTGTTGACTTCGGTCACACAGCTTGAGGCTGTTGCCAATGGGTATCACTGTGGGGGTCTGGACGGGGATTTGTTGGGGACGGCCAGCTCGTCCCACGCATCCCCTATTCGGACTATGGCTGTAGCTGCCCGCGATACTGCCCACATTGAGGCTGACCCCTCACCCGTGGTAGAGTGGGAGGTTGTCTCGAGGTGTGGCAGGGGGCGAAAGACATTCCAGAGGGCTGAACGGAAGGCCTCTCCAGTTTGTCTGACGAACCGGTTTCAGTCTCTGTCTCCGGCTGATACTGTTCTTCGGCCGGACATGGCTGCTTGTCCTGTTTCCGAGGTTGCTCCTCAGTCTGCAAGATCCTAGCAGTCGCAGAGGGTGGGCTTACTGGTAGTTGGGAGCTCCAACGTCAGGCGTGTAATGGGGGCCCTTAGGGATATGGCTGCAATTGAGGGGAAGAAAACCAATGTGCACTCTGTGTGCATACCGGGGGGAGTAATTCCAGATGTGGAAAGTGTCCTTCCGGATGCCATGAAGTGTACAGGGTGCACCCATCTTCATGAGATCGCTCATGTCAGCACCAATGATGTGTGTCACTATGAATCGGAGGAAATCCTCTCTGGCTTCCGGCGGCTATCTGATTTGGTGAAGACTGCCAGTCTCACTAGTGGGATGAAAGCAGAGCTCATCATCTGCAGCATCGTCAACAGGGCTGACTGCAGACCTTTGGTACATAGCCGAGTGGAGGGTCTGAATCAGAGGCTGAGACGGTTCTGTGACCGTGTGGGCTGCAGATTCCTTGACTTGCGCCATAGGGTGGTTATCTCGAGCAATTAAACAGAGAACTGACTCGTGGAGATAACATCTTGGACCTACTGATAACAAACAGACCCGAACTTTTCGACTCTAAGCGCAGAACACATAATCAGTGATCATAAGGCCGTTGCAGCATCCCTGAATATAGAAGTAAATAGGAACATTAAAAAGGGAGGAAGGTTTATCTGTTTAGCAAGAGTAACAGGAGGCAGATTTCAGACTACCTAACAGATCAAAACGAAAATTTCTGTTCAGACACTGACAATGATGAGTGTTTATGGAAAAAGTTCAAGGCAATCGTAAAATGCGTTTTAGACAGGTACGTGCCGAGTAAAACTGTGAGGGACGGGAAAAACCCACCGTGAATCAACAACAAAGTTAGGAAACTACTGCGAAAGCAAAGAGAGCTTCACTGCAAATTTAAGCGCAGCCAAAACCTCTCAGACAAACAGAAGCTAAATGATGTCAAAGTTAGTGTAAGGAGGGCTATGTGTGAAGCATTCAGTGAATTCGAAAGTAAAATTCTATGTACCGACTTTACAGAAAATCCTAGGAAGTTCTGGTCTTACGTTAAATCAGTACGTGAATCGAAACAGCATATCCAGACACCCTGGGACGATAATGGCATTGAAACATAGGACGACACATGTAAAGCTGAAATACTAAACACCTTTTTCCAAAGCTGTTTCATAGAGGAAGACCGCACTGCAGTTCCTTCTCTAAATCCTCGCACAAACAAAAAAATGGCTGACATCGGAATAAGTGTCCAAGGAATAGAAAAGCAACTGAAATCACTCAACAGAGGAAAGTTCACTGGACCTGACGGGATACCAATTCAATTCTACACAGAGTACGCGAAAGAACTTGCCCCCCTTCTAACAGCTGTGTACCGCAAGTCTCTAGAGGAACAGAAGGTTCCAAATGATAGGAAAAGAGCACAGGTAGTTCCAGTTTGCAAGAAGGGTCATCAAGCAGATGCGCAAAACTATAGGCCTATATCTCTGACATAGATCTGTTGTAGAATTTTAGAACATGTTTTTTGCTCGTGTATCATGTCATTTCTGGAAACCCAGAATCTACTCTGTAGGAATCAACATGGATTCCGGAAGCAGTGACCGTGTGAGACCCAACTCACTTTATTTGTTCATGAGACCCAGAAAATATTACATACAGGCTCCCAGGTAGATGCCATTTTCCTTGACTTATCGGAAGGCGTTCGATACAGTTCCACACTGTCGCCTGATAAACAAAGTAAGAGCGTACGGAATCTCAGATCAGCTGTGTGGCTGGATTGAAGAGTTTTTAGCAAACAGAACACAGCATGTTGTTCTCAATGGAGAGACATCTTCAGACGTTAAAGTAACCTCTTGTGTGCCGCAGGGGAGTGTTATGGGACCATTGCTTTTCACAATATATATAAATGACTTAGTGGATAGCGTCGGAAGTTCCATTCGGCTTTTCGCGGATGATGCTGTAGTATACAGAGAAGTTGCAGCATTAGAAAATTGCAGCGAAATGCAAGATGATCTGCAGCGGATAGGCACTTGGTGCAGGGAGTGGCAACTGACCCTTAACATAGACAAATGTAATGTATTGCGAATACGTAGAAAGAAGGATCCTTTATTGTATGATTATATGATGGCGGATCAAACACTGGTAGCAGTTACTTATGTAAAATATCTGGGAGTATGGTACGGAACGATTTGAAGTGGAATGATCATATAAAATTAATTGTTGGTTAGGTGGGTGCTAGGTTGAGATTCATTATGAGAGCCCTTAGAAAATGTAGTCCATCAAAAAAGGAGGTGGCTTACAAAACACTCGTTTGACCTATACTTGAGTATTGCTCATCAGTGTGGGATCCATACCAGGTCGTGTTGACAGAGGAGATCCAAAGAAGAGTGGCATGTTTCGTCACAGTGTTATTTGGTAAGCGTGATAGTGTTACAGTGACGTTTAGCAAACTCAAGTTTCAGACTCTGCAAGAGAGGTGCTCTCCATCGTGGTGTAGCTTGCTGTCCAGGTTTCGAGAGGGTGCGTTTCTGGATGAGGTATCGAATATATTGCTTCCCCCTACTTATACCACCCAAGGAGATCACGAATGTAAAATTGGAGAGATTCGAGCACGCACAGAGGCTTTCCGGCAGTCGTTCTTCCCGTGAACCATACGTGACTGGAAGAGGAAAGGGAGGTAATGACAGTGGCACGTAAAGTGCCCTCCGCCACACACAGTTGAGTGGCTTGCGGAGTATAAATGTAGTTGTAGATGAACTGCTCCCAGGCACCTGGACCAAGTAGGTCAAATTTGACACACAAACTCCTTGCCTTGAGAGGACCACCATCAGGGGTTTTATAACACTCTAAATCTAATATTTATGGAGATACAAATATGGGTGTAAAGTCCCTGCATGTAGGAGGCCCAACATGATAGGTGGGTGTGGAAATAGTAGCGACCTACCTTAACGACCTGCTTTACATGGCAACCTAAAAGTAGGGGCAAGAAATGGTTTTGTAGCCCTTGATGTACAGGCTGGCTAGTACAGCAAGCATGTTGTATTGGAGTAGTATCATTTTGCTTTGCATGGCAGCCTACATGTCACGGAAATAAGAGAGATTCCAAGCCCTTGGCATACAGGCTGTCCTGCATGAGGGAATGACGGAGAAGGAGTTTGACAGACAGAGGGGGGATAGGAGGTGATGCACAGACAGAAGATGGTGGAAGAAATTGCCAGAGAGAGGAGTGAGGAGGGTACAGACAGAATGAAGAGAGGGTTAGATGTACTGAAAGAGGGGGAGGTGTTAATGATGATGAGAGAGGAAAAGGAAGAGATAGACAGAGATTGTGAAGGAGGGGCAGATGCAGCAAGTAGGTGGAAGGTGTAAAGGAGTAGTGGACAAATGGGAAAAGAAGAGGAATACAAGATAGACAGAGAAAGGAGGAGAGGAATATGAAGAGAGGAAGGGAAGATGAAGGTATGGTCAGAGAGAGGGAGAGGTACAGTTGGACAGAGGAAGGGGGAAGTGGATAGAGACAGAAGGAAGGTGAGTAGGACTTGTTTGAAGAGAGAGGGTGAAGGAGATGGACAAAGAAATGGAGGAGGGGGAGGGGGAGAGACAGAGAGAGTGGGTTGACGAGATGGACAGATAGGGGTGGGAGCATGAGGTGAACAGAGAGACAGAATGAGGAAGTGGTGCACACACAGAGAAGGTAGAGGAAATGAGAACAATGTATGTTTTGAAAGCATATGCAAGTGAAGCCACGGGGAAAAAGCTAGTGTGTGTGTGTGTATATATATATATATATATATATATATATATATATATATATATGGTGACCAGAAACCGTATGAAAGGCTTGTAAAGGTGTTGCAGTGTAGACTGTGGGGAGAAATAATTGTTAAGAAAAAATTCAATACTTTGCACCAGTTACAAGTTAATAAGCATTGAAGTTAGCCAATCAGACTGTTGCACAAGCAGATTCAGACACCCAGACAGATACAATTAGTTTGAGTTGTCCTCATACTGTAGATGACTGGCATTGCCTTGGATTCGACCCTTGCTATTGTTCCATGTTCAATGTTTGTACGGCAGTCTTGTTCTGCTTTAGGAACCCAAACAAAGAACACATTTGGGAGTCACCATCTCTGAAGGGCCACTTGAATTTGCACACACAGTAGCCTGATTGATTAACTTCAGTGTTAATTAACTCAAAAACAGTGCAATGTAACCAATTTTTTTCTTAACAATTATTTTTCAGCACAACCTGCCCTGCAACACCATTACACGTTCTTCAAATTCACACACACACAGATACATATGTACATCTATATATATGACTGGATATATCTATTTAAGACTGGCATCTCCTCCTAAATTCCTGGATCAGTTTCAAATAAATTAAGCAAATGTCATGAGTATCAACACAGTGGGATTTATAAACTGCTAGCTCCAGTAGGACTGGAGATTGTACAAAAATGTATTTCTGCAGCCTCCATTGTACGACTGGCGTGTTTTGGGGGAGTCATATCGACCTGCCTCATTGATATGATTTGCGGGGCAGCCTAAAAGTCAGTAGCAAGAAACAGTTTTAAAGTCTCCCTCCCCCCCTCCCCCATGATAGGCATGTTCTGTTGGAATAATATGGGCCTGCCTTATCTACCTGCTTTGCAGTGCAGCCTACACAACAGGGCCAAAAAACGGTTTTGAAGCCTCTGAGTGGAGGGTGCCCTGCATGACAGGCATTTTGTGTTGCTTTATCAACTGATTTCCAGGCTCAACACGTGTGGATGATAAAGCTGGTGAAAGATTGAAAGGAACAGAGGAGGGGATGGATAGAAAGTGGGTGCAGGGGGCGATGGAAAGGGACAGAGGGACATAGGATGGGATGGACAAAGAGAGGAGGGAAGGAGGGGATGGACAGAGAGAGGTGGACAGCAAGATGGACAGCAAGAGACAATTCAGGTGAGGTATTGGAAGAAGATGTAAGGGGCAGCTGGTAGGATGAGGTGGACTGGGAGAGAAGAGAGAGGAGATAAAGAGAGGAGATAAAGAGAGGAGGGAAGGGCGGGATGGACAAAGAGAGGTGGACAACAAGAGGCAAATCAGGTGAGGGATGGAAGAAGATGTAAGGGGCAGGTGGTGGGATGAGGTGGACTGGGAGAGAAGGCAGGAGGAGATGGAAAGAGAGATGGGGACAGGAGGAGGTGCAAAGAGAGATGGGGACAGGAAAAGATGGAAAGGTAGTTGGAGCAGGAGGACATGGACAGAGAAAGAAGAGGCAGGAGGAGGTGAACAAAGTGTTGAGGGGGGCAGAAGATGGACATGGTGAGAGGGGAAGGTAGGAGATATGCAGAGAGAGAGGAAGAGGAGATGGGCAGAGAGAAAGGGGGCAGAAATAGAAAGAGAGAGGGGGGAAGTTGACATACAGAGAGAGTGGGAGGAAGTGGTGTCACAGAGGGAGGATGGGGAGAGTGTTAATTGTATGTATTGAAGAAATACACAAGTCACAAGGAAAATGCTAGTCTGTTATATATGTCTGGGATCTCCTCCCAAACCCCTGGATCGATTGGCACAGAAACTGCAGGCCTCACAACTATCAGCACTGTAGCACTGTGGGATTTATAACCTCCTAGCTCCCTAGCTCCAATAGCCCCCCATGAACCATGGACCTTGCTGTTGGTGGGGAGGCTTGCGTGCCTCAGCAATACAGATGGCCATAATATGTGAGGGGTATCTGTTGAGAGGCCAGACAAACGTGTGGATCCTGAAGAGGGGCAGCAGCCTTTTCAGTAGTTGCAGGGGCAACAGTCTGGATGATTGACTGATCTGGCCTTGTAACACTAACCAAAACGGTCTTGCTGTGCTGGTACTGCGAACAGCTGAAAGCAAGGGGAAACTACAGCCGTAATTTTTCCCGAGGGTATGCAGCTTTACTGTATGGTTAAATGATGATGGCGTCCTCTTGAGAAAATATTCCGGAGGTAAAATAGTCCCCCATTCGGATCTCCGGGCGGGGACTACTCAGGAGGACGTCGTTATCAGGAGAAAGAAAACAGGCGTTCTACGGATCGGAGCGTGGAATGTCAGATCCCTTAATTGGGCAGGTAGGTAAGAAAATTTAAAAAGGGAAATGGATAGGTTAAAGTTAGATATAGTGGGAATTAGTGAAGTTCGGTGGGAGGAGGAACAAGACTTTTGGTCAGGTGAATACAGGGTTATAAATACAAAATCAAATAGGAGTAATGCAGGAGTAGGTTTAATAATGAATAAAAAAATAGGAGTGCGGGTAAGCTACTACAAACAGCATACTGAACGCATTATTGTGGACAAGATAGACATGAAGCCCACACCTACTACAGTAGTACAAGTTTATATGCCAACTAGCTCTGCAGATGATGAAGAAATTGATGAAATGTATGATGAGATAAAAGAAATTATTCAGGTAGTGAAGGGAGACGAAAATTTAATAGTCATGGGTGACTGAAATTTGAGAGTAGGAAAAGGGAGAGAAGGAAACAGTAGGTGAATATGGATTAGGGGTAAGAAATGAAAGAGGAAGCCGTCTGGTAGAATTTTGCACAGATCGTAAATTAATCATAGCTAACACTTGGTTCAAGAATCATGAAAGAAGGTTGTATACATGGAAGAACCCTGGAGATACTAAAAGGTATCAGATAGATTATATAATGGTAAGACAGCGATTTAGGGACCAGGTTTGAAATTGTAAGACATTTCCAGGGGCAGATGTAGACTCTGACCACAATCTATTGGTTATGAACTGTAGATTAAAACTGAAGACACTGCAAAAAGGTGGGAATTTAAGGAGATGGGACCTTGATAAACTGACTAAACCAGAGGTTGTAGAGAGTTTCAGGGAGAGAATAAGGGAACAATTGACAGGAATGGGGGAAAGAAATACAGTAGTAGAAGAATGGGTAGCTTTGAGGGATGAAGTAGTGAAGGCAGCAGAGGATCAAGTTGGTAAAAACACGAGGGCTAGTAGAAATCCTTGGGTGACAGAAGACATATTGAATTTGATTGATGAAAGTAGAAAATATAAAAATGCAATAAATGAAGCAGGCAAAAAGGAATACAAGCGTCTCAAAAATGAGATCGACAGGAAGTGCAAAACTGCTAAAGGGAACCACTTGTATGAAAATCAAGAGCTCAGATGGA
The DNA here is from genome assembly GCF_023864345.2 of Schistocerca serialis cubense. Classification (NCBI taxonomy): domain Eukaryota; kingdom Metazoa; phylum Arthropoda; class Insecta; order Orthoptera; family Acrididae; genus Schistocerca; species Schistocerca serialis. Next base: position 720,075,006 of record NC_064639.1, on the reverse strand, counting down.
AACCCAGTTCTAAGCAAAGAAGGGAAAGCAGAAAGGTGGAAGGAGTATATAGAGGGTCTATACAAGGGCGATGTACTTGAGGGCAATATTATGGAAATGGAAGAGGATGTAGATGAAGATGAAATGGGAGCTACAATACTGCGTGAAGAGTTTGACAGACAACTGAAAGACCTAAGTTGAAACAAGGCCCCGGGAGTAGACAACAGTCCATTAGAACCACTGACTGCCTTGGGAGAGCCTGTCACGACAAAACTCTACCATCTGGTGAGCAAGATGTATGAGATAATGTATGAGAAATACTCTCAGACTTCAAGAAGAATATAATAATTCTAATCCCAAAGAAAGCAGGTGTTGACAGATGTGAAAATTACCAAACTATCAGTTTAATAAGTCACAGCTTCAAAATACTAACGCGAATTCTTTACAGACCTCGGGGAAGATCAGTTTGGATTCCGTAGAAATGTTGGAACACATGAGGCAGTACTAACCTTACACCTTATCTTAGAATAAAGATTAAGGAAAGGCAAACCTACATATCTAGCATTTGTGGACTTAGAGAAAGCTTTTGACAATGTTGACTGGAATACTCTCTTTCAAATTCCAAGGGGGGCACGAGTAAAATACAGGGAGCGAAAGGCTATTTACAATTTGCACAGAAACCAGATGGCAGTTATAAGAGTCGAGGGGCATGAAAGGGAATCAGTGGTTGGGAAGGGAGTGAGCCAGGGTTGTAGCCTCTCCCCGATGTTACTCAATTTGTATATTGTGCAAGCAGTAAAGGAAACAAAATAAAAATTCGGAGTAGGTATTAAAATCCATGGAGAAGAAATAAAAACTTTGAGGTTTGCGATGATATTGTAATTGTGTCAGAGACAGCAAAGGACTTGGAAGAGCAGTTGAATGGAATGGACAGTGACTTAAAAGGAGGATATAAGATGAACATCAACAAAAGCAAAACGAGTATGTCGTTTGGTGCAAGTTTCAGTTTCTTCAGCTTCTCAATGAAATGTCCAAACGACATCCTGCTCAGCTTTGAAGTTGTTTCGTTATTTACGAAAGTGCCACTCAGTGACGCTCTGGAGCACATTGGTTCCATTTTCCCGCAAGACATCAAGAAGCTCTTCCATGTATGTCTCACCACGAGCTATTTCACGTGGAATGGTGATTTCTACGAACAGCTGGAAGGCGTCGCCATGGGTAGTCCTCTCAGTCCAGTGGTGGCCAACTTCTTCATGGAACACTTCGAAGCACAGGCACTGGACTCGGCGACTTGCAAACCTAAGGTGTGGTACAGGTACGTCGATGATACTTTCGTGGTGTGGAGCCATGGTGAAGGACAGCTCGATGACTTCCTAAGACACTTGAACAGCCTTCATGCCAACGTAACATTTACCATGGAAGTAGAAAAGGACAAAAAACTGCCATTTCTAGATGTGCTGGTCACAAGAGACGGCGAAAACCTGGGACACAGCGTGTATCGAAAACCGACACACACGGATCGATACCTGCACAAACTGTCAAACCACCACCCGAGCCAGAAAAGAGGCATGATTAGTACGCTCGTAACGAGAGCAGGACGAATATGTGAGTTGCAACACCTCAGACGAGAAATGCAACACCTGGAAACTGTTCTGAGGAGCAATGGGTACTCCACAAATTATATTAGAAGTGTAACAGAGCCAAACACTCGGCGAAGTAAGGAACCAGAAAAGGAAATGTCGAGTACGGCCTTTCTGCCATACATTACAGAATCAGCCGTATATTGCGCAAACGTGGCGTAAAGACGATTTTCAAACCAACAGGGAAGATCAAAGAGTGTCTTAGATCGGCGTAGGAGAAAAGAGACGCACTTTCAATGTCGGGAATATACCGTATACCATTCACATGCAGAAAAGTTTATGTCGGAATGACTGGACGATCAATTAACACCAGGATCAAAGAGCATAAGCGACATTGCAGGTTGCGGCAGGTGGAGAAATCAGCCGTGGCAGAGCACGCACTGAATGAGACCAACCACGTAATAAAATTCGCCGACACGGAAGTTCTGGCTGTAGAGAAGCACTATCACACGCACTTGTTCAGAGAAGCTGTAGAAATACAAAAACACGCGAACAGTTTCAACAAGAAAGAGGAAAGCCTTAAGGTAAACAGATCCTTGCTTCCCGTACTGCAGCGAACGACCGTCGCAGATAGCAAGAGGAGAACCGCACCTGAAATGACCGTGGAGAAGCCCTCGGATGTTAGCGCACCAGGTACATATAGTCTGCGGTCGCGAGCTCGGCTCCAGTTCACCACCGGCAATGGAGGGTGAAGCTTTGACAATGCCAGCCACTCGTGCTGTCGAAACGTCAAAAAAATCATTAGATGAACGTCGGCCGAAGAACCCGAGAAAGAAGCCAATAGGCAGTTTGTCAACAAGTGGCCACGAAAGCCTTAACAATTTTGCATTAAGCAAGTGCCCAATATTAACAATCAGTTAATAAGGAAATATTCTTTAACCAGTGGTGAACTAACCAGTAATGAATGAATTAGATTAAATATTCGACAGCAAACAGCACATAACCAAAAGCATTTATTTCCAATACAACAGAGCTGTCTGATAGCTAATTCCAAAGAACAGTGCAATTAGAGCTCTGGTATTAGGAGAAACATTTTTAGTTACATGGCTTGTGTTAAGTTTCTTGACTTCAATAAGTTCTAGACAATTAGTCATATTCAATAAATACTTGAATTCTTTGAATAAAAGTTATTGTCTGGAACTTATTCTAATTTCAAAGTGCCACCTCAGTTCTAATTCTACATAACTCAATAAATTATTTTGTTAGAATTATTTATCCCAAATAGTTGTGACTGATCAGTGAAATAGTTCATTAAACACTGACAGGTAAGCTCATAGCATTAAGCAGACGTGACTGATCAATTAAGCAATCAGATTTAACAGCATTAAGCAACAGGTGTTTATTAACTATCAGCTAAAAAGCAAATATTCTTTAACTAATGGCCGCCATAACTGACCAGTGAAAGAAACAATCAGATTAAATATTTAAAAGCAATAGAACACAGCACTAAACAAGTGATTACCACAGCTCAACAGCTAACTTACTTATGGGTACAAAGCGTGATTTACTGAGAGCCAATTGGCAGTATTAGTATATGAATGAGCCAGGATACGAATAACTGACCATAAAAAAACAATTAGATTAAATACTTAAACTTAAATAACATAGCATTAAGTAAGTAACCTTTACTTTCCAGCGCCAGCTTACTAACAATACCAGGCACAACGTTACTGAAAAAACGCCCAAGAACAGTTGTCGATATGAGTCTACGAATAAACAAATATTTCTTAAAAATATTTCTTAACTGACAAGTACAAGAAACAGTTAAATCCAATCTTTACAAGGAAAAGAACATAGTATCAACCAAGCAGTACTCATTCACGGCACACCAAACTTTCAGTCAGTTAACACACAGTGAAAGGCTCCGTTATACGCCCCCATTTTCCAATTGCCATTGCCTCCCCACAATGTACTAGGTAATTTCGGGAGCTGGACGGATACAGATGGCACAGACAGAAAAATGCAGTTAGATTCAACGTAATTTATGTCGCCCATCTGCCACAAGGTCACCTTAATGAAATACACTCTATACACAATTGCATTTAACATAGAAACCATGAGTCACATTACTGTCTTTCAAAATTTCAATACTAATTTAAGCATTGGAAAACAGAGCACACACTGGGCTTCCCAATTCCCTTTTCTACATAGCCCAAAGCAGACTTATGTCTTAAACACAGAACAGTGTTACACAAGCAGGAGAAAGTCAAAGAACTCCTTTATAAGGTTCGGGAATGCTCATTATAGTTCCACAGACAAGGCATAGTCTAAGCCAGATCCCAGCCTCTATCACAACTCAGCACTGAACCCGGTACCAAAGCCATGATTCCTGTGCCAATAGACTTCCTTGGTCTGCTGTACATGCATCCATGGACAGTGGCCCCCCTCCTCTCACTGTCCTCCACTACCGGCATGTACACGACACTGATTCCCAAAGCTGGCTATTCACAGTTTGCCCTTGGTTCACTACAGCCACCTCTCTCCATCCATCAGATTCTCGCTTCAGACTTTATAATCAATGCCATGGCTTGTGACTTCTGACCTGCAGCCAGACATCAATATCTTTGCCTGTCTCAATATACACCAGGCAAAACTGAAGGGCACAGGGATGGAAAGAGTGAGGGGGAACAGGATAATGGACCAAGATGGAGGAGGAGGGAGAGATATATGATGCAGGTGGAAGGCATAGAGGGGTTGTTGGCAGGTGGAAATGGAAGGGGGGGGGGGGGGGAGTGCGGAGATGGGAAGAGCAAGTGGGAGGACAATATGGTCATAGTGAGTGGGGGAGGAAGATATGGTCAGAGAGAAGGTGTAGAGGGAATGGATAAAAGGATTGTGAGGAGGAGGTGAAGAGATGGAGGGAGTGGAGTAGAAGATGAATAATAAGAGGTAGGAGGATGAGGTGGACAGAAAGAGGGAGGAACAGATGGACATAGAGTGGAGAGGAGGAAGTGTGCTCAACAAATGTGTCAAACACTATCACGGGCAAAGCCACAAGTAAAAGGCTAGTGTGTGTGTGTGTGTGTGTGGGGGGGGGGGGGGGGGTGTGTATACAGGTCGCATCAAAAAATGTATACACAATTTGAACTGTCATAGACAGTTTATTTCCCGTTCTACAAGGTTAAATGTCTGTGAGAAAGTAATGTTATGTTTCTTCAACAGGTGGCAGCAGTGGTAAGGAAGTAACTGCAACATGGCGGACGTGCGTTTGAGCTTTGAAGCGCGGAAGCAGATAATGAAGTGGTACTGGAAGTTTGAGAATGTAGCTGCGGTTCGAAGACAGTGGAGAAGTGAGTATGGTACAGAACAACCTTCATGGTTAACAATTACACATCTATGAGACAAATTCGAAATTCATGGAACAGTGTGTGATGTGCATAAAAGTCGATCAGGGCGACCTCGTACAGCTACAAGTGATGATTCCACAACTGCTGTCTTGGAACTGTTTCATAGGTCGCCTCAAAAATCTTCAAGGCAAGCGGCACGTGAGAGTAATGTAAGTGCTAGTAGTGTGCTACGCATTCTGAAGAAACGCAAGTTTCGTGTGTACATTCCAAGGCTGGTGCAACAGCTAAGTGACGATAATCCAGATCGGAGGTTAGAATTTTGTGAATGGGTTCAGGAGATGGTGAGACGTGAACTGGGATTCATGGGTAGCATAATTTGGTCGGATGAAGCCCAATTCAAACTCGATGAAACTGTCAATTGGCACAATTGTGTGTACTGGGCTGAAGATAATCCTCACATTACAGTTGAAAAGGCTGTGAATGTGCCTGGTGTAAATGTGTGGTGTGGTTTGTCTGCAAGGGGACTCATTGGGCCTTTCCGCTTTGAAGGTACTGTTACTGGAGAAATGTACCTAACAATGCTTGCTGACTCCATATTCCCTGCCATTCGTGCATTATAAAGTAATGATGATGAGTTCTATTTCCAACAAGACGGCACCCCGCCGCACTATCAAAGGGATGTACGAGCATACCTGGATCACAATGTGCCAGTCCAGTGGATAGTACGCAGGGGACCAATCGAGTTTCCTGCACGCTCTCCAGACTGCATGACACTGGATTTCTTCTTATGGGGCACAGTAAAAGATGAGGTGTACAAACATAAACCACGTAACCTGGACACACTTTGGAATGAGATTCAGGCGGTGTGCGTAGAAATCTCATTGGACACTTTGGTATGATGTACGGAATCAGTGGTGACTCGTACTCAAAAATGTATTGATGCTGAAGGCCACCAGTTTGAACATTAATCACATTTACAAAGTACATTTATTTTTCCAATTGGACTTTAAGCTTTCCATTTCCAGAAATTTAACATTGTAGAACGGGAAATAAATTTTCTATGACGCTTCAAAGTGTATATACATTTTTTTGACGCACCCTCTATATATACAAAACACTACCTATAATTTTACAGAGATACAGACTTCTGGTTTTAAGCCCCTATTGTACAGGCTGCTCTGGACAACAGGTGGATTGTGAGGGAAGAGTACTGACTTACCTTATCGACCTGCTTTGCATGGCAGCCTATACATCATGAGTAAGAAATGGTTTTCCAAGACCCGAAATGTAATCTGTCCAGCACAACAGGCATTGTCCAGCAATGTTAATCACTATCACAAGTAAAAATAACGGTGCAATGCGGCAAAATCGTAGTGAATGCTGTGGGAAATCGGGCCCTATACTCGCTGGAGAATAGAATGATAAACAATTTGATTGTACGACTGAATTTTATTTCATGACACACTAATTCAAGAGACTTAAACAACATTACACGAGAACAAGATTGAGACAATTAACGTCAGGCTACAGCTGCAGAGACTGTTGGTGATGTAACCACCGATAGTCGCCACAGTACTATTAAGTCAGTCACCAACAAGTGCACTACATCTTGAGAATTAGATCGGTAGTACTCCAATGTGTGCCTTGCAATTTTATAGAACAAATTTTTAAGTATTTCGATAAAGAATACCTAAAACCATAATGGGATATGTATGTTATGAAATGAAAGGTCTATGAGTTAGATATTCTTTAACTGTTGTTTGCAGTTTCTTCCAACAAATGATCGTTACTGGGTATCTTCCTACCACAATGCTGCAGTAGTAGGAAGAGTCTGTGAAACGATCGCCTGTCAAAACGGCAGATTTCCAACGAGGCAGTGAAAAGACCTCTGAAGTCCTAAGAAAAATAAGTATATGCTATAGGGGAAGTATTGTAATAAACAACATGTGGAAGAAGCTATTAAATGTAAGTTTAAAAGCGGAATGTTTGGATTGACAGCGGGTAAGATAAAGTTACAATTCTTCTAGTCTACATGTGATCATGTACATTGAGGAAGAACGGAGAGCTACGGTGTTATTCCAGACAGCTGTTCCATCAGAACGTCAATTTTAACATCAGCCAACTCCAATACCCTCAGACTTCAAGAAGAACATAATAATTCCAATCCCAAAGAAAGCAGGTGTTGACAGATGTGAAAATTACCGAACAATCAGTTTAATAAGCCACAGCTGCAAAGTACTAACACGAATTCTTTACAGACGAATGGAAAAACTAGTAGAAGCTGACCTCGGGGAAGATCAGTTTGGATTCCGTAGAAATACTGGAACACGTGAGGCAATACTGACCTTACGACTTATCTTAGAAGAAAGATTAAGGAAAGGCAAACCTACGTTTCTAGCATTTGTAGACTTAGAGAAAGCTTTTGACAATGTTGACTAGAATACTCTCTTTCAAATTCTAAAGGTGGCAGGGGTAAAATACAGGGAGCGAAAGACTATTTACAATTTGTACAGAAACCAGATGGCAGTTATAAAGAGTCGAGGGGCATGAAAGGGAAGCAGTGGTTGGGAAAGGAGTGAGACAGGGTTGTAGCCTCTCCCCAATGTTATTCAATCTGTATATTGAGCAAGCAGTTAAGGAAACAAAAGAAAAATTCAGAGTAGGTATTAAAATTCATGGAGAAGAAGTAAAAACTTTGAGGTTCGCCGATGACATTGTAATTCTGTCAGAGACAGCAAAGGACTTGGAAGAGCAGTTGAACGGAATGGATGGTGTCTTGAAGGGAGGATATAAGATGAACATCAACAAAAGCAAAACGAGGATAATGGAATGTAGTCGAGTTAAGTCGGGTGATGCTGAGGGTATTAGATTAGGAAATGAGACACTTAAAGTAGTAAAGGAGTTTTGCTATTTGGGGAGCAAAATAACTGATGATGGACGAAGTAGAGAGGATATAAAATGTAGACTGGCAATGGCAAGGAAAGCGTTTCTGAAGAAGAGAAATTTGTTAACATCGAGTATAGATTTAAGTGTCAGGAAGTTATTTCTGAAAGTATTTGTATGGAGTGTAGCCATGTATGGAAGTGAAACATGGACGGTAAATAGTTTGGACAAGAAGAGAATAGAAGCTTTTGAAATGTGGTGCTACCGAAGAATGCTGAAGATTAGATGGGTAGATCACATAACTAATGAGGAAGTATTGAATAGGATTGGGGAGAAGAGAAGTTTGTGGCACAACTTGACCAGAAGAAGGGATCGGTTGGTAGGACATGTTCTGAGGCATCAAGGGATCACCAATTTAGTATTTGAGGGCAGCGTGGAGGGTAAAAATCATAGGGGGAGACCAAGAGATGAATACACTAAGCAGATTCAGAAGGATGTAGGTTGCAGTAGGTACTGGGAGATGAAGAAGCTTGCACAGGATAGGGTAGCATGGAGAGCTGCATCAAACCAGTCTCAGGACTGAAGACCACAACAACAACAACAACAACAACTCCAATTCATACGGTTTGACTGCATGTCTTTTAGATGCTTTCTGATTTTACGCAGTATCCGTCCTACTACCACATTGTAATCCTCATGTAGGTGAATTGGTTTGCAGCCTTACCATTGTCGCTCACAGAGATGAATTTGACATTTCAGAAGCGCTCTTCAGTTGACTCGTCATCCTACCAAGAATTTGAAACCTGTTAGACACTTTAGAGCAGAACAAGCACACATGACGAATCACAGTCATGCATAACTTGAATTACATGTATTGAACAGATTGGAATTAAAGTATGTACAGATGAACCACACATGGTGTGTGGCAAGGAGGGAGACTAAGATGAACACGAAATATCTACATATAGGCAGGAAGATGTAGAAGGACAATGGCTAAAGTGTAAGTGAATAGTTGTCAATGCAAAGTGTGTGTGGAATGCAGTTGCTCAAAAAATTAAAGTATTCACAGGTGAAGCATGCAAGATACCTGTGAGAGGGAGGCCATCAAGTAACTATACTTTAACTAAGACAAAACGTCTGTATGCATGTATGAGTCATTATTACTCCTGTCTTAGAGATTCTTATGTGAGATGTTATTCATTCTGATGCCTGTCTAAAGTTTGCCACCATAGTGTGTGGAACTTAATTGCTGCAAGAATGTCAGGCGTTGGAAATTGTTTTCCTAGATTGGAATGTTAATGATGCTGCATTCCAGACTACTAGTGTAGGATGTCTACGCGTCTTAGAGGGCGCCTAGGGAAGAAGCAGGTTTTGGAATAAGAGCGTCGTAGGGAATAGTAAGTGACAGAGAAAAATTTTACAACTGACTGACTAGGGAACAAACACTGAGACATACCGATCCATAGAGTGGTACTTCCTAGCGAAGTTGTACGACGCAGCTGTCTGCTGTACTGGGCCGGGGTGGTGGCTATTAATAGTCCAACATCTGTGCGGCAGACATATTAGCGCCGTAGGCCTATTGTGATGAGACTATGCTCTGCTTGCAAGGAGTGCCCTGCTGTGGAGAGCTGTATCAGACTCCTATATAGGGGGGATGATTAGAGTTCTGTGTGCCTTAAGGCCAGTGCAGCTAACGATTGTTGATGGCGTTCCATCATCATCAGCAGCATGCTCGCACCCAGAAAACTGCTCCATATGAAATCTGCAGCAGATGTTGGTTGTCCTAGGTACATTGCGAAACACTTATAGTTTTGTTGAGGTTCTGCTAGCTCTATGTACACGTTTCTCTAGCCATTTGCTTGACAGTTATTGCTTGTAGGAGAGAGACATTGTGGTAACTTAGTATTCTGTTCTGTGAGTGTTCTCAACGTTACTGCAACAGACTGTAAGTTCAGAAGCGAAACTCTGCAGTCCTGTACGTGTGTATTTCTGTCAAGGAGTTCGCCTACAACTTTTGCAGAATGATAGTCATGGCACTGGAATGTGTTTACAGTGCTCATTTTGTTCGTTTTATGTTGCAGAAATATCTGACGTTTGAAGTTTTTTTTTTTTTTAAGTGTCATGTAGAAGAAGGGAACAGTCCACCATCAGGAGGATGAATGTGTATCTCTAGATTTTCTCGACTTGCTCATTGGGAGAGAGAAAAGGGAGAGTAGAGTGGTTTGTCAAGTAGGTGTTGGAATATGAAGTTTGCATGCCTGACTTCTGGCAGGTGTTGAATATATGGTGTGCTGTGGCATGGCAACTGTTTTTCGTGCTGAAATGAACTGTGGTCTAGCTAGCCAGAGTGGCCTTGCAGTTCTAGGCGCTACAGTCTGGAGCCGAGCGACCACTACGGTCGCAGGTTCGAAACCTGCCTCGGGCATGGATGTGTGTGATGTCCTTAGGCTAGTTAGGTTTAATTAGTTCTAAGTTCTAGGCGACTGATGACCTCAGAAATTAAGTCTCATAGTGCTCACAGCCATTTGAACTGTGGTCTGTTGCCTGGCATTGGTGAATTTTTCTGTGTTGAAATGTAATCTATAAGAATGGAACAGACTATTAGTATCGTAAGAAGTCGCTGTATAGCCACATATGTTTACTATCACTGACGATCATTTCATAGGGGGTGATGCGAACATTCTATAACTTCCGAATTGTAATCGGACATGAATTTCGTAAACAGTTGCTGTTATACAGCTTAAGGAACCTAATAATGGTCTGTGTCAGACAGTAAGTTGTGTTAGTGCCCAATGTAGTAATTTCACCCTCTTAAAGTTTCTGCTACAGTGTCAGTGTATCATAGAGATTGTCTTGAACCAGTTTTGCGTCCTGCTCCAATATATCTGACGCTGCACCTAGTGCATTGATTTAAGATTTGCAGTTATTCTTCCTATGTTACGAGCTTCAGAACTATGTATGGTGCCATAACACTAGATGTTATGTAGTTTTTTGACGTTTGGCTTCTATTTTTCACTCGTTTAATTTGACGAGAAAATTCAGTGACTCTCTGTATGCATGTAACCTTCCACCATTTAGAAATACTAATGAGACGTCTGATGTTAAGCATTTGATGCTAAAATTCTCCAATCTATGGGGGAAATTGATCATTTTTGTAGTACATATTAGCTTATATCGATACAAGGTTTAGTGTTGTCGGTACAATATTCGTTTCAAAAGTACTTGGAGAGGGAGGTTTACACAAATTTTGTTGCTGTCTTATATAATTTGCTGGGTGTGTAATTACATTTGATTCTCTGATGTATATGTCCAACTATATTGGGATGGGGGTCAGGTTTGTCGTGGAAAATTTATTATTTTGTCGTATATAAGCTGTTAAATATAGTTTCGAGACGTTACAGTATAAGCAAAATATGGGATGTTTACACAGAAATTGTGATTGAATTGATGAGTTCCTAGCAATGCATACTCCCTATTTCCAAATCAAAATTCAGCCTTCATACTGTATGATGGCGTATTTGTTGCTTATGTTGAACAATGTGGTGTCATGTGAAGCAAGGTCCAAACAAGAAGTCTGTAGGACCCTGTAGGGGAGAGATCCTATCTGTATGATGTAGTGCCTGGTGCTCTATATTTGGAGCTGAAAGCCAGTGAGACTGTAGTGTTAGGTGGTACACCATGTGACATGTCATTCCAGGGTTTGTCAACAGTTTGAAGACAGCCTTGAGTGTTACACAGTGCTGTGCGGTCTCTTATGGTGTTGGTAGCAGTAGTCCAGTGCTGCCTGGCACGTCAGCCAACTGATGGCAGTACAGCAGTGCTAAATTTCACGATGTGTACAGAAGAAACCCTCATTCACGTGGTGTTTGTTTTAATAAAGACGCATTTGACTACTTCTACTGTTCCTAGTAAACATGATAGTGACAACCATACAGTCTGCATCAGTGGGGTAGTCAGTTTTAAAGGTAGGATTAGTGCTCTATGGTTTAACACTCGGCTGACTTCCCATCATTTTAAGCTTAAGCCAGGAGTAAGTGGGCTCTCTCAACATTTTGAGGTTATGGGAGCTACTGTAAAGGGGTGGATTGTTTAAACTGTAATGTCAGATGGGGCAGACCAGCACAAATATCTTTTGTCTCTGACAGCATAGTGCCAGTATTTTTGAACCTGAATTCTGACAAAGACGCAACTAAAGAAATCCAAACTTAGAGTTCAAACAAGATGTGACTTGGAGAAGTATGTCAAGTAGGTCAACAAGATAGTCTGTGCTGTATGACATTCAAAAAGTAAACTTAAGGTTACAATCACTTATGTTATAGTAGGACTGAGACAGTACCCCAAGTCTGAGCTAGTATGTTGGAATTATACACTGTTTGAAATAGCCTGACAGAACTAGCTGTACTGTGACATCACAGAGCCGGTGGCAGTATGCCCCTGTCGCCATCTAGTATTCCAGGTCATCCATCTTGGATTTTGACGTCACAGAGCCCAACCCAGTATTCCAAGTCAGCCAGCATGAAAATGCACTATTTTGAACTTAATGCCAATTTATACTTAGGACAATAACAATCACTCCACAGTAAACACACTAGCACAATTTGGTTATTTTCTCTTTTTTTAATTCCCCACCAAAGCTTCAAATTTCCGCCAAAATATGAGTTCGAACCATTTTATAATAGAGCAATTGGCCTTTGTCAGACAGGAGTGGGGATGGGGAAAACCCATGACCTATTGATGATGTCTTAGGGGAGACAGCATCCTTTGTTGTGCTTCAATGCTGCTTACATACCTATTAGCAAGTGCACTGCACTTGGATGGAGGTCATATGCAAACTAATTTAGGACACTGACTACCTCCTATTCAGATTCACATAGACCCTTTCTGAATGATAACCAGCAAGTAGCATACAACGAGATAATGGGCTGCACACCGCCAAACATGGTGACCTATTTTTTCTAGACATAACCGATGACACAGGAAAAACCTTTTCAGTAAGTCTACTACTGGCCGTAGTATGACCGCAAGGACATATTGCACTTGCTCTTACCAGTTGTGGTATTGTCACTACCCTGCTGAATGCATGAGCAACAGCACATTCTGCACTATGCATACCATTAGATATATCACACCTTGATACCCCACTGTGCAAAATAAGCAAGTACAGCAGCAAAATAAGCAAGTACAGCAGCTGAGCTCTTGTGCTACATGTGCGTTCATCTGGGATGAGTGCACCTTGGCGCACAAAGATACACTCAAGGCACTCAATACAATAATGCAAGACATCCATAGTAACAATGCTATTGTGGCTAGTGTAGTGGTACTAACGTGTGGACACCTTCACCAGATATTGACAGTGATCACAGGGTGTCAAATGTAGATGTGATCACCGCCTGCTTAAAATGTTTCCCATTGTGGACACATGTGCACACACTGTCATTACAGACAAACATGAGAGCAGGCCAATGAGACAATTCTGCCCACACCTTCGCACATCTGTTAGCATTGGGGATGATGTCTATCCTGTGGTTCTGAGGGAAGGGTGGCACTATCATCCAAAATATGTAATGCTGTACCAACAGTTATGGAGCCATATCATGCATGTTATCCCGACATATTGGCCAAACCCCAATCTCGATTGATTGTATGCAAGAGCCATTATTTCCCCCAGAAACGAAATGATATCCATGACAGATAGAGAAATCGTGGACATGGTACCTGATGATATAACCCCTATTACACGTCTGTTGGCATGATGCTCGATGGCAACAATACGGTTCAATTTCCAGTGGGACCAGTTGTACATGGATACAGCAGAGTGAGCTAACCAAGGAATTTATTCCACATGGCACCTTGAAACAGTATGCCTAATACTGTATATTAGAGTGAACTAACACAAAATAACTGTATCCTTACACACCACCTGTTGTGTCTGCATTTCTGCTGGCTGGTGGTGTTTGTTACATGAAGGTGACTGGGGTGGAGTACCATCACACAAGGCTCAAGGTCAGATAAAAGCGGTATGGACAGAGAGAGGGAGCAGGTGGGATAGCTAGAGAGAGAGGACAAGAGGGATGGAGAGAGTGAGAGGCTGCAATGAACAGAAAGATGGAGGTCAAGGAGATGGGAGGGAGCAGTTGGACAGAGAGAGGATACATGTTGTGCAGGAATTGTATTGGTACGCCTTATCATCCTGCTTTGTGGGGCAGCCCAAATACCAGGGGCAACAAATGATTTTTCAGTTCCCAATATGTGGGCTGCCCTGAACAACAGCCATGTTGAATCAGAATAGTATTGGCCAGCTTTAGCGACATGCTTTGGCATGGCATCCTATATATCACATGCAAAAACCGGTTTTCCAGTAGCTCCAACATGTAGGCTGCCCTCCACGACAGACTCGCTGTGTGGGAGCTGTATCATAATGCTTTATCAACCTCTTTTGCAGGAGCTACATGTGCAAAACGGCATGGCTGAGCAGAGAGGTGTTGGAAGGTTATGGATAGTGAGAGAGGGTGGAGCATTAGGTGGACAGAGGAAAGGGGGAGGAGATGGACAGAGGTATTAAGAGGAGGTGATGGACATTGATAGGGAGTGGATGGCATAGACAGAGAGAGAGAGGGGGGGGGGGGGGAGAGGGAGGGAGGATGAGATAGACAGAAAGTGTGGGGAGCGAGAGGAGGGAGAAGGCACGTTCTGCATATAATATCAGCATATCTTGCAGGGGCTACACCTGTGGATTTGCAACAGAGAGGGGGAGGAGATGGCGCTCAGAGATAGTGGAGGAGGAGATCTACTGTGATAGAGTGGAGGAAGAGAAGGGTTGAAAGAGGGGGAAGGATCAGATTATCTCTAAAACTATACATCAGGTAAAAATAGAGAGTAAGACAAGTTCGTAAGCTCAAAGGGGGACATACTACACATGACTTCCAGCCCCTGTCCCCTTGGGTAGGACGGGGGGCAACTTTTAAATCTTAAATGGAAACCCCCCATTTTTATTGCAGATTAGGATTCTCCATAAAAAAATAATCAAGTTTTGCCTGAAACATTTTTTTAACCATTTACAAATGGCGCTGAAATAGAGAGAAAAGTAAAATTGGGGAAGAACTCTGACTTTCCGAGAAAGACGCATCAAGTCGATAACAAATGTGCACCAATTCTTTCATTACGCCAAATTAAGCTATTTTTGTACAAAATCTACTGTATCCTACTTTTCGCGTTACCCAGGAACAACGACATGGACGTAGTAGAATGATATTCCCATGGGGTGCTTCATTAATGTGAGTCCCTTTGCTTCTCACAATTTGGGGTGCTTAATTAATGAAATTAGCCACGAATAAATTGTTCAAAATTATCCCCATTTGCTTCAATGCATAAAGTCAACCGTCTGCGAAAGTTGTCCACAGTATTGAGCAGCACGTCTCGTGGTATGCCTGCACACACTCTTTGAATGCGTTTCATAAACAATATTTTTTAAATAACTCCACAAGAAAAAATCAGATTTTAGGTCTGGTGAACGTGGAGGCCACTGAATTGGTCCACCGCGTCCTACACACCGACCAGGGTACGGTAAATTTAAAGCGCTCCGCACATTTTTAGCATAATGGGGAGCTGGTCCATCCTGTTGGAACCACATTCGTTGCTTAGTTTCTAAATCAACATATTCCATTAGCTCCAACAAATCATCATGGAGAAGTTGTAAATAAGATTCCCCAGTAACATTTCGGTTAAAAAAAAAAAATCCTATCAAGTAACCATTTAAAATTCCACACCAGACCATTAACGACCATTTGTGTTGATTTTCAATGGGTCTGTGGCAGTGTGGATTGACAGTGGACCAATAATGACAATCACAACGATTTAATTTGCCATTGTTTTTGAATGTGGCTTCATCGGTGAACATAAAATATCTAAAAAAATCATTGTCACCTCTTATCATTTCCAAGGCCCATTGGCAGAGATGCACCCATATTTGCATATCTTTCAGCGTTAATGCCCGAGTGATATGATACGCATAATATTTATGTGCCTTCAGAATTCTCAAAACAGTTGATTTTGGTATTCCAGTTTGTCTCTAAATCGCACAACTACTAATTTCGGGATCCAGTTGAACACAGGCGAGAACAGTAAGGATACGATCGTCATTTTCATTGAATTTGCGATGATGAGGTGGACGGGGCATGTCTCCATTTCGAGCTTGCTGAGTACAATTTCGAATAATATTTTCGCTTGGATGTCATCTGTTTGGGAAACGATCCACATACAGTTGCGCAGCTGCAGCTGTTATGGCATTCACCTAAAATTAACATCATATCAACAGTCTCTGTAGGAGGATAGTGAGCCATGTTTCGCTAAAGAATAATTTACTTTTGTCAGTTTATGTTTACGATTCACAATCTGAAAGTGAAATGACGTCTGATGGCATTGCAACGACCTTTATACTGAGCCATAGTTTGCAGTTTGGCCACGGTAGCACCACAGTCGGGTGAGTAATGCAATTGTGAAGAGTTCCCTAACGAGATTTTAATACCATTCCGCCTCCCTCCATCAAAAACTGTGGCAGGTAGGATACATTTTGTTAAAAAAAAAAAAAAAAAAAAATTTTTGGCGTAATGAAAGAATTGGTGCACATTTTGTATAGATTTGTTGCGTCCTTCTCGGATCATTCTAAATAAATCGGAGCTCTTCCCCAATTTTAATTTTTCTCGATTTCAGCGCCATCTGTCAATGGTTTAAAAAAATGTTTCATACAAAACTTGATTACTTTTTTATGGAGAATCCGAATCTGCAATAAAAAAATGGGGGTTTACATTTAAGACTTAAAAGTTGCCCCCGCTCCACCCAATGGGGCGGGGGCAGGGGGTCCTGTGTGGTATGACGCTCGATGGTGACAATACGGTACAATTTCCAATGGGGCCAGCTGTACATATAGTAGAGTGAGCACACCCAAGAATTTATGCCACACGGCACTGTGAAACAGTATGCCTGATATTGTATATTAGAGTGAACTGTCACAAGAATAGTATGCTTACACACCACCTGTTGTGTCTGTATTTCATACCTATATCGATTTCTGACGTTGCTGGTGGCTGGTGGTGTTTGTTACACAAGGGTTACTGGGGTGGAGTACCATCACACAAGGCTCAAGGTCAGACAAAGGGGTATGGACAGAGAGAGGGAGCAGGTGGGATAGCATCTCCTCCCCCTTTCCTCTGTCCACCTAATGTTCCACCTTCTCTCACTATCCATAACATTCCACCACCTCTCTGCTCAGCCATGCCGTTTTACACATGTAGCCCTTGCAAAAGGGGTTCATAAAGCATTCCGATACTACTCCCACACAGTAAGCCTGTCATGGAGGGCAGCCTACATGTTGGATCTGCTGGAAAACCGGTTTTTGCACATGATATATAGGATGCCATGCCAAAGCATGTCGCTAAAGATGGCCGATACTATTCCGATTCAACATGGCTGTTGTTTAGGGCAGCCTACATGTTGGAAACTGAAAAATCATAATTTGGCACACGAACTGCATACTTCTTGAGTCAGTAACATGTTAGTCAGTTTATAGCCTTCTAGAGTCAATCAGAGAGGAGATATGGCAAAAACGTGTATTTTTTCAGCCCCTGCCAGATAGACTGCCCTTCATGACAGATGTGTTATGTGGGAATTGTATTGGTCTGCCTCATTGATCTACTATGTAGGGCAGCCTGAATGTCAGGCACAACAAAAAGATTTTCAGCCTACATCATGTAAACTGTCCTGCATGGCAGGTGTGTTGTGTTGGAGCAGTATGAACCTGCTTCATCGACATACTCTGCATGGCAGCCTACATGTCATGGGTGAAAAGAGTTTACAAACCCTTGACATATAGACTGTCCTGAGAGGCATGTTGTAGAAGTAGTACAGCCTGCTTTATTGGGCACTTTTGCAGGAGCTACACATTTGAATGAGTATACCTGGAGGAAGGCTGAGATGGATAGGAGAGAAGATAGAGAGCGAGGGGGGAGAGCAGGAGGGTTCGGGTACTTAGAGAGGGGGCAGGAGGGGATATACAGAGAGTGAGTGGAGGAGAATGTGAGCAGAAACAGGGGTGTTGAGGAGATTTGTCGAAAGAGGGGAGGGAAGAGGAAATGGGCTGAGTGGTAGGAGGAGCAGATGGATAGATAGCTTGGTGAGGAGAGGGGGGACGTGGAGATGTACATATTGGATGTGACATACATGTACGCAAGTGAAGCTGTTGGGTAAAGGCTAGTCTACACCATATACACTCTGTGAAAAAAGACGGTGACAAGCCACAAAGGAATTATCTGAATGGAATGGAAAAGATTACAATTTCAGAAAAATAGAAATATTTATTCAAGAGAAAGAGCTTCACAAACTGAGCAAGTCAATAACATGTTGGTCCACCTTTAGCCCTTATACAAGCAGTTATTCGGCTTGGCATTGATTGACAGAGTTGTTGGATCTCCTTCTGAGGGATATCGTGCAAATTCTGTCCAACTGTCGCATTAGATCATCAAAATCCCGAGTTGGTTGACGGCCCCTCTCCATAATACTCCAAATGTTCTCAATTGGGGAGAGATATGGCGACCTGACTGGCCAAGGTAGGGTTTTGCAACCACAAAGGCAAACAGAAGAAACTCCTGCCGTGTGCAGGAATGCATTATCTTGCTGAAACGTAAGCCCAGGATGACTTGGCATGAAGGACAACTAAATGGGGCATAGAATATCGTCGACGTACAGCTGTGGTGTAGGGGTGCTACAGATGACAAAGGGGTTCTGCTGTGAAATGAAATGGCACCCCAGAATATTACACTTGATTGTCAGGCCGTATGACAGGTGACAGTCAAGTTGATATCTCACCGACGTCTGTGGCGCCTCCTGACACGTCTTCGCTGGTCAGCAGGGCCCAGTTCGAAGTGGGACTCATCACTGAAGACAATTCCACTCCTTTGGTGAGATTCCAGTCTTTGATGACCAGCAAAGACATGTCTGGAACCGTGTGTTTTGTTGCCCTTCTTGGCAAGACACCGTGGGTTTACATTTCAGCAAGATAACGCCAGCCTGCACACAGCGAGAGTTTCTACTGCATGTCTTTGAGCTTTACAAATCCTACCTTTGATAACAAGGCCGCCAAATGTCTCCCAAGTTGAGAACATTTGGAGTACTTTGGGCAAGGGCTTCCAACCAGCTTGGGATTTTGATGATCTAATGCACCAGTTGGACAGAATCTGGATCGATATCTTTCAGCAGGACATCTAACAACTGTGCCAATCGATGTCAGCCTGAGTAACTGCTTGCATAGGGGCCAGAGGTGCGTCAGTGTGTTACTAACTTGCTCAGTTTGTGAAACTCTTTCCCTTAAATAAATCATCTGAGTTTTCTGAATTTGTAAGCATTTGTTTTCATGTGCATCATATCTACCGATTTCCGTCGCATTCAGACGGTTCCAAAGAGAGAGAGAGAGAGAGAGAGAGAGAGAGAGAGAGAGACAGAGAGAGAGAGAGAGAGAGAGAGTCCATAAAGCTGAGTGTATGTATGTATGTGTAAGAACTCCTCCCAGGCCGCTGGACTGTAGAGGGCCAAATCTCACACACAAACTTCTTGCATTGAGAGGAGCAGCATAGGGGGATTTATAACACTCTAGCTCTAATATATATATAGAGATACAGACTTTCATGCTTTCAATTCCCTGGTGTATACTCTGCCCTGTGTAATGGCGACCTGCTTTATCGATCTGCTTTACAAGACAGCTTACAAATTAGGGGTAAGAAAAGATTACCTGCCTTCAACATTTAGCCCCCAACAGGCCTGTTGTGTTGGAGTAGAACTTGCCAGTTCATCGTCCTGCTGGGTATGGCAGCCTACGTGTCATAGAGTTTTGAAACCCTTAACATATAAGCTTTGCTGCATGAGAGATGTCTTTAGGCAGTAGTGCCAGCCTGCTTTATCAACCTCTTCTGCAGAGACTACACATACAGATGGGTTTGTCTGCAGGGAAGGTTGAGATGGATAGAGGAGATAGAGGGAGAAATGTGGCAAGAGGGTATGGATTGGGGAAGAGGGGGCAAGAGGATTAGATTAGTACTTGTTCTATAGATCATGAATACGACACTTCGTAATGATGTGGAACGTGTCAGGTTAATAAAAAGTGTCTATATAAGATATTATATTACACAAAATATTACATGACACTCAATATTTTTAATTTTTTTGTGGCGGTTGGGAAATTACCCACTTACTATATCCAAAAATTCATCTAATGAGTAGAAGGAGTTGCCATTAAGAAATGCTTTTAATTTCCTTTTAAATGCTATATGGCTATCTGTCAGACTTTTGACACTATTTGGTAAGTGACCAAAGACTTTTGTGGCAGCATAAGTTATCCCCTTCTGAGCTTAAGTTAGATTTAACCTTGAGTAGTGAAGATCATCCTTTCTCCTAGTATTGTAGCCATGTACACTGCTATTACTTTTGAATTCGTTTGGATTATTAACAACAAATTTCATGAGTGAATATATATATTGTGGGGCTACAGTGAAGCTTTCTAGCTCTTTAAATAAGTGTCTGCAGGATGATCTTGGATGAGCTCCATCAATTATTCTGATTACACACTTTTGTGCAATGAGCACTCTTTTACTGAATGATGTGTTACCCCAGAATAAGTTGCCACACGAAAGCAGAGGATGAAAGTAGGTGTGGTAAGCTAATTTACTCAGATGTATATCGCCAAAATTTGCAATGACCCTAATAGCATAAGTAGCTGAACTCAAACGTTTCAGCAGATCCTCAGTGTGTTTTTTCCAGTTCAACCCCTCATCAATGCATACACCCAGAAATTTTGAATACTCTGCCTTAGCTACCGATTTCTGATCGACGTCTATATTTATTAATGGGATCATTCCATTTACTGTGTGGAACTGTATATACTGTGTTTTGTCAAAGTTTAATGAGAGCCCATTTGCAGAGAACCACTTAATGATTTTCTGAAAAAAATAATTTACAATTTCACCAGTTAATTCTTGACTGTTGGGTGTGATAGCTATACTTGTATCATCGGCAAAAAGTACCAGCTTTGCATCTTCGTGAATATAGAATGGCAAGTCATTAATATATATTAAGAACAGCAAAGGACCCAAGACCGAACCTTGCGGCATCCCATTCTTGATTGTTCCCCAGTTTGAGAAATGACCAGTTTTTTGCATATTATGTGAACTGTTTATTTCAACTTTCTGCACTCTTCCAGTTAGGTATGATTTAAATGTACAGTGGGATGTACAGTGAGGTGGGAGGAGGAGATGGATAGAGAGAGAGGTGTGGGGGAGATGGGCAGAAAGGGGGAGATGGAGATGGCTCGAGAGATATGTGTATTGTATGTGCATACAGATGAAGCTGTACGGAAAAGGGTAGAGAGAGAGAGAGAGAGAGAGAGAGAGAGAGAGAGAGAGAGAGGGGCCAGGATGGGCTGTACAGAGAAGGAAGACAAAGAGGAGATTGATAGAGAAAAAGGTTGAAGAGGAGATGGACAGAAAGAGATGAGAAAGGAGGAAATGGGTTGAGAGGTGGGAGGAGGAGATGGACAGATAGGCTGGTAAGGAGGTGATGGGCAGAAAGAGGGAGAGAAGATTTATCAAGAGATAAGCACATTATATGTGACATACATGTACGCAGGAGAAGCTGTTGGGACGAGTTCTTACGCAGTGTGGGGGCAAGAACCACATATCTATCAAAGGGATGGGGATGAATAAGTAGTGCAGCCCATGTCTTGCTAATGTCCAGACTTTATTCATCCAGTGTTGAAGAATCACAGCACTTAGTGACTTGCAACAAACTTCACACATAATTTCAAACCTTTACCAAACATTTTCTACCTGCCAACTCCCCCACAAAATGGTATTAGGAAAAAAGTTTATCGCTTACTACGTTTTCGCTGTTCATGCAGAAAACTGCCACACCAGTCAGAATGTTTTAAATTTACTACATGTTTCCTACTAGCTCAATTCGCAATACATTTTGCAGACAGTACCCACATATGTCAAAGAATGTACATACACACATATGTGACTCATAGTTTAGGAGATATGACGTCATAAACATTGAGCTACGTGAAAACGAGTCTGTAGGGCGATATTCACAAGTCATAAGGTGAAATATTTGTACAAATATGAGTGAAGTATGTTGAATACAGGGTGTTTCAAAAAGAATATAAGTATTTTGAATGCATATATTTATTAAACTTTAAGTCATACGAATATGAAACTTTACACACATATTTACAAACCTCTCAAATGCTAAGTCACCAGCTCCTTGACGACCAATCCAATGGTTTGGTAGAGTTTCATTTAGATTCATTCACGTACTCCAGTGAGGGGGTGCCCCATCTTGTTGAGAAATGAAGTTGTCTTCGTGCAGCCTCGGTAACAACCAGTTTTCTAACACAGCACTATGAGTTTATTTTGAAGGACTATGTTGGAAAGCAGTTTAACTTCGTGCAACATTTTCTTCAGGAACACGAGGGCGGCCAGGACTCTTTCCTTTACATACAATTCTTGTATCTAGAAACTGTCGAGACCATCTTCGAATGTTCCACCCATTCAAAGGATCAATTTGGTACCTTAACCTGGAACGTCTTTGCACCGTAATCACGGAACTGCACTTCACAAACTCGAGAAAACAAAATGACTTCCACACACAGGGTGAGTCACATAACGTTACCGCTGGATATATTTCGTAAACCACATCAAATATTGACGAACCGATTCCACAGACCGAACATGAGGAGAGGGCTAGTGTAATTGTTTAGTACAAACCATATAAAAATGCACGGAAGTATGTTTTTTAACACAAACCTACGTTTTTTTAAATGGAACCACGTTAGTTTTGTTAGCACATCTGAACATATAAACAAATACGTAACCAGTGCCGTCTGTTGCATTGTAAAATGTTAATTACATCCGGAGATATTGTAACCTAAAGTTGACGCTTGAAACCTCCGACGTCCAGTTGCGTGTTATAACAAACACGGGCCACGGTCGGCGAGCAGCATCTGCAGGGACATGTTTACGATGACGACCGTGTTTACGAGCGTGGCTGTAGTGCACTGTTGTGGTTTGTCTAGCTGTCGCAGTGTCCGCATGTAGCGCTTGCTGCTATTGTTATTCTGCATTCGTCTCCGCACGCAGACCAACTGTAGTACACCGTGTTACCAGACGTCTGTGATAGTGTAGTGTTGTAGGAACTGTGACCATCGTGTATTCGAACTCTGAAAAGGCGGAGATGATACTCATCTATGGCGAGCGTCGACGAAATGCAGCTCAAGCCTGCAGGGTGTATGCAGAACGGTACCCGGACAGAGAGCATCCGACGTGCCGCACATTGCAAAACATCTACCAGCAACTCTATGCAACAGGTATGGTCGTAGCATGCAAACGGGTCCGTAACAGGCCCGTCACAGGAGAAGCGGGTGCAGTTGGTGTGTTAGCTGCTGTTGCCATGAACCCACACATGAGTACACGGGACATTGCGAGAGCCGGTGGACTGAGTCCAAGTAGTGTCATGCGCATACTGTATCATCACTGCTTTCACCCGTTTCATGTGTCGCTACATCACCAATTACATGGTGATGACTTTAATCATCGAGTGCAATTCTGTCAATGGGCATTAACAGAGAATGCGTTGCAGTTCTACCTGTTTACCGATGAAGTGGGTTTCACAAACCACGGGGCAGTGAATCTACGCAACATGCATTACTGGTCCGTGGACAATCCTCGCTGGCTCAGACAGGTAGAGCGACAGCGACCGTCGACTGTAAATGTATGGTGTGGAATCATTGGTGACCACCTCATTGGTCCTCACTTCATTGCAGGGGCCCAAACAGCTGCAACATACATTGCGTTTCTACAGAATGATCTGCCAACGTTGCTCGAAAATGTCCCACTGGAAACGCGTCGACGTATGTGGTATCAGCATGATGGTGCACCTGCACATTCTGCAATTAAAACTAGGCTGACCCTTGACAGGATGTTCGATGGGCGTTTCATAGGACATGGAGGACGCATAAATTGGCCAGCCCGTTCTCCTGATCTTACACCTCTGGACTTCCTTCTGTGGGGTACGTTAAAGGAGAATGTGTACCATGATGTGCCTACAACCCCAGAGGATATGAAACAACGTATTGTGGCAGCCTGCGGCGATATTACACCAGATGTACTGTGGCGTGTACGACATTCATTACGTCAGAGATTGCAGTTGTGTGCAGCAAATGATGGCCACTACATTGAACATCTATTGGCCTGACATGTCGGGACACACTCTATTCCACTCCGTAATTGAAAACGGAAACCACGTGTGTACGTGTACCTCACCCCTCATGGTAATGTACATGTGCGTCAGTGAAAAAGACCAATAAAAAGGTGTTAGCATGTGGACGTAATGTGCTGTTCCAGTCTCTTCTGTACCTAAGGTCCATCACCGTTCCCTTTGGATCCAAACGTAATTCGGTGCTCTTCGATACACATGATCGAACAGCGGAGGAGTGGTACTCAAGCGTCAACTTTAGGTTACAATATCTCCGGATGTAATTAACATTTTACAATGCAACAAACAGCACTGATTACGTATTTGTTTATATGTTCAGATATGCTAACAAAACTAACGGGGTTCCATTTAAAAAAACGTAGGTTTGTGTAAAAAACATACTTCCGTGCATTTTTTTATGGTTTGTATTAACTAGTTATACTAGCTCCTCTCCTCACGTTCGGTCTGTGGAATCGATTCGTCAGTATTTGATGTGGTTTACGAAATATATCCAGCGGTAACGTTAGGTGACTCACCCTGTATATATATAACTTACCAAACGAAAGTGTTGGTACGTTGATAGAGACAATAACAAACACACACACACACACACACACACACACACACACAAATCTCAAGTTTCGCAACCCACAGTTGCTTCATGAGGAAAGAGTGAAAGAGAGGGGAAGACGAAAGGATGTGAGTTTTAAGGGAGATGGTAAGGAGTCATTCCAATCCCAGGAGCGGAAAGACTTACCTTGGGGGGAAAAAGGGACAGGTATATACTCTCTCTCTCTCTCTCTCTCTCTCTCTCTCACACACACACACACACACACACACACACACACAGAGCCATCCGCACATATACAGACACAAGCAGACCTCCTCCTGACAGTTTTTTCCTGTCCTTCCATCTGTAGTTTTTCTCCTTCCCCTCTCTCTGTCCATATCCTCCTTCCCCTTCTCTCTGCACAACTATTCCTCACCCTCTCTATGTCTATCTCCACCTTCCTTCCGTCCCTGTTCAGCTCTTCCTCCCTTTCACAATTTGTTGATCCTCACCTTCACATCTCCCTGACCATTGCCTGCTCCCCACTCTCCCTCTGTCCATCTCCTCTGCTTGTGACTGTATATGTGTGGATGGATATGTGTGTGTGTGCGCGAGGGTATACCTGTCCCTTTTTCCCCCCCAAGGTAAATCTTTCCGCTTCCGGGATTGGAATGACTCCTTACCCTCTCCCTTAAAACCCACATCCTTCCATCTTCCCCTCTCCTTCCCTCTTTCCTGATGAAGCAACCATGGGTTATGAAAGCTTGAGATTTGTGTGTGTGTTTGTGTTTGTGATTGTCTCTATCAATGTACCAACGCTTTTGTTTGGCAAGTTACAGAATCTTTGTTTTTAGATATATTTTTCCCATGTGGAATGTTTCCCTCTATTATATATATACTATCCTCTTACTGCGGCTTCACTCACATACATGTTTGATACACACTATACACACATCTCTTACTGCCCTCTCTAAGTCTCCGTTTCTCCTACCCACTGTCTCTGTCTCTTAAGCTCCTCCTCTCTTAGTCTCTTCACTTCCTCCTCTCTCCTTTCTTGGTCACCTCCTTCTGACAGTTTCTTCCTGCCCCTCCATCTGTAGTTTTTCTCCTTCCCCTCTTTCTGTCCATATCCTCCTACCCCTTCTCTCTGCACAACTATTCCTCACCCTCTCTATGTCTATCTCCACCTTCCTTCCCTCCCTGTTCAGCTCTTCCTCCCTTTCACAATTTGTTGATCCTCACCTTCACATCTCTCTGACCATTGCCTGCTCTCCACTTTCCCTCTGTCCATCTCCTCTTGCCCCCATCTCTCTCTCCATCTCATCCTGTCTCCTCTCTCTCAGTAAATCTCCTCCTGCCCCCTCTCACTGTCCATCTCCTTCTCCCCTTCTCTGTATCCCTTTTCTCCTTATCCTCTCTTTCTGTCCATCCCCTCATGTCCCTGTCTATGTCCATTCCCTCCTACAATGCTCCTTTCTTATCCATCCTCTTACATACACACTAGACTTTTAGCTGCAGCCTTATTTGCATACATATTTTACATATATAGCACACGTCTCCTCCTCTCCCCTCTCTGTAGCCATCTCTACCTTCCCCAGTCTCTCAGTCCACCTAAAGTTTCCTATTTTATCTTCTGTCTCCTCCTCCCTACACTCTCCATCTCCTCCTCCCCCCTCTCTTTGTCCATCACCTCTTCCCCTTTTCTCTGACCTTATCTCCCTCCCCATCCCTCTTTCCAAATTCTCCTCCATCTCCTCCTCCCCCCTCTCTTTGTCCATCACCTCTTCCCCTTTTCTCTGACCTTATCTCCCTCCCCATCCCTCTTTCCAAATTCTCCTTCATCTCTCTAAGAACATCTCCTCCTCCTCCCTCTTTCTTTTTTGCATGCCCATTACCCCTGTAAAAAAAGCTACCTGCTGCTTGCATCTCCCCCTCTCTGTCCATCTCCTTCTCCTTTTCTCTCTGTCTATCTCCTCTGCTCTCTCTATGTGCACCTCCTCCTCTTCTCTTTCTCTGTCCATATCCTCCCCCCCCCCCCCCCCACCCTATGTACAACTCCTCATTGTCCCTGTCTCTGTCCATCACCCCTCTCTCTATATCCAACTCCTTCTTCTTCAGACTCCCATTGTCCAACACTTCCTGCCCACTTCCTAACCATCTTCTCTGTCCCCCCCCCCCTCCCAACTCACTGCCCACTCCCCCTTGATGCCATCCACCTGTCTCCTGTATCACCCTGACTTCCTCCATTGTGTTTATGCCCTCCTCCCCCTCTCTCTGATCATCTCCTCTTCCCTTCTCTCTAAACATATTCTCCTCTCCTTTCCTCCTGCTTTCTTTGTCCACTACATTCTTCCCCCTCTCTCACTATCTATGTTCTCCCTACTCTTTTTACTCAAATGCGCTGGCATATAGAAAAAATCGCCCTCCCCACCATACTCCTTGGATAACTTTGTGTGGCCACCTATGTTGACAACTGTTGGTTTCTACCAATGTTTATATTAATAATTTTTTACATGTGTTTATTTTTGTTTGGTGATGATTTCAACAGGTAATCGTTTTGCAATTGAATATGTTCTTGAATTTTTTTTAAATTAGTGAAGTATTTGTTAATGTCTTTATTGCAGTATTGCCAAATTTAATTTTGGTGAGCGAGAAAGTACCTGCACTATACCTTTAAAGACTGAGTTTGAGCCACTGATCAATATGCTTTTTTCTTCTGCTGGTATTATAGTTTTCTGAAAAGCTTTTCTTTAAAATTATTGGAAAGTCACCTGTTTAGGTCCACAAGGGGTAGTGGTGTTTCATGGCTATAAGTGACAAGAGGAGTGGACGCAATGGACCTAGTGAACTGTATGGTACAGCAGATTTCATGTTCTTTCATTCTGAAAGCAGTATTATCCTTGTCATGCAGGCTGTCAGAAGGCTATTACCCTATATTTTCTGTTGAGCAGGAGGTACGCCATTAAGTTACAACGCTTTAGTCTGATGCATTGATGTTAGCAAATGAACTGGCCCAGCAGTCTAGACAGTTGATTCGTTTTTATTCTGGACGGGAGATGATTATATTTTCTTTCAGTGATCGTTATTAAAGTTTTCCTAAGTTACTGTGTGTGATAACAACAGCGACGTTTTCTTAAAATATAATGTTCGTGATTTTGTTGTATTGTTCTGCATATCTGGTGTAAATCTTCTGAATTATGCAGTGCATGTGTGACTGGTTTCTAAGTAGAAAAATAACTAACTTTTTAAATGTAAAGGTACCGTAAAGCTATGCAAAAGGAATGGGCATTGTTGATTTGATATCTGAATACTGTAGACCTACTCCAATTATATAACAACCATGAAATTCAGTTACATGTTTTATTGCTAATTGTTCAGGTGGCTGGATAGGGCTGCCATAATATCTGTCAGACAAACTGGGCATTTCTCTTAAATGGACTAAATATGGGCTTCATTTGGGAAACAGAAACCGGGACAGTTTAGGACATTTGTCTTAAGCTTAAAGAAATTAATGAAAATATTTTCTCAGCCTTGTGATTACTGACATTCTGCTGCTTCATAATCATTACAAAATTTGGAGCTTAGATTTCAAAAACATAATGGAGTTTAACAGTATAATAGCACATTGCTAAGTTCGCAGCTGTTACTAATTACTTTGGCCTGTTTAAGTAAATTTGAAACAAAATAACCATCCATTTTTACATGCTTGTATTCTTTTGATTTATGCTTTACACTATCTAAGTGATCCTTAATATCTGCTCTTTCTCGACGCATTATGGCAACATAATACAAGTTATACACTCTACTCCATAGTCATTTCCCCCTCGTTTTCTGAAGAACTATTTTGATTATTTTTCTTGATACAAACACTTTCCCTTTAACATTTCAATTGAAACAATCAAACGCTTGAATAACAAATTAACCGCGATACCACTCAGGCAGAGGAACAGAGAACCGTGTTGGTGCAAAGTTTAAACTGAACTAAGATAAGCGACAATAATGGTACGGTAACTCACCAGCGTTGCCACGTAATAATACTTCTTAAGAAATTCAGTCAGCTGCGATAATAATAACTTGCATAATTAGCTTAACAGCTGGAGTTGAAATATAGATTCACAGAAGAATTAGGAGAAAAAGTAGAAAGTGTGACAATATTTCTCTGAAATCCGAAATCCGGGACAAACTGTCCTCCCGAAAGTATCTTTTGGGACACCACTTTATTTGATCTGAACCCGGGACCGTCCTTGGAAACTTGCACATCTGGCAACTCTTTATATGGAATCCTTAGCAGTTTGTCGCAGAACACATAACACGATTTGCTGCTCGTTCAGACATGTCTTGCAAAGTTCTAAATGCGTAAAAGAAAAAAACAGTAATAAAACTTATAAGTCGCACTCTGTTTTGGGAAGTGGGGTCCGGATATTTATGCACGTAAGCACCGCATTTCCCGTAATTCCTTTCATCTTTTGGCTTGTAAATTATTGCACAACAAGAAAACTGAACGTTTTGGTGGACACTATTGAGAAAGCATTTGAAGCTGATTGCCGAATGATTCTACTGCCGCCAATATACATTGCGCGTAAGGACCACGAAGATAAGATACGAGAAATTAGACTTATACGGGGGCATTCAGAAGGATGTAGGTTGAAGTAGGTACTTGGAGATGAATAAGCTTGCACAGGGTCGAGTAGCATGGAGAGCTGCATCAAACCAGTCTCTGGACTGACGACCACAACAACATTAACGGAGGTTATAGATAGTAGTTTTTTCCTACAGTATTTGCTAGTGGAACAGGAAAGGAAATGACAAGTAGTGGTACAGGGTACCTTCCGCCACGCATCGTGCCGTGGCTTGCCGTGTATCTACGTAGATGTAAATATGTCAGCATAGAAAAAATTTTTATTTGCATTCTAACCATGAATGCAATTCAAAGTTAACGAAATCTATATGGTACCAGTCACGCGTCAGTTTTCGTGTTACACTGGAAAAAAAAAAAATAATAATAATCTTCTCCTATAGGTGGTAAGGTTTCAGTTGGCCCAACCAGAGGGTGAAGAAAGAAAACACACGTTATTTTCTTCATAAACTAAAGAACAAGAGGATTTGTATTTTGCTTTATGTCTTTAAAACAATCGCTCAGATGTTTTATCCTTCAATTGGGAGGAATATGGTACGATATCTATTTAAATAACCGAAATATGTAATCTATGGGTTTTCTAGTTCTTGTGTTGGCAACGATATACGGATGTAATGTAGCAGTAAACGCAGACCGCTAGTGTTCTTTCCGGTGGAGGTGGTGAGTGTGAGTGGTGTAGTGCCCAGTGGACTTACAGAAAGTCTTCTCTCATCTTTCAAAATGAGGATTTACAAGGATATTTTCACAGGTGTATTATTTTATTATATTTTTCGTACGGCGTAGTTTGGCCTCGCTTTGTTGTTTCTATGCTTTTGTAGTCATTATTAAATGACAGTATGTGTGTCGTCTTACTTCAATCACATGTGCTTGTGGCAGGCTGTTTGTTTGGTCTTGGAATGTTCGTGAGTAACTACATGTACTGTTTTTTTTAGGTGATGAAATGTTTTCGGACACCTACAAAGTAAAACTCGTGGACGAGGTGCTGTACGAAGTGTATGGGAAGGTAAAGTTGTATTAGTATCTGTAATAAGTTGCATACTCTAATAGCCAGCATTTCGATGTGAAGTTCTGGTAGCAATGTATGCAATAAAAATAGCCAATCTGGTAGGCAGTTAGGTTAATACTTTTTATCGAATGATATAACCTAGCCACCTATATTAGGGCTTACATCTGTTCATCAGTGCATGATTAAATTATTAGGTTTCAATTGTATTTCGTTGACTCAGAGGAAAAGGTATCTTGAATGTGGAGAGTCAGTGTATTGGTACATTCCACCCATTGTACTTCTATTCAAAAATGGTCGGTTCCTTGAAGTTTTAGCTATCATTTTCTGTGATTACTTCAAGTGAGATTTCCTTTAATTTTATTTTTTATTTTTAGCACGTTACAAGGAAACAGGGGGATGTCCAGATTGAAGGCTTCAACCCATCTGCTGAAGAAGCTGGAGAGGGAACAGACGAAGCTGTTGAGTCTGGTGTAGACATAGTGCTCAACCATAGGCTGGCAGAAACATACGCATTTTCTGATAAGAAGAGTTACACATCCTATTTGAAGGACTACATGAAAAAGTAAGTTATAAGAACCTGTATATTGTAAAACTGTTGTATCCCAGTTATTGCTATGTCTGAAGTACTTAACTGTTTAATGGCTCAGTGAAGATGTTGTTTAACTTGGTCATGAAATACAAGTAAAAGGATAATTAGTGAATCCAGTGTATTGCTCTGTCATAACAGAGGGTCATAGTTAGTGGAAAAGTCCATATTTAGTTATGTAGAGATTTAAATGGTCATCTGTTTGAAAAAGGGGACACCAGGTGTTAAGTATGTTTACTTTATCAATAGGAAGTTAAGGCACATTTACTAAAGCTGTGTTTTAGTGACAATAGTAAAATGACTTTGGGTTACTGTGTAGTTTAGTCACAAGTGATCAGCTTAATTATAGCTGCACTCATTAAAATTGCAAGAATAATTTTAATATATAAGGCTAGTAGGTTTGTAAGAATTTTCTATCTTCGGGTCGACAGAAGCGTCAGATCCCACGCGTCGGCTTTGACCCGTGACGTAAGGGTGTTGTCGTGTGTGACATCATGACGGCGCAGAGTTTGGTTTGAGTGTGGCTGTCTCCAGTTCTGTTTTGTCTTATTTTATTTACTTTTCTGATCTGTTCGTTCTATCTCGTGAGATTTTTTTTAAAATCTGAAAACACTTATTACTTATTTTAATTATCTGTTTCCTCGAATTTGTTTTAGTTTATTATATTTATCTTTCTGATCTGTTCGTCCTATCCCGTGAGATTTTTTTTTTTTAAGACAAAAACACTAATCAGCTACTGAAGCATCTTTATCTTCTATGGGTTGCAGGGGTTACGACCCCTGGGGAGGTGGGTGAGTATTCATGCATGGCTGTCTTCACTTACACGTTGTAGCTACGCAAGGCGTATAAATTTGTTTATATTTAGTTTGCCCCCCACCCAAAACACCCCATTTCCCGCGCTTGGCCCGTTAGTGTCATTAGGCTTCTTGTGGAAAGTGTGTGTTTTTGTTTCCGCCATATTTGTGACATCCTGGGTCAAAGCAGACGGGTGGGATCGGACGCTTCCGTATTTCCCTATCTTCTATAGAAATAACTCTTGGGATCCCAATAGTCATATAGGCCTTGTTTGTAGGAGCAGTCTGAATATATTGTAAATACTTTTTTTTAAGAGTGTTGCTGGGATGATTCATAACCTTGGTTTCGCATGAATTTACATAATCATGCTGATGATATCCTTGGCAGACTGAGCAACACTAGATGTCTTCAGATAAATTTTTTGATTAAGATGTTGTATTACAGAAAGGTTTGTAATCATTGAATTATTATAGGTGCAACTTTGGAGTAAACATTGTGCAGGGTAAGAAGTGAGGGCAAAGAAAATCACATTGGTAGTCCAATGACACTAGAGTTCATTTCTGCAGAGATGATCAGTGACATGAGGTTTTGAAGTAGTGATATAATGTATATTAAAAGTGGGTATTGTTGGTCATTGCTTATCTCTTGCAGTTCTAGTAATTAGTACTGTTAGTAGAGACATGCCCAAAACACAGAACTATCCTAGGCTCCCTGGACATTTTAATTCCTTTATCAGAATGTAAGATAGCTTGGCTTATACTTGGTCTTGTTTCAGGTGATGTCCCTATTTTCTTGGGTCTTGGCAAACTGCCCTACTTTTATCAGCATTACTACATATTGTACCT
Organism: Schistocerca serialis cubense; assembly: GCF_023864345.2. NCBI lineage: Eukaryota > Metazoa > Arthropoda > Insecta > Orthoptera > Acrididae > Schistocerca > Schistocerca serialis. Next base: position 720,042,506 of record NC_064639.1, on the reverse strand, counting down.
TCTGAACATACTGATTAGCAGTTATGTTTTGTCATATGAAGTTGTCAGCCCCTGATCGTATGTCATAAGATTACCTAAAAATGAAATGTTGGGCCCTTTCCGGAGTAATGGAAACCATCAGAAGCACTTATGACTTTGCTTAGTTTTCTTTTTAGTGGTTGGTTCCTGCAGCCCCCTCAAGCAGTTTGAGACTTTTGTGTAGTCATTTGGCTCTTCAAATTTAATGCTGTTGCACACATGCCTATGAACTACTTAAACTGCACCTATGGTGTTTAAAGATTGGTTCATAACATAGCAGAGATGGAAAGAGAATGTTAGAAATGTGCAGATCAGTGGCTGGTAGTCACCTAATCTGGCTGCCTCGTTGGTAGTTATCTAGTTGTTGAGTCTATATGTTGAGAAGTCTTCAGATACTGGTAGCACACAATTATTATCTACAAAAATACCAGTTTACAGTTTAAGTGTAAATACCAAAAACTAAAGCATGTTCAAATATTTTTTGCTGTCATTGATATATTGAATATCTCAATTGTCTGGAATAACTGATTAACTTGTTTTGATTGTCATGCTATGAGAAATATTTTCAATGATGTTGATGACATTGTAGACACACTTTCTGACATCAAAACTTCAGTGACAGTGTTGCAATGCCAGGCAAATTATTTGATATACAAGACTTGCTGCAGCAGCAACAGTTCTGATGGGTGCATGTAATGAAGGCAATTATATTTTCCTAAAGCTAGTTTTTAATCTACATCTGATGTGGGAAGAGACAGAATTTTATGTAAATATACCATCACAAGAAGCTTCATAAATACCTTGAAGCATACATTCTAATGTAGTGGGTTATTTGGAGAACTAAGTGATATAGCAGCAGCCTATTTTGAGAGAGCAGTGAAGTGCTTAGAATTTTCTTTGGATTGCAAGAAAAGTAAATGTCTCAGGATGTTGCTGTCTCAAATTATAAATGTAATCAGATAACATTGTTTGTGGAGACAGATGAGGTGCACCACCCATGAATGCACACAAGCATCAAATGTAGGGCTGTTACCAACATGTTGGTACCTTCTTGATGCTGACCAACTTGATAAAACATTTTGAGAGCATCTGACATACACAGGTGCAGAAGTGTAATGCGTTGTAGTCTTTAGCTATGACTTAAAAATTCTTCTTGTTTGTGATTGTACCTGTAAATTTGACCACTTTTGATTGCACTTTCTTTTCTGTAAGCCCAAGAAAAACTGTAGAGATATGAAAAGCCTTTCTCATTTTGATATAACTGCAATAGTAACTAATCCAGGTTGTGTTATAATAGTAACAAAATATTGAGAAACAGAATTTCCTTTTGTTATGCTGAAATAGGTGCAAATTTTGTTGCTTATGAGGTATAGTAATATACTTGTGAATCTGTTTCAGGTTAGTGCAAAAACTTGAAGAAAAAGACCCAGAACAAGTTAATGTGTTCAAGAATAACACAAACAAAGTAATGAAAGATATCCTTGGAAGGTTCAAAGACCTGCAGTTTTTCACAGGTAAAGTTACACTACATTCCAAGTTCACTATAATCTTTTAAAGAAATTGAAGAGATTGATGGAGAAAGTGTGATCTAAGAGATTAGTATTCTTGAATTGCTGCATGCTCTGCTGGCTATATTAAGGCAAGAACAGAACCAAAAATATACTAGACACTTTCTTCTAATCATAAAAATGGAACTAGTTATCAGTGTGGTGTATTTGAAAGTATAGCAAAAATCTTGACTGACAAATCCTTGCTAAATTGTAGGTTACTGTTTGTATTGAACCCTTAATTGTTAGTGGGCATATTTCTTAAGCTATTTCATAATTGCAAGAGGGAATGCTACTGGTGTGAGCATAACACTTTTTACTGCTTTTAATAATAATTATTGTATATTATGGGTTGTTGTAGTAAGCCTTGTGCTAGAGCACAAAAAATGAAGAGTTATAGGCACATAGAGCTGCACTTAAGTTACTTGGATCCCGTGTGAGGTCCCATGTAATTAATTTTAACTGGGCGAGAGTATAAAGTTTTGCAGTTTAATGAAGTTGTTCACCACAGAACAAAGACCTGACTTATTATGTAAAAGATTCTAATCCTTACAGTGCCTAGAATAATGAGTTAGTAGAATGGCTTGAGTCCTAAATTGAATAAAATAGTAGGAAGTGATAACACACTCCATTGTTATTTGTTGCTGTGTCAACATGTTAACAAAGATTGTTGTATATGAACCTAAATAATGATGCTGTAAACAGTCACCGAACACTTGATGTGTGTAGCACATTTCAACACTTCTCACTGGGATGTGTGAGAACCCTATTTGAACAAAAAAAAGGAAAAAAGTGTCTCGGCTTAACCTGGAGGCAAAATTCTGCTGCCAGTGTAGTTCTGTTGAAACCTCCCTGACATTAACCCTATTGCTGCTACAGACATTTTTTCCTCCTACTTTTTGCCAAATGCTTATCTGTGGTGAACAGTGGTGTCCCAGCTGCTATGAAATAATCAGTTATACCACAGTTACTGTGCTAAATCAAATTAAGTAAAATATTGCCTGAAATTTTATTCTGCAGAGATAGTAATGTGGATGGCAGGCCTTGCTTTGCCAAAGGAGACAGGAAATAGGCCATTTGCACGAAAATTCTAAATTGTCATTGTGAGGTAATTGGCTAAGTTAATGCCTTAGAACCTAAAATATATTGTAATCTGGAACACACACACTACTTTATCAACCAGACCAGTTTGTATTCAAAATAATTAGATCATGAACATTGCTTGTATTTAGTCCATTCATTGAAACATTGTGTAGCAGAATGGGGCCAACAATGTGGCTTAACACCTTGCAGTATCAGTTCCATCCGGTGGTGATAATCTACAGCATATTGACATTCTTGAGATGCTAAGTGGGTTATATTAACTCTTCACTTGGGTACCATTAGTGGTTTTACTTGAACTTTTCACAGGCATGTGGATTAAGTGCATGAAAATTTTCCTTTATTCTGTGGGGACACTGCCTTGTGTTAGGAACATCATACTTAAAACTGGCAGATGCCCTCCACAACAAAATTGAACATGAAAGAGAACTACAAAAGATCAAATTATGAATCAACACAAAAGACTGCAGCCAGAATCTGGAGGCAGTCAGAAGATGATCAACCTACAGGGATTCAGATTCAGTAAACACTGTTAGTGTATCCACATGGTGGAATCCTGCACAGTTGCAGATGCATGGGAACAAGTGTGGGCAAATCAGTAGAAAGTGCTATGCTCGTCCACAGGTGCCTCATTGTTAAAGCATTTCATGCATACACTTCTTTGCTTAAGAGTTTGTTGCTTTTATTGAGATGAGACAGCAGAAAATGAAAACCTGAAGGGAACTGTAACACGGTATCTATATAATGTGTATCTATGTATGTGGGGAATATAAAGTGACAGCTTTCTTGCAAATTGTAGAATGTTGCAGTGATATTGCTTTTTTGCTTGGGAAACTGAGTCTGGAGTATTGGGTGTAATTGAATTTCTGCAGTGGTGAGGTTAGCAAAACCATTTTATCTGGGATCTGGTGACACATATTAGTTCAGGTTATTTCAAAACCAATCAGTGGTTCTTGAAATTGCAAAATATTTAAGAAGTTTGTAGTTATGCATAGATTAGTTTTCATTACATGTCTGTTTTTGTAAAAAGTTTATGCAACTTCAAAATTATTATAGATTAACATTCTCATACTACAAATTTTGAGTATCTTAGCCTCAGGCCCCACAACAGAGGTTGTGTTTTCTAAACTTGTTTTTCCATTTTCAGTGTCCCTAATTTCAGTTTCTAGCAGCTTGCAGAGGTGCTCCACATGCAAAATTTTGCAGTTTCGGTTTCACGCTCCTCAATTGTCATGCTTAAGTCACCAGAGTGAATATTTGTCCAGTTCACATGTACACTCTTCTGCTCTTTACCCACTTCTTTTTGCAGTAATGTGCTGGAGACTATTTTTTACTTTTAACGAAGTAAGCCCATACTTGTTGCTCAGGGCATCACATCAGATCTAAAATTTTTGTTCAAATAATCGTTAGAAGTGGAGTTTCGTATTACTTTGTGATCATTTATGAATTTAAGATAGTTGTTTGATGTCAGAGATTGCACATAAATTGCCATATACATAATGCAGGACTTAACACCTGAGGATATTTGCTGTCTGTCTAATACACAGTGCAAAAAATTCCCACTAAATGTAGGAAGCAATACTAAGAAGTGTGGTCTCCATTTTAAACATGTTACCTATGTGCAAATTTGCTTGCATGGTTAAAAATATAGAGGAAAAGTGAAAAATTGAACAAGAAAAGCATTGATGGACATTTATAGTAAAAATATACTTTTTAAAGCATTATGGTTGTAGAATAAGTGCAGTTGATTTGAGCAATATATTAAATTGTCTTGTCATTACAGGATATTGATACCTCTGATCAGTGTACTGTTAATACTACGTGCATACAGAGACCAAAAATATGTTCATTTGTACCAATGATAGACCTTTGCTCATAGCTATCTTGTAATTAGTTACTGCTTTTGTTCTTGGTTATTCAGTGCAGTGAGCAGCGATTCTATCATTTAGTGATGATTTAGTTTGCTCAATTTAGATTCAGAAATAAAATGAGCATGTGTAATGGTTGAGTAAAGCTTCATTCCAATTTATTTCTTGCCCAATATAAATCTTATTTTTGATGTTTCTGGTATTAATTTCTTTACCTTCTCAGGCCTTTTTCTCCTAGTTTCTGAGAAACCATTAATAATAAAATGTTATGAACTGATTACATCTTCAGTAGTATGGAAGGAATCTCATTTTCACATTTTGCTTTATAATGTGGACTTCGGTACCTTAAATTTTCTTATCCTTAAGGGCAGATTGTACTGTCTGGGATAAATCCAGGGGTAGCTAACAGAGGAATAGGCTGAACACAACTAGGAGTGTGCATTGTATGCTGCCATTTTATTCCATGGTTAGCTATTCCTGGAATAGTGCTTTCATCTGGTTACATTGGCAACAAACTAAGAGCTTACTGCGAAGTTACACTTAGGTCTGAGCGATAAATGTTCAGTCGCAAAACTATTCACTTGAGGCTGGTCTGTGCTGTAAGAGTGTTGGAGCCTAGAAGACAATGTGGAAACTGATGCTGTCTCGTGCAGTGAAGAGAGCACAAAACATTTAACTAAACTTCAGAGTTACTTGTGTGTACAGCATAATGTTCTGTCTTGAAATTAAAGGGGCAAGTATTTGTTGTTTGACCAGTAAGAGAGCTTTCTAAATTTCTGGCTAGTGTGGGGAAAATAGTGCACAACTTCATAGGTTAACAGAGTAGCTACAACAAATGTAAGATTTAAAGAAAGGTAAATAAAATGCCCACAAAAGGTAAGAGGCTCCACATTGATGATTCAGAGGCCTGAAATATTAGTTATTTACAAAAATATACATTATTTCATAGAGTTGTCAACAAGATTACATAAATCAGTTAAATTCAGATGCAACATTTCTAAACTAGATGACAGTCCAAAGATAGCCGTATGGTAGATGAATTGTAAGTAGGCTACTTCATATAGTAGCAAATGTGAAATGCTGTCTGCTTTATGAAATAGTTGGTCTTTCCAGAATTTCCAACAAACTGACACACATGGAGATCTGATGGACACTTCTGGAAAGTGTTATCTACAAGGGTAATCGCAAAAGTGAGATGTCATATTTTTTTATAAGTACGTAGACCTGTTTATTTCTACAACGGTTTAAATCAGTTTACAACTTGAACATTTAGCTATTTTTTGGCATAATTACCATTTCTGTCGATGCATTTTTGTAGACACTGTGGCAGTTTTTGTATGCCCATGTCATATCAGCTTGCCGCTATGCTGTTCAGAAAGTTATGAACCTCTTCTTGCAGCTCGTCATTGGAGCTGACTTGCTGGGACCACAATTAATGCTGACAGGTACTGAGAGACTGAAAAAACTGAAAGCGGGTAATTTAGAACTGGGGAAGAGGAATGTGGAGCAAGGGCATACACATTCTCCACAGCAATGATCGCCCGCACATCGCTCGCAAACCGTTGCTCTCCTGCAACAGTTTTAGTGGAACATAATCACCCACCCACCCTATAGTCCTGACTTGGCTTCCAGTGACTATCACCTGTTCCCTAGGTTAAAATAACCTTTAGCCAGAAAGCGATTCAGCTCAGACGACGAGGTGAAAGAAGAGGTTCATAACTTTCTGAACAGCATGGTGGCAAGCTACCTTACGTTTGGGATTACCCTCGTAGCTTGCGGTTATATTTACAACTTAAAATGATTAATTCTTTACAGTGGCAATGGATGTTCTACAGAAAATGCCATTGCTGAATTATGGAACATTATTTGTGCATAAACTTCTCAGTTTTTGGTGTATATACAGTAAATCCTGTTTCTATGCTGTGGTTGTTATTCATATTGGGGCACATATGAAGAATAAGATGCCAACAATTACAATGAACAAGCATAATCTTTTTTATATTGCGTGGGTAGAAATGTTCTTATGGCATATATTCAAATTAAAGGTTATTGCAACTAATCCTGAATATTTGAGGAACAGTAACTATTTAATACATAATTTTTGCTTGTGCAATCATCTGGAACAACTACATGTAATCTAGGAGGGAGGGGGAAGTAACTAGAGATTTATTAACACCTTTACTGTATTCTTTCTTTTCTAATGACCTCAGCTTAACAATTTTGTTTCTGGAATAAAAATGCCTTTTCTCAAATGCGAAAGAATTAGCAGAGTTGCTAATGTTGCTGCTTCAAAAGTAGCATGACAAGAACCAGAGAAGGTGAAAGAACTGTATCAGTTAAAAAAGGAGCACAAAACTCAAAATTTGGATAGAAATAAAAATTAAAACAAATGGTTTGACAAAAATGTTAACATTTTCATTTAATCACATCAGAGAACTGAAATAATTAACAACTCTCTCTCTCTCTCTCTCTCTCTCTCTCTCTCTCTCTCTCTCTCTCTCTCTCTCTCTCTCTCTCTCTCTCTCTGTGTGTGTGTGTGTGTGTGTGTGTGTGTGTGTGTGTGTGTGTGTGTGTGTGTGTCACTTTTAGTAAGGCAATGGTTGTCCCCTTGTCAATACCAGTGATGTCTCCAATGGAGAGAATGAATTCACCAGAGGGAAAGTATCTTGAGTGAGTGTCAATAGTAGCTGGTTCATTGGTGGAACAGCCATTTCTTAAAGAAGGAAAAGAATGACAAGAGGCAATTTTGACAGAGAAATTTAGACATAGCTTGCCACCCACTCCTTCCACTAATTAGATTGTGTAGGTTCAATAACAAGTCTTGTTAGCTGAATGATGAGTAACTGTGCCTTTATTATACAGATATCTATCATGATAAATTTTGATTTGCTTGTGTAGGTAATACTGAGAGATACAGAAGCTATATTGTGCAGCTTTTTTAAAAAAAGCAAAAAGTACCTGCTGACTTTACTGTTAATGTTACTGTGTTAAAGTTGGTTTGAGTAAACACAATTAATTTACATGTTAATGGGAATAATGCTAGATGTGAGACAAATTTGTTGCTGAGTAGTATTAAGACTTGTGGTACCAATATTTCCACTAAAAGGTGGAAAGTAGTTGTCCCAAAAGGAGGCAAGTTAAAAATACTTTGTGCCCTAGATGTGGCTCGGGGAACTCTGGACATTATTGTACCATCAAACTTTTCATTACATTAGAAATCATAATGTTGTCTAATACAAAAGGGTGTTAATGTAATTACTGCCAAAGATTTTTATGCATTTTGATTTTATTAGTTCTAATATTGCAGCAGTTGTAACACGCACCAAATAAATGAGACTATTTTGGCAAGTATTATCATTGTTTTGCACCTAGTTTATATAAATAACGCAATATATCATTCATGAGGTACAGATATCAAATATTATTACAGATAAACAGTATATGCCGTCAGTCATTTGCTACAGTTTCTCACATAAGAGATCGAAAAGACGAATTCAGTTGTCGTTCAACAAACAAAATAAAGATGCAAATTTGGAATTGTCATTTTCTTCAAAGTAGTTGGAGTGATCTCACTTCCATTTTGTTCCTCATTCTAACCAATAATTCTGCCCAAGTATTGTCTCTGGCTGATTCTATCACTATTCCTGCCATTGTCAAAACTTTCTCCAGTTAAACACACTAACCTGGTTCTTAATTGCTGGTTAATTATCTTGCAGTTTTAGTCAGTTTAGTTGGTATTGTGGGTTGGTAAACAGCATTTCCTGTGTTATTCCAAGAACAGAGCTTAACTGACTGCTGATGAGTTTGTACAATTGGCAGTCACTGAACTAAGGATTGTGTATGCGACAGGGTGTTGAGTGCATGTTAAAATTTCACTTCCCCTTAATTTTACAATAACAGTTAATACATATTTTGCTGCAAGTCTGTGTCTCTTAGAGTTTTTAAGCTGATGTTTTTCTGTTAAAGGTGAATCAATGGATATTGATGGTATGGTAGCATTATTGGAATACAGGGATATAGATGGAGAAAGTGTCCCAGTTATGATGTTTTTTAAACACGGTTTGGATGAAGAAAAGTTTTAAATATTAATCAAAAAGGTAAGTTTCTTGTAGATTCTCTCATTAAGCTTTTATATATGTTAAGTATGAAAATGTGGCAATACCTTCCAGGTGCTTTGTGGGGATTTTAGCAAATGTGGAAACAGTTTTTTGAGTCATTCTCATTGGTAGCAGCATTGAAATTAAGTGCTTCCACCATTTACACATAAATTTCATATAGTATACCTTGACCAATGCAAAACATTCCTGCAAATATGAAATACTGAAGAGGACTGATCATACAAAACATAAATGACTTCACTATCTTCACAATTTGTGACAAGTTCATTATAAGAGGAAGGTTTCTCTCTTTAACAGGAAAATTCTCTGTAGAATATAGAGAACTGGATAAGCTGGTGTACTGTTGATCTGGGAGAAAGATTACTAGTGGCTTAACTCCCCACATAATAGTTCTTTATTCACTACAGACAATATGTGCTACATATTTTCCTCTGTATGTTTACCGTATTTACTCGAATCTAAGCCACACTTTTTCTGGTTTTTGTAGTCCAAAAAACCGCCTGCGGCTTAGAATCGAGTGCAAAATAAGTGTAAATTCTGAAAAATGTTGGTAGGTGTCGCCACAACTAACTTCTGCTGTCATATATACGTTGCGCTACACAGGTATGCTTAGCAGGCACAAAGATAAGTACTGGCGCCAAAATCTCTGCGTCAGTAAATTAATTTAAAGGTAGAGAATGAAGAAGAATGTAAACATTATGCCATGCATTATTTCGTGTTTGCTGCTATTTCATTTAAATCCTGTCTGCCTAATAAACTACGAAACTAGAACAGCAAACGCGGAAAAATACATATAATGTCATGTTTATATTCGTGATAGTGATAGTCAGAAACTAAGCACGGCAACTGACTAGATTTTTAAATCTAAGATGACCCTAATTTCTGTGCAGAATGTAGTCTGCAAAGATTTTCAAACGGAGAAAGTTTCGTTAAACCCTCGTTCAGAAAATCTTCTATCATTTGGTTCTTGTTGATCATTATCAAAGAAAGCAGCAGTGTAAGTAAGAACAAATAGCAGACTCTCGCCATTGTTTCGCTTATGAGACAATTCCTCTTTTTTTTTTAAATTGTAAGCTGCGGTAGCGCGCACAAAAGCAAGCCTTGCCGCACGCGGCGACAGGTCGTAAACACGCATTATCAGAATGTGACAAACAATGCATGACACAGTACAATAATGCATTTTCATCTTAGTGACATAAACACATATAACAAAGAGAACGGCACTTACCAGATCAAAGCAAAATAAGCAATCGATTCAAACCAGACGAAGCACACGAAAAAGGAAGGGTACCCGTATAAATACGGACGGAGAGCCTGACACATAGCAATGGCTACCTGGTAACTGTTAAGCTTAAGATTCGAACCAAACTACTGTAGCTGTATCTTCATCCATTCGACCTCAATTGTGTTTCATGTTACAGTGGACCAACTGTTTTTTGATTTGGAGGGGGTCTAAAACTTTTTTCTCACCTTGAATTTAGAGTCTCAAATTTCAGGAGCGGATTAGATTCGGGAAATTTTTCTTCTTTGATTTAGTCTCATTTTTCGGGCGCATATAAAAAAAAATAAAGATTATTCTTTCCGTGCTTTGAAGTGACAGTCTCATTTGGCATCACCTGTGTAGAGATCTGCACAGTTGTATCCACAGTACTACAATCCGTGAGACAAATGATGGATATTGACAGTTTAAATGGCCAGGTGGCAATGTTGTTAGATGGGGCTTACAGCACCTCAAAACCAGTTGCTACTACTAGAATTCTGTAGTGTCAAAAACAAAAAGCTTGGCAACATGTAGGTTCCATTTGCATGCATGAATTTATTTACTTTTAGTAGTTTATATATAAACTCAAAAAATTAAAAACTATTTAGTATCTAGTATGCTGAAATAAGGTGTCATAATACACAATATTATGAGAAGGGAAGTTGCTACTCACCATATAGTGGAGATGCTGAGCCGCAGATAGGCACAACAAGACTCGTACAATTAAGGTTTTTGGCTCTGTGGTTTCAGTTGGTTGCTATATGGTAAGTAGCAACTTTCCTTTTCATAATATTGTTACATTCCAGCCTGGATTTTCCATTGTTTGATTTGTTATAATTCACAATAGAAATGTAAGATTTATGTAATATTTGAATTAACTAGTTAGAACTGAGACCTGGCAACAGTTGTCACGAATTTATTGGAAGCACTTTTTATGTATTTGTTAAACAGAAGATGGTGAAATTAAAAACATAAAATTTTTAGAGTTTGCAAATAAAAATTTTCAGGGGTGATAATGACAAGATATGTGTTGGTAACATACAAGTAACCATTAGAAAGTGAAAAATGTACAGTACTTTACTGGTTGTTTCCTTAACTAGCCTTGTTAGGCAGATATCACTTATACACGGATTATAAATTTTAAGACAAGTTGTGACTATTTTATTTCTGGTGGTACATAAGAAAGTAGTTCTAATGGTAGAGGAAAGCCGAACAGCCTTGTTACTTCATTTTGGTTTTCTTCATGGCCAGTGTTCTTACACCTGATACTAGTTGTTTCACCTAAACATTGGAAACTTGGGTTGGAATATCAACAGTTTTAGGGAAAGTATAGATTTGTACTCGTGGAAAATGACATGTTGTGTTGCAGACAGGAACAATGAAAAAACTGTTACACATCATAGCTTTCATCCAAAGCCTTCTTCAGCAAGGAAAACATTTGCCCAAGCAACCACACCTCATGCACAGATGACCATCACCACTGTCAGCTCTAACTGGAAACGTATGGTCAGAGCTGCTAGTGGCAGTAGTAATCTGTGCATGAGGTGTGCTTGCTGCTTGTTTGTGTGAATGTGTTTCCTTTGCTGAAAGTTTTGGCTGAAAGCTGTAATGTGAAAGTCTTTTTGGTGTGCCTGTTCCTAACTCAATGTCATCTTTATGATGATTAGCAGTCTGTCCTTTTCCTAAGATTATTTTTCATCTGTCATTCCTGGCAAATGGGTGACTGTAGGTGAGTGATGTGAGGGCAACAGCCTTTATCTTTTAGGAGTTGTCTTCAGAATGTTGTTCCTCTTGATGACTTAACAAATGATACAGTTCTTAGTTTGAAATCAGGGTACTGCAGGACAGTCTTCCTTGGAGCGTTATTATTAATTCAATCTTGTACTGAATACAGATATTTGCAGTTCCTAAATCTGTGAAGTACAAGAATAGTTTTTACAGTTAACTTTCTAGTTCTCTTGCAGATCTTGTAAACTCGTGTTTGTGGTAATTGATGGAAAGTCATCAAATAAAGCAAGTGACTTCTGGTGTTCCTTAGCTATATAAGTGATTTGGGAGACAATCTGGGCAGCTGTCTTCAGTTGTTTGCAGATGAGGCTGTCGTTTATCGACTGTCATCAGAAGATCAAAACTAATTGCGAAAGATTTAGAAATGATATCTGAATGGTGTGAAAATTGGCAGTTGACCCTAAATAACGAAAAGCGTGAGATCATCCACATGAGTACTAAAAGGAGTGAGTGTCCACGAGTGCTAAAAGGAATTCATTAAACTTTGGTTACACAATAAATCATTCAAATCTAAAGGCCATAAATTCAACTAAATATCTAGGAATTACAATTATGAACAACTTCAATTGGAAGGAACACACAAATGTTGTGGGGCAGGCTAACCAAAGACTTTTATTGGAAGGACACTTACAAAATTTAACAGATCTACTAAGGAGACTGCCTACACTACACTTGTCCATCCTTTTTTAGAATACTACTGCACAGTGTGGGATCCCCATCAGATAGGACTGACGGTACATCGAAAAAGTTCAAAGAAGGGCAAGATGTTTCGTATTATTGTGAAATATGGGAGTGTCACTGAAATGATACAGGAATTGGGCTGGATATCATTAAAAGAAAGGAGTTTTTCATTTCGACGGAATGTTCTCACGAAATTCCAATCACTAACTTTCTCCTCCGAATGCGAAAATATTTTGTTGTTACCAACCTACTTGGGGGGAAAAGGTCACCACGATAAAATAAGGGAAATTGGAGCTTGTACGGAACGATAAAGGTGTTAGTTTTTTCCGTGTGCAATATGAGATTGGAATAACAGAGAATTCTGAAGGTGGTTCAATGAATCCCCTGTCAGGCCCTTAAATGTAATTTGCGGAGTATTGATGTAGATTTAGATTTTTGTTGTAGCAACCAGTTACAGCTGGACAAGGAACCTAGCTGTATCTGGAACTTTCCATCTTTCACATTGATCCATAGGCTGCTACCCAGGCTTGGTCAATGCAGTTATGGCTGGCTTTTGGTCATAACATTTTTGCTGTAGAAATGAGTCTTCTTACTCTCTGCTCAAGATAAATTTCCTTGATTTTCAAGAATCTTCAGAGATGAACTTCTCTGGGTATTCACAATTTCACCATTGTTCCAGAAAATGATTGAGATTACAAATAAGAATGATGCCATTTAGTAAGTTACAAATTTATTAAAAATTAGCAAAGATAATCACCACAGGCATCTAGGAACCAATGCTCAAAATTGTGGCACTAAATCGCAGTGTCCATTACTGTGGACATTTTTATTTTGTAACCATAATCAAAGAAACTTGCAGTACTGCCACATCTTAAGACACAGCAAAGCCTTTAACCCGACCTGGTGCAGATCCCAGACGCACTCGAACAGTACCCAAGCATAGGCTGCACTAGTGTCCTGTATGCTGTCTCCTTTACCTATGAACCACACTTCCCCAAAACACTCTGCATGAAGTTTTGAAAAATACGCAGTGGTGTACTCACCTGATATGGTAATAAGTATTAAACAAAGCTGCCAAATGATTGTTGAAATTTTCATGTATGCAAAGGTAAATCACCAAATCTTTGGTGACAAATATTGAAAATTGCATTGTTTGAGCTCAGGTAGCTGTATCTACCCCCTTAAGTTATATAGAGAGAGCCACTATGACGATTGGTCAATGGCATGGTACCATGCTAAATTCATGACTATTTTGCAGTTACACTAATCGAAAAAAACCACTTGCATAAACTGATTTCTTGTATTTTTGTCTATGCTGCTCTCTCCCAAGTGCATAATTATTTTTTCTGTGCAGCCTTCACTTCCATTTAGGCTGCTTCTATTGAGTCAGTGTTCATGACAATTTTTGAGCCGGTTTAACTACTTGACAGATTCTACAAGGACATTCTCATCTTCAAAGATGATGAATATTGTGGTTGCAGCAATGTAATATGCACCCATTCCTCATCGAAATTACACTAGTATGGAAGGAACCAAATGAGTTCATGCCTATTCTTGAGCAGTCTTGTAGATTGTTTGCTGGAAATCGTGGTTTTTTTTCCCCCAGTCTCAAGTGATTCAGCTTGCTTCAAATCTTGTTTTCTCAACAACTGAATGTTTTTCTTGTTGCCAAAGTTTGTCATGAACTGACTGATACAGGGCATAATCAATAACAACCATTGAGGGTCTTGTCAGATTTGTCACTAGTGATGTCTTCAACCACTTCTGAAAAACTACACTACTTATCTTTTTGTGATAATCATATGTCTTCTTCTGACTGAAACATAACAGGCACTTTGGCATAAAACTGTCTGATGTGCATATGTGTAAAATAATACACCATCCTTTTCCAACAGGCACTGACATTGTCGCATAGAGCCTTTCATCACTCCAGCCTGTGTGTAATGAAGGGCTGGTATTAACACAGGTTTCATCTAGCCACATTGTACTTCACAGCACCTGTGATCCTGTGCAGAATTCTGCACTGCCATGCAACAGCTGTCTTGTTACATTTTAAATGCTAAACGGAGTTGCTGAAGCCTGTCTTTGAGTACCGTAAGCAATAAAAATTTGCTGCTAACTGACACAAGCAATTTAGTGTGGGATGTTACCTTCTGTTGTAAGACAACTGGCTTTTTGAAAATTGTCCAAATTTGTCACTTGGTTCTTTCTCAGCCACTTTTTTCATGGTTCCTGCAGCCTTGTGCCACTTGTGTTTTATAGTTCTTTCTCTATTGTTACAATAATGTTATGTTTACTTTCAAAACTGTTGCCAGTCCTCTTAAAAATGTAACTAACAGGAACTGGCTCATCTTTTTAGTTTTTTCTTAAAGTTGTCCCTCACTGAACATATGAATTTGCTGGTGTTGCTAAGTAGCATGCTATTCTTCCACTGTTTAACTTCACAATAAGTTTTTACCATTCTTCCCACTGGATATGGTTTTATATAAGATGCAAATGCTAACTCCTCAAGCAGTCTCATTGGCTAGCTTCCTTTGGCAGCTTAACAGAAAGATGATGCTACTGAGCTGTCACTGTCACACACTCATTTTGGACTAGTCATTATGTGGTTAAAAGTCTGAGCTGATGCAATATGCACAGCTTACTATACATTAAAAGAACTGTGTCAAAATTAAGGTTGCCATTGATTTGCGTTATATGCTTACAGAAATGTGATATAAAATTGGCGAATCAGTCCTCTCAAATGTTTAGTATTATATATTGCTACCTAAGAGCAGGACATTAATTACCTGTGATACAGTGGGTGATTTTCAGATTTTTCCATGAATATTCACAGAACATTTTTGTTGATTAGAACAGTTATAAGGATGCAATTATAGGAATATAACAAGAGAACCAAAATCTTAACTTCAGATTTGATTTTTAATTGACATAAAATTGAAATGACGTAGTAAATGTGGAAAATCAAAATGTTATAAAAGTAGAATAAACTTGTCAATAAATTTTCCGAGTGTTGTATATCTTAAAGCAAAATCCCATACACAAGCCTAGGAGTGTGGTTACAAAATTGCTGCCGTGAAAATGTATGTACGAGTGGGATAGAAGGTGTAAAAGAACAGAGCAGAAATTGTCCTATATCATGGTGGGCCCCACAAAATTAAGAGCTGAACGCATACATCTGTATCACCTGTGGCTGGAAGGTTAATTTATGGTGAATTAACACATGAAGTATATTGTAAACAGAGTGTAAGACACTAGAAACATACTCTTTATGACTTTGTAATATGAAGGAAATGTTCAGAGAAATTTATTACTTACAGAATGTCACTGTAACAAGCTAATTTGTGTAGACATGATTCTTTAGTTTATGGAATGTAAATTACATGAACCAGAAGAAAATTTAGACCAATTGCAAACCTATTTGCCAGAGCTCAAGTGACTTATGGGTTAACATGTGAACTGTGCTGCTAGGGAAGGAAAATGTTAAAATGTAAGATTTTTAGGAAGTTGTCAGAATCCTAACTGCTTTGTGCTGCAGATTTAAAAAATGAATAACTCTGTTCAACTAATGCAAATTAGTCCACAGTAACAATTTGTGGGTGTCACATAATCTGCCTTTTTGTGCTTTAAACTTTGTGTATATTAAAGATTTGCTGTGAGATTTAAAAATTGGCTAAACATGTTTATTAGTCCACTTTACTGCCATCTTAAGTTTAGATTTTGTTGACTAGTATCTGTTAACTGATATTCAGGGACCTTCAGCAATGACACTTCAGTTATGGGCAGATTGGCTGTTCTAATGTTGTGTAGATTTATGTCAGCTAATTGGAGAATATTGCTATATTTTATTATGCTGGTAAAACTTGTTTGATCAATAAATGTTTAAATTTAAAAGTGCAATTTGTGATTTCTGTTTCAGGTGAAGACTGGTGAATGTGATCTTCATACATTATGGATCCTGATATTCAGATTTGTTAAAACCCTAATTTTTTAAAAATGTGATGTTCCCTTCATTTGTGTTCCAAAACTTACTGTACATACTCAAGGGCCTACCCTGTGCTTTTTGTATTTAATGTATGTTGGAAGATGAGAGAAGTATTTCCATGTTATTTGTAATATTGTTTTGAAACAGTGCTTAATACACAGCTGCATTTCAGAGAAAAGTTGTCAGTAAAAATTTAAAAATCTTATTACATGAAAAATAATTTTCATCATGTGTGTGTGTGTTCAGTGAAATACAAGAACCTTTCGTGTGTGTGTGTGTGTGTGTGTGTGTGTGTGTGTGTGTGTGTGTGTGTGTGTTACACTAGCTTTGTCTGTTATTGTGAAGATGAAATTATTAAAAAGTAGATATTTGCCAAATTTTAAAGTTAGATTTAACTGTTTCGGTCAAGTGAAGTATACAATTTCATATTGGAACACAATGTACCATTTTGCTGGAGAACTGGAATTTATTCCAGCTGCCAAGGTAATTTTCTATTAGCACTTTGAGAAAGTTTTTAATTTAGCATTTTATATATCATGTTGCCATCACTTTATAAGTGATTTAAGTAAATGTAAGTACATACAGAGTACACAATAACATGATCAAAGATGTAAAATACAGATTTCTAGAAAGACCTGTGATGGAGATAGTGTGTACTGGAATAAGTTGGAAAAAGGTTTGTCTGGCATAATCTCAACAAGACAGTGGTTTTATTGATATACTAGAGTGCATTTCCTTGTATGATCTGAAGTTGTCTAGTAATGTTAGAGATTGGTAATTCTTGATGGCGAGAAAGAAACCATTTAAAAAAAGTTTTATAGATTACCTCGTTTAATCAAAGTAAAACTGCACACTGGTTTCAGAGTGGCAGTCAGATCTTCTGATCAGATGATTTCCATAAGGAAATGACATTTAACACTTCACGTGGAAGTAGGGGAAGGAATGTTTCTTACTCAAGTACTTAAAAAGCAATTCTTCTTGGAAAACTCTGGAGAAGTGTTAAATTTATTAACATATATGATATGCAACATACTGCTCGTGTAACTCCTTAGGACTGACTAGTAAATTTCCTAGGTGCCCAATATATGCATGTGGCACAAAAGTCTGGTCCATTCAATATGTGGCTTCAATTAATCACATTCTGTGTTGATTACTGGAATATTTACCCAAATGTGTATTTAAAGCGGTTTTGGCTGATAAGGTAAGTGACATCCTAGAGAAACTGAATACAACATTGTAATAGTTGTATATTTATGGGAAAACTTCCAGTATTGGGGAAGGTAAGAGTGATTGTTCTGTTTTGTTTGATTAGTTTGTAGCTGTGAGAGCAGTGAATTTGTGAAAGCTAGAACAGTTTTCCTTCCAAAATTACGGGGGCTCAGTTGGGATGGATAAACTTAAATTTTGCTGTCTTCAAGATACAGAATCTTGTAGCACAATTTTGCCTGTGGTGACTTGTGCAATTTGGATCTGGTGAGCATTTACTAGTGTAAGGTCTACCTACACATTCATTTTAAGGTTTGTTTGGGTGCTTTTGGAATATCTGCAGCAAAGCAAATTGATAAAATAGAGGGACTCTGCGTCAAGTCAGGGTAGCTGTTGGAAACCTGTGAAGCATAAAGGATGCCATTAAAATGTTAGAGTTCATTTATTCTCATTGGTTTTAAGCCTTCACCCTTCAGCACCAGCTTCGGCCATTGCTATTCAACTGTTGGAGGTGACGTCCACCGTCAGCTCCGTGGTTGTGTGCCCAGGTGAGGTTTAGCGATTCCGATCCCAGTGCTGCTTCGGTTGCAGTGCTTGCCCAGCCTGAAGTGTGGTCTCAGGCTGGCTGCTGTAGTGTACTTGGTCCCAATCAGAATTGTATGATGACACATCAACAATATACATGGTGTCTGTAATCGTGTTACCAGTTAATCTCCTTCCTACCACTGGTAATTTTCAGCACCCAGAGACATGAGGGTGTTACAAAGGAATGTGGACCTCAAATAGGCCCTGTTGCTGGCTTCTGTATTGAAATACATGCTGTTGGCACCCTGCGATGTTTTAAGGACAGTCAGTTTCTCCATCAGTAGGCCACATCTTGAGTATGTCTTTGGCTAGTTTGTAGACTGTGATAGAGCATCTAGGACATAGTCACTACAGTATCATAATCTGTGATTTTATTGCTATTACTGTGCATGCCATCAAGCCTGTTAATAAGCTCGTGACAAGAGCTGGGGTGTTTTAACACTAGGACCAGCATTAGCAAACTACCTAGAAGGACTGGTACTGGTCATTTTGACAAATGAGGTTTCTCTTGTTTGTTTTCTGTTTAACTTAATTCCATACGGTGTCTTTATGGGTTTTGAGTTAGTAGTGGATTATGCTTGTCATACAAATGCATTATGCGTAAAAAATTTCTACAGAAAGTATATTTAGCTAAATAAGGATAAGACTACTTTGTAAATACAAAATCAATTGAAACTATTTAAACTTAAAAATGCAAATAAACACACAGTTTTGCAATGAAATTTTATCTGTATGTGTATTCAAAGCCCCAAACAAATCAAACATATATTTAGTATGAAAAATAAAGATAAATGGACACAAATTGCTGTAACAATAAGAAAATATTTTTTCTGGCCTTTTCAAAGCCCCCGTAGTTGTCAAACACTTTGCACACATCTACGGAACACTTCAGTACGTGGAACAGATAAGATATTTTTGCACTATATGTCAGGACTTGTGTACTGGTACCTTACTTATTTCTGTGGTCGTTTATATGAACAAGTCCATTCCTTGCTCATAGAGCCACAGAATGGTTCTGCTAATTTAAAAGGAAACATTTGCCAGCTAACTTTTCGTCCGAACTTCTGCTGAAGCTGGGTGTATACACAGAGAAGGAAAAAAAAAAGTTCCCAGGTGAAAGTGTGCTTTTCCATGTTAAGTGAAAGTATACTTTCCCTCGGGATCATAAACTTACCAGTGCTTTGAATGGTTAAAGTTTTATACATCGGCATAGAACCTCCTCCCCCCCCCCCCTTAGGAAATGAACTGCAGAAAAAATGGGTTTTGGAAAGATCTTTGATTTGCAGCAATGTGTACGCTGCTTATTGTCGTATTACGAAAATATGTAGTCTAATTCCAACAAACACAGAACTTTAGTTTCCAAAGCATTGAAATTGGGATAGCAATGTGCTCTTGTAAGCCAATCATAGTTCACCATGTGATCTTGCCAGTAGATAAGATATTAATTGCATTTACATGAGGCTCCCAAAACAGGATTTCATAAACTGATTTCCCAATTCCACAATCTATTTTTGCTCCCATGTGAACGCAGCTGGTATTCAAACATGCCTGGACTGTCCACTTTCGTCTTGTTTTTAAAAATTTTGGCTAATATTGGAGTGGCTTTTAATACAGTGAAGAATAAGTAGAAATATTAGACTGGAGCTGTTTACACCTCGTCTAATTGAAGAGCTATAGTGATTGTGCCGTCTAACTCACACTGTATCTGCTGTTTTACAGGTGCCATAGTTAACTGGGATAGCAAATTGCTTCAGACGTCAACATGTGAACATGACAGTGAAAAACGGTTCTCAAAATTTGGTTGTCATCTTTCAGAAGATGTCGCATGTGAACGTAGTAATTCAGAGCATAGGACACATGACGTAGTCAGCCTATGGCAACATCACCGTTAAGTAATGCAAAAACACAAAATTGAGGAGAGAATTTTTGATTGGAGTAAGAATTGGACGCAGGTGACGTAAAATTTTCCATAATAAGCTGTTTCGTTTGATGCAGCAAGGGTAGGGTGGCTATGCAACTTGCTTTGATGGTTATGCTTGGTAGCGCCTCTCTTGTTGTAGATAGAAACTTTCTCATGAATCCCTTCCTTGAATTTTATTCAT
Source organism: Schistocerca serialis cubense (assembly GCF_023864345.2). NCBI lineage: Eukaryota > Metazoa > Arthropoda > Insecta > Orthoptera > Acrididae > Schistocerca > Schistocerca serialis. The sequence goes on along the minus strand of NC_064639.1, from coordinate 720,022,246 downwards.
GAGAAATTTACAGGACTTTTTCACTGTGATACATATTGTCAGAAAATCATAAAGAATTGCAGTACAATAGTTTGCACATCATAATCGATGTAAAACAGGCTTTGACATTACATAAATTACATTTATCAAGTATAATAATTAGTGTATGAAATTTTAACATTTTTGTGAAAATTTTCTCTTGCATATTCATATAATATGGCCAAAATATATATATTTCCATTGTTGTCAGCCAGGATGGTGTAGAATTGCGTGATTGAGCAACTGAAGCTAAGGTCTACTGCAGAAAGTTTAAGTAGATCAGAAATGAGTGTCGCAGGTGTGACAAATGATAGTGATGCTCCACAGCAGAATAACCTTGACGACAATGTTTATAACTGACAAGACGATATCATGCATCTCTGAGCAACATACCACGCATGAATGAAACATTGGAGAGTGATTCAAATATGAATTTTGACAACACGTTACAAACACTTGTTCACAACACAAAGATTGACTTAGAAAATACAGCTGACGGAAATCATAGTAGTACAACTGAAGCACTACTATGGCAGTTATTATCCAACATAAATGTGAAATTTGATAATATAAACATGAAATTTGATGATATGAAACTCAATATGAACACAAATTTAAGTGATATGAATGCCAAATTGATAATTTGACACAGAATCTGAACATCAACACACAAGATATGAACATAAGTTACCAAAGATCTAAATACAATGAAGCAAGGAAAAAAAAGCAAGTATTTAAAAGGTTCTTCAAGACAGTCTCTCAAAAATTCAGACTTAGCCAAAAAATTTTGCACTGAAATTGATGGAAAAATTGAATGATATGAAACAGGTAAAGCATGAAGTACTTTCTGAAGTTAACAGTAACATTAGAGTTAAAACAGAAGGTAGATTCTTTTAACAACCATCATCTAGCAAAGCAAGAGTTCAATCACAGATGCAAACACAAACATTTAGGTCACGCAAAACCAGTTTTTAACAAAGTAAATAGACTACGAAGGTGTACCTCTAACTGTAGAAGAGCTTACTTTAAGGGTGGCAACATTAGAAGTTGACTCAGCATGTGCTAAGGAGAGTGATATTATTAATCAAGCTGAAGCAAGTAAGTTATCTAAGGGTAATACCATTGCAAAGAAGTTGGCAACCGATTGAAAGTTATACACAGATGTAGTAGAAAAGGCTATACAGAAAAAGAAAATGAAATAGTGAGCAAGGTAAACATTGATCTACAATTTTTTAGAAATTATTACCGGATCTCAAAATATGCATATAAATAGTACACAGGTGACAGTGAACAAACCACAGCCTGTTGGCATTTATCCACAAATTGTAGTGTGTTCCACAGCAGGTACCAGTAATAGTTGGAGTGCTAAATGTAAACATACCCACGACTTCATTACCTGAACAATTACCAACCGGAATTACGGGTAACTTCAATAACATAAATACAAGTGAAAATGCCATGTCTCAACTATTTTTGCAGAAAAGGTTTGCTGAGACATTGACAGTTTCCTACATTCACTACCAAAGGTAAAAGAATGAATCCTGTAGTATTTATCAGTGCTCTTTGTCATGTATCTCCACGCAACTGGATGGAAGCACAGAAAATAAGATTTGTTGTGGGATATACGCAAGGTGACCTTTTATGGGCAAATGAAGTTGCCAAATGTTGCAGCACTTATATCCAATTTGAACGAGCTTTCCTCAACAAATACTGGTCTGAGGCGGTGCAGGAAATACTCGTACAAAAGGTTTTCAACCACACTCCTTTCAATGTCAAATGCGGTAGCCTCTGTGTGTACTTTGAAAAATACCTGAACAAGACATGCTACCGGATGAACCCAATAGCACAGGTAGATGTGTTAAAAATTTTGAAAAGCCATGTACCGTCGCACATGACAGAAAAATTAGTCATAATGCCAGAGCATGACACTGAATATTTTCTATCTGTGCTTGATTCTGTCAACTTAATCTATGAGGAAAGACCTGTACCCAATAGAGCAACAGAAAATCAGGCACAATGACAACATAGTTATGCAAATCAGTCAGTAAAACATGATCTAAAAACACAGCAAAGTTACATACCCAGAGGTAATGAGTATGGTAACAGGAATGGAAAAAAAACGAATGATTTACAAGAAATTTTCAAAACAGGGTTCAATGCACAAGCAAATTACAGTTCACCATCACAAGGCTCTATGCCGAACATGAATAGAAACAGTCAGCTGCAGCAGTGACCGATGCACGGCAACAATGCCATGCTTTAAGCTGTACTGCGGCCGACCTTTCGGCAGAAAAATAACTGCACAGCAGCTAACGATACAAATTGGCGAAGTACACACACACAGTGCAACTAACTGAAATTACTCATAAAGTAATGAATTAAGTCGCACTACATCATTGGAAAACATCAACTGGTCATAGTTAAGCCCCCAGGCTTTTGACCTCTCAGGGAGTGGGGGCAAAGCAAAACTACAAGCATGTTCGATAAGGTTTGACAAACAAGGTGACATCAAGGATGAATTTGTAACAGCCAGTTTTAAAAAGTGTCTAGTTTTGGAAAGGAGCAAGTCAAATTTTCAGGACATGTTGTCAGAACAAGGTGTATTACCTGATCTGAAAAAACTTGATGCCATACTCAAGTTGTTCAGCACCAAGGAATAAAAAACGAATAAAAGCTTTTTTTAGGACTAGCATCCTTTTTTTGTAAATTAGTACCACAGCAACTGATGGACAGTGATGCATTGCTGAACTTGTTATGAAAAAATAGGCTTTGGTTTTGGGAGGATAAGTGTCAAGAGGACTTTAATAACGTGAAGCAGGCATTAGTCGATGCAAGCATTCTTAGCCACCCTGACATATCCAAGGATTATTGTCTATGCACAGATGCCTCATCTCAAGTGCTGGGGGCATGCCTGTTCCAGATGTGACAGGGAGAAGGTAAGGAAGTATCCAAGGTCATCAGTTTTGCTAGTCACATGTTATCTGAAGCAGAAAGATCTTACTCTGCATCAGAATTGGAAAGTTTAGCCATAATATGGCATTTACAAAGTTTGAATATTTTTTGTGGGGCAAGAATACCGAAGTTTACTGTGACCATCAGTCACTGTCATTTCTTTTAACATGTAAACCACTGAATCACAGATTAGCTAGGAGGTGCCTATATTTACAAGAATTCAGTTTCAAAGTCATTTATATAAAAGGAAGTCAAAATGTTATTGCAGATGCCTGCTCTAGGTTACCATGAGGTTTAGAGGAATTTGGTGAAGTAACGGAGCAAGATGCAGAAATCATGACATTATTAAAGCAAGGTACAACACAACAGTCTGATCACCATAAGTTTTGTAAGCAAATGAAAATTATTCAACAGCAAGATCACAGATTGAGGAAAGTCATGCAAAATCTTAAGCAGGATGATGGTGGAAAGGTAAGTAAATGGCATCAGGAGTACAAGGGCATTTTGTTTCATAGGAAACATGAAAAATCTGATCAATGATTTGTGTGTATTCCTAAAGATTATATTGATGAATTTATAAGACACACACATGAAGTATGGGGACATTATGGAGTAGGCAAATGTACTGAAAAAAATTGCAACATTTTCTTATTTTCCAAATTTTGGGAAGATGAGTCCTACAGGTAGTAAGGAAGTGTGCAATATGTCCACTGTGTCAAAATATACTGATTTACACCCAATACTCAATAAAATCCTTCTAGATATAGTATCTCTGGACATGCCATTAAAAATGCAACAGCCATAAATAAATATCAGAAAAAGAATTGAGGGGGGACTATTTGAGAAGAGTATGTAAACCACAGGGAGTTCTAACTGATAATGCTTCATATTTCGTTGGGCAAAAGTGGAAACAACTTATGATCTCAAAGGGCATAAAGCATATATTAGTAAGCCTTTTTCACTCAGAAGCAAGCCCAGTAGAATGAGTCTTTAAAGAATTTAACCAGTTTATTGAGACATACAACCCCTCACAAACACACCCGATGGGTAGAGTACGTAACTCCCTTCATGTAAGTTGTCGATTACCTTCCACATTCTTCAAAAGGTTTCATACCTAATGAATTGTTCCTGACAAAACAAACGAATGAGTTGGAGTCACCCATACCAAAGGTACCGACTATAGAAATGACGCTACGAGACAAAACCAAACAAGCCATGGTTACACTAGAAAACAGGGCCGGGTATAGAAAGAAAATTTATAATAAGAAACTGAAATGTGTTACACAGTTTTTTGAAGGGCAATGAGTCCACTCATGGATGCATCCTAAATTGACAAAAATTGGCAAACTGAATAAGAATTGGCAATTACTCTATTCAGGACTGTATGTAATTTCCAAAATACCATTCCCTGGTGTGTACAGGTTAGTTTATGAGAAAACAGGAAGCGACAAGGGTCTTCACCCCCACAAAGACATAAAAGCTTTTATAGAATGAGGAAGCTAGGTAGCATTTTTTCTTTCTATCACAAGATAATTGTACATAGTGTACATAACTCTTAGTCTAATTTTTCGTTTGGAGAGTATTTTAAGATAAGTAATGTGTATAGGTATAAGTAATTCTTCTGATTTGTACACATAAGCATAAAATTAACAGCAATGAGAAGTGACACACCACTTCATGCAAAGCGAAAGTATAAACGAAATTAGCTTATGGCTCAGCTGTCCGTGCTCTACAATACACACTGACGTCAGCAGTAGGAGAGAACGCATTGACCTGTGCGCATGCGCGACAGGCTGACAGAAGGCTCAACCAAATAGGAATGCGATATATGCAAGTACTTAACTTAAATTTAAAGTAAACGGAAATATTATGCAAGTACATCTACTGTCTAAGAACTAAGGAATCTGTTGATATGTTTACACAGAGATTTAACTAAATACTAAGCTATATACAACGTATTCACAGGTGAAAAGAAGTATTATGAAAAACTAAGTGAGACTTGTAAGCTAAGGACTAATGACAAAATACTGTGAGAAATGTCAAATAATTTTCTTTGCAGAGTAAATGATCATAATGGGTAACAGAATAAACGAATGTCTATGAATTTAAACAAAGTATGGAAATATCTGCAGACATATGCAATGACTAAATGTATCAGTGGCCACTGAACTACAAAAAGCAATTAGTTTAAGTTTTTTCTTTCACCAAGCAGTGCTTCGTCCTGGTGCAGAAGAAGAGAATTATGTCAAGTAGCAGGTACCAAATGAAGAAACGGGCCGCACTTCGAGTGAACAATTTAGATTTGATGATAATTATGCAAAAGTCATAAGGCACATGAAAAATGAAGTATGCATCATTGCAGTGTATCTCCATGACAATTATCAGTATCAATTCCCTGCAGAGTACACACAAACATTTAAGCATGTGATTTTATAAAAACCAATTAATTTTATTGTGTCACATGAAAGCTTGAATAATATTTCCAGGTATTCGAGAAAAATAAGTCTACAACTGTAAAAACAACATATTTCACATTAAGCTGCACATGAACTGAAGCAAACAGCACTAACACATGGAAGAAACAACATGATACTACATGAATCATTACACATTATTTCAATGAAACAAAAGTTCCTTGGCAACTAGTCCATCATTGTATGAGTAACATTTCCTCACAAATCCTTGAACCAGATGAGTATTTCCTTTATTCCCTCCCAAACAAGGAGGCGGCGCCTAGTGTAGTTAGGCCAGCAACGCGCAATCTTTTAGTCCTATTTTCGGTGTTTTTCTCTCTCCTCTACATAAGTAAGAAATGAGCTTCCATAAATGATAAAAGCCTATCTATTAAATGAAGCATAAATGTATCATATGCTTGTATTGTGTCATAATAATGTGATATGTAATTAATTTGTACATGTGATGTGAAGGAAGAGAAGTTGAAACTAACAAACTGTAGTAACAGAACCCAGTTAATGAAAATTTATCGACGGTTTTTAAAACTTAAGAAATCTATGTTCATACTATAAGCGATGGATGGAATGTCAGCCATAGGCATAAGCTATTATTATGTTATGTATATTGTTGTAACTCAATACTTGTATGAATTTTCATTGGAAACCAAACTCCATATGAAGAAATGAACTTTAAGGACAAGCAATTTATACTATGTTTTAGATGGCTATATGTATCTTTCAACAAGTGGTTGGTCAAGTGTGGTGACATGAACATGCGTGTGCAATGAAATAATTTCTGAGTATCGTGGCACACAACGCTTGAGACTTAACAAGTGAACTATGGTTTTCGGAGCAGGTACTTATCTCATCAATGGATGCTGTTGGTCGGAGTTCTCTCCACTGAAAATGGGAGTACAATGGGTAATAATGACACCCAGGCCGTAAAAATGGAGATCTTCTGCCACAGCATCGGATTTTGAACAATAAACACATACTCACTGCACGCAGAATGAAGACAAATGCCACGGCAATTCTTTGACATGTGACACTCAGGTGAAAATGTGACACTCAATGTGAAATGAACACTAAGAAAGTGAGTGCATGCATGTGTGATGGTAGCATCTAGCATGTCGACTGTTAGTGTCTAGCTCTTAGCCACAAAATCGGCCAGAGCATCAGCATGAAACCCGGCAGTGAGAATGAAGCAAACTCAACATTATTGTTAGCACACTAAATTCAAACCTGGAATGGACTATCATATTATGTATATAATCTTTTAATTTCTTATAGGTGCAGTGTTGGGGCAGAATGTCCGACACGTGTACAGAAAACTGACACATACCGATTTATATCTAAACACGCATAGTTTTCACCACCCAGAGCTATGCGGAATACCTTGGTACACAGAGCAAGGACTATTTCGGACAAGGATCATCTCGGCTCCGAGATTAACCATCTGACTATGGTATACAGAAAAAATGGATATTCTGATTGTGATATCAGATCTACTCTGGCGAAAAAACCTAGGAAGGACATTGTTCGAACAGATCGAGAGGACCAACACACCGCGCAGCTACCATTCTGTGGTGCAACAACCAGCAAGATTGGCAGAGTCCTGAGCCAGCAGGGAATCAGACCAGTCTTCTGGCCACCGAGAAAAATTAATGAAATGCTGTGACCCATGAAAGATAATCTCAGCCTGAGAGTACCAGGAATTTACAGCATTCCTTGCGAGTGTGGCAAAAATTATGTGGGTCGGTCTATAAGAACTGTTGCTGATTGCTGTGTGGAACATCAGCGTCACCTAAAATACAGGTACCTAGAAAAATCAGCAGTGGCTGAGCACAGTTTGTTAAATAAACATAAGATTTTATTCGATGAAACAAGACTACTTGCTCACACTTCAAACTATTGGGACTCTGTAGTCAGGGGAGCAGTTGAAATTTGACTCTGTGAAAATAATTTCAACAGAGACTCCAGTTATGCACTCAGCAATGCATGGAAGCGTACAATTGATAAAGAAAGAGCGCAGAGGGAGACTTCTTACATTCCTCGCAGTTATCCGTCTGTTGCGATGGATGGTGCTGTAAGCAACGCTGGATAAAGCGCGCAAACAAAATCTATGGACATAGAGGCCGCCACCGCCGTACGCGCCATTTTCACCATGACGTCATCCAGCCAATGAGAAGCTGTCCACTGCTCATAAAAGCAGAAGCCTCACTGGTCCACGATAATCAGTTTTACCCCTGACGAAGATGACAGAGGTAGTCATCAAAAGCTTGGGATTTTATCCAAATTTGATGCGGCAAGTAAAATGGGAACTTTTTATGCAAGGAGTCCGTCATGAAAGACTTTGTAGCCAGTTGTGGGTTTTGTTTAGAAAACTGGCGGATGCCAGGTTGAGATTCTTTGGGAGAGTCCTTAGAAAATGTAGTCCATTAACAAAGGAGGTGGCTTACAAAACACTCGTTTGACCTATACTTGAGTATTGCTCATCAGTGTGGGATCTGTACCAGGTCGGGTTGACAGAGGAGACAGAGAAGATCCAAAGAAGAGCGGCGCGTTTCGTCACAGGGTTATTTGGTAAGCGTGATAGCATTACGGAGATGTTTAGCAAACTCAAGTGGCAGACTCTGCAAGAGAGGCGCTCTGCATCATGGTGTAGCTTGCTGTCCAGGTTTCGAGAGGGTGTGTTTCTGGATGAGGTATCGAATATATTGTTTCCACCTACTTATACCTCCCGAGGACATCACGAATGTAAAATTAGAGAGAATCGAGCGCGCACGGAGGCTTTCCGGCAGTAGTTCTTTCCGCGAACCATACGCAACTGGAACAGGAAAGGGAGGTAATGACAGTGGTAAGTAAAGTGTCCTCCGCCACACACCGTTGGGTGGCTTGTGGAGTATAAATGTAGATGTAGATGTAGAAATTGTCCCATAGATATAGAGACCAGGAACAGTCATAAGGTCAAGGGCCTTGAACAGAGGTCTGCACGATTGTTTTTTTTTTTTTTTTTCTGCACCTGCCACGGCTCTAATGATTTTTTTCTGTAGCCTAAAGACTCTCTGTAAGTTTTGTTTTCTCTGATTCCCCAAAAAATTATATCATATCCAATCAGAGATACAAAATATGCATGATATACAACTTTTTTGACTGCAAATATTAGACTACTTAGGTGGTGACACATGGCATCTACATGGTTTGTCCATGATAAATTCTTGTTCAGTATTACACCTAGAAATTTTGTACAGTTTGTGGTGGCAAGGTGATTGTCCTCATATGGTATTTCTAGTATATTCTGTACAACTTGTTTTGTGAAAGTGAATGATTTGTGTCTTTGTTAGATTTAATTTCAGACCATTATTTCTCACCCAGGCCTCAATTTCAGCTAGAGACTGCTGAAGATGACTGATTAAATTTTCACTTTTCTTACAACAGACAATTGCTGTAGTCATCTGCATAAAGAAGAGTGTCTGAATTTATGTTAGTCGGCAGGTCATTTATATAATACAAGAACAATATTGGCCCAAGAATAGATCCTTGTGGCACACCTTATTCTGCATTTTTCCAACTTGAGAAGAATCTCTTACCATTTTCTTCAATTACTATTCTTTGTTTCCTCTTTAATAGGTAAGATGACATGCATCTCAGCAGATTTTCACTAAAGCCATGTGCTTGTTGCTTGCGAAGTTGCAATTTGTGATTTACTGTGTCAAAGGCTTTACTTAGGTCACAAAAGATGCCTGATACATTCATATTTTTATCTAGACTACTACTAATTTTTGTAATAAGCCCATTAAAGACTTGCACAGTGCAGTGTCCTCTTTGGAAACCATGCCGATTGTTCTGGATAGTATTATGCAGATTATTATAGTTAACTATCTGGTTACGTGCAGTTCTTTCAAGTATTTTGGAAAATATTGATAACAATGAGATTGGTCGATAATTACTCACTTCATTGTGCCTACCTTTTTTGCAAAAGGGTCCTATATCAGCATACTTCAATCTATTGGAAAACATCCTTCCTCAAAAGATTAATGGACAGAGGATGTGCAATACTATGGATGACCGCCTTTATTATTTTTGTAGGAATTTCATCCCAGTCTACAGAATTTAGATTCTTCAGGGACTTTATGATATTAGCTACTTCAGAATAGGATATATGGGTGAATTTAAATGTAGTGGGGTTAGATAAACTGGAAATCGGGTACATGTTTGGTGGTGAAAGTTCATCAGTTTTACATGGATGTACGAAGTGGCTGATAAACACTTAACAGATTTGTGTAGGATCCCAAACAGTCTCACCTTCAACCACCAGTTCAAGTTTCTGTTGTCTGCCTTTTTTGATACCTATTTCATTCTTTGCAATGGTCCATATTGCTTTAGGCTTATTTTTAGCATTTGAAATGTAGTTATTATTTGCCATTTTCTTGGCTTATCTGACAACTTTATCAAAGTTTTTCTTATATTGCCTTACATAATTTGAGAATTCTGGGTCTTGATTGACTTTTGTCCCCATATGAAGTCCTCTTCTCCTCATGCTTGAAATCTGAATACCCCTTGTTATCCATGAACACTTCTTAGGTGTGTCAGTTTTTATAGTTCTAAAAGGAAAGAATTCATTGAACACCATCAAGAATTTTCATTTACTGAGGACTTTGCAGTAAATGACCATGAGATGAGGCTGATTTTATTGATGAACATTTCTATACTTTCTTGTTTAAAATTTCTGATTTTCTTATTTGTGTGCTTTGGGCTATCACAGGGTAATGGCACTAAATAGAGCACTTTGGTCTGAGATCCCTAAGTATACATTTTTCTGTTACTCTGTAGTTTAAGCTGCTAGCAATGTTATCTATGCAGGATGCCAACAAAGCAGTTCTCCTTGTCATTTCCACAAAATTTAGAATAAAACCATATGTTTACATCAGCTCCTTCATCTTAAAGGCAAATTTGTCATTTTTCTGACATCTATATTAAAATCAGCACAAGCAAAAATTTTTTTACATAACTTTTCAGATCTGAGTTGGTGGTGTAAATTTTCAAGTTTGACCAGAAAACTTCAGGAAATTGAGTAACCAGTGGTACGATATATGCTGAATATCAGCATGTTATAGTCCTTAAGCTCTATGGAGCAACTCTCAAATGTGCATTCTTCATTTAAATTATTGATATTTTGCTTAATTTGGTATTTTACTGATGAATGAACCAGAATACGTGAACCACCATACCCATTGTCTCTACAGAAGCTAGTTGCTACTTCATAATCTCTAAGTTTGTTCAATAAATTTATATTTTCATATCTAAGCCAATGTTCACTTAAGCAAATAACCATTAAAGACCATTTTGTTCTCTCTAGAATATTTCTAAGTCATGAAGCTTACTGACCAGTTTACTTTATAAACCTTCAATATTCAAATGTATAATAAGATTATTATTTGCTATTCTAGATGTGATGTCATCAAAATTATCTACTCTAAACTGGCCAGTTACAACTTTTTGTAGATTACTTATCTTAATGTTTTTTTCCTCCCATCCTTAAGATGGTATGGTGGTGAAGTTTTCCTCTTGTTGTGAGTGGCTCCTATTGATTCTTCTACTGTTATTTCTTCAGTTGATGTTGTTGGTTCCTCTGTTGTTGCTTCTTCCCTTGTTGCTTGTTCATGTGATGATGATAGTCCTGATTATGGCAATGCTGATGCTGCCACCACTTGTGATAATGGCTCTGTTGTTGTCTCTGATGATGGTGGTGAATACACTTGTAAATCTGGTAGGGAAATTTATAATTGGGAGCAGGTTGTATGTTGCACAAATAGCCATAAGATCATCTCTACCTTCTGAAACTTTGTTAAGGTCAATGTTAAAGTCTCCACATATCATAACTGTTTTGTTTAGGTCTCTGATACTGTCAAGACTACCTTCAAGTTGGTTAAAGGATATTTTTATGTTTGAGTTTGGACTTCTGTACGAGCAAATGATGATTGTTTTTATTGAGGTTAGTTCTACGGCAGAAATTTCAAAATCACCTCATTTTCCTAACTTTTTGAGAGATTTTAGGCAGCAATAACTGATACTGTCTTACAAATATACATGTTCCTCCATATGTAGATATTTTTCTACAGAAATGAGATGTCATAACATAATCCTGTATACTTGTGATTGCTAACATTTTATCATATATAAAAAAAAAGATGAGGTGACTTACCGAACAAAAGCGCTGGCAGGTCGATAGACACACAAACAAACACAAACATACACACAAAATTCAAGCTTTCGCAACAAACTGTTGCCTCTTTCCTGATGAGGCAACAGTTTGTTGCGAAAGCTTGAATTTTGTGTGTATGTTTGTGTTTGTTTGTGTGTCTATCGACCTGCCAGCGCTTTTGTTCGGTAAGTCACCTCATCCTTGTTTTTATATATAATTTTTCCCACGTGGAATGTTTCCTTCCATTATACTAACATTTTATCAGTTAGCCAATAGTCACTAAAACACATTACAGATACTTCTTTTAATTGATCCAACACTAATACTTATAGCTCGTTAATTTTGTTTTGCAATGACTGCACATTTTGATGGACAATTATAAACTCGGGGCTTCTGCTTGGCATATCTGATTCATCTGTGGCCAGTAGAAATCCTCACTTCTTGATGATGGTTGTCTTACTCTGGCAGGTTGTGTCCTTGTGGATATTTTTACTGTTGTATCTGAGATGTAGTTGTTTCTATAGCTGAATATGTTGTCACTGTTGCTGTTTCTTTGTTCTCTGGTCCTGACTCCATTGTTTTACCTGCTACCACTGTTCTTGTAACTTCTTTCTCAACACTTCGCACCATAATCGATTCCTTTTGTTCTAGTACTGCTGTAGCAGGATTTCAATTCAATTCAATTTTTATTATCACATAACATGTCTTATACAACCAAAGATTGTGACATAGGTGACATGTCAGTTTTACACTATATATAATAATACTAAAAATAGACAATAAACTAATAATATATATGGTGTAACATCTTCAAAGAGGTATTTTAATTACAATTATAATGCATTGTTGCCATTCATGAATTCTTCTACACTATAGTAACATTTATCTTTCAGATATTTTTCCAGGTCTCTTTTGGTATTATATGTATCATAAAAAACACTTTTCACTCAGACTTTGATTTTCTGGCTGAATTGTGATTTGCCCCATTTATTTAGATGCATTCCATGTGTTGTGAAATGCTTTCTATCTAAATCATCAACAGGGAGGAAAAAAAGTATTTGAAGTGATCTTTCTGTAAGTTCTGTTTGCTTTCTGAATCTCTTTATTTACACAAGAAGATTCTATAAGGTCATGCCTGTGAGGTATACCAATCACAATAAATTTTTGAATGCCCCTCTTAAGATTCTGCATAGTGCATCTCTTAAGATTCTGTTTGCTATTTTTAGTTCATTTTTATACACGTCATTTGAGCCACCTAAAATTACAATGCACTGATTCTGTGACATACAACTATTGATTTTATAGTCTTTTAGAACTTCTTGCAAACCTGCTCCAGGTTTCACTACGCACTTAACATTTGAATCTTGCTGATAAAATGCTGAGCATTCTGGTATGTAAGGATTAAATTGCTATGTTTTACTCTAAAAAGCATCCCTATCACTTTTGTGATTGATAATTTTGCTTAAGTCATCTTTCTCTGTGATAATTTTGCTTATTTTTTCACATAAAAGTTTCTTCCGTTCGAAATTTAGATGCAGGCATTTGTCCATTTTACATATATCCCTATTCTACATTTTCCAAATGAAGCACACATCTGTTTGATTTTATAATAAAGAGATAACCAAAAGATTTGAAGGTGCAGAACTGAACAATGAAAAGAGACTTAAGTTTTTTGCAGGCATTGTAAAAGGAGGAATCCATTTCTGAGTGTAGTGCTGTGCCATTTGCAAATGTACAACTGAACATTGACAGCTAGGTTATGGCAGACACTGTAAGGGGCATTAAGATGTAGTACATATTTAATAACTTTTAAGTTTGGAAGTGATAGGGTTTTTAGGCTTTGCTTGTTTATTTTAGTGATATTTTATATATGATCTTCTGTACATTATTCACTTTACTTAAGTAATTAAATAATCAATTAATCTACTATTAACAAGATTGCTTAATGTAAAACAGTATGCCTCATAAGTGGCAACTACATTTTTATCTTGAGAGGTTTTACAGACTATCTATCACATGATACAGTAAAAGGCACATGTGACAATAACATATACTAATATTTATTAGAATATATACATCACAACTCATGTACCCTTGTGCCTGTTAGACTGAATGGATTTTAGTTTTGCATATTGCGGTATTTACCATTTTTTCCCCTGAATCATATGTGTATGTCTAAATTGAAAACATTAACAAGATTTAATTGTGATGATGTTTTGCAAGAGTGAGAGCTTAAAAGTGTGTAGATAACTAGCAGGTTAATGAGATGACAAGAGGAGGTTAGCAGTTATAGGTTGGTTGTTTGCTGGTGACCAGATATGGATGCTGAATTTGTAACTGCAGGCATATGGACTATTTTTTGGTGTATAGTGGAATGTGGAAATAAAGATCAAAGTTTCTTTAAATGTGCTTCTCCTGGATTAATTATCGATACAATATTATAAATGTGCAACACTGGACTACGGCATAGACAAGTCTATTAAAGGGAGTGTTTTCAAGGCACAGCACTGACTTTCAGGTTAAAATTCTGATGTGCACTTATTGTGAACCAATTTAGCATGGAACTGTATGAAAGTGGTGACAGTAGAAAGATGGGATTACCAAGTGAACTAACCAGGACCAGTTTAAGGCTACCGAAGAACCAGTCATGTGTGGGGGGGGGGGGGGGGCAGAGACAGCTTGAGGGGGCCTCTGAAATGATCCCAATCAAAATTTGTCCTTACTCAATGAACTCTCTGGTTTCCTGCTAAAAGGAAAAAAAATATCTTCTAATTTATAATGCTAATAGACTGCATTCACACTAGTCCTGCTGTTGAGAGCACCTTCATTCTCGACTCTACTTTTCCTTAAACTGGGCAGCTTTGATGAATACTAGGACAGTCATTCTCCTTGTGAACCAACAACAATACACATTTCCTTTTCTCTCCCTGTCGGCTGCTGACCTGTGTGGAAACGCCAGATGTTGCCAACCAGCACGGTAAGCCTTTTTGCCTACAATGCTAGACAAAGTGTGGCATGTAGGCCAAAATGGACAGGTAGCCCATGGTGACAGCCCTCAATGCTTGCGACTGGTATTGGGTTTGGAATTTCCACTGCTAATCCATGGGCTGCACATGTTCAAGTAAAGGGCCTAATGTTTTCAGTATCTTGGTTCAACAAATTAGTCAGGTGTGAAATGTGAACACAATCGGTGTGTCTATGTCTGTTTCTTTTAAAACCTGTTATTTGTTTTATGCAAGAGTATTTGATGGATTGTAAGTACTTGTTGGGTGTCAAAAAAGAAAATGTAGGTTTGACATCCTAAAAGAGAACCGTATTAATAGGTTTCATTAAATAAATTTTTAAATTGAACTTAACTGAATGTGAAAGAATGTCTGCTTGTGTCTGGGTATGTGCGGATGGATATGTGTGTGTGTGTGCGAGCGTATACCTGTCCTTTTTTCCCCATAAGGTAAGTCTTTCCGCTCCCCGGATTGGAATGACTCCTTACCCTCTCCCTTAAAACCCACATCCTTTCGTCTTTCCCTCTCTTTCCCTCTTTCCTGATGAAGCAACTGTTGGTTGTGAAAGCTTGAATTTTGTGTGTATGTTTGTGTTTGTTTGCATGTCTATCGACCCGCCAGCGCTTTCGTTTGGTAAGTCACATCATCTCTGTTTTTAGATATATTTTTCCCACGTGGAATGTTTCCCTCTATTATATTCATATCATAAATTTGTAAATATATAGATATAATGTATATAGTAGCATAACTTCAGTAAATATCTCATAGTTTAGGATCCCTTTCTGTGTATATAATCTCTTAGCTTATCTTTCTTTCTATGTATTATGTAGATAGTCATAATTGTAGTATAGACTCTCCCTTAACTTTCTGTGTCCCTTTTTATGCAAAAGGCTTTACTAATGCTAGTACAGGCTGTAGCTCATAGTCCCCCCCCAATGCCCATATGCTGCGTCGCTCTGATACCACTTACATCACAACGAGTTGTGTATTGCATTGCATGCTACATTATGTTTCACAAGTTTGGTTATTCGTTTACAACTGGGCTACGTGCAAGGCTGAGAATTGTATTTAAACTATCGTCATCTCCAGACACATAAAAATAAAATTATTCCTTGTTACATCCACTCACCTTATCATTTACACATTTGACATATAAGAAAAAACACAAACAAAAATTTTCCTTATGATCTAACAACATAAATTCTGGAATGTGATCATCCAGCATCCTAAATCTAATATTATTATAAATGTATACAACTTAGAGGGTATACAGCCATTCTTCAATATATAAGCATTTTGAAGTCTTTGTGTGGGTAAAGGCCTTTGTTTTTACCTTTTTTATGTGTACCAATCTATATACTCCTGGGCAGGGTCCGTTGTATAGTAGCTGCCACTTATGATTCAGTTTTCCAATTTTTGTGTATTTGGGATGTGTTCTAAGTAACACCTTTTGTCCTATATAAAATTGTGTTACATGTTTCAGCTTTCTGTCATAAATTTCTCTCCTATATTTAGCCCAGGTTTCAAGGTTGATTGCTGCTTGTCATATTTTATCATCCTGTAATAATTCCAGTATTGGTATCTTGGACAAAGGTTTTTCCCATTCGTCTACCTGTTTGTAATTGAGCATCAGCTCATTTGGCGTAAATCCAGTTGATGTATGGGGAAGGTTGTTAACAACTTGTATGAAGGGAGTGACACATTCAATCCACTTGGTATGTTTATGAGGTATATAGGTCCTCACAAACATGTTGAATTCCTTAAACACTCTTTCTATGGGGGATGCTTCGGAATGAAATTTTGATACTAAAACGAGATTGATTTGGTTGCAATCTACAAACTCTTTCCATTTACATCCAACAAAATGTGAGACATTATCTGTTTACATGGCTTCTGGTTTCCCTACTCTTGCAAAATAATCCTCTTTAATTCGTCTTATAATTGAACTGGCTGTAACTTTCTGTACAGCATACAGCTTTACGTAGTTTGTGAAAATACCAAACAGGCCTACTGTATATTTTACTCCCCCCTTTCCTCTGGGATAGGGTCCAGCCAGATCTAACGATACCATTTCTAGAGGTTTCTTAGCTGTGATGGGATGTAGTTCTATCTGTTTCTAGATGTTAGAATGCTTTGCTTCCTGGCAAACATCACACTTTCTTACCACCTGTGGTACTCTTTGTCTAAGGTTGGGGAAATATCAATATTTACGTATTTTGTCAGTGTATTTTGCAGTGCCATAATGGCCCCAAGTATTGTGTGTGTACAAGATAAAATCATCCACTTATTTCTCTGGCAAACACACATGCCATTGTTCTTGTTTGGGATGATTCCTATTGAACAGAGCACCTTTGTGAATAGTGAAAAACCTTTTTAACTTTTCATCACCATTTTACATAAGTTTCACTCTTACCTTATTCCAGTGGGTCTCTTCCTGCTGTAATTGCTCCATTTGTTTACACATGTGGACATAGTATGGTCGGAGTGTTTTGTCTTCCATCAACATAGCTCTTATTTCACCTTCCTTCTCTAAAAGATTGTTGAATTCTTCTAGCCTTGTGGTAGTCATGAAAGAGCATCAGCTAATATATTTTGATTTCCTTTTATGTATACTACTTCAAAATTCTTCCCCCATGAACCATGGACCTTGCCGTTGGTGGGGAGGTTTGCGTGCCTCAGCGATACAGATAGCCGTACCGTAGGTGCAACCACAACGGAGGGGTATCTGTTGAGAGGCCAGACAAACATGTGGTTCCTGAAGAGGGGCAGCAGCCTTTTCAGTAGTTGCAAGGGCAACAGTCTGGATGATTGACTGATCTGGCCTTGTAACAATAACCAAAACGGCCTTGCTGTGCTGGTACTGCGAACGGCTGAAAGCAAGGGGAAACTACAGCCGTAATTTTTCCCGAGGGCATGCAGCTTTACTGTATGATTAAATGATGATGGCGTCCTCTTGGGTAAAATATTCCGGAGGTAAAATAGTCCCCCATTCGGATCTCCGGGCGGGGACTACTCAAGAGGATGTCGTTATCAGGAGAAAGAAAACTGGCGTTCTACGGATCGGAGCGTGGAATGTCAGATCCCTTAATCGGGCAGGTAGGTTAGAAAATTTAAAAAGGGAAATGGATAGGTTAAAGTTAGATATAGTGGGAATTAGTGAAGTTCGGTGGCAGGAGGAACAAGACTTCTGGTCAGGTGACTACAGGGTTATAAACACAAAATCAAATAGGGGTAATGCAGGAGTAGGTTTAATAATGAATAGGAAAATAGGAATGCGGGTAAGCTACTACAAACAGCATACTGAACGCATTATTGTGGCCAAGATAGATACGAAGCCCACACCTACTACAGTAGTACAAGTTTATATGCCAACTAGCTCTGCAGATGACGAAGAAATTGAAGAAATGTATGATGAAATAAAAGAAATTATTCAGATTGTGAAGGGAGACGAAAATTTAATAGTCATGGGTCACTGGAATTCGAGTGTAGGAAAAGGGAGAGAAGGAAACATAGTAGGTGAATATGGATTGGGGGACAGAAATGAAAGAGGAAGCCGCCTGGTAGAATTTTGCACAGAGCACAACATAATCATAACTAACACTTGGTTTAAGAATCATGAAAGAAGGTTGTATACATGGAAGAACCCTGGAGATACTAAAAGGTATCAGATAGATTATATAATGGTAAGACAGAGATTTAGGAACCAGGTTTTAAATTGTAAGACATTTCCAGGGGCAGATGTGGACTCTGACCACAATCTATTGGTTATGACCTGTAGATTAAAACTGAAGAAACTGCAAAAAGGTGGGAATTTAAGGAGATGGGACCTGGATAAACTAAAAGAACCAGAGGTTGTACAGACATTCAGGGAGAGCATAAGGGAGGAATTGACAGGAATGGGGGAAATAAATACAGTAGAAGAAGAATGGGTAGCTTTGAGGGATGAAGTAGTGAAGGCAGCAGAGGATCAAGTAGGTAAAAAGACGAGGGCTAATAGAAATCCTTGGGTAACAGAAGAAATATTGAATTTAATTGATGAAAGGAGAAAATATAAAAATGCAGTAAGTGAAACAGGCAAAAAGGAATACAAACGTCTCAAAAATGAGATCGACAGGAAGTGCAAAATGGCTAAGCAGGGATGGCTAGAGGACAAATGTAAGGATGTAGAGGCCTATCTCACTAGGGGTAAGATAGATACCGCCTACAGGAAAATTAAAGAGACCTTTGGAGATAAGAGAACGACTTGTATGAATATCAAGAGCTCAGATGGAAATCCAGTTCTAAGCAAAGAAGGGAAAGCAGAAAGGTGGAAGGAGTATATAGAGGGTCTATACAAGGGCGATGTACTTGAGGACAATATTATGGAAATGGAAGAGGATGTAGATGAAGATGAAATGGGAGATACGATACTGCGTGAAGAGTTTGACAGAGCACTGAAAGACTTAAGTCGAAACAAGGCCCCCGGAGTAGACAATATTCCATTGGAACTACTGACGGCCGTGGGAGAGCCAGTCCTGACAAAACTCTACCATCTGGTGAGCAAGATGTATGAAACAGGCGAAATACCCTCAGACTTCAAGAAGAATATAATAATTCCAATCCCAAAGAAAGCAGGTGTTGACAGATGTGAAAATTACCGAACTATCAGCTTAATAAGTCACAGCTGCAAAATACTAACACGAATTCTTTACAGACGAATGGAAATGCTAGTAGAAGCCAACCTCGGGGAAGATCAGTTTGGATTCCGTAGAAACACTGGAACACGTGAGGCAATACTGACCTTACGACTTATCTTAGAAGAAAGATTAAGGAAAGGCAAACCTACGTTTCTAGCATTTGTAGACTTAGAGAAAGCTTTTGACAATGTTGACTGGAATACTCTCTTTCAAATTCTAAAGGTGGCAGGGGTAAAATACAGGGAGCGAAAGGCTATTTACAATTTATACAGAAACCAGATGGCAGTTATAAGAGTCGAGGGACATGAAAGGGAAGCAGTGGTTGGGAAGGGAGTAAGACAGGGTTGTAGCCTCTCCCCGATGTTGTTCAATCTGTATATTGAGCAAGCAGTAAAGGAAACAAAAGAAAAATTCGGAGTAGGTATTAAAATTCATGGAGAAGAAATAAAAACTTTGAGGTTCGCCGATGACATTGTAATTCTGTCAGAGACAGCAAAGGACTTGGAAGAGCAGTTGAATGGAATGGACAGTGTCTTGAAAGGAGGATATAAGATGAACATCAACAAAAGCAAAACAAGGATAATGGAATGTAGTCTAATTAAGTCGGGTGATGCTGAGGGAATTAGATTAGGAAATGAGGCACTTAAAGTAGTAAAGGAGTTTTGCTATTTGGGGAGCAAAATAACTGATGATGGTCGAAGTAGAGAGGATATAAAATGTAGGCTGGCAATGGCAAGGAAAGCGTTTCTGAAGAAGAGAAATTTGTTAACATCCAGTATTGATTTAAGTGTCAGGAAGTCATTTCTGAAAGTATTCGTATGGAGTGTAGCCATGTATGGAAGTGAAACATGGACGATAAATAGTTTGGACAAGAAGAGAATAGAAGCTTTCGAAATGTGGTGCTACAGAAGAATGCTGAAGATTAGATGGGTAGATCACATAACTAATGAGGAAGTATTGAATAGGATTGGGGAGAAGAGAAGATTGTGGCACAACTTGACCAGAAGAAGGGATCGGTTGGTAGGACATGTTCTGAGGCATCAAGGGATCACCAATTTAGTATTGGAGGGCAGCGTGGAGGGTAAAAATCGTAGAGGGAGACCAAGAGATGAATACACTAAGCAGATTCAGAAGGATGTAGGTTGCAGTAGGTACTGGGAGATGAAAAAGCTTGCACAGGATAGAGTAGCATGGAGAGCTGCATCAAACCAGTCTCAGGACTGAAGACCACAACAACAACAACTTCAAAATTGAATTCTTGAACATACATACACCACTGACTATCCGTCGGTGCAGCAATTTACAAGTTAACAAAAATGATAAGGACTGATGGCCACAGTATACTTTTGTGTGTTAACCACAAAGGAAATATTCAAACACTTTAAAGGATCAAATTACAGCCAAACCCTCCAACTCTGTGACAGAATATGAATGTTCAGCTATGGATAAGGTGTGAAGCTAATTACCTTAGGGATGAGATTTCCCTCTTCTTCTACCATATGAAAAAGGCATTCAACCAAACAGTGAGAAGACGTGTCGGTGCATAAACAAAAATCTTTCTTCATGTCTGGTTGAGGTAAAATATTTGCATTTAATAAGGCTTGCTTGATGTTCTTGAAATCGGTTTGACATTGCTTGTTCCACAACTGAGGTCAGTTTTTCTAGAGAAAGTTGGGTAAAGCATCACTGTTCGTAAGTTGGTTAGTGATGAATTTCCTGAAAAATAAAACTAGGCCTAAGTGTACCTTTAACTGTCTCTTGTTTTGAGGAACAGGGCAGTTCGTAATGGCATCAAGTTTTTTTAGGATCTGGCAGTATGCCTTCCAAAGACATTATGTGCCCTAAATCTTTTACCTTTTCTTGTCCAAAATTAGATTTCTTGAGATTTGCTGTTACTCCATATTCAGAAAAACAGTTAAATACTTGTTCAATTAATCTTAAATGTTCTATCCAAGTGGGTGTAGCAATTAAAAGGTCATCCACCTATATTGTTACCTTACTCAAAAGTTTGAGCACTAGCACTCTGTCAAGTGCAGAGATAAATACACCTGCACTTAAATTCAATCCAAATGGTAATACTTGATATTCGAAGCTCCTGCCCCCACATACGAAGGCGGTGTATTTCTGACTTTTTTCATGTGGTTTTATTTGTCAATATGAAGACTGGAGGTTGATTATAGTAAGAAATTTAGCATTATGGAATTTCATAAGCTGTTCCTCTAAATTGTCTGGATGTGTTCGGACTTATTAATGTTAGGTGCATCAAGGACCTAGCACACCTTGCCATCTGGCTTACTCACAGCCAAAATAGGACAACAATAAGTGGAAACTGATGGTTGTATTGTGCCCCGTTCAAGCATCCTGTTAATCTCTTTTCTTACTGCTTTCCTCTTGTCCATGGTATAGGGTATGAGGTAGAACAAAAAGCTTCGTGAAGATACACTTCCATTTTGTACACGAAATCCTTTATAATTTCTGGTCTTGTTTCAAATGCATGTATGTAAGCCAGTATCAGTTCCCAAAGTTCTGCTTGCTGTTCTTGAGCCAAATACTTTGATTCACTTACCTTTGTGCTTATTGTGTTGCCATTAACTTATTCTGCTGCTGACTGTTTGTTATTGTAGGTGTTGTCAAACATAACTACGAGCTTTACCAACTAAACTTTAAAGTCATGAGGAACTTCAGTTTTACATCTGTTAGTACTTCCCCTGATTTATTTTATTTTATTTATTTATTTAGCATCCGTGTCATCGTACAAATTATATTAAACTTGTCATACATTGAAATTAACAATATAGAATACACAAAATGAAATTGTCTACAATTGGATTTGTCATACACAGAAATTAAAATATAGAATGTACAAAATGAAATTGTCTATAATAAATGACAGCAAACTTACAGTTTCTTTCCACATAAATGGTTTATAGTAATTTGTTTCTCAGCAACAATATATAACTAGTACTATAGATGATAAAGTATAATAAAAGCTGAAACAAACAAAGATAGAAAATTCTGGAGGTTAGTTAGTAAAGTCATTGTAAAGTCATTTTCTTGGTCTTCAAGATATTCATTTATTGAATAGCAACATTTATCAATTAAAATTTTTCTAAGTTCCAATTTAAAAGTTGCATTGTCCTTTAAATCTTTAATGTACTGAGGCAGTGCATTATAGAGCTTAATGTCCATGTGGCTTACATGCTTCTGAGTTCGTGTTCTTCTTACTTGTTCTATGTGGAGATCATTCTTGTTTCATTGTGTTATAGTTGTGACAGTCTGCATTTGTGTGGAGATTGCTTAGATTAGCTTTGGCTAAGAGTACACATTTAAGTATATAGACAGATGGCAGAGTAAGTATTCCTAACTTTTTTAAAAGAGGTCTGCAGTGTCTTGTGTTGGATTGTGGGTAATTATTCGAACAGCCCATTTTTGTAAAATAAAAATGTCTTTCAAATTAGATTTTGAGTATCGAAAGTATGCCACTCTGATGCCTTCTAGAGTGCAAATATTTGCAATAACTCCCAGTGCAAAGCAGGCTGAGTTGTCTGTGTGTAAGAAATTTTACATGGTGTTTCCAATTCATAGCTTCATCTATATGCATTCGTAACACTTTTGCAAAGTGCACTCTCTTTATTAGTCTGTCATCCAGTTCTAGATTAATGTCTTTGAGGTGGATGCTCGGGTGAGATACACCAAACAACACCTTATAATCAGGAGTTCATTTATTCACATCTTCACACAAGAAAGGATTACTCAGAACTGGATGGTGGATGGTGGAACTACACAATGATAATGTTTTGCTTAGTCCAAAGATGATACTAAGATCGATACTGGTGTCGATTTCATCAGCACTACATAGATCCCCCCCCCCTGCAGTGCGGAGTACTTCTGAGAGGCTGGGTGGGGGGGGGGGGGGGGGGCGCTTGACTAAGGCATCGGTGGTCAGCTCGACGAAAGCGTCGTCAGTGAGCTGTATGGGTAGATGTCATGAAGGACGAAGGGAGGTCTGGCCACCGAACCTGGAAGTCATTGAAGCACACCGGGCATCATACTGGGCATGCTGGTCGCGCAGCAACAGGTAGGCCGGTGGTTTGTGGGAGGAACGGAGTGACGATGACGATGTCTCCAGTAGGCATGGCAAACACACGAAGCATGTCCAGGTTGACGTCGGGTGAGAGGGGAACACATTTCACCAGGTGGCCGGGATTGGCAGAGGTTGTGTCATGAGCACTGGATGAAGGGAAACACATGATGAACAGTGTGTCATCACATATTATTATAGAGATGTCGTGGATTGGGGACAGGTACAAACACCTCGAGCGGGGGCACATTCAAGATGGGGGGGCGTGAGAAACCTTGACAGGGCGAGGCAGGCGACGGGGGAGAGGTCGAAGGGCCTGGAGAGGGGACCAGCGGCAAGGGCGTGATCGTAGGGAAGCTCAAAGTGGGGAGCATGTGATCACTCGACGGAGTGTGTGAGACTTGAGTAGAGGGCAAGATCAGAGAAGAGCTCGATGATTGGAGCTGGAAGCCACTCGACTGAGTGAGTAAGTCCGACGTGGAGGGAGTGGTCGGAGCGTTGTGAGCAACGACAGTGAGTGGCATGGTTGTAGCCTGAATGGGGGTAGAAGCGAGCTCAATATGAGCAGGCTTAAGTCTGTTGAAAGAGACTGTAACAGTTGCATCTTTTATCTGGATGTCATAGGTGTTGGCTGAGCACCAGAGAAATCGGTACGGGCCAGTATATGGGGGATGGAGGAGAGCACAGACAGTGTCATCTTGGAGCATGATGTACTCGCAATTGTTCAGAGATTTTGGGATGTGAACCTTAGGGTGGGAATGGCTGGTGGGGGGAGGGATGTGGAGGTTGATGAAGTGGCATCTGATGCGGACCACGAAGGAAGGTAAGTCAGACTGATGGAGAGAAGCGGAAGGGCTCACAAGTTTGCCAGGGAGAACAATCTTCTGGCCATATACGAACTCAGCTATTGTGCCTTTTGAGGTCTTCCTTATAGATCACATGAATGCTGAGTAGCACAAGGGGGAGGGCCTCCGTCCAAAGAGTCATGGCATCGAAGAGCTGCCTTGAAAGTGTGGTGCCAGTGCTCAACTAGACTGTTACTTTGCGGGTGATATGCTGCGGTATGGATGCGTTGGATGCCGCAAATGTTACAAATCTCGTTGAACAGGACTGACTCAAATAATTTTCCCTGGTCAGTCATGATGATAGCTGGACATCCGAAACGTGATACCCATGACTCGATGAATGCTCGAGCAACAGTTTCTGCCGTGATATTGGGGAGGGGGACAGCCTCGACCCAGCGAGTTGTTCAGTCAATAGACGAGAGAACATAACGAAAGATGTTAGAGGGGGAGAGAGGGCTGACAATGTCAATATGAATATGCTGGAAACGCCCAGGAGGGATCGAAAAGGCGCCGAGGGGGAGGTGGGGGGGTGAAGTGTGCTTGTGTTCTTTGCAGCATTGGCACGCGGTGCAGGAGCATGCCCACTGTTCACATTCCCTGTTGACGTTTCTCCACACAAAGCGCTTTGCTATGAGGTGGGTGGACACACGAACACCGGGGTGGGCTAAATTATGCAGGGCATTGAAGACAGCTTGACGGAGCATGGTTGGGATGAGGGGGCATAACATGCCCGTACTGTCGTCGCACCAGATCTCACCAGAAATGCCAGGGAAGGTGGTGCGGATGAAGTGTAGTGAAGAGGTAGAGTCTGAAATCAGGTTTTGTGTGTCCTCGTCAGCGGGTTGGAGGTTAGGCAGTTCAGAGAGGTCTAACAGCGAATGAACGGCGTCGACTCACGAAAGGAAATCAGCAACTGTATTGTTGGCACCCTTTATGTCTGACATCGGTGGTGAACTGAGATGTGAAGTCCATGTATCTGAAACAGCGAGGAAGCGGGTCAGCTGGCGGGTTTGAAATGGCCGCAGCCAAGGGTTTGTGGTCTATTAAAACATAGAAAGGGTGTTCCTCAACGTCGGTCTTAAAATGCTTGATCGCTTCATAGACCGCGAGCAACTCCCTGTTAAACGCGGAATATTTCCGTTGTGCATTGGTGAGCTTGCGCAAGAAGAACTGCAGAGGCAAAGTTTGGCTGTCAATTGTCTGGCTAAGGACAGCGCCGATGGCAGTATTGCTCGCGTCTGTGGTGATGAAAAGCTGTGTATTGGGATGAGGATGTGCGATGGCGCAGGCCTCGGCAAGAAGATTTTTGAGGGCAGTGAAAGAGTCAGTCATAGCAGGGGTCCATGGAACGGACCAAGATCCAGAAGCCTTGGTGCCTGCCAAGTCAGTGGAGCCTGAATCTCCACAGCCCGAGGTAGAAGATGGCGATAATTATTAACCGTTCCCAGAAAGTGCCGGAGTTCTTTGAATGACGAAGGTCTGGGTAGGTTTAGTATTGTTTGTACGTTGTCAGGGGGTGGTGAAATGCCGTAGGCAGAGACCCGAAAACCAAGAAAAGTGACAGCGGGTTGATGGAGCTGCAATTTGTCATGAATGGTCTCAATGCCTACTGCCGCGAGAGTGTCCAAAACAGTTTGCACATGTCGAATGTTGTCCTCGACAGAGGAGCTGAACACAAGAATGTCATCAAGATATGCAAAGCAGAATTTTAGTTCGAATAGTACTTCATTGATGAAGCATTGCCAGGTCTGGGTTGCGTTTTTCAGACCGAAGGGCATGAATCGAAATTGAAATAACCCAATTGGGGTGGTGGTTGGTGTCTTCTCGATGTCTTCAGGAGCCATGGGGATCTGGTGGTAGGCTCGTTTGCAATCAATGACAGAGAACATGGTCGCACCTGTGAGGGAACTGGTAAAGTCGGCAATGTTGGGTATGGGGTAAGTGTCCATGATTGTTTGTGTGTGTAGTCGACTGTAGTCTCTGCACATGCGCCAGGACCCGTCTCTCTTGGGTGTCATATGAATGGACATAGACCGGCTGCTGGCAGAGGGTTTGATGACGCCGGAGCTTAGAAGTTCAGAAATCTGCTTTTTAAGGTCAGAGAGGTGCTCGGGATAATGTCAACGTGGTTTACTGGCATGAGGCGAAGCTTGTGAACCGTGCTGTTGGTGATGACGGAAATGTTGCTGGCGGCACGGGAGGCGGTTTGTTTACAATGTGCGGTGGGCAGAGCAGGTGAGGCGAGGTTGTGGTGTTTGGAGCCACTCGGCAGATCCGATGGGAGCCGAGGTGGTGAAGTATCCCAGGAGTTAATGTGACAAGACGGCCGCCGGCCCGAAGCAGTGGCACCGTGGTCATGAGGGGTTAGTGAGTCCGTTGTCTGAGGGCGCGACCTGTGGCAGCACGGTCTCGGGGGAAGCGCTAGGTGTGAGTGCACTGTTTGTGTTGTCAGTGGTGGTCACATGGCGGCGCGCAGGAGCCGAAGTTGCATAGTTTGAGGTGCTGCCCACGAGGGGAGGGGTAGAAGCTGTCAGTTTGGGAACACGTGACGCTTGTTGTGCATGCGCACTCATGTTCGGCCGAGTGGTCAAATGCTGCCGTGTTAGGGGGGGGGGGGGGGTGTAGTCCAGTGGAACTGTCAGTACACTTTAAGGTAGACTTGATAGCACAGTTGCGAGGGGTACCAGGAGGCAAGCACACGGAGGCTCGATTGCTGGGACTACAAGCAGATTCGGCACACTTACTGACCTTGCTTTGTCCTTACTGCAGTGTCTGTAATTCCTTTGCTATGTCGGATAGGTGGAGCCGAGTTTCATGGAGCCGGAGGGAGAGCCTGAAGTTTTCCTTGCATAGGCGAGCAACATTTACAAGCTCGACAAGGCACTTATGCATTGTTTCTTGTAATGTCGTCGACAGAGCCGAGCATGTATGGATGATGAGATGATCCTGGACTGACGTGTCACGGGGGAGGGGGGGCAGGGGGGGTTTGCTCAATGGAGCACAGGGGAAGTGAGTTTTGGACGGGTGATGAAACACATTGTTTCGCACTAGGTCCAGTGAAAGTTTGTGGTGTTGCAATAAGTCGATGCCTAGTATAGGTTCCTCAATATTTCACACTAAAAAATTCCACTCGAGTTTGCCGTTTGTGGAGAGTGAGACTACGTGGGAAGTTGAACCCAAGCATTGTAGTTTAGTAGAATTCACACCTTGCAGTGAAGTATGATGAGGGTGGATGTTCGACGACACTAAGGACGTAGGCAGCAGCGAAACATCGGCGCCTGTGTCTATTAGGAAAAAGTGTCCCGACGAAATGTCTTTAATATAAAGTCATCTGTAATTATCTGATTGTTCCCGGACAGAATGGAGCACTGGGAGGTGCCTGTCATGTTGTGCGCAGGAGGCAGCACCAGGACCTACCTGTGATTGGTGTTTGGGAAGCAGCAGGGTGGTCTGCAGTTCCGTGCTGCCTCACCAAACCGTGTGTGGAACTAACAGTATGGGTAGTGCGGTTGCATTTCCTGCGGAAAGTTCGTTGCCAGAGGCAGTGGTTGAGGTACGTTGGCCGCAGCTGGTTCTGTTGCAGGAGGGGGCGTGACCGAGGGCACAGCTTGTGACGTCCCAGTTGCTTGTTTACTGTGTCCTGGAGCGAGCGAAACGGTCGGTACAGTGCAGCCCGGGCCGCGTCCGGCCATGGGAGGAGGAGCCTGAACCTGAGACTTCCCAGGTAGGCAGTGGCTGGCGAAATAGAGCAGTGAAGCATCATGTAGTTTGTCAGCAATTGTCATTCATTGCTCGACAGGTTCAGGAGACCTCTGAGCCAGAGCAAAGCGGATGTGAGGAGGTAGTTTATCAGACCAGATGGCAAGGAGACTGTGTCAGAGAGTAGATCATCGCTGACCAGGGCCTGTAGCCATCTCCAGAGTTGTGAAGGTTTGTCATTGGCTAGTTGCTCGACGTGGAGCACTTGCCGTATTGCTGTCTCAGTTGAGCATGCAAGCCGATGTAGAATTGACTTTTTGGCTAGAGTGTACCAGTTAGCAGAGTCCAGGGCGTTGACCAGGTCAGCAAACAAGTCCTCCTGGTCGTGCAGGTGGGTGATAAGGCACAGAAATCTGGTTGATTCATCGAGTTTGAAATGGTCGAACACTTCGTCCACAATTTGGAACCAGGTTGTTGCCCTGTTGGGATTGAATGGCGGCAGCGTCGGTAAGCGTTGTAGAATGTTCGGAAGAACAGGTTGAGTTGAATTCGTTGGGGCACTGCCTGAAACGAGCTGTTGTTTCTGTAGTATTCCAGGAGAGTGTGTCTCCAGGGTATGTGGCGACGACGACTGGTCGGGTGGCAGTGTGAAGATGAAACATTGTGGTTGAGCATGATCCGTTGCAACGCGGAAGACCGACGTGGGTGAGACACCATAATGTGTCAATTGCGGTTGCGTAAGTTGACTGGAGCCTGCGCAGGGGCGACAGGTGAGAAAAAGTTCAAAGTTTGAAAATGCGTGCCCATCTATGGAAAACTCGATGTGCGATCAGAGTTGGAGCCACCTGTGTTGCAAAGAGGCTGCGGAGCTGTGGGCTGTCCAAGCACAGTGAGGAAAATGATGTCAAACGTCGGGTGGAATGTGTGAATGTTCACTGTTCATAGTCACTTCACTCAAAATAGTGTGCGGATAAGGTGAATATCGTGGCACAAAACACTGAGGTGTAGCAGTAGGATGGAGATGTAGGTCAGGCCGAAGTATTGATGCAGGAAGGCATGTGCTGATGCTGAACTGAGGCAGGTGCGGGTGTGGTCGGATGCTGAGGAGGTGGACCTGTGAACAAAGCAGTGCCGGCCACGTGGCAGGTATCCGCATGGTGCTGCACGGATTGCAGCGTGGCAAACTGTTGTCCTGGCAGTGGTAGGTTATCCAACGAAACATTTGCAGAAATCGGCATTGATCCCACACTGCACGGAGATCCATAAGAGGTAGCTGCACCGTCGATGAGGGAGGGCACATGTGGTGGGAACAAAGGCGTCCAATAGCCGGAGTCATGCACACTCCTAACCTCACTTATTGTTGCGTAATCGACGAGTGAGAGGCATTGTGTTGCAGTCCTGGCAGCGGTACATCACCCGTAACACGATGCATGTCGATCACAAAATCCGGCGTTAGGCGTTGGGCTGAAGCCATTGTTCGAATGTTTTGTTGATGTAATACATGTGAAAATAACTGATGCAGTGGCTGCGGACACAGTAAAACAGCGAAAATGGAAGATGTTACAACTCGGGGTCACCAGTGAGGTGGATGCTCAGGTGAGATACACCAAACAACACCTTATAATCAGGAGTCATTTATTCACATCTTCACACAAGAAAGGATTACACAGAGCTGGATGGCGGAACTACACAAAGATAATGTTTTGCTTAGTCCAAAGATGATACTAAGATCGATACTGGTGTCGATCTCATCGGCGCCAC
Source organism: Schistocerca serialis cubense (assembly GCF_023864345.2). Classification (NCBI taxonomy): domain Eukaryota; kingdom Metazoa; phylum Arthropoda; class Insecta; order Orthoptera; family Acrididae; genus Schistocerca; species Schistocerca serialis. The sequence continues at coordinate 719,992,554 of NC_064639.1, read as the reverse complement.
ATCATCATCCTGAATAATTTTACCAAACTGTATGTAATTTATTTTCTTTGCATTGAGTGTAAGTTTATTTGCACTGAACCAAGTCTCAATACTTTTTAGGATTTTGTCAGTAGTTGACTGTAACGAGTTTTTAATGTCACTCACTGTCAGACTTGTGTAATCTGCATATAGTACAATTTTGGCTGTATCATATTGTAACCGTAAATCATTGACATATTTGAGAAAGAGTAGTGGCCCTAAAATGCTGCCCTGGGGTACTCCTAAAGGAACTTCTTTTGTTTCTGAAACTAACCTTATTTTTTGATTTGAATTTACAGTGGTGAGCTCTACAATCTGAGATCTGTTTTTGAGATATGACTCAAACCACATTTTAACTCTTCCTCTAATACCTACTGCTTCCAGCTTATCAAGGAGGATTTCATGGCAGACCGTATCGAAAGCTTTCAATAGATCTAAACTGATTCTTACTACACTTTTGTTTTTCTCCAAATTTTTAATTATTTCTTGGGTGTAGTCTATGACTGCAGTTTCTGTTCTTCGTTTTGCACGAAAACCATGTTGATTACTATTCCAAAGTTTATTATTGTATAGGTAACAAGTGACTCTCAATTTCATCAGTTACTCTAATATTTTGGAGGAAGCAGGAAGAAGTGATATGGGACGGTAGTTTTCTATTTTATGTTTGTCTCCATTTTTAAATAGTTGCCCCACTTTTGAGATCTTCAGTCATTGAGGAAACACACCTTCACTAAAGGATAAATTTGCAATATGTGCTAAAGGTTTTTCAATCTGCATTACAGTCCTTATTATGATTGAAACTGGTACTTCATCAAAACCTGCTGCCATTTGAGGTTTTAAGGTTCTAATCACTCTACTTACTTCCTGTTCATTTGTTGAAGGAATATTCATGCTGCAGGCAACCCTTGATGCATGCATTATTTTTTGTTTTGTAAAGTTTAAGTTTAATGTATGTGGTACATTTAAAAAATAGTTATTAATATAGTTTGCCATTTCCTTCTTTTCTACACTCCTGGAAATTGAAATAAGAACACCGTGAATTCGTTGTCCCAGGAAGGGGAAACTTTATTGACACATTCCTGGGGTCAGATACATCACATGATCACACTGACAGAACCACAGGCACATAGACACAGGCAACAGAGCATGCACAATGTCGGCACTAGTACAGTGTATATCCACCTTTCGCAGCAATGCAGGCTGCTATTCTCCCATGGAGACGATCGTAGAGATGCTGGATGTAGTCCTGTGGAACGGCTTGCCATGCCATTTCCACCTGGCGCCTCAGTTGGACCAGCGTTCGTGCTGGACGTGCAGACCGCGTGAGACGACGCTTCATCCAGTCCCAAACATGCTCAATGGGGGACAGATCCGGAGATCCTGCTGGCCAGGGTAGTTGACTTACACCTTCTAGAGCACGTTGGGTGGCACGGGATACATGCGGACGTGCATTGTCCTGTTGGAACAGCAAGTTCCCTTGCCGGTCTAGGAATGGTAGAACGATGGGTTCGATGACGGTTTGGATGTACCGTGCACTATTCAGTGTCCCCTCGACGTTCACCAGTGGTGTACGGCCAGTGTAGGAGATCGCTCCCCACACCATGATGCCGGGTGTTGGCCCTGTGTGCCTCGGTCGTATGCAGTCCTGATTGTGGCGCTCACCTGCACGGCGCCAAACACGCATACGACCATCATTGGCACCAAGGCAGAAGCGACTCTCATCGCTGAAGACGACACGTCTCCATTCGTCCCTCCATTCACGCCTGTCGCGACACCACTGGAGGCGGGCTGCACGATGTTGGGGCGTGAGCGGAAGACGGCCTAACGGTGTGCGGGACCGTAGCCCAGCTTCAAGGAGATGGTTGCGAATGGTCCTCGCCGATACCCCAGGAGCAACAGTGTCCCTAATTTGCTGGGAAGTGGCGGTGCGGTCCCCTACGGCACTGCGTAGGATCCTACGGTCTTGGCGTGCATCCGTACGTCGCTGCGGTCCGGTCCCAGGTCGACGGGCACGTGCACCTTCCGCCGACCACTGGCGACGACATCGATGTACTGTGGAGACCTCACGCCCCACGTGTTGAGCAATTCGGCGGTACGTCCACCCGGCCTCCCGCATGCCCACTATACGCCCTCGCTCAAAGTCCGTCAACTGCACATACGGTTCACGTCCACGCTGTCGCGGCATGCTACCAGTGTTAAAGACTGCGATGGAGCTCCGTATGCCACGGCAAACTGGCTGACACTGACGGCGGCGGTGCACAAATGCTGCGCAGCTAGCGCCATTCGACGGCCAACACCGCGGTTCCTGGTGTGTCCGCTGTGCCGTGCGTGTGATCATTGCTTGTACAGCCCTCTCGCAGTGTCCGGAGCAAGTATGGTGGGTCTGACACACCGGTGTCAATGTGTTCTTTTTTCCATTTCCAGGAGTGTATATTGCAATTTTCGCTGCTTTTGAGTACTATTTCTTCCTCTTCTCCCAAGGTAGTAGTTTCATTCCCTCAGTGTCCCATATAGTTTGTGGTTTGTTGTCTGAGTTACTGATTAAATTGTCATTATATAGCAACTTTGCCTTTCGGTATATTTTTCTGTATGTTTTTACATATTCTACAAACTGTGGATCTGGGCAAGTTTTATTTTCTTGGTTCAGTCTTTTCATGGTTGCACTGGAAGTCCTAATGCCTGTAGTTATCCGAGGTTAGTGTGCTTTTTGTTCTGAAGACTTGGACCTCACTAACTTCTTAGGGACACACATTTCACAATGTGACATGAATATAGAAGAAAAGGTATTATATGCATTATTTGCACTTGATTCTGATCTCACACCTGTACAGCTTTCATTGGTTAGACAGTTAACAAAATGTGTGCAGTTTTCTTTAGAAAAAATTGTTTTATAAATGTGGCAACCCCCCATGAACCATGGACCTTGCCATTGGTGGGGAGGCTTACGTGCCTCAGCGATACAGATGGCCGTACCACAGGTGCAACCACAATGGAGGGGTATCTGTTGAGAGGCTAGACAAACATGTGGTTCCTGAAGAGGGGCAGCAGCCTTTTCAGTAGTTGCAGGGGCAACAGTCTGGATGATTGACTGATCTGGCCTTGTAACATTAACCAAAACGGCCTTGCTGTGCTGGTACTGCGAACGGCTGAAAGCAAGGGGAAACTACAGCCGTAATTTTTCCCGAGGACATGCAGCTTTACTGTATGATTAAATGATGATGGCGTCCTCTTGGGTAAAATATTCCGGAGGTAAAATAGTCCCCCATTCGGATCTCCGGGCGGGGACTACTCAAGAGGATGTCGTTATCAGGAGAAAGAAAACTGGCGTTCTACGGATCGGAGCGTGGAATGTCAGATCCCTTAATCGGGCAGGTAGGTTAGAAAATTTAAAAAGGGAAATGGATAGGTTAATGTTAGATATAGTGGAAATTAGTGAAGTTCGGTGGCAGGAGGAACAAGACTTTTGGTCAGGTGATTACAGGGTTATAAATACAAAATCAAATAGAGGTAATGCAGGAGTAGGTTTAATAATGAATAAAAAAATAGGAGTGCGTGTTAGCTACTACAAACAGCATAGTGAACGCATTATTGTGGCCAAGATAGACACAAAGCCCATGCTTACTACAGTAGTACAAGTTTATATGCCAACTAGCTCTGCAGATGATGAAGAAATTGATGAAATGTATGACGAGATAAAAGAAATTATTCAGGTAGTGAAGGGAGACGAAAATTTAATAGTCATGGGTGACTGGAATTCGTCAGTAGGAAAAGGGAGAGAAGGAAACATAGTAGGTGAATATGGATTGGGGGGAAGAACTGAAAGAGGAAGCCGCCTTGTAGAATTTTGCACAGAGCATAACTTAATCATAGCTAACACTTGGTTCAAGAATCATAAAAGAAGGTTGTATACCTGGAAGAATCCTGGAGATACTAAAAGGTATCAGATAGATTATATAATGGTAAGACAGAGATTTAGGAACCAGGTTTTAAATTGTAAGACATTTCCAGGGGCAGATATGGGTTCTGACCACAATCTCTTGGTTATGAACTGCAGATTGAAACTGAAGAAACTGCAAAAAACTGGGAATTTAAGGAGATGGGACCTGGATAAACTGAAAGAACGAGTGGTTGTAGAGAGTTTCAGGGAGAGCATAAGGGAACAATTGACAGGAATGGGGGAAAGAAATACAGTAGAAGAAGAATGGGTAGCTCTGAGGGATGAAGTAGTGAAAGCAGCAGACGATCAAGTAAGTAAAAAGACGAGGGCTAATAGAAATCCTTGGGTAACAGAAGAAATATTGAATTTAATTGATGAAAGGAGAAAATATAAAAATGCAGTAAATGAAGCAGGCAAAAAGGAATACAAACGTCTCAAAAATGAGATCGACAGGAAGTGCAAAATGGCTAAGCAGGGATGGCTAGAGGACAAATGTAAGGATGTAGAGGCTTGTCTCACTAGGGGTAAGATAGATACTGCCTACAGGAAAATTAAAGAGACCTTTGGAGAGAAGAGAACCACTTGTATGAGTATCAAGAGCTCAGATGGCAACCCAGTTCTAAGCAAAGAAGGGAAGGCAGAAAGGTGGAAGGAGTATATAGAGGGTTTATACAAGGGCGATGTACTTGAGGACAATATTATGGAAATGGAAGAGGATGTAGATGAAGATGAAATGGGAGATACGATACTGCGTGAAGAGTTTGACAGAGCACTGAAAGACCTGAGTCAAAACAAGGCCCCGGGAGTAGACAACATTCCATTAGAACTACTGACGGCCTTGGGAGAGCCAGTCCTGACAAAACTCTACCATCTGGTGAGCAAGATGTATGAGACAGGTGAAATACCCTCAGACTTCAAGAAGAATATAATAATTCCAATCCCAAAGAAAGCAGGTGTTGACAGATGTGAAAATTACCGAACTATCAGCTTAATAAGTCACAGCTGCAAAATACTAACACGAATTCTTTACAGACGAATGGAAATGCTAGTAGAAGCCAACCTCGGGGAAGATCAGTTTGGATGCCGTAGAAACACTGGAACACGTGAGGCAATACTGACCTTACGACTTATCTTAGAAGAAAGATTAAGGAAAGGCAAACCTACGTTTCTAGCATTTGTAGACTTCAGGGAGCAAAAGGCTATTTACAATTTGTACAGAAACCAGATGGCAGTTATAAGAGTCGAGGGGCACGAAAGGGAAGCAGTGGTTGGGAAAGGAGTGAGACAGGGTTGTAGCCTCTCCCCAATGTTATTCAATCTGTATATTGAGCAAGCAGTAAAGGAAACAAAAGAAAAATTCAGAGTAGGTATTAAAATTCATGGAGAAGAAGTGAAAACTTTGAAGTTCGCCGATGACATTGTAATTCTGTCAGAGACAGCAAAGGACTTGGAAGAGCAGTTGAACGGAATGGACAGTGTCTTGAAAGGAGGACATAAGATGAACATCAACAAAAGGAAAACGAGGATAATGGAATGTAGTCTAATTAAATCGGGTGATGCTGAGGGAATTAGATTAGGAAATGAGACACTTAAAGTAGTAAAGGAGTTTTGCTATTTGGGGAGCAAAATAACTGATGATGGACGAAGTAGAGAGGATATAAAATGTAGACTGGCAATGGCAAGGAAATCGTTTCTGAAGAAGAGGAATTTGTTAACATCAAGTATAGATTTAAGGGTCCGGAAGTCGTTTCTGAAAGTATTTGTATGGAGTGTAGCCATGTATGGAAGTGAAACATGGACGATAACTAGTATGGACAAGAAGAGAATAGAAGCTTTCGAAATGTGGTGCTACAGAAGAATGCTCAGGATAAGGTGGGTAGATCACATAACTAATGAGGAGGTATTGAATAGGATTGGGGAGAAGAGAAGTTTGTGGCACAACTTGACTAGAAGAAGGGATCGGTTGGTAGGACGTATTTTGAGGCATCAAGGGATCACAAATTTAGCATCGGAGGGCAGCGTGGAGGGTAAAAATCGTAGAGGGAGACCAAGAAATGAATACACTAAGCAGATTCAGAAGGATGTAGGTTGCAGTAGGTACTGGGAGATGAAGAAGCTTGCACAGGATAGAGTAGCATGGAGAGCTGCATCAAACCAGTCTCAGGACTGAAGACCACAGCAACAACAACAACAAATGTGGCAAGATGTTTTATTCACAGGCATTGGGGGAACAGTAAGCACAAGAGCATTGTGATCAGATAAACCAAGGTCAGACCTCCACTTCATTGGAATCTATGTTTGAGAATATATTATCTATGAGGGTCTGTGATGTGTGTAAAATATTCAGAAATTTATCTTTAACCATATTATTGGACAAAACCCCCACAAAGAAGCACTGTAACTTTGTCATTGTACCTAATGTTTAACATAATTTCTAGTTTTGAAAAAAATTTATCTATATCTCCATGTGGTGACTTGTACACAATCATTACTATCATTTTCCTTTGCTTACCATACAACTCAATAGCAGCTGCTTCAAAATGCTTTTCTACACTTAAATTTTCAATATCACATCTCCTTTGAATGTTGTCCTTGTTTTTGTATAAATACAGACGCCACCACTTCTGGCATTTCCATACAGTAAGAGCTAGCTAATCTAAAAGGGTGTATAATGATGTTGTTTAATTCATATTCCCTACACCAATGCTCCGAAAGACACAAGCACTCAATGTTAAACTCATCTAAAGCAACTTCTAGTTCAAGGTATTTATTTCTTAGAGACTGAATATTTAGATTCATAACTTGAAAAGAATTTGATGGGAGTCTAGATTTAGTTACACTTACAGTTTGTTTTATCGAACTGGTTGTAGAGAAGTTAATTGTCTGCACATTTGTTGAAAGTTCTATACTGCAACTTTTCCTGTTCTGGGGTAGAAAAAAATTCTGGTTCATTCTTGAAGATCTTTTTGGTCTTAAGCTCATTTTTCCATTCTTCGGTGTGTCGATTGTCACTATAGGCTGCACTGGTCAATTACAAATAATTGGTTATTTACAGTGAAAGGACATCGGCCTTTTCCTATATCAATTTGTACTTGGTATGTCCTAAATGTATCCATACCATTTAAACAATCAACTATTAAATTCTCTACTACCAAAAAATGGCATTGTACAGAAAACTGTCCTAATTGTATGGGAATTAAGGCTTGTATCTTGACTGCTTTCGATTTCTGACCAGTCACAGTTTGTACCTTGAAATTTTGCAGTGGCGGTGTGGGTATACACCCATGTTTCTTCAGTTCTTGAAAGAATCCCTGTGACATAAAATTAGTTGTAGCACCTGTGTCAAGCACAATGGGTACATCAAGGTCAAATATTTTTGCTTTAATACAGGGTGTACATAAAGTCTGGGAACACTTTCAATTACTTATTGCACAAGAATGAAACATTATACAGATGTATACATATGTCATTTTGAAGAGAAACCCTGAAAGTTTTTTTTTTTTTTGTGTATACTGCCACAGCACAGTTTGGTAATTTGCTGATAGTCACCAATAGTCGCAAACATAGTGAGTTTAGGTGCGGAGTGAGCTTTCTGTGAGTTGGAGTTCGACAAAAACAAGTGTGCTAGAGCTGCTCAATGGATCTTTAGAACCAAGCATGATAAGAAGCCACCAACATAGAAGGCCATTTACCACTGGCACAACAAATTCATTATGATGGGATGCTTGTGCCCGGCAAAGAGAAGTGGATGTTCCAGTGTGAGTGAAGAGAATGTGGAGCACGTACGAGAGACATTCATAAGGAGTCCAAAGAAATTGGTGCGTTGTGCATCCTGTGAACTCAAAATTACTCCAATGACAGTGTGGAAAGTCCTGTGATAGAAGCTGTCTATAAGACCATTCAAATTGGAGCTCAATGATGACTACAAAGACAAGCGTTTTGAGTTTTCGTTTGCAGTTGCAACAACTGAATGTGGATGGGGATTGCATTGTTGATCACTTAATTTTTACTGATGAAGCCACTTTTCACACAAATGAGAAAGTGAACAGGCATAATTGTTTTTTGTGCCTTGTCACATCAAAACCTGTATGGGCCATTCTTTTTTGCCAAGAGCACTGTCACTGAATATTCCTACTTGGACATTGCAGCAGTGGTTGATGCCTCAAATGCAATCGGACTCTCTGTTCATCTTTCAGAAGAATGGAGCCCCACCCCATTTTCATCGTGAAGTTCCTGGGTACCTGAACACGGAGCTGCCACATTGATGGGTCGGCCATGCTACAGAAGGGGACAGCTGTTTCATGAAATGGCTTCCCCGATCACCAGATCTCACTCCATGTAACTTTTTTCTGTGGGGACACATTAAAGATCTGGTTTATGTACTGCCTCTACCACGTGATGTAGCAGAGCTCCGGGAGAGAATCCGGTAAGTGACTGCCACAGTCGATGATGCCATGCTGGGTTGGGTATGGCAAGAATTCGATAACCGTATTGGCATCTGCTGGGTCACTCATGCTTCGCATATCGAATTTTTGTAAAAAAACTTTCAGAGTTTCTCTTCAAAATGCAATATCTATGCCAGCTGTACAATGTCTAGTTCTTGTGCAATAAATAATTGAAAGTGTTCCCAGACTTTTGTACACACTGTAGTAGCTTGTACCTTGCCCTCTGTCAAATTTTTCTGTGTACCCTTATTACCTCGATACAGGTCGTCTTTCATATCACTGGCATGATCATATTTGATAAAGCAAGTGTCGATCAAGCTCATGTCCCTACTCCCCTCCAAGGTCACAGAATGGGGCCCTACCGTGACAGGTTCAAGATTTCCGGTATCGCAGTGGTATTGGTCTCTGAGCTAAGTGTAACTTCCACTCTGTGGACTGTTGGTGTTTGATTATGCCAATTAGTGTCCTGAGAGGCTCTTGACTGAAAGTCTCTTTGCCTTTGCACGTTATTCGGCATATGTGCGTTACTTTGCTGGCCAATTCCACTGTCTGTGGGTTATTCGGTTGTCTGGTATTGTTTTGCGCATGTCAAGCGATCAGCTGATTATTGCCAGTGGCTTGTGTCTGTAGATATAGTACAGGCTGGCCATACGCTACTCACCCATTGTAGTTTTTTTGCTAAATTTTTGCCCATTTCTTTTACATCCACCATTGAATTTATGGCTTTCTCCATTGCAGTTGTGAAAACTTTTATTCTCTAATATGGCCAGGAAGATGGCTCTTTAAAATTTTCAGCATGTCTACTTGAGGTACCAGGTTCATCCAATATCTGGTTTTATTAAAAGATTTTTCAAAATAGCCCCTTAAGCTTCCATATTTTCTATTGAATGGAGCTGGGCTGAATACTTCATGTCTGAGCCTCTCTTGTATGGCTTCAGATCAATATTTATCCAGAAAGGCTCTCTTAAATTGTTCATAGTAGTGGCAACATTCTGCCATATCTGTAGCCAATAATGGAATGTCACCCTGTGTGTATCCAACAACAAATCTAATTTTCTGGCCTTCGGTCCAGTTATGAGGTAACACATTTCAAAATGCTCTGACAAAGGTCATAGGGTGTGTTCTTTTCCCTTCAGAGGTAAATATTGGAAATTATCGATGCCTAAGTAATCCCTCATCTTCAAGTAACGCTGATAAACATGCCGCACTGTCAGTGAAAGGTGTGTTTGTGTTTGCTTGTGGCGTAGCGCATGGCAACTGCACTAGCTCGACGGTGAAACTCCTGGCAAGCGTTGTTGCAATCTGCAACCTTCACTATTTTCCTTTGATGGACTAGCCCCATATTGTGGGTAACCAGTGAAGGTATCTAACTTCTACAAATGCTTGGGTTTGTTTTCTGTCATATGTTGTTTTGGAATGTCAGTAGTTTTAGCAACACTGGATTGTAACCTTTCCTCTGATTCCTTTAAACCTGAGTCTACTTTAGCTGGGAGTTGACTTTCTTTCTCTTTTAGAGTTTCTTCTACAGTATCTACATAAATTTTGCAATCTGACACTACCTTTTCAGCAAGGGTGCTGCCCTTATCCAGCATCCCAGCTTCAGCTTTCTCAGTTATTTCCTTTACATCTGCACATAACTTATCTCTCTCTCTCTTCTTCTTCTTTTTTTGGCAAATTCTGACTCCAAACTTAACTGGTCTGATCTTTGATTCAACGTTTGTATTTCTGTAGGTAGGTTTTTGCTTATGTCATGAAACTCACTGACACCTTTTTTACTGACACATCCACTTGGGATTTTGTCTTCTGAGAATATCTTTCACTAAGATTTTCTAACTCACCTGCAAGCTGTTTCTGTTTATAGTCTACAGATGTTACCTTTTGCATTAATTTATTTATATTGCAGGATATGTTGGTAATTATTTCCTGTTTTAGTTGTTTACTGAGCTCTGCCAAATTCCCAGATAGTTTGTCAGATAGTTAAATGCCTATAGTTTTGGTCACCTCACTGAACTGTTGACAAATACTATTCTTGAAACCATTAAATGCCTGATTTTGCTGTGTAAACTGTTGTCCTATAATTTCCTGATGTTTTGTGAACTGCTGTGTAAAATGTTATCCTATATTTCTCACTTCTGTTTCATTTTGTTGTAACCCAAAGTGGTGAACACATAGTGATGTATAAACATTTTCTGTCATGATGTATTACTCACTTATGTTTTAGTTTGTTGTGTGTTAGCACTCACTGTGAAGGAGAAAGCAACAATTGTGTTGTGTTAACATTACTTAAGTAATCCATTAATTAATGTTTGAATAATTATAATGGTAGAAAAGAAGTGTTGAAAGTGTCTTGACAAATGAAATATAAAGTAATTGGGCATTGGTCAGACATTTCATTCTGTGCATATTGGGTAAATAATGTTAACTGTTGAAGAACAAAATTTCAGGGAATTTCTCGTATCATAAAGTGTAGTACTGTATTATAATCATGTATTTGATGAACAAAAACAAAAAAATCTTGAAACAGTCTGTGTACCATGACTCAATCAATATTTGTACATGTAGTCCAAGTGGGCTCTGTGGAGGATTGTCTTTTAGTCAACCCCAGATGGCAATGTGTGGAAGTGTGTTTATTCAGTAATATATGTGAATATTAGTGCAAAGTACAGAGACAAGTGCAACAGCACTTGAGAATTGCTTGTACTAGTTATATAATTTGAAATCCAAAGTTACAATTTTGCTTCATGTAGTTAATAAGAATATATTTTTACTGAAATGTTATCAAAGAACAAGTTAAAATTGCAAAATAAGATTTAAGACAGGAAATGTTTAAATATGATCAGGTGGAATTTTGCTGAATTGAACAATTCTGTTCAAAACAATCAATTACACCAAATGTGATGGTCATAAAGAGTGCAATATGAACCTCATTCCAGGTTTTGCAACGAAGAACTTCCGACAAGCAGAGAACCACATTGAGCTTCAGTTCAGTGCTCCTCATTACACATGGAGGAGACTAAACATATTGGTATATTATGGTCTAATGCTGTGCATTACTAAGAAGAACTTTGTGCACCTGCCTACAATAGGAGGTTGCCAAGTACAATCTAATATGGATTTTGAGTATTGTAGTATCCAATACTAACACTTGTTCCGCAATGCATCGACAGCATTGAGATAGAGTTATATACACCAGTGTCTCCATTGCACTCAGGAGAATCTAGGGGCTCTAATGACTGACATAATTATTCAGAAACAAGACCAATTCAGCTAACTTCCATTAGATAATTTTTCTGATTGAAATAGATTTACCTCATATTCGTGCAGAAATACAAGCTACAGACAATCCTGCAAATTAATTTGTTCTTTCTTTGTGCTATTAATCAATATTTTGTCTGATCCAGTTGAAACTGATACAAAATAATTCATGATAATCTTACATATTTAACTGAAAACATAGTTTAAAGTTAATTGTGATGTATGTGCACACTTAATTTTGGAGATTAAGCAGAAATCTGATCTCATATCATACGTAAATTACTAATCCATCCAATTGATTGTAAAATGAGTAGTGTTACATAGATGTGTCAGAAACGGTTTTGTTCAATTTTCAGTTGCATAAATCCTTTTGGGGGTTGTTGAGACATAACTGTTCATTGAAACCCACTTAAAACACACATTTTTTGATCCAATTTGAAATAAACAGGAATCTCTCATGTAAATAAAAGGAGGATCTGTGCTTGCAGAATTATTGCAATGAAACTGGTTACTAAATTACAATTTTATTGAAGCGTATAGGTCCTGTAATTGGTAGGAACATTTTATAAACCATGTATCTTTTGCATTTTATAAAAATAGTAAAAGTATTGTTAATATTTCATATTTTGAGTATTTGCACACCCCTAAAATGTTAAATGCTTGAAAACCCATATACACTCCTGGAAATTGAAATAAGAACACCGTGAATTCATTGTCCCAGGAAGGGGAAACTTTATTGACACATTCCTGGGGTCAGATACATCACATGATCACACTGACAGAACCACAGGCACATAGACACAGGCAGGCAACAGAGCATGCACAATGTCGGCACTAGTACAGTGTATATCCACCTTTCGCAGCAATGCAGGCTGCTATTCTCCCATGGAGACGATCGTAGAGATGCTGGATATAGTCCTGTGGAACGGCTTGCCATGCCATTTCCACCTGGCGACTCAGTTGGACCAGCGTTCGTGCTGGACGTGCAGACCGCGTGAGACGACGCTTCATCCAGTCCCAAACATGCTCAATGGGGAACCGATCCGGAGATCTTGCTGGCCAGGGTAGTTGACTTACACCTTCTAGAGCACGTTGGGTGGCACGGGATACATGCGGACGGGCATTGTCCTGTCGGAACAGCAAGTTCCCTTGCCGGTCTAGGAATGGTAGAACGATGGGTTCGATGACGGTTTGGATGTACCGTGCACTATTCAGTGTCCCCTCGACGATCACCAGTGGTGTACGGCCAGTGTAGGAGATCGCTCCCCACACCATGATGCTGGGTGTTGGCCCTGTGTGCCTCGGTCGATGCAGTCCTGATTGTGGCGCTCACCTGCACGGCGCCAAACACGCATAGGACCATCATTGGCACCAAGGCAGAAGCGACTCTCATCGCTGAAGACGACACATCTCCATTCGTCCCTCCATTCACGCCTGTCGCGACACCACTGGAAGCGGGCTGCACGATGTTGGGGCGTGAGCGGAAGACGGCCTAACGGTGTGCGGGACCGTAGCCCAGCTTCATGGAGACGGTTGCGAATGGTCCTTGCCGATGCCCCAGGAGCAACAGTGTCCCTAATTTGCTGGGAAGTGGCGGTGCGGTCCCCTACGGCACTGCGTAGGATCCTACGGTCTTGGCGTGCATCCGTGCGTCGCTGCGGTCCGGTCCCAGGTCGACGGGCACGTGCACCTTCCGCCGACCACTGGCGACAACATCGATGTACTGTGGAGACCTCACGCCCCACGTGTTGAGCAATTCGGCAGTACGTCCACCCGGCCTCCCGCATGCCCACTATATGCCCTCGCTCAAAGTCCGTCAACTGCACATACGGTTCACGTCCACGCTGTCGCGGCATGCTACCAGTGTTAAAGACTGCGATGGAGCTCCGTATGCCACGGCAAACTGGCTGACACTGACGGTGGCGGTGCACAAATGCTGCGCAGCTAGCGCCATTCGACGGCCAACACCGCGGTTCCTGGTGTGTCCGCTGTGCCGTGCGTGTGATCATTGCTTGTACAGCCCTCTCGCAGTGTCCGGAGCAAGTATGGTGGGTCTGACACACCGGTGTCAATGTGTTCTTTTTTCCATTTCCAGGAGTGTATGTATTTGCTCTATAAGAGCCAGTGCAACTGTTGGAATATGTCATTAATTTTGAGGCAACGGATTTAATTGTAATTTTATTTAAAAAACCCTTTATAACAATACTGAGGATTGTTCAGAATTATATATAAAGGGGCAGCCATGTTAGCATTTTATGTCAGTGTCTTACGAGATTTTGTGCAAGAAGCATGTAATTGCTTAAGTAAGATGTATGTCAGTGTTGTAAGCATGTCATTATTTTTGAGTTTTGTCAATGTAACATAATAATTATGACATGATATAGAATAAAGGTTCTGAAACATAATGTTAGTATTTGTCATTCTTGGTGTAAAAACCAAGTTACAATGGACATGAAGGAACACAGTGCTTGTGCCAGATAAAAAAGCAGTTGGATGAGTACATCCTACGAAATTATAAGAATTTTAATAAGAATTTCACACCATATATTCAGACAGTGAAGCAGATTCGTACCTTTACCACTGAAATCAGCGTTCTTGGCGTGTCTTGTTTGTAGGCAGAATTTAATTTTAATTTGCTCCTTCATATCTCTATTGGCCCCAATCTCATGGGCATGTAACAAATGCAACAAAAGTGTCATTAGTTTCTTGTAACAATAAAATGGATCATAAATCTTGAAGTTTTTTTATCTTAACAGTTGAAAGGTCTGTTCATATTCTGATTGGCGCCGTAGTGGCAGAATAGGGGGACGGGCATAAAATATAATGGAAACTGATTAATAATAGCTGCTTGAATAATTTTAAAAAATTGTAAAAAATAATTGTAGGAAATTGGAAGGTACAAATATCATGAGTGAACTTTAACTGGCGCTAATATCAACTGACCTTCAACATTCAATACATTTAAAACTAACATTCTTCATTTAAATTTACGCACTTCTCATTATTGTCATTGTGCATACAGCTGGTTGTGTCAATACTGTTACTGGATCACCCCTCCTGTTCTCGGGCAAATTCCTCTTCTCTGCTTCAATCCCCTCGATGCAGGATTCTTGGCATGGGTAAAATGATAAGCAGATGTTGTTATTTATATAAATAGCCATATATAAACTGTGTCTCCATAATAACTTTTATAATGATTCTTTATGTACGGTTAGAATACACATTTTTGAACAATATTAAAATGGCAGAACTCATCATATGTCCTCCCACTACCACTTATAGAGACAAACAGGTGAAGATACTGAAATTAATCAATTCAAGAGCGTATCTCTACTTGTTTTGTTTGTATCTATATAAATATACATATAAAAAGAAAAGAACGAGACAAAATAATAATAATAATAATTATTATTATTATTATTATTATTATTTAACAGTTACATTGCAGACCCATACACATTCCCTCATACACTTACACACGGAATAACATATCTGAAACCTAAAGATCAAGCAGACACAGCGAATCCAGCTAAATATCGCCCCATAACATGCCTACCAACAATATACAAAATATTAACTTCAGTCATTAAACAGAAATTAATGACACATACAACACAGAACAAAATTATAAATGAAGAACAAAAAGGCTGTTGCAAAGGAGCACGAGGATGTAAAGAGCAACTGATAATAGATGCAGAGGTGACATATCAAGCTAAAACTAAACAAAGGTCGCTACACTACGCCTACATTGATTACCAAAAAGCTTTTGATAGTGTACCCCACTCATGGTTACTACAAATATTGGAAATATACAAAGTAGATCCTAAATTGATACAGTTCCTAAACATAGTAATGAAAAATTGGAAAACCACACTTAATATCCAAAAAAATTCAAATAATATCACATCACAGCCAATACAGATTAAGCGTGGAATATACCAAGGAGACTCATTAAGTCCTTTCTGGTTCTGCCTTGCTCTGAACCCACTATCCAACATGCTAAATAATACAAATTATGGATACAATATTACTGGAACATACCCACACAAAATCACACATTTGCTATACATGGATGATCTAAAACTACTGGCAGCAACAAATCAACAACTCAACGAATTACTAGAGATAACAGAAGGATTCAGCAATGATATAAGTATGGCTTTTGGAATAGACAAATGTAAGAAAAATAGCATAGTCAAGGGAAAACACACTAAACAAGAAGATTACACATTGGATAACCACAGCGACTGCATAGAAGCGATGGAAAAAACGGATGCCTATAAATATCTAGGATACACACAAAAAATAGGAATAGATAATACAAATATTAAAGAAGAACTAAAAGAAAAATATAGACAAAGACTAACAAAAATACTGAAAACAGAATTGACAGCAAGAAACAAGACAAAAGCTATAAATACTTATGCCATACCAATATTGACCTACTCATTTGGAGTAGTGAAATGGAGTAACACAGACCTAGAAGCACTAAATACACTTACACGATCACAATGCCACAAATATAGAATACATCACATACATTCAGCAACAGAAAGATTCACATTAAGCAGAAAGGAAGGAGGAAGGGGATTTATCGACATAAAAAACCTACATTATGGACAGGTAGACAATTTAAGAAAATTCTTTCTAGAACGAGTAGAAACTAGCAAAATACACAAGGCAATCACTCATATAAATACATCGGCTACACCACTGCAATTTCATAACCACTTCTACAACCCTTTAGATTACATAACATCAACAGATACGAAGAAAGTAAATTGGAAAAAGAAAACACTGCATGGCAAGCACCCGTATCATCTAACACAGCCACACATCGATCAAGACGCATCCAACACATGGCTAAGAAAAGGCAATATATACAGTGAGACGGAAGGATTCATGATTGCAATACAGGATCAAACAATAAACACCAGGTATTACAGCAAGCATATTATTAAAGATCCCAATACCACAACGGATAAATGCAGACTTTGTAAACAACAAATAGAAACAGTAGATCACATCACAAGCGGATGTACAATACTAGCAAATACAGAATACCCCAGAAGACATGACAATGTCACAAAAATAATACATCAACAGCTTGCCTTACAACATAAACTTTTAAAACAACACGTTCCTACATACAAGTATACACCACAAAATGTACTGGAGAATGATGAATACAAATTATACTGGAACAGAACCATTATAACAGATAAAACAACGCCACATAACAAACCTGACATCATACTCACCAATAAAAAGAAGAAATTAACGCAACTAATCGAAATATCCATACCCAATACAACAAATATACAAAAGAAAACAGGAGAAAAAATTGAAAAATACATCCAACTGGCTGAGGAAGTCAAAGACATGTGGCATCAGGATAAAGTTGACATCATACCAATTATACTATCAACTACAGGAGTCATACCACACAATATCCACCAGTACATCAATGCAATACAGCTACATCCAAACATATATATACAACTACAGAAATCCGTAATTATTGATACATGTTCAATTACCCGAAAGTTCCTAAATGCAATATAACACATACCGTACAGTTAAAAGGAAGTGACGCTTGATCAAGGTCCGCATCACTCCATTTTTAACCGGACTTAACGTCTGAGAAAGTGAAGTAAATAATAATAATATCCATTACATGTACAATGATCTGAGATAGACACTAACAGAAGTTATCTATTAACTCAGTTGAATCATCTTCCCATTTTTGGTTTTAAATTGAATATAGTTAAAAAATAATGTCCAGAATCCATTTGGGGATGAATAACATCCATATTCTTGATGTTGCATTGCCTAGCAAATACATTCACTATTGCAGATAATATCTGTATTAAATTAATAAGAAAGGGAAAGAATCTTTTAGAAACCAAAAGGTGAAAAAAATTTGGACCAAGGTGGATGCAAACCTTTCTCTTTACAGCTAACTGCTACCCTTACAGCTGAAAATGCTATCAGCTACACTATGGCTTTGATGAGGATGCCAGAGCTCCGTATACGGCACATACTTCATAAAGGCATTAACTACAAATGTTGTTATTTGATATTTATCTATGATATTACCAAAATGAATCACTGCTGATATGTCATCATTGTGCAGTAGTGCTGACATGGTATACTTTCATAGCACACAAGTCATAAAATTAAAGGCGTCAAATATGGGAAGCCTTTAACTACTGGTATGTAGTTTCCTGTGATTTTACTATTACAAATCTTACTAAAATGATGCGTTTTCAAGAGATTCTCAATTTGCTGAGGCTTCGGCACAGCTTATATTCATACCATATTCTCTACAAGAATAATAAAAAATAAAATAAAAAAAAACACATGCTAAATATCAACTTTAACTCCATACAATATGGTAGCTCCCAAGTTCTGCTTGTAACATAAACACATTGTTGTATCTCATTGACCACATTCCTCTCCATGAGGAAAAAGTCAGACACACCAGATTCTTCACTTCAGGCTCTGCAGTGTAGTAGAATTTTAAATTTTGTGCTGTGGTGTTGCCAGTCCCTTATACACGTACAGTTTAATGATCACATACATAAGGAAAACATTATTTAAGAAAGATCATATTACTGGAATGTGATTATGGGCTCCCAGAAAGGGATAACAATTCACCATTCCTCAAATTTATGTTTGTTTCACCAAACATTATAAATTTTAGGGAGCTCTCCTCTCATGATTATCTCTTTTTTTCATTTGGAACAAAGCAAAACCAACTATGTTCTGCTGCTTTCAAATGCATAGCACTTATTGTTTTTGTCCACTTCATGTAACTTTGTTACAAAATCATTTAAACATGAGGTCTATTCAGAAAGTAGGGAACATTTCCGTCTGACGCCGCTAGGCATGCACTGGTCGCATATATTTTGGTATGTGTGTGTTCGGCAGCTCAATCGGCATCCATCTGTGACAGCAGGAACATCTCTGCCCATCTGGTTTTTTTTATATTCAAATTTGAAATGTGCACTGCAATCGAAAATCTCGCCAGTTGTGAGGTGCAGTCTGTGATACAGTTTTTGTTGGCAAAAAACCTAAAACCCATATAAATTTATTGTGAACTGTGCATAGTGTACAGAAACAACGTAATGAGTGAATACTCTGCCTGGAAAACAAGCATTCAGTTTAAAAATGGCTGAACCAATGTTCATGATGAAGAGAAGAGTGGACCCCTGAGCATTGTGACTGACGATCTTGTCGCTAAAGTTGATGAAACGATTCGTGAAAACTGTTGCTTCACAATGACGGAGCTTTTGCTTTCTTTTCCACAAGTTGGACTTTGTTGTTTGAAATTGTCGCTGAAAAGCTAGGCTACCACAAATTTTGTGACCTCACACAGAAAACCGCATTAAAGAACTCCTTAATTCATTCAAATGGGAATTTTTCCCTCATCCGCCCTACAACCCCGATCTTGCACCAAGCGACTTCCGCTTGCTTACCAAGATGAAGAACTGGCCTCCAATGTAACACTTTGACGATGATGCGGAAATCCAGGTGGATGTTCTAATGCTTTTGACAGCTACTTAAAGTGAGAAGTAGATGCACAAACTTTCCACTTCTTTTATATGAGGTGACTTACTTGAGATTCACAGCTGATCTTCTTTGCTGGCTAGCTGACTGCTGGAAAACTCTCTTGACTTCTTCTCCATAGAATGATGCTAGGTACGGGAATATTTAAGCCTCTCTCTCTACTTGTGAAATAAGTAGGTACACGAACTTTACTTTTCATCAACCAATGATATATTTGCACTCCATACAGAATAAAATTCTCACTTTCCACATACATATACGACTTCCCATAAGTCACTCCATCCAACATCAGAAAAAAAATTTAATTACATTTATAAAAGAGTTGGCTTAGTAACCATGACTCTACTTCACACGAACTATAAAAAAGGTCTTGCCTCTAACAAGGCTGGATTAAGAGTTCACAAGATTACTTTTCCAACTGTGCTTCTTACACATAACAATAGTCAATGACACAATAGGCACAGAGCTGCATAAAAGCTCCATGGTTCTTCCTCTAAAACATCTATGGATTGTTCGACAAGTACTTGTTGGTACCGTTCAACCACTGTGTCTACTTTCCTCTTGCGACTGACTTTAAACCTGCATGCACAAACATGTGACACGCAATAGGTAGGATTTTACCATTCCACACTTGTATCTAGAATATTGTGTGTTTGAGACGGTAGAAGGCTGAGTGTTTCTAGAATTTACACAGAAATTCTCAAATCACTACAGCGTGACTCACTGGCTGAAGTCTCAGGCAGCAGAATTTTAAGATGAATGTCTTTCAAAGATTGTCCACCGCTATGATAAGTGTAGGTGACTATGTGGAAAAGTAGTATGTGAGTCACTCTAATAAAATGTATTTCTTGTACTTTTTTTTGTAATGCTTTCATGGTAAAATATTAATGCAAATTGTATCTGTCTCCACTAAATTCTTTTATGACTTGCACGCATTACATGTTCTTGACTTCCTGCAGTAACAAGAAATATACTTTTTTTTCTGTTTGTTTTGCCTTATTATATATAAATTGATATTGGCTGCATTTGTGAGAGTTTCTCTTTTTTTTTTTTTTTTGTATACTTGCAGATATTTTGCAGTGGATTATACACTGAAGACCCAAAGAAACTAGTACACCTGCCTAAAATAGGATAGGGCCCCACGAGCATGCAGAAGTGCCGCAATACAACTCAGCATGGACTTGACTGATGTCTGAAGTAGTGCCAGATGGAACTGACACCATGATTCTTGCACGGCTCTCCATAAATCTGTAAGAGTAGGAGTGGGTGGAGATCTCTTCTGAAAAGCATGTTGCAAGGCATCCCAGATATGCTCAATAATGTTCATGTCTGGGGAGTTAGGTGGCCAGCGGAAGTGTTTAAACTCAGAAGAGTGTTCCTGGAGCCACACTGTAGCAATTCTGAACATGTGGGGTGATGCATTGTCCTGCTGGAATTGCCCAGGTCCGTCAGAATGCACAATAGACATGAATGGATGCAGATGATCAGCCAGGATGCTTACAAATGTGCCACCTGTCAGAGTCATATCTAGATTTATCAGGGGTCCCATATCACTCCAACTGCACATGCCCACACCATTACAGAGCCTCCAACATCTTGAACAGTCCCCTGCTGATATGCATGGTACATAGATTCACGATGTTGGCTCCGTACCTATACACATCCACTTGCTCGATACAATTTGAAATGAGACTTGTCCAACCAGAAACATGTTTCCAGTCAGCAACAGGCCAGTGTCAGTGTTGATGGGCCCAGACGAGTCATAAAGCTCTGTGTTGTGCAGTCATCAAGGGTATGCAAGTGGGCCTTCAGCTGCGAAAGCCCATTTCGACGATGTTTTGTAGAATGCCTCACATGCTGACACTTGTTGATGGCCCAGCATTGAAATCTCCAGCTATTTGTCGAAGGGTTGCATGTCCCTCATGTTTAATGATTCTCTTCAGTCGTTATTGGTCCTATTCTTGCACAATATTTTTCCAGTTACAACAATATCAGAGATTTGAGGTTTTACCGTTTTCATGATATTCATGGTACACTTGTGAAATGGTTGTATGGGAAAATCCCCACTTCATCGCTACCTCAGAGATGCTGCATTCCATCGCTCATGCGCTGACTATAATACTATGCTCAAACTCACTTAAATCTTGATAACCAGTCATTGCAGTAGCAGTAACTGATCTATAAACTGCACCAGACACTTGTTGTCTTATATAGGCATTGCTCACCACAGTGCCGTATTCTGCATGTTTACATATATCTGTATTTGAATACCATTTTCTCTGGCACTTAAGTGCGGAATATTTCATTTGAAATGCTAGTAAAATATGCACATTGTAAAGTGTTCACCATTAAGCTAGTTAACTTTGACCAATCATAAAAAAGTAGGTGGATTTTTATTGGCACAGGTTTTAGACAACATGAAAGCTGTAAATTGAACAGTTCTGTGATGAATAAATTTATTTACTTCCAAAACTTATTATGTTGCAGTATTCCAGAGCCACTGAGGGAATTTGCCTGCTTTTGTTGGTGAGTGTTATCGATTATCCAGTACAAGTGAGAGTCTATTTGCTTATGCTGTATCCAGCTGCTAGTGCATGAAGAGTGTGAGTGTGAGTGTGAGTGCACTGAGTGTAATGTCTAATGTGACACCCTCCTCTAACATTACCATTTTTTTTTTATTTTTTTTTTTTTTTATAAAAATAACCTCATACCATTTATACTATCAATTCTTGTATAGGTGATCGTTTTCTCAGTTGTTTAACTAAAAGGATTTAATTTGATTTTGTGTATGATGTATTATATTTCAGACTAAAATGTATAAAAAGAAATTAATTTGTTACACTCTGTGTGAGTGGTTAAAATTACTCTTCTTTCAGAAATATTTGAAATTATGAAATAGCTCACATATTTTAAATTCATTTTATTATCTGCACATTCTGACACAAAGTATTAAATTTATTTCTGGGCTCATTTACAAAATATTGATATATTTTAGTGAAGATTCTTCTTTTGTCAAGAATGTTTGTAAACTCTTTTTCTTTGTAATCTCTTTGGAATATTGTGAGTACCGTAGAATGTAAGGAGTAGTGGGCATGCCTCTGATGGAATCAGACATGTTTTTGATTGTGTCACTAATAATGTAATTTGTGATGTGATAGAAGTGGAAATTGTAATGCTGGTGTGATACTGAAAAATGTGACAAAGAATAAAATTCAAGAATAATACAGGCAAATCTTCATCAGTTATTTAGTCATTAGCAACCCACAATGTTAAATCAAAATTTCAACCATACCTCGAGATGCAATAACTGGAGCCAACAACACGAGAAAATGAAGATAAATATAAAGTTTTTCTTTTGTATATCTTACACCTCATAAAGCTCTCATAACTTGTGCAGAGATAGAGAATTTTAATAGTGATGTGTGGGAGGGTAAGATTACAAGTGTTGGCATCAGCCGAGATCTGTTGATTGACAATGCAGAAGAAGAAAGGACAATTATTTCTATATTTACAGTTTATATATAAATAAAATCACAATCACTCACTGAAAGAAGACCTGAGAGCTGCCCAACAAAGTCAGATCAACAGTGACAAGACAATACCAACAATGACGGACCAGATAAATTGAAAGAGGACTACGATGAAGGACATCAGAAAAGATAAGTACCAACCATTTGTGAAATTAATTTTTCCTAGTGGATTCGTGAGATTGCTAGGAAAATGAATAGAGTTGAGGGCAGTAGTGATGAAGTGAAAGCTGTTGCACTCAGTCAAGACATATTTGAACCTAGTGAAAGTGTAGTCAGAAAAGAAACAGTGAAAATTGATATTTTGTAGTTGGTTTTAGGAAAATTAGAGGAAATGAAGACAGATAGCAACAGAAAATTTAGTGAAGTCAATGATCCATTATTGGAAATAGTAACTGAAAACAATAGCAAAATGGACAGGGTACAATACCAAATAGACCAACTTAGTAATCAGGTTTCGGAGCTAATTAAAAAGTGAGGATTAAAAAGTGTGAATGAAAATGTTGATGTCTTAGAAAGTAAATTTATTGTTTTGTAAAATGAGTTAGTTGCACTACTGGCACAACTAATGAAGAAAGTTGATGATGTCAGAGTTGAACAAATAGCCGTAGCAGAAAAAATGGAACGGAACTTTAGCAGTTTACATCAAAAAATTTTAAACGTTGAAAACAGTATGCAAACTAGCGTAAGTGTTCTAGATCAGAAAATTTCAGTAGTTCAGGAAAACTGTATTCACAAAAATCTTTATTAAAACAATGGTACTGCATGGTCCAACATTCCAATAAAAAGTTTTCCCTCAGACAATTTACATCCAGTGGATTTTTTACACTGCTGTAGAGATAGTTTTGGGTCGGGTTTGGGTGTTATTGTTATGTTAAAAGATGTCTTGGATGTGAAGCTCCGTCTTGGGTAAATCTAAATTTAAGTCAGTGGGAAACATACCAGAGTTTCGAAAAAAGGATTTTAAATAAATTTTGGTCAGAAGCTGAACAAGGTACTATTAAAATTGAATATCTGAATGGTCGTAATTATAGGAATACGGATGATACCCTGAAAGAGTTCTATAAGAATCAACTTAAGAAATTAACAAACCTTGACAAACCATTTGATAAAATGACATTGACTGATGCACTAAAAAAGGAGATTACCAGAGGGATTGCAGTCGGATTTAGTACATGGACGTGACAATTGCCATGAACAATTTTCACGGTATGTTGACAGGTTGGATAGGGCAGTAGAAAGAACTATGTACCATAATAATCAAAATGATAGAGATTACAATAGTAATAATTGCAGAAACAGAGATAATGGTAACTTCTATCAGGGTCAAAATGGTAACAGAGACAGAAACTTTGAACATCAGCAGAATAGGAATAATGGGGATAATCAGGGGCAATTTAATGGAAGAAAAAATCATAGAGGTGGCCATTTGGGAAACAGCACTCCATCTCAATGAAGGTCCACAGTTCTGGGGTGAGGAAATACGACACATGCAGGATCCCCAGTTTACACTTGCATTTAGACAATAATAACAACATTAATAATGTGACACAAGTATCTGTGAGCAGAAGGAACATCAGATTTCTCACTTAAGTTTTGATCGAAAGTTTTGGAATACTGTGTTTAATAATAGTGATGTAGATATGAATCACAAACTAGAATGTGAGAGTAATGAGAATTTTGATGTAGTATATACTAATGATTTCTTTTCTTGGTCAGAAAACAGTGTTACTGATATTTGTAAAACAGGTGATAACTGTATTGGATCTGAATTAGGTGCTATTTTTTATGTAGATGTGAATGAGAGCTGTGAAATGACTGAGGTCGGTAAGTCTGAGACTGGTAGCTTCTTGCAGATGAATGTAGGTGAAGTATGTTTCTTTGATGGTAATGTGGACTTGTGTTATTAATGATGTTGCTGATGAAGTAATTTTATAAGAATATAATGATGATGATGATGATGATGATGATGATGAGTATCAGGTATTCGTGGAGTTTAAGAATAATGAAGTTCCAGAGTTATTTGTGAATACAGGTGAGGTAAGTGATGTATGTGATGATGTAAGTGACAGTCTAGTAAAAACAGTTTTTCATTAATGTCATGCAGAGTAATGATCCAAACAGTAAAGATGAGTTATATGTAAGCCTAGGGAATAAAGGTGAAATCTTTTTGAAATTTATTTGGGACCAAATTGATGATAACATAGATAAATGTACATTCTGGAGCAAGTTAGCTGTGGTTAGTCAAAATTTGTATCCAAATTGGTGGAATGAAGTGAAAGAAGATCTAAGCAGGAAATGTAATTTTGACAATAATATATTTTGTGTTCCATCTGTAATAAGTGATGTTAGTTGTGCTATGGAATCCATTCAGTGTGTTCAATATTTATCTGACTACACGTGTAACTTAAGTGACGCTATGATACCAGGTAAGTTGGTAAAACCCTGCAAAAAGAGTGTAGATGTAGCATTTGATGAAATTGAAAGTGATCTCTTACATGAAGTGTCTAATAACAGAGATGATGACTCAGATTTTGGATGTCTTTACATTAAGATTAAGATTGATCAGTGGGAAGGGAACTGTCTGATTGATACAGGCAGCCAAATTTGTGATGTATCTGAACAATTTATACATGAGATCCAGTATAGTAAGAATTTTGTGGAAATGCCCATAGCAGGTGTAAGGACAAGAGGAGCTACTGGTAAGCAAAGCAAGTATGTAAAACATCAAGTACTTTTAACATTTAGTACAGCGGACGAGACCTATGAACATGAATGTGTGTATTACATTATTAGTCCATTATTTTCATTGCATTTAGCTCTGTTTATTAATATTTCATATGTGAACACCTTTTAATCTCAACTGACATAAATCCCATATAACTGACTTTGAAAAGTTACTAAGTAGAACATATCTCATGTGATGTGAAGGAGGTATTGAATGGCATAGTTAGTACACAAAACAATATTTCAGGATCTGATGCAATTGCTAGACAGGAAGTTGGAGTGTGTGATGAGAAATCTAGGGAGGAAACTGAAAGATGTTGGCAGGTCCACTCCCCACACTACTGTATGTCAGTGCTGGACCAGTCAACTTGCAAGAGATCATGGATGCTGGGTAATGTACTCTAGTATCTGTCGACTGGATCTGTGTTGTGATTGATATCTGTGAATTGTTAGCCAAGACTGCTAAAGACAGTGTTATTGCGCACAAATGCATGTTTTTTCAAGTAGGTGGATTGATTTTCCAATCATTATGTATCTTTAGATCAGTAAGTAATTTTTTTTATCAATTGTGAATCAATCTTCTAGGTCTTTGAGTAGATAGGTTAGTTTGTATGAACTATTAGCAAATAGTGTGGAAGACATCTACTAGTATAAGCAATATAACAAGATGTATACACATCTGCTTTCATACACTGATTTTGGTCCTCAAGTTACCGGATTGTGTCATCATTCAAAGCTATTTATGACTGTGTTTACCTGAATTTATCCTGAGTATTGCAAGATTGTATATGAATGAAACTTGAGTTGTGGACAGATTCATGCTTATCCCTGTTTTGGGTACCCCTGATCATCGTGACTGTGTGTATGTACTCAAGGAGAGCGTACAACCATTGATTGTGGCTGAATGCTTCTCACAATCACTCTTTGCATATGATTAAATTTATTGATTTGAGTATGTATTTCATTCATTATGTTGCGTCAAAACATTTTTTGCTGGTTTGTACCCGATGTGGTTTGGATTCATGGGTCAATCCCCACATTGTAAACTTAAGCCCTAATATTTTTCCATTATTTTGTTTTTTCATGAGTCAACGTATCATTGAATACTCTGGTTTAAGTGGCTGATTGATTTTGCACTATATGCCTACTCATGGTGGAGTATATTCATCTAGTCTGAAGTTTTTCTCTTCTCTTTTGATGATTTTATTGTATGGATGTTAACTAACAATTTGTAATTCTAGTAATTTACATTGTCTCTATACTTATTTCTATAGTTTAGTGGTGTAATGTTGTAGTTTTGACCTTGTATTATTTGTCTTGTGACAGTATGTTCCACAGATCTGAAAAGCTGAATACCATATCCCGATATATGTATAGATTATGACTTGTATAGCAAGTATTTTTCTTAAGTTTTCTGTAAAATGTTATGTATCAGATACTTCTATACGTCTATCTGCTATCCTGGGTTTCATTATGTACACCATTTGGCAAACCTTGTAGCTTGTAACAAAATACTGTAAACATTATCCTTATAAATTTTGTGAGGGGGGATATTGTAATGGGGCGCCACCTCTAACATTACCTTTCTTCTTCTTCTTTTTTTTTTTTTTTTAATATAGAAATAACCGATACCATTTATACTATCAATTCTTCTGCATGTTCTTCTGTATGTGAACATTATCTTGGTTGTTTAACTAAAAGAATTTCATTTGATTTTGTTTACAACGTATTATATTTCAGACTAAAATGTATAAAAAGAAATTAATTTGTTACCCTCTGTATGTATGAGCGGGTGGGGAAATAACTGGAATTTCTTTCTAGAAAGCATATACTTTATTGTTTTCAAAAACAACCTTAATCCTTAATCTCCTTCAAAGTACTCTTCATTAGCATTAATACACTTGTCCAAATGTTCATTCCAGTGTTCGAAACACCTTTTAAATTCGTCCTCTTTGATACCTGCTAGCACTTTCATGACTTTGCGTTTTATGTCTTCCACATCCTCAAAACACTTCTCTCTCAAGTCTCGTTTCATCCTCGGGAATAGGAAGAAGTCCAAGGGTGCTGAATCCGGTGAATAGGATGCATGGGTCAAGCTAGTCATCTTCGTTGAGGCCAAAAACAGGTGAATGCTGAGAGCCGTGTGCGTGGAAGCGTTGTCCAGATGCAGGAACCACATGCCAGAATCCCACAAAGCTGGACGTTTTCATAACAAACTTCTGTGAAGCCGTTTCATAACTTCCAAATAGAATTGTTGGTTTACTGTCTGGTTTTCAGGGACTATTTCAGAGTGTACAATACCTTTGATGTCAAAAAAACAGATCAACATCGTTTTCACATTCGATTTCACTTGTCAAGCTTTTTTTGGTGAGCCAGGTGACTTCCATTGTGATGACTGTTGTTTACTTTCTGGATAGTACCCATAGCACCATGACTCATCACCTGTAATGATTTTGTTGAAAAAATGTGGATCGCGTCCTTCATTTCGAGACAGGCTTGAATGTGACGATCCCTTTGATCTCCGGTAAGAAGCTTCGGCATGAATTTTGCTGCCACTCTTCGCATCGCCAAATCAATGGTCAAGATGCACTGAATTGAGCTCCAGGACAACCCGGACAAGTTCTCAAGTTGGTCGATTGTCCTGCATCGATCTTCACTGATGAGATAGTGGATTTAGTCGATGTTGTCTTCACTTCGAGAGGTTGAAGGTCGACTGGAACGGGGCTGATCTTCAACCACCATTTCTCCTTTTTTAAACCGAGAAAACCATTCGTACACTTGCATTTTACTAAGAGCATGGTCTTTGTAGGCTGTCTGAATCATCGCAACAGTTTCTGCTGCGTTCTTGCTGAGCAAGAAACAAAACTTCACTGCCGCATGTTGTTCGTAAGAACTAGCCATTTCCTCGTGTCACGTCTGCACTGTACGCACACTCAAAGAACTACCAAATAAACCACACTTCTCACTGTTGGGTGACGCTGCATGGCAGAATGACTCAGCAGAACTCCTACTACAACCCTCTGGCGGCACAACCTGCTATTACAAGTACACGATGTGCAGCGTTAGGATTCCGGTTACTTTTGGGTCCCCCCTCGTATAGTTAAAATTCTTCTTCTTTTAGAAATATTTGAAATTATGAAATATCTAGCATACTTATAATTCATATTATTAACTGCACATTCTGACACAAATAATTAAATTTATTTCTGGGCTCATTTACAAAATAATGATGTATTTTAGTGAAGATTCTTCTTTTGTCAAGAATGTTTGTAAACACTTTTGCTTTGTAAACTCTTTGGAATATTATGAGTACCACAGAATGTAAGGAGTAGTGGGCATGCCTCTGATGGAAGCAGATGTGTTTTTGATTGTTTCACTCATATTGTAATTTTTGGAGTGATAGAAGTGGAAACTTAAAGGCCGTGTGATATTGAAAAATGTGACAAAGAACAAAATTCAAGAATTATACAGGCAAATCTTCATCAGTTATTTAGTCATCAGGAACCCACAATGTTGAATCAAAATTTCAGCCACAAGAATGTACCCCTAGATGCAAAACATGGAGCCAAGAACAAGAGAAAACGAAGATAAGTAAAAAGTTTTCTTCTGTATATCTTACACTTCACAAAGCTTTCAAAACTTGTGCAGTGACAGAGAATTTTAATAGTGATAAATTAACTGCCAACTGTATCAGCATGGGCTGGCCACTAGAGGCCAACTGTAGGAAGCGTGCTCATGGCACTCTCTCTGCCACGCTATCTACTGGCAACTCATGCCTGCATGGAACAATGCTGGATCACACTCACTATATTCTTTCAGTTTGTATTGCTCACATCAGTTTTGTGTATCACTTATGTGGCACCTTCTGCATGACACTTTTGTGAGTCACTAGAAGCTCATTTCCATTACTGCTCAGAGGTTTATGAATGAAGCCATGTTTGTGTTACTTGGATGGATTTTCTGTATTACTTGGTTACTACGTGATAGGCGATGAGTTTGTAATGGTTTCCACATGTCCACTCTTTAAGTGCAGTTTCATCTTTGTGGATGCCATGCTACTGGTCCTGACTGAACAGCTTATTTTGGCAGTGACCACATTGTCAGCTTCCATTACCAGATATGGTACTGTTCCACCAGTCTGTCCACCCATTTGTTCTCCATATGATGATTCAGCAGAAGATTGGGAAGCTTACAAAAAAAGACTCAGAAAGCATTTTTTGGCTTTTGGTGCGACAGACTCAAATTCGTGCAAAGCTTTATTCCTCTTGTGGATTCCTTCTAAGGTGTATCAATTATTATGTCAGCTTGCCCTCTTACAAGAACCAGCAGCTCTTTCTTTTGATGATATGTGCAGTTTATTGCCTAACTGCCATTGCAAACGAACACATCATAGCAACGCAAGTTTAAATCTACTGATGCTGCAAGAAACCAAACCATTCGTATAGGGCCTGGGCAACCAAACTTAGCAGCCTTAGCCAATGTTTCAGTTTGTTACTGATGCCCATAATGATTCTTATGCAGACTCTGTGGTGCATGATGCAATTATCTGTTTAGATAATTGCAAATAGCACAATCTTTTGAAGTTTCTGGGACAGCATGAGACAAAACTGAAGCA
Organism: Schistocerca serialis cubense; assembly: GCF_023864345.2. Classification (NCBI taxonomy): domain Eukaryota; kingdom Metazoa; phylum Arthropoda; class Insecta; order Orthoptera; family Acrididae; genus Schistocerca; species Schistocerca serialis. The sequence goes on along the minus strand of NC_064639.1, from coordinate 719,962,458 downwards.
TGGGCAATGTGGCAATGGAGGTTCGAGTCCTCCCTCGGGCATGGATGTGTGTGTTTGTCCTTAGGATAATTTAGGTTAAGTAGTGTGTAAGCTTAGGGACTGATGACTTTAGCAGTTAAGTCCCATAAGATTTCAAGAAAAAAAAATGTGACAATGACATCACAAGATGTTCCCACTAGGATGACAAATAGCTTGCACAAAGAAGTGGCAGAGGTGGTGCTAAGCATCTGGGTCCAATGCCAAGCAGACCAAGCAGCCGCAACCACCATAGTGCCAGCATCAGCATTCTCTGTTTCCATCTTGTCCTTTCTGTTTTGTACAGCATGAATGTGTGGCATGCCCTAAGTGCTAGGCTACTTGTAATGCTTGCCAGAAGAAAAGCCACATCGCCTCCATGTGTCATTCGCTGAAGTTTGCTCAGGATAGGAACATGGGCATAAACTGTGTGACTCCAATGCTTGTGACTTTTCCCAAGTTGTTTATTGAGTTACGTGTTTTTCGCAAAGTGCTCTGGCTGCAAAGTGCTCTGACTACTGGTCAACACAGGTGTTGCAGTGTTGTTATTGAACCCTTGCACCTGTGTGAGTTTGGGCATGCCACCATTGACACAAGTCACATGGAAGCTGGCCAGTTAACAACAAACAGAATATTGCACTGTTTGGACAATTTACGGCATCTGCCTCTTACAAGTCAGTGGTTTGTTCCATTAAATGTTTGGTCATTGCTGATGCTGATGTTGAGAACTTGTTAGGGGGTGGACACTTTGCAGGCATTTGGATTTTCTATCACCAATGCAGTTCACCTTGTGTCCAATCAGGTATCATTTTCTCAATTGGAAACAATGTATAAGGAGTTTTTGGAAGGTATAAGGTGTGCTAAGAATTTTTCTGCTCATATTTCTTTGAAATCTCAGATTGGTCTTGTTTTTGTCATGCACATCCTGTTCCTGTCACCCTGAAAGATCAACTGAAAGCAGAATTGGACAGACTTCAATCAGTAAGGGTGGTGCAACTCATTATGGCTAGTAAATGGTCATCTCCACTTGTTGTAGAGTAAAAGTCATTGGGGTAGCTTTGCCTCTGTGGCGACTTCAGTACTACTGTCAACGCACCGTGTGGATACATATCCTCTCCCACACTAGGAGGAACTGTTGACAAATATATTGGGTGGGCAGTACTTTTCTAAAACTGATTTGTCTGAAACACATCTGCAGGTTCCTGTGGATGAAGAGACTTGGTGGGGTCTGGTTTTGAATACCCCTTTTTGTCTCTGTCAATATTTGTGCCTTCCTTTTGGTGTGGCTAGTGCCCCTGTTATTTTCCAACAATTTTTAGAGCAGTTGACTATACTTGTCACAGGTTGCATTATTTATATGGATGATACTTTTGTCACGGGCTCCTCCATGGCTGATCACTTGAAAAATTTTCACACTTTGTTTTCTGTCTTGCAGTCCACATGCTCACAGTGTACCCTTATGAAATCTCAGGTTTTTTAACCTTCTAGTGCTTATTTGGGGTATGAGGTCTCGTGGGATGGGGTTCGCCCTCTGCCAGACAACATCTCCACTGTTATGTCTATGCTTCCCCTTCATCCAAGAAGGAGCTTCAGGCCTTTCTAGGGAAGATATCCTACCACCATAAATTCCTGCTGGGGACAGCCACATTGTTCCACATGTTGCCTGCCTTGTTATGCAAGAATGTGTCTTTTTTTTTTTTTTTGAGCCTGAACTGTGAACACATTTTTTAAATGTTGAAATCCAAACTACTCTCGGCCCCCTGTTTAGCTATGTTCTCTCCAGACCAGCACATAGTTTTGGCAACTGATGCATCACAGTACAGCCTCAGCAAAGTCCTAGTGCACTGATATGTTGACAGCTCTGAACAATGTGTTGCTTTCACATCTAAATCTCTCTGGAGCAGCAGTGTTACTCTCAGGTGGAAAAAGAGGCTCTTAACATAGTCTGTGCTCTCTAGAATTTTTTTTTTCCTCCAAGATTCACCTTGTTACTGACCATAAACTCTTTGTGTCCTTGTTTAAACCTCATACTTTCTTGCCTGATGAGGCAGCACAATGCTGGGCACTGTTCTTGTCTTGCTACAATAATGAAATCCATTTCCAACTATTTCTAAGCAAACCAATGCGGACACCTTGTCCTGCCTCCTTGTGGGTCCTGATCCTGATTGTGAAGAATTGCCTTGCTTCCATCTTGATACTGAAATGCAGTCTGTAGTTGACAGTTTCCCAATCACAAGCTCATGCATAGCAGTTGGTGTTGCTGATAATCTGGTTTTCTACCATGTGGTTTGGTGTGTTCAACAGGGCCGGCCAGATAAATGGCCGTGTTGGGCTTGGACCCCTGCACAACTATTTTTCCTTGGGGCCTCACCTCTCTGTTTGTGATGGTGTTTTGCTGTTGTCCATGGAAGACCACTCTCCTAGAATAGTCATTCCCACCACATTATGGCTCGAAGTTCTATACCTTCTCCTCCAGGACCATTAGGGAGTTTCATGCACTAAGCTGTTAGCCAGGTGACTTTTTTTTTGATTGAGATTGATGACGAAATTGTCCATTTTGTCTCAGCTTGTGAGCAGCGTATCTGACAACAGGCAGCTCCCAGGGCATCTCTGTCCACCTGGCCCTCTCCATGCCAGCCATGGGAATGCATTCATGTAGACTTTGCAGATCTCTTCTTGAATTCCTATTGGTTCTTGATTGTAGATGCATTTTCCCTGTTTCCTTACATTCTAAAATGTACATCGACGTCCATCAGGTCACAATTCATATGCTTTCGAGGATTTTTTCTATTGATGTGTTGCCTTGTACCTTAGTTTCCAATAATGGGCCCCAGTTTCTTTCTCTCACCTTTCAGTTGTTTCCCGTCAAGGCATTCATCATGCTATGTCTCCACCATTCCACCCTCATTCAAATGGTAAGGCAGAATGACTAGTATGTATGCCTGGGCATCCTCTTTGCATGAAGGAGAGGTGTGCTGTATCCTGCTATTGTACTGAATCATATTATTTTGCTTTCTTTTCTTTTCTTAGATATAAACTATATGTATATCAAATGAGTTATAAACCAAAGATGCCACTAAAAAGTAGATTAATGAGTTGTTTTGTGGCGAGGATAATGTTTTGATACATCATTAAATATCTGTATGAAACAAAGTAAGAAATACACTCTTCAGTTTATTAATTTATATGTCTTCACCCCCTTTTTTTTTTTTTTTTTTTTGGGGGGGGGGGGGGGGGGGGGGGAAGTAGTAGCATATGGACATATGCTTGGATCCATCACACAAGTGTTGTTAAAAATGTGTATTTTAATTGTTCATTAAAAGTAGTATAAAAAGTTATGAGAAAAGGAAATTTATTCGCACAATTATATGTTCAAATCCTATCTGTTCATCATTTCACTCACTGCCGAGATCCCGCATCACGAAATTCAGTGCACACCAAAATAATTCATGCCATATCTGGAAGTGTGTTCCTGTATTGACATTGTCGCACTCAAGACTAAACAGAAAGGAATTAATGCGAAGATCAGTTTCAATGGTTGTGGTGGTTATTTGGTACTGCACACTACTGGAACAGCAGTACGTAATGCAGATTATGTTTATTAACCTTGAATGTAATGATATTAAAAGTCTGTCAATATTGTTATCAGTTAAAGTTCACCCAAGATTGTGCACCGATTCATAAATTACCTTCAAAATTTTTTTCAACTATTCTTTCCAATCAATTTTTCCAATTAATCAGGCAATTATTAATCCATTTCCATTTCCACATCCCTATTCAATGGCGACCATTTCAAGGACTGCCCAGAGTGAAATATGAACAGACCTTTCCAATTGCAGAGATAAAAGTTTTTGAGATAAATGATTCACATCACTGTTAGAAGGAACTAATGAAACTTTCATTGTATTTGTTACATGTCCATGAGATTGGGGATGATAAAATCATTGAAGGAGCACATTAAAATTAAATTTTGCCTACAAACAAGATGAGCCAGGAATTTTGATTTCAGCGGTAATGGTAGAAAGCTGCTATGCTGTATGCTTATATGGCCACACTTGGCGCAATCTCTCTGGCAGTAGATAATCTCTTTTCCTTCCAATTAATGTACTTTATGGAAAGTGCATTTCTTCAGAAAAGACAAAAATTTGTACAAAGTCATCACTGAAGTGCAAAATAAGTCATTCAGAGTCTGCAAGAAGTGTCAGATAATAATCAGGTTCATTAGGGCATATGCAGGTAAACCAACTGTAATTGAGAAGTACTGATACAGACATGATTTCTGTTATAACCTTTAATCACCAATAATTGCGTGGATATTCAAACACACTTACTTAGAAACAATAGCTGGTTACATGATAACAACTCAGTATCTCTCATTCGACTGGCGTGCCGTGACATGCGGCTGGCACCGTTGGTAGCTAAGTGGCGCTCCCGCGCACAGCCGAGTTGCGGAGCGCCTCTATCTCGCCGTTTGCGCGTACTGTCGTGGCGGCACTGTTAAATGTCGTGGCACTGTCACAACACTTTTCGCCCCTTGAAAAAAAAAACACTCACTTCCTTGGAGACATGGACAGTGCGGAGACATCCATGGCCTCTTGTGAGGCCCCGAGAAGATCCCGCAAAGGGACATGAGAGTACGGTCGAAAATGTCCAAGACGGAAGCTCGTGTGTGGAACGTGCCTCCTGGACGAGATGATGGGTGAAAACTCCGGAGCAGCATCCATAGGTGTCGTGGACCTGGGGGTGTGCTCCAGCGAGATGGGTCCTGGAGAAGGCGGCGTCGCGACTGGGGCCAGTTCCGGCATACTCGGAAGTGGTAGCGACGTCGGCTGCATCAACATGTACGGTAGATCGGCAGCAGCGACAGGACTGGCTTCTCGGGCTGGTGGAGGCGAAGGAAGGGGCGGTGGCACCGGAGTGGCCACCACTTGTGAGCGCATCTGGTCGTAATGGCGAACAACCATGCCGTCGTCCGTACGTATTTCACAAAGCCGGTGGCCGCGAAGAGCCTTGACCACCCCTGGAATCCATTTAGGGCGAGATCCATACCCTCGTGCCCACATGTTGGCGCCCACCGAGTATTTTCCCGCACTAGGGGACACAGCACAAGGCCTGACAGGGTGAAGCAGGTGCAGTAGAGTCCGCGGTTGGCGGCCATGCAAGAGTTCAGCAGGGCTGCGATCACCCAGAGGCGTGAAGCGATAAGAACTCAGAAATTGCAGCAGAGCGTCATCTGTGGAAAAATCTCTAAGGAATTTTTTCATCTGGCTTTTGAAAGTGCGGACAAGGCGCTCAACCTCCCCATTCGATTGCAGATGGAAGGGCGGTGCTGTAACATGATGAATCCCTTGTCCAGTACAAAAATCACCGAATGCCTGCAAAGAGAACTGAGGGCCATTGTCCGTGATGATCGTGGATGGAAGACCTTCTAGCTCAAAGATTTTGGACAAAGCCAGCGTCGTCACCGCAGTGGTGGGCGACGGACATCAAACAACAAACGGAAACTTCGAGGAGGCGTCAATCAACAGTAGCCAATAAGTACCGAGGAAGGGGCCGGCAAAGTCAGCGAGCACCCGTTCCCATGGCTGCGCCGGATCAGGCCACGGAGAGGGCATTGTACGAGGTGCAGCCAGTTGTTGAGCACACTGACCACACGCAGCAACCATGTCGGTGATGTCCGAATCAATACCGGGCCAATAAACATGCCTGCGGGCCAGGGACTTAGTCCAGTCCGAGAAATCCCCCAATGGCCTTCATGCAACAGTTTGAAAACATCTTTGCGAAGAGAGGCTGGCACCATGACCCGTGGAGATGCGCCATCTGTGGCCAGGAAAACAACACCCTCACGAACAGACAGACGAAGGCGCAAGGCATGGTAGTTGCGAATGGGATCCGATGCCCGGCCCTTGGTCCTGTCCGGCCAACCCCGTTGAACAAAACCGATGACCGGACGCAGGACCTGGTCCCACGCAGTAGCCAACCCGACCTGCAAACCTGTAAGTGGAAAACCCTCGACCGCACAACGTTCTTCCTCATCAATGTGGAAACAGAGTAGTTCATCACGATCAAAAACCGGGTCGGGGCCCATCGGCAATCGCGACAATGCGTCAGCGTTGGCGTGCTGGGCCGTGGGGTGATAGTGAATCTCATAGTGAAAATGAGACAAGTATAAAGCCCAACGTTGCAGCCGGTGAGCTGCCATATCCGGAAGCGATGCCAATGGGCTGAACAGAGAGACCAGCGACTTGTGGTCGGTGATGAGGTGAAACTTAGAACCATACAAAAAAACGCTGAACTTTTTTAGGGCATAAATGATAGCGAGTGCCTCCTTTTCGATTTGAGAGCAACGCCGTTGCGCATCGTTGAGGGTCTTGGAAGCATAGGCGATGGGTCGTTCTGACCCATCCTCATACCGATGGGTGAGAACAGCCCCTAGGCCATACTGTGACACATCAGTCGCCAGAACCACGTGCTGACCTGGACAGAATGTGGCAAGACAAGGCGCCGACTGCAAATGAGCCTTCAGGCGGACAAAAGCCTGCTCACACTTGTCGGACCAACAGAAAGGGACGTTTTTGCGTAACAGATGATGCAGAGGATGAGCTACCGCCGCCGCGGATGGAATGAATTTGTGATAATAAGCAATCTTGCCTAGAAACGCCTGAAGTTCTTTGACCATAGACGGCCGGGGTAGAGCGTTAATGGCCGCAACGTGCTGATGTAGAGGACGTATACCCTCACGGGACAAGTGGAAACCAAGATACACAATGGAGGGTTGGAAGAACTGTGACTTGTCCAGATTGCACTTCAACCCAGCCGAATGCAAAACCCGAAACAGTGAATGCAAATTGCGAAGGTGCTCCTCAGTGGAGGCCCCCGTGACAACAATGTCGTCCAGATAGTTTATGCAGCCAGGAACGGAAGCCGTGAGCTGTTCCAAAAACTGCTGAAAAATGGCCGGCGCGCTAGCGACGCCAAATGGTAACCGCTGGTACTGATGCAACCCACAAGGACTGTTGATGACAAGAAATTCCTTGGAAGAAGCATCCAACGGCAGCTGATGGTACGCCTCCGATAAGTTAAGTTTGGAAAAGAACTGGCCCCCAGCGAGCTTGGTAAATAACTCCTCAGGACGGGGAAGAGGATAAGTGTCAATGAGGCTCTGAGCGTTGACGGTGGCTTTAAAATCAACACACAATCGCAGACTCCCGTTTGGTTTAGAAACCACCACATGACTGGCGATGCCCATTCGCTGGAGGTAACAGGAAGGAGAATCCCTGAAGCTGTTAACCTGTCTATCTCAGCCTTGACGGGTGCACGCAATGCCACCAGAGTAGGGCGTGCCCGGAAAAACTTAGGGCGAGCTGTAGGTTTAAGAGTAATGTGGGCTTCAAAATCCTTGGCACGACCCAGACCAGCAGAGAACACGGACGAAAATTCAGAACACAATCCATCCAGCTGTTGATACGGAATATCCTCAGATATGAGGTGCACATCATCATCAATGGAGAACCCGAACAACTGGAAAGCATCATAACCGAACAGGTTTTCAGTGCCCGCATGATCCACCACATAAAACGTGAGGGGCCTAGCAACAGACTTGTAGGCAGTGGAAGTATCAAACTGGCCAATGATAGGAATTTTCTGTGTATTATAAGTTCTCAGATTTCGCGTAACTGGAGACAAGGGAGAGGAGCCCAACTCCAAATACGTGCGAGAATTAATGAGAGTTACTGCAGAGCCAGTGTCCACTTGCATGCGAATGTCTTTATCCAGAACACGAACAGTAACAAACAACCTATTTGTTTGAGAAAGCACACAGTTAACATCCATGTCCGATGCCTCGTCCTCGTCGACAGGAACTTTAGGGGACTGACACACAGAAGCAATGTGGCCTTTTTTCCTACATGAATTACACGTGGCCCAATGTTTTGGACACACGGCCCTGTCATGCTGTACGAAACAACGTGGACAAGAAGGAAGTGCGGAACGAACCTGCTTCTGTGGTTGCTGTTTTTGCTGCGAGCGTTGCGGCCCAACGCGACGTTGTTTACGCAAGTGAACCACCGCCACATCTTCGTTCTCCTGTGAAACAGGCAAATTGTCCGTGTCGAAAGTTGACCGTACAGCGCCTACATCACACCATGTGTCTATTTGTGCGCCAGCAGCGTGAGACACTTCAAAGGATTGAGCGATGCTTAGAACTTCCAACAACGACGGGTTTGGCAGTTGTAGGGCACGTTGCCAATCTTCTTTATCAGGAGCAAGCCGTAGAATAGCATCCCTAACCATTGAATCAGCATAAGACTCATGATGAGTGTCCGTGACAAACTGACATTTCCTACTCAGACCGTGTAGTTCCGCCGCCCAAGCCCAGTAAGATTGATGGGGCTATTTACGACGCTGGTAGAATGCCACGCGGGTGGCAACGACGTGGGTGTTTTTGCGGTAATAGTTAGACAATAAGTCACACATTTCTTGGAAGGACAGGGAGGCAGGTTCCCACAGAGGGGCTAACTGAGATAGCAGCTGATAGATCCGTGGGGAAATCCAAGATAGAAATAACGACTTACACATAGGAGCGTCGACAACACCGAAAGCCAAGAAGTGTTGCCGCAAACGCTTCTCATAATCCTCCCAGTCTTCAGCGGCCTCGTCGTAAGGAGGGAATGGAGGCAGAGAAGAGGAAGACAGACGGTGAGTAAGCGACATCGACAACGCCTGAATAGCAGCCGTCAGCTGTGTTTGTTGTTCAATGAGTGCTTGCATAAGCTGTTCCATGTCTGCCCCGTCATGAACACACAAATCCACAATGCAGTGAAAATATCCCATCCTCGTCGCCAAAACGTGTTATAACCTTTAATCACCAATAATTGCGTGGATATTCAAACACACTCACTTAGAAACAATAGCTGGTTACATGATAACAACTCAGTATCTCTCATTCGACTCTCGTGCCGTGCCGTGACATGCGGCCGGCGCCGTTCGTAGCTAGGTGGCGCTCCCGCGCTCAGCCGAGTTGCGGAGCGGCTCTATCGCCATTTGCGCGTACTGTCGTGGCGGCACTGTTAAATGTCATGGCACTGTCACAACAATTTCATATTTGAAAAAAATTTGTCCTTATTTCTGTTAAAAACTGTTTACAATGGAGTCACAGGACATTTTTGAACATTCATTAAGAAATGCAGTATGCCAAGATGTTGGAAATCCGAGCTTGGAAACAGTTGAACGTAATGCGCCAACTCGTGAACTGGCCAATGGCAACCTAAACAATGAGGTTAGTGTCTGACTATCAATTAATAATGACACTGGTAACACAACTAATCATGATGTCACTTTTTTGATGCTCAATGAGACAATTTCTCAGTTCTCACTGGGAAAATTATTTTCAAATAATGAAACTGAAGGCCGTGACAGCAAATAACAGGAAAGAGGTCACAAAAACGACATAAATACTAGTGAGACACATAATTTGATGCAACTCATGCAACAAATAATACAACAGTTTACAAAGCAGGGATTTCAGGAAAGCATAACCCAACAGTTTACGAAACAACAGAAATTTCAGGGAAGTGTAACACAAAAACTTAACGGTATGACATAGCAGTTCACAAAACATCAGGAAAATATAGGACAACAGTTCACACAGCAAAATGAGGCAATTAACAATTTCAAGAATAGTATAAGTCAGCAGTTCAGTGGGGTCAGCAAAACTATATATGTTAGGCGGGTTATGGAGCCCCTCAGGAACATAGCGGCTAGGGCGGGAAAGAAGTCCAATGTTCACTTGGTGTGCTTGTCAGGGAGGCCTTGTCCAGGATGTGGAAGAGGCTCTTCCGGCAGCTATCGAGTGTGCAAGGTCCAGCCAGCTGCAGATTTTTGTCATGTCGGTACCAACGATGCCTGTCGTTGGGGTTCTGAGGAAATCCTTGGGTCCTTTCGACTGCTGGTTAAATTGGTGAAGGCGGCCTCCATCTCTCAAGGAGTGGCAGCCAAGCTGATGATCTGCAGCATCATACCCAGGGTGGACCGGGGTCCTCTGGTTTGGAGTAGAGTGGAGAATCTAAAACAGGGGCTATATTGACCCTGTGACGAAAATGGTTGTAGGATGTCACTCGATAGATTAGGGGTGCACTACACACAGGAAACAGCTACATGGGTAGCACAGTACTTGTGGCATGCACTTGGGGGTAGTTTAGATTAGCTTCCTCCCCATGGGCAACAAACCACTGGCCTGAAAAATTACCAGTTCATGACACTGATGTGGGTGTGCCAACTGTAAAAATTGTTAGTTCGCCTAAACAGGTCATTCCGCAGGATTTAAATATGCTTAATCTCATGTTAGTAAACTGTGGAAGTGTCTGTAGGAAGATCCCTGAGTTAATCTCCAAAATAAACAGTAGCAATGCCAATACTGTATTAGGTACCGAAAGCTAGTTGAAACCACACATAAAAAGCAGTGAAATTTTGATCTTGGATTGGACAATGTTTAGGAAGGATAAGACTGATGCTATTGGAGCTGGTGTGTTCATTGAAGTTAAATGCTGTTTAAACGCAGTTGAGATCGATACTGGGTCAGACTGTGAAATAGTCTGGATAAAGCTGTCAACCAGACAAGGACTGACCATTGTATTAGGATGTTTTTATAGACCACCAGCATCCGTGACAAACGTTGCAGAACATTTCAGGGAAAGTATTGAGTAATAGGAAGTAAATATCCAAATTATCCATTAGTTATAGGTGGAGACTTTAATCTACATATTAGGAAGTTGCTGAGAAAGCAGAGAATTTTGCACAGTCGTTTTAAACGTAGTCACTGTCCCGCTGACAAACAAATTATGCGAAATGAAAGCAGCTGTCAGAAGGACAATGAGAGATTCTTTTAACGAATTTGAAAGCAATATTTTATCTGCAGGTTCTAAAATAACCCCCAAAAATTTTGGTCATACATAAAATCTATGAATGCTACAAATAATTCAATACCTTCTCTTGCTGACAGTACGGGTAATGTAACTGATGATGAAAAACAGGAGGCCAAAATTCTAAACCTAGCTTTCAAAAACTCGTTTATGGTAGAGGACGGCAGCACCATTCCCCCTTTCAATTATCGAAAAACGAAAGGATGGCCGACATACTGTTTAGTGTATCTGGGATTGTAAAACAATTAAGATCCTTAGACCTCAGGAAGGCATCTGGCCCAGATGGTATCCCCGTAAGATTTTATGTTGACTATGCTACAAATATGGCACCATTCTTATCCATCATCTATCAGAGATCATTGGAACAGTGGAAAGTTCCACGGGACTGGAAGAAGGCCCAGGTCATAGAAATCTATAAAAAGGGTAGAAAATCAGATGCACATAATTACCGGCCAATTTCACTGACATCGATTTGTTGTAGAATCGTGGAACATATTTTTTGTTCAGACATAATGACCTTTCTAGACTCTGAGAAGCTCATCTGCAGAAACCAGCATGGTTTTAGGAAACAGCGGTCATGCAAGACACAGCTGGCCCTCTTTGTGCATGATATACAACAGGCTCTAGATACCGGCTCCCAGGTTGATGCCGTATTTCTTGACTTTCGAAAGGCGTTTGACTCAGTTCTGCACTGTTGCTTGCTACAAAAAGTGTGCACTTCTGGTCTATCTGATGACATATGCGGTTGTATAGAAAGTTTTCTAACAGACAGGAAGCAGTATGTCATCCTGAACGGGGTGACTTCAACAGAAACAAGCGTAACTTCAGGTGTGCCCCAGGGCAGCATAATAGGTCCTCTGCTTTTTACGATTTACATAAAAGATCTGGTTGATGGTATTGACAGTGACCTTACACTGTTTGCCGATGATGCTGTAGTCTACAGGAAAGTAGTATCACATGAAACTTGTGAACAATCAATGAGGATTTGCAGAAAATAAATGTGTGGTGTAATGACTGGCAGTTATCTCTCAATATTAGTAAGTGTAACCTACTGCGTATAACAAGGCGAAAATCCCCATTAATGTATGAGTACAAAGTAAATGCTCAGTCTTTGGAAGCGGTAACATCCGTCAAGTATCTGGGTGTGACTATTCGAAATGATCTAAAATGGAATGATCAGATTACACAAGTAACAGGTAAGGTGAACTCTATATTGCGGTTTATTGGTAGAATCCTGAAGCGATGCAGTCCTTCAACAAAGGAAATAGCTTACAACATGTTAGTTCATCCAGTCTTGGAGTATTGTTCGTCTGTGTGGGACCCTTACCAGTTGGGTCTGATTCAAGAGATTGAGATGATCCAAAGAAGAGCGGCAAGATTCGTCACTGGTACATTTAGCCATCGTGAGAGCATTACAAAATCTCATAGAAAGTTTGAAGTGGGACACTCTTGCAGATAGACGGCACGCTAAACAGAAGAGGCTGCTCACTAAATTTCGAAATCCGATCTTCACCGAGGATGTAGAGCATATATTATTACCACCAACTTTCAAATCGCGCAATGATCACCATTCAAAGGTAAGGGAAATAAGAGCTCGTACTGAGGCATTCAGACAGTCATTTTTCCCTCGCACGATCTGCGAGTGGAACAGGGGAGGGGGGGTGGAATATGACTTTGGCACGAATTGTGCCCTCCGCCACACACCGCTTGGTGGCTAGCGGAGTGTATATTTAGATGTAGATCTGACGAACTATCCGGGAAATTGACAGGGCTAGGTAAACAACTGAAACAAGAAATAATTACCAACATATCCCACAATATAAATAAGTAAACGGAAAGCGTATCATCTGTAGACTATAAACAGGAACAACTTGCAGGTGAGTTACAAAATCTTAGTGAAGCATATTCCGTAATTCAGGAGATGCAATCCCAAGTGGGATGCGTTCGTAAAAAATGTGATGAACACAGTCAGTGAGCTGCAAGACATGTTTAAAAACTTATCTACAGAAGTACAAAAGTTAAGTCTAAGAGTGGACCAGTTAAGTTTAGAGTCAAAATTTGCTAAAAAAACAGAGAAATAAGATACATGCAGATGTAAAGGAAATAACTGAAAAAGCTGAAGCTGGGATGCTGGATAAGGGCAGTACTTTTGCTGAAAATGTAGTGTCAGATTGCAAAATTTATGTAGATACTGTAGAAGAAGCTCTAAAAGAGAAAGAAAGTCAACTTGTAGCTAAAATAGATTCAAGTTTAAAGGAAGCAGAGGAAAGGTTATGAGGCAGTATTGATAAAACTACTGATATTCCAAAACAACATTTCACAGAAAACAAACCCATGCTTTTAGATACGTTAGATACTTTCACTGTTACCCACAATACGGGGCTAGTCTGTTGAACGAAAATAGCAAAGGTCACAGAATGCAACACTTGCCAGCAGCTGTAACTGCTGAGCAAGCGCAGTTGCCATGTGCTATGCCACAAGCGAACACAAACACACCTGTCACTGACTGTGCGGTGTGTTTGTCAACATTACTTGCAGATGAAGGATTACTTAGGCAGCAACAATTTCTGCTATTTACCTCTGAAGGGAAATGAACAAGCACTGGTTCCACCATTTCGGCCACAAAGAAAGTCTGTGGTTGTATAGCCAGAGCGTTGCAGAGGTTGTCCCCATTACTGGTATTATTGAATCATTTGCTGCTCGAAGTTGTATGGTTGAGGGCTTGTAATCTCCGTGGTGAGATGTGGGGCTAGTGTGCTGATGTCCGTTCCTGCATCAACCAGCAGGTATTGGTGTAACTGGTGGTCATAAACAAACAGTCACACGCTGTTTGCCCATGTGTGTGGCACGTTATGTACTTTGGTATCTCCAGTAGAAAGGGGACTTGTTGTAGGGAGGCAGGCTGCGCACCTAAGCCAGTCCACTGGTATAGTATGGGTAGCCACACGGCTGTCAGCAGCGGCATGCATCAGCGCCGAATTGCGCATGAAACCAACAGTAGCTGATTGTCATTTTGTTTTGGCTGGGCTGTGTTGTGGCGGCAAGGGTGTCCCTTGTTTGTTTATTTCCTGCAGGAGCTGGGTCTGTGCACCATGATTGTTGCGGTGCTGCAGAGGTCATGGCCTGCAAGGTGGCTTGGTTCCAGTTGCAGGGGGTGGAGGAAGTTGACCAGGGTCTGCACGCTGTGTTTTATACTGTGTCTGCTGCTGCTGCCAACCTTGTCTGTTGTGCACCATATCCTTCACTGGCATGGTGATCATAGATATATGTCCTGGCACTGATCAGTGTCTGGTGGCATGTGAGCATCAGCATCCTATCGGCCAGTTGTAGGCACATTTTCAATGGTGTGTCCGCATGTGCTGCCTGTATTTGCTCTGGGAGCTTGAGTAACCATAATGACCACAGGGTCTGGTCTGGTAGTACGTTGTTATCAATTTTCAGGCACAGTTTGTGCCACAATGCTGATTGTGTGTTGTCGCCCAGCATCTTCCCATTTATGGCAAAGTAAAGGTGTTGCTCCAGCATGCACAATAATTGTTGCAATATTAGTGACTTTACCGCAGTTGGAGTATTTAAAAGTAAATCGCTGATGAGATCCGCTTGTTCACCGAGATGGTTGAGAAGTATTAACAGCTTGCTCTGGTCATTCTCAATCCCTGCTGTCCTCATCATACATTCGCACAAACCACACTGCCGGTGAGTCTGTGTGAATGGGCGGCAGGTGGAGTTTGATAGATGGTGTGTGGTTCCTGTAGTGGTCGTTTTGTGTTGGTCCCAGTTGGTTATCGCTGTGCAGTAGTTGCCTGGCGTTGCTCGTACTGACTGTGGTGGACTGATGAGGTATGGCCACTGTTTGTTGTACCTGTCGGCATGGTGTGGTGTGATATTCTGGTTGGAGCTGTGGTCCAGAGTGCAGTGCAGCCGGCCGGGTGGTGACGTCACACCCGTGGAGTGGTGAGTGTCGCGGCATGACTGACATCTCTGTGCTGTCACCCGTGTGACATATAGAGGCATCGGCAGACTGGGGAGAAATATAGTTCTGTTGGAAATCACTGTTTTGTGGTGATGTTTGTCCATGTGTCCCCCGTGCAAACTGTTCCATAGTTGCGTCGCGACATCCATGGTTGCTGTTGTGTCGTTGGTGTAACGAAACACGTGGCATGGGTGGTGTAGCATGTAAGTCCATGATAACAGTGTCACACCCCTCGATTGTAACACATGTTGCGGTAGGTGGGGTGAAGTCATGGTTGGTCGGAGACCATTGCGGCGTGGGAGGTCCTTGCAGTGTGCTCATAGGCTCAGCGGTGTGTCATTTAATCCTTGTCGGCTGGATAAATTCGTGGTAGATTGTCAGCCCACATGGTGCAGGGTTGACTGTAGGCATGTCAGTGATGTCTAGCTCAAAATTGACGCCCTTCATTGTTAGTGTGGGTTGCGTAGCAGACAGATTGTAATTCTGATATCCATCTTGCGGTCGTGCTGCTGTTGATGCGTCTGTTGTGGCAGCCTGGTAGCTGTTGATGTGTGGTCATGGTAAAATGGTCGTGTTGTGCAGTGGGCAACAGCAAATCCCAGTGCAAGCTGTGGTGTGGTGGGTAGTGTGGCCAGCGGGGCCATGACATCACGTCCAAGGTGTACTGTGGTACGTGGCGTGACTATTGTGATGTCACCTGCATGAGGTGTGAGAGCAAAAGCGGTTTGCGGAAATATGCCATTCTGTTCAAAATCACTGTTAACTGGCATTATCTATCCCTGAGATCACCAAATACACTGACCTGCTTGTTTGTTTGTTGTCACTGATTGTTCGGCGTTTGTTACATCACTGTGATTGGTATCCATAATTAGCATGTCAGTGCCTGACATCTCAAGAATGGTAGAGTTACTCGGTTGATACGGATACTTGTGAGTAGCATTATTACTAGCTGAATGTATATCACTTGAGAATGGCAGGGGTGGCAGAGTAGTGCCATTGTTAGTTACCGCCAATTGTCGTCGCCTTGTCGTTAGTCTGATGAGGTTAGTGTCCACATAAGCACTCATAGCACTGTTTTCAGTCTTCGTTAAAGGCACTGTGGTTGATGGAAGTTCAATATTGTAGTCCTTATGTGTGTGCTGATGTGATAATGGTTGCATTGTTGTGTGGGTGTTAAAAACAGAAGTATTGCAATTTCCATCTTTTAGTATGAAAAGTCATTACATAAACACTGTCAACACTTGCTATCATTGACTGTAGCTGGTTGACCGTTGGTGTGTGTGTGTGTGTGTGTGTGTGTGTGTGTGTGTGTGTGTGTGTGTGTAGGCAAGGTGTTGGATTCTCATGCCAGGTGGAGGTGGAGCAACGTATCACACAAAAATGTGCAGCAAAAAGCTCGGTGTCACCAATGTAGGTTTTGGGTAACGAACATGGTGTTCATGTGTAATGACTGTCAAAGTTACTGATTCACATACACAATATTTATTTATATACATTATAAGGATGGATACAACTTAAAACTTGGCATCTCAGAACACACTGCACAAATGCAGTGATATTCTTGGGGTCAGAAATATTAAGAGCTTGTGCCCCACAAGCTCAAGGAGTATTGAGGCCTGGCCCCCTTTTTTCAATAATTCTTGCCAAACCGACTCTTAAATAGTGATGCACTGTTGAACTTACTATGGGAAAACAATAGTCTGTCATGGACAAGTGAATGCTAAAATGATTTTGAAAACATAAAGGATGCACTTGCCAATGCTGATATTTTAACCATCCTGACATGAGTCAGGAATTTTGTCTACGTACAGATGAATCATCACAAGGCTGGGGGGCGTATCTTTTCCAAATTAGAGAGCTAAATGGTAAACAAATACCAAGCATTATTAGTTTTGTGAGAACTCCTACAGAGCGTAAGAGGGCGTAATCTGCAACCAAACTCTAAACACTCTGTTGTGCGGACATTTCGGAAATTTGAATATTATTTATGGGGCATGCAGATGAAGCTTTACTTTGACCATCCGGCCCTCTCATTTCTCCTAACCTACAAACTACTACACAGAAGGAAGGCTCAGTGGCGCCTATATTTCCAAGAATTTAATTTTTAAATAGTGTAGGGTGAAGAAAACATAATAGCCAATGTGCTATTGAGACTACCACATGGTCTGAATGATTTTTTGGAATTTACTGAACAGACCTCATACATTAAAGTCTTAATCATGCATGATGGAACCTATCGATCGTACTATGCAAAAATGGACAGCTGCAAGAAGAGGATCAGGACTTGCAGAAGGTAAGACAAGCTCTAGTAACCTTACAGGAAAAGGAAGAAGGTAGAAACAAATCATATGATAAGAAGTTAGGATGTATAACTAACAGGAGGTGTTGCTGCTCTCCCATCCAAAACCAACGAAATACAAGAAACTCAATCACAAGTGGCAACTATTATATGATGGAGCATTCACAGTACTCAATGTTCCACATCCAGGATGTTACTGACTAGCTTATCCAAATAGTGGGAAGGAAAAGATATTGTACCCACATAAAGACCTGAAGGAGTTTGTTGATTAGCAGAAAACTAATATAATCAGTACACACAAATTAAGTAGATGGAGGAGACAGAAAAACATATATCAGTTGAACAGCAGACGAATCGTACACCATATATATGAGGAGACACTGTAAATAAATTTTATGGATATCATGTATTAAACACTTTATCAGGACAATAAGATCAGTGTGGTAAGACTTAGGTAAGTGCCAGCTGATATGAAGTAAGGTTATTTTTAAAGGATGTTTAACAACATAATGAATAAGTGGCCATTAAATAAACAGCAACTATCAAGCTATTTGAAGTTGAGTAGTATGGAACAACAACAGAGTTGACAAGCGACAGACACATTCTGGTCTACAGCATGTGACTGCCATGGTGGGGAGAAGTTCTGACGTATAGAAATAGTAGTGAGAGACCCGCGGGCACTGCAAAAACTATGATGCATGTTGTAAAACTTAATGCTTGCACAAAACAATAGGGTTTAATTAACAAACCACATTGGTGATTTAATATCGTGTGCATACCAAAATGCTATAAAATAAGCAATTTTACTGACATCAGCACAGAAATGAAATTAATAAAATAACATGTAAATATTTATATAATAGGATTAAGATAATTTAGAAGGACTAGTGACAAGAAATATGGAACTGACAAAAGTATAAAGCTAAAGTAAAATAAACACTACTACACGAAAGAATAAATGAATGAAAGAACATCTGCAGGAGAATGAAAGGGAAGTACATTCAACAAATACTAAACCTAACTATGAATTACACTAGTATTTATAATATGTTTGTGAGTTAAAGTTGGAGTTATTTATCATATAAGCTAACTACAGTATTTTACCAAAACTATAAACTATATGGAAAATAACTGAAAATCGGATATATGACAAGAATAACTACTAGCTTATTTATGCTACACATTAGATGACAAAATGTTGCACACAAAGTCATTTACATAATCAACAGGCATAAATAGAACAAGTGGCAGGTAAGTCGAGAAGAACTAGAATAACAATATTTGTGCTCATATTAGAAACAAAACGTGTGCTCACTAACAAAAGGTGTAGAAGGTAAGAATATCTTAAAAATTTAACTCTGCAGGTGTGAAAATACATAAAAAGGAGAATACTCCCATTACTGAGCCAGTATGAATAAGTGATTAAAGGATGAATATGATGTGAGCTAACCCATCGGCGGTTATGTACTTCGTAGTTTAATTAGTGATAAGAATATTTTCTACAGAATGATGCAAAGCCACGACCTGACTAAATAGAGGAATATTAGGGTGGTAGGTACCTTTGAAGATAAGTCTCACAATATTGCAAATGTTGTGTGTATGAATGTATAGGCACTGACATGTATGTGGAATGGGCGAGTTTTTTGGAAATTAAAGTATCTAAATGAATTTATCAGGTAAAGAAAAGATCTAACACCATAATGAATGAGTTAAAAGCTAATTTACTATGAGGCACACATGACACATGGTGTGAGTATCAACTAGCATTTTAAATGGCTAGTTGTACAAGTGAAAATGCCTACTCCTGGAATATGGATCTCTGGGTACCTACAATGGTTACTCAAAGTGATAGTAATAATTGTAAATAACAGAATCAGAACTTCACATCAGTATGATACCTGAAAATAATTACTGAAGTATGCGGTAAGTACAAGAATTAAGAAACTAACTCCAGCAAATACAATAACATGAGGAACACAAGGTGCAAATGGAGATGGAGCAGCCTCCTGTACAAAGGTATGAGTAAAAACATACACAACAGAACGTTTAAGCTGAGAGACTATGTACATTTAAAGAATAATTGTCTAATAGTTAACACAAATACATGTGGATAGCACGACAAGCCTACATGAATACATCGGATAAAACGAAATGTTTGCTTGATTATGAAAAGATGAATTTCAGATCAAGTTTGGGCATAAATCCCACATCTTTCCTTCATTCAAATGCCACAGTTCACTGTAGATAGTAGATTTCTTTCCTGTAGAGTTGATAGAGATGTTGCTAAGTGGAGATGTGTTCTATCTATTTTGGAAGATGCAAAGATGGTAGAATATTTCAATTTCATTTTTCTCACCCCCGTAATTAAGGGAGGATGTGTAAATGAATGAAAATAAGGCTAATTTTTCTCTATTTCAGAATTGGAAAAAAGCTTTCATGTGTCAGCTCAAGAATATTGGAAAAATAAAGTTGACTTCTAATATAAAAAACAAAACCTATGATTCTTGTATATAACCTTGTAATTCTATGTAATATTTTATGTATATTATGTAAAGATAATTAGACAATAGTGATGCAAGACATACCTGAACCGTCTTAAATGCAAAAAGCGATAAGGGCGGTTCTCTACGAGGGGCCTTTGAAAAGTCCATGCAAAGTCCGAGAGATGGCACCACTTGCATGTATTGAGGTCATGTTTAGTTATTAGCATCTTTGGAAAGAACACACACCAAGTTTCATCCATATTGGTCTATTTCTTTGTGTTTGGCATTCGTGTGAATCAAGGAAGTTAAGTGATTGTCAAAAAGTGGGTGAAAAAGAATTTCATGTGGTGATTAAACATTACTTTATGAAAGGCAAATTGCCTCAGGAGACTAAAGAGAAGCTTGATAAACATTACGGTGACTCTGCACCTTCAATTAGAACAGTTTATAAGTGGTTTCAAAATTTTCGGAGTGGCCATATGGGCACATGTGATGCCGAACATTGTGGACGCCCTGTGGAGGTTACAACTCCAAAAATCATTGATAAAATCCATGATATGGTGATGGATAACAGAAGAGTTAAGGTGTGTGAGATTGCTAGTGCTGTGGGCATCTTGAATGAAAGGGTACATAATATTTTCCATAAACATTTGGACATGAGAAAGCTATCCGCATGATGGGTTCCACGATTGCTCACGCTTTACCAAAAATGGAATCGTGTGGAGTGTTGCAAGGATGGTTTGCAGCTGTTCAGCAAGAATCTACAAGACTTTAAGCATCGTTTCATTACTGTGGATGAAACATGGATACATTACTATACTCCTGAGACCAAACAACAATCTAAACAATGATTGAATCTGCACCAAAAAAGGCGAAGACCATTCCTTCGGCTGGAAAGGTTATGGCGACTGTCATTTGGGATTCGCAAGGGATGATCCTCATCGACTATCTGGAAAAGGGTAAAACTATTACAGGTGCATATTATTCATCATTATTGGACCGTTTGAAAACCGAGTTGCAAGAAAAACGCCGACGATTGGACCGCAAAAAAGTCCTTTTTCTATCACGACAATGCACCAGCACATACCTCAGCAGTTGTGGTCGCAAAATTAATGGAAATAGGATTCCAACTAGTTTCACATCCACCCTATTCTCCAGGCTTGGCTCCCTTGGACTACTATTTGATCCTCAATTTGAAGAAATGGCTGGCAGGACAAAGATTTTATTCAAACGAGGAGGTGATTGCAACAACTAATAGCTATTTTGCAGACTTTGACAATTCCTATTATTCGGAAGGGATCAACAAATGAGAACAGTGCTGGATAAAGTGTATATGTCTAAAAGGAGACTATGTTGAAAAATAAGAAAGGTTTACCTCAAACACGTAAGTAGTTTTTATTTTTGCATGGACTTTTCAAACGCCCCTCGTACCATGAGTACAGCATGTGCCTGCAGCAAGGATAAATCTTTTATAGTGGTGCAGCAGCACAGTACATGGCTACAGGAGGGAAGTGACGAAAAAATGAAGGTAACAAAATTACCTGGTCCTTGACAGACACTCGTGGTGTCGATTGTACAAAGTGGCTGCTTCGGACTCTGCAGTGATGTAGGATTTGTCATAGTCTACGAACAAGTATATGGGAACTTGTAGGGCTCTTACATTGTAGCTCCAGCAGAAATCAGAGGCACATGAGGTCACAATGCTACACGGACAGACTGACTGGCTCAAATACTGTGCGATGTGTTATCTCATGCTAACAATGTCGAGTGGAGACAGAACTTAAATAATCAATATACCCACTTTAGGGACAATATGTAAGAAAATATAGACTGAAGTAAGGAGGGCATAGAGAACGGGAAAATGTAAATAATATTATTGTATAAAATAATTTTGTGAAATGAATATTACGTAAGGGGAAAAAAGAAAAAAAGAGAAAGAAAGACTGAGAGGGAGAAAAAGCTGACGTGTAGGAGTACAACAAAAACATAAATAAATAAAAATAAATTGTAATGTAATGTCTGCTCTGAATAAAGAAACCCTAAACTTCCCAAAAGGTGCACCACTGTTGTATACTGCCATCCAGTAAAGTCTGGACAATGCCAGTATATGGTAGGGGACAGTCGTAGTGTACCTGAACTGGGGTACCCAAAAGACTGTTTTTTTTTTTTTTATTTTTTTTATTTTTTTTTTTTTTTTAACTGTCTATCACTTTCTCATGATTTATACAAAAATAAACCTAACAAGATTACATGACATGTGGCATAAAATCAATGTTATCTCAGTAATTTCAATTTTTTTCACCTTTATTTATTAACAGTTTTCTTTTATTATCACTTCTCTTATTTCAGATGCCTCCATGGTAGGATGTTTTATGGAGATGCTTCATCTTTTGTGCAAAGAAAATGGTCTAAACTTGTATCAAAAAGTAATCAACACAGTGTTTATTACATGTCTAGAGTGGGGTTTTATTTAGTAGGAGGTTAAACGTCCATTATGATTTCTACTACAAAGATTTTATGTCACAAAGACAATGCCTTATCGATGTGACATGGTCAGAAAAAATTTATTTATGTAGTAAGAGGAAGGTTGCAGAAGATTCTGGAGCTGCTGCTATTAATATGAAATGAGGTAAAACGATAACTTCCGTGGACATTTATAAGACATGAATGAGAATTGGTAGTGTTACAGGTGAACGTTACAATAGCAGCTGTTCAGTCTGCTGCCCTTCCCACATATCTTCAAAGCTTACCATTATTTACACAAATTGTAAGGAAAAAAATTATTATACAATGTCACTCCCACTTCACCGTCTGTACTACTTCTGCAACCTGCCACTCCATGACAGGGACACCAATGTGGCCCCACTCACCCTGTGTCATTGTGGAGTGGTGTCAGAAATACTCGTGGGCCTCATCTGGCAACTGGTGCCAGCAGTTGATCTCCATGCAACACAGCTTCACAATCACACAACACAAAGGGGTGAGTGAGCAGACTATTGGTTGTTTTTTACCAGTTTTATGTGCAGAAATCATGAAGTTTAGGTAAGTTGTGTATAGGGATTTGAGGGTACATTTGAACAGCCAGGGGAACTGGCTGATCTTTCATGTTTCTCTGTTAATGTGGAGGAGCATTATGTATGACCTGCGACATTTAATTTGTGAGAGCATTCTGCATCTTATACGGGGTCAGTACTAGTAACTGTATTAACTGCAGTTGCTTTGAGCATGTGGTTAATAGTGCACAGAGGCAAGATCAGTGATGATTTAGCTGAGAATCCTAATCCGATAGTAGATCCCCACAGCCAGTTTCATCACACCCTTCTCCTGCAGTTAGAAGCTAATACTGGGGGTGGTCACAGGATTAGTTATTACAGGTGAGAACATTCTGGTTAGTAGGGAAGCAAAGATGTATGTCAGATGTACACAGGGACTAAGAGGTGCACAGACATACGATGAACTGAACAGAGGTCTGCTACAAAGGTACAAGAAGCAAAATAGTGCATGGTTTTTTTTTTTTTTTTTTTTTTTTTTTTTTTCCCCCTACGAGCAGTTGGATAGAATGTCAAAGAAGCAAAGTGAGTCAACAGAGAATTTTGTGGACAGAATACAGAATGTGAATGTGCAGACATATGAATTAGGGGAAAGTGATGCAAATAGTCATACTCCTTGGAGTGGAACAGAAAGCACTGGACACATTTTTGAGGAGGTTACCACCTGATATGTCTATAACGATGAGAACAGACACCATGAAGGATTAGTCCCATGGTGTTTGAAGGAACTGATGCAATAACAGGAATACGGCATAAGAGAGGCATATTTTCCACTGATGTGAGGGGTTATAGATGCGACAGGATAGGACATGTGCAGAGGCAATATCCTCAACCTTGGTATAGTAGATTTTGTGCAGTTGGACATCACCAATGTGATTGTAGGAATGGTAAGGGAAAACAGAACTCTTAGAAGCAGGCATTAAATGCAAAAGGGAACCCCAAGGCTGCCACACAGAGTTACCAATAAATTTTGATGCAACGAAAATGGATGCAGACTTGGATTATAGTATAGAGGGAAAGTGAAGGGTGGAAAGCACAAGTTCTTATTGGATACAGGTGCACAGGTGTCAGTAGCAAGTATAGAATTCTTGGGTCAGAAGTGATTAATCCCTCTGCAGTACATAATTTATGTGGAGATTGGAGATAGTGATGTGGAGTCTTTGGGTACAGCAATGACAGATTTTCTGGTGGGGATGCAGCATTTTAGATAGTGTGCAGAAATCATGCATCAAGTAAGTGATGGTTACTGCATGATCTTAGGATTGGACTTTCTGCCAAAATTGACTTTAAGTGACAAATAGTTTAACTAAGGGGAACAACATTCCAGCTATGGGGGATGGTCATCAGTGAAGTATGAAAGCTAGGTGCACCAATAGTAAGGGATGAACCAGTTAAACTGCAGTCAACAGCACTAAGGATTAATTCATATGTGATTGTGCCACAAAGCATTGGGAAGTTGGTCTGGGTGAATGTGGGAGCACAATGGCCTGTTAATCCATTGTGCTTGGTAGAACAATCAGCAGAAAATGATGTATTAGACTCATCGTGATGCTTTGTAAGGAGAAGCTTAGTATGCATACAGGAGGAACTGGACAGGGAGATAGTGCCTGTGAATTTAGATAATTTTGGCATCGATGTAATACAGCTCAGCACAGGAATGTTGGTAGCTTATTCGGAAGTGGATACAGACTCAGTCAGAGTAACTGAGTCACTGGTGTATCATAAATTTCACTAAAGCCCACACTGTATGCAACCAGTATTAGAGGAATTCATTGAGCAATGGCTAGGATGGGGTAATAAGAGGAAAGCAGACATCACAGTTGTACTGAAAAAGTCACCATGGGACCAAAATACATAGATTCTGCTGTGACTATAGACGTCTTAACAGTAAGACCATAGTGAAAGCACATCTGATGCGAAACATTACTGAAACTATTGACAGTTTGGGGCAGTGTAAGTAATTCTCTATCTTAGACCTGAGGAGTAGGTACCATTAGATAAAGATACACTTTGAGGATCATACAAAAACTGTGTTCTTGGTCCCCTGGGGCCATTTTCAGTATCACGGAATGCTATTTGGGTTGAAAAATACTCCAGCAATGTTTCAGCATTTGTCTTATGGACTGCTGAGGGAGTTGAAAACTCGCCAGTGCATGGTGTACCAAGATGATGTAATCATTTTTGTGAAGGATATGGCAGAGTATACACAACTTTTGTGAAAGGTTTTTAGAAGATTGCAAGTAGTGAATTGAACATTAAACATACAAAAATGTCACTTTGCATTAGAAGCAGTTATATATTATATTTAGAACAGTCATGAGGTTAAGAAGGATCTCAGGCTGACATACACAGTACAGGAATTTCCAGTTACTAGTAATACCAAGGAGTTACAATCTTTCTTGGGTTTAGTGAGTTATTAATTATTACAGCAAAATTTGTAGAAGGGTTTGCACATATAGCAAGACCACTTATGCGAGTGTTAAAGAAAGGGCTAAAGTTTGAATGGACAAAGGAATGCCAACACGCATTTGAAGGGTTAAAGAGAGTGTTGACATCAAGTCCAGCAATAATTTTTCTGGACTAAGGGAAAGAGGGTATCTTGTCAACTGATGCTTCCAATCAGGCAGTAGGGTGTGTTCTCAGTCAAGTGATAGATGGGGAGGAGCAAACAGTGACATATGTCTCAAGGCAGTTGAACAGACCAGAGAAAACTACTCCATCACATGCTTAATGCGATATATGGAACCATGTATTTCAGGTATTATTTATATGGGAAGACATTTAAAGTAGTCAGGGACCGTGCAGCCCTTAAAGAGTCTTTGGAGCTTAAGGACCCTTCCAGTAGGCTGGCTAGGTGGGCACTAATGTTAAATGAATTTGAGTATGAAGTTTTACACAAGCCTGGTAAGAGACACACAGACACAGATAGTTAAAGCTGGAAAGTAGCTGTGATACAGACACTGGGTCACCACCTTGTGCAATGGCAAGCAGCACAATAGGCAGATTTGGAATGTAATCAGTACAAGTTGCATCCACCTTTTGCATTATAGAATGGGTTATTGTGTAAGACAGTGAGTTTGGGACCACGGGTAGTGCATAGTAGTGCCAAAAGAAGTGCATGACCATGTGTTGTGGGGACATGGCAGTTGTAGAGCAACAAATAGGCCTGTAGTAAAGTGCTACTAGTGAATCGGTATGTAAGGGGTAGTTTGCAATGTGTGCAGTGGGCAGGTACAAGCCCTAAGCTAAAACCTTTGCAGAGGTACCAGAACCAACAGAGACTTTTACGATGACTGGGTTGGACATCCATGGCCCATTCAACAAGACTACAGCTGGAAATCAGTTTGTGTCAACCATCATTCATCATTTTTATAAGCATGTGGAAATGACTGCAATCCCTAACCAGCAGGCAGCAACGGTAGCACACGCATTGGCCAACAGCTAGGTACTCAAATTTGGAGTGTCAGAAACTATGATCACTGATCAAGGAACAAACAAGTTCGGAGCGAGTACAATAAATCACATCAATTACATGAGCAACTGCAAGGACAAAAATGCACCAGACAGTGAAATTAGTTCCACGCACAGTACGGTGGTGTAAGCAGGGTTGGTTGGATGCAGGGGGTTAGGTTATTAAAAACAATTTTCAGGACTGAGTATGTCAGGGACATCCTGGAACTAAATGACATGATAGGCAGAGTGAGAGATGTAGCAGGGAGGAATAATGCCATCAAAAAATGGCACACTACACAGTTAACCAGTTTGTAGCAAGAGGTACTGAACAATACGTTGATACTGTGAAGGCAATGGACATAATGCACCTGGAAAAGACAAATAGTCTGAATCAGGACCTGGAAGTTATACAGGCTTGGGTGGATACTTTGAACTGGAGAGTGGCAGTAGCATGACTGTTGCAGTCCTTAGCTGATAGCTTGCGGGATGCTTGGACAGTAGTAATGGATTTGCAGGAACCAGTCTTAAATGCAGCACATGGGCAGTGGAGCCCAGTTCTGGTAATGCCAGATTAGCTCTTGGTAGGCCTACAGAAAGTGTATAAAGAATTGCAGATGTACTTAGAATTTGTACTTGAACCAGGTAAGTCTAATTTAGCACTGCATCAGATCAGAAACGATTTAGCAAGAACCTGTACACTGGTACGGTTTCTGATTAGCTATGGGCAAGCCAGATTCAAATATGACACCATGCAGGCTTAATCACTAAGCGGGGAACTTCAAGGAAATTTATCCAAGTAAAAATGCTGGAGATACTACTGATTGCAGAAGATGGTGGTGGTCACATTGTGATGTCATTAACCAAATTTTAACATTGTCAGAAGGAGAGGGGTCCTACCTGTCCGACCCGGGTGGTACTGGCCAATGCGAAATACAGTTGTACTTAGGTAAAGCAGGGGATTAGGACTTCCCATGTGAATAATGGAGCCACAACCCTATTTTCAGCAAGTGCATTTGCAATGGATGTTTTCTGTAAACAACATTGAAGTTGTAGGAGAAAACTGCTATGAGCGAGGTAAGCTTTGTAAGCTTGGGAGAGCTGAACATTTGGATTTGCTCAACAGTGGAATAATTATTAATGTAATGGACTGTGATGTAACAAGGCAGACTCTTCACCTGGCAGCTTCTGTTACAGGGGAAACAAAATTGAATATTACACAGCCATAATTGTACTGGCCAGAGAAGCCACTAGTGATCCTTCAAGTGAAAAATCTGACCTACCTGAATAAAATGCTGGGTCCTACATGAATCATGTCCTTGAACCACCTAATGCACACACTAGTGGGGCATACTTCAGTAGAGCAAATGCTTTCACATGTTCAGCAAGATCAGGAGGAGCAACACATGATCAAGGCCATAGGCATCACAACCACAAGCAGCATGTTAGTGTTGATTCTGCTTTGCACAGCCTTCATCAACCTTAGACAGAGTGTCACTGGCCAATACAATCCTTCAGTACATCAGATACTAATGGACTGGTTAACTGTTCATATATGAGAAGGTACAACAAATGCAAAAGCTAGATGTAGTAATATGTGAATTATATTGTAGGATGTAATTAGTTGTGATTTGAAGAACAAGAAATTTAGAGTAGTGTTGAAATGAGCACTGTGGTTGCCTTATGAGATGCCATGATGGTTTAACAAGGATGTATTCATGTAAATAGTTATTTACTGTTTTGGTGACATTGATGGTTAAGAGATAGCGCAAGTGAGAGTGGAGGTTTTAGGTAGTAGCAGAAGGACCAATGAGCCAGCAGGCTAGGATTTGCAGGGAGAATGTGCCTTACTTTTGGAGTTTTGTTGCTTGATATAAGAGGAAAAACTGTAAAATAATCTATGTCATAACGTTTTGGTGAAGTCTTCTGTTACAGCCTGGTCATGAGTTTAGACATATGGTCCATGTCTTCCCAGAGAGGGGAGGTATGTAATGCCATTGCTAAATTTTGGGCATTACTGAATTAAAGCAGCTCAATTGTAGCCCCTTGTGAGGCAAATGGCCAAGCACAGAGATGCTAACATGTAATTCCACAAGTGAGCCTGTTTTTACACTCCACGGCAGCCAGGTTAACCGGTGCAATTGTGGTGACATCACAGAAAGGCCATGCAACAAAGGGCTGGCCTGCAGTATATTTCCACACCATAGGGTCAAAGAGGTGTTGATCTGTACATGCCTGGTAGCAGTGTAATGACACAGCAAGAGAGCTACCTATCACTACAAATACTTCTGTTACTAGCACAGTTTTTGCAGTCTGGCAGAACCCTCCACAAAATAGGGTCCAAATTAGTCTGCAACAAGCTATGGGCCACCCAGCAACCGATGCTGGTCTGGGCAGCCTGCTCCACCAGACCAGTTCACAATTCTAAGCCCATCCAGTGGACTTAGGTGACACAATGGGGAGCCATCCCCCATGCTCCACAGCAACACCAAACTTCTGCCACAGAGGGCAGCAGTTCGCAGCCGGGGTGGGTACTTCCACCATCCCTCTGCACCAGGGTGAGCTTCTAACCCAGCAGCTGTGACCACCTAAGGAAATTCCGCAAATGTACATGTTGCTGGCAATGCTTACTCAGCGTTACATTGTGCTAGCTCAGACACATGCTGCTCAGGAAGGTAAACAATGTTAGCAAAGCAGAATGCAGACTTCAAATGGCCATCCCATTGTCACAGCATTCCGATGTCATTGGTATCACTGGTGGGTCACACACCTGCAGAGGGTGAAGCCACGGGTGTTGCAGCAGTCCAGCACTGTAATCCAAGATGAATAAAAGTTGTTTATCTTGTGGCGAAGTTTTCTAGTCACCCCTGGGTGGCACCATTGCTTCCACAACTTGCTACTCCACTATCTCTCCACCATAGTGGCCCCACTCATCCCACATCAGAATAGGATGTTAAATTATTTAAATACTGCATTCCATACAGTCTCCTGTTTTCTTCATTCATAAACTGATTTAGCTTGAAGGGTACTGCACACAACCACAAATTATTCTGTAGATATTATCCTCCACTATTTACTCATCAATTCTTATTCCTAAAACTAAATTGTAATATTTGCTACATGTGTGTGTGTTACAGGAAAATCATAACTAAACATATGAATAATGTGATGTTACACATCTTTCACGGTCTTTAGACACTATAAAGAATGACAAATGTGATGTTTTCTTTTTGATATTGCTCCAATTTATTGCTCTACATGTACCGAGCTATGCAGTTTTTCAGTACTGACAAAGGCAATTTCCTTAAAGTTAGAATTCTTCCAGGATTCTTTGAAATAGCTTAATATGGTAAGAACTTTAAACAGAGTGATACGAATCAAGCATGGTCCAGATCTGTTTGTCACATTAATGAGTAACAGTAACCTTGAATTCAGTATTTGAATAGTACCATGGGCGGATTATAGGGAGGGAAGGGAGGGGAGGGGTTGATTGCCTCCCTCCACCCCTCCTGCCCCCAAGAGTTGAAACTAAATTGAAATCAAACAGTAATTTTTGTAAGCTGCACCAAAGTTAAGCACACAAATTTAGAATCTGGGTCAGTGGATCAGTCATTTAATTCAATATTCCCCAAGTCACCTTACTTTGTGCGTCCAAGAGAACGTGCTACCTGTACCAGTGACTTGTGCTCCCCCTCTTGTTTGAATTGTGGGTGCCAAATATTAGCAAGGTTTCCCAATCTATCACACCAGTGCGTGCTTTGTGTTTTCCTTAAGGCACTATCTGCTTTGTCCCCATTGTTGTCATTGCTACTATTGTTAGACAGCTGGCCTACAATTCAGGAGCATATCCAAATAGTTTGGGCACCTTCATGTGACGCCACTGAAAAGTGTTTCTATGCAGTGCCCAAGCCTTCACACATTGTGGCTCGTTACACTGCCATTGAGAACAGTTGCCGCTATTGCTGTGATCAGCTTTTGATGCTACTGTGAATAGCTTTGTTGGTACCATTACTACTATTGCTCTGCCGACATCATGTGCCGACCTTTCATAGGTGGTAATCCGAGGCTTGGCCAGTCAAATGCACCACCGAGTGACGTCATGTGAAGGCCATTACTGGAAACAATGTTCTGCCAGCAGTAGCTCAGTGTGAAGGGGATGTTCATCTTGACAGTGTGGAGTTTTTCAGTTTTGTGTGTCATTAAGTGAGTTTTGAAAATGACATCTTTCTTCTATTCAAAACAGAGGACAACATGTATGTGACTCTTTGCACATTATGATGACAAGTACTTTTTGTTCCTATATTACTTAATTTTGGAATGAGCTTTTTTCTGTGTGTTAACAATAATATTAAAGAAGTTACTCACAAATTGTTCCTATATTAATTAATTTTGGAATGAGCCTTTTTCTGTGTGTTAACAATAATATTAAAGAAGTTACTCACAAAAAGGGTTGCAAATGCTACACATTTCAAGAAATTTAAAAACTTTTTTGTCTAAAATAAAACACATTTTTGCAATTGGTTTATATTTTTGTGTGCATGTTATCCCTGAATGGACACAAATAAGAAATAAAATCAGGAAATTACTTGAATTAATGCTTTAAATTCCTTGTCAAAATCTTACAAAAACTGTATAAGAAACTTTGATTGTTGTACTATGTGATTCACAATAGCAAGCAGATCAAAAACATCTTCATTACACATCACAAGTTAATAGAACTTGAGGAGAAAGGAGCAATAACTATACAAATTTGATGGCATAATGAGGTAATATTTGAGAAGAGATAGAATATCTGTGCAATGCAGTTTGTCTCTGGAACAGATAAAAATTAAAACCTAGTTGTACACATTGTGTAAATAAAAGATATTGTTTATGAACTATTTTTAAGTATAAATTTTATATCCTGTATTTCTTTTGTGCACCATTTACTTGACATGCAAGCAATGCTGCACCATCTTTCAGGAACAAGGTGTAATGATTGTCTCCACTTGTGAAAAATCCTTGTTCTTTGAGGCCCCAGGTAACAGGACTGTCAAGGAAGCCTTGAACATTCATACTTGTCCAACAAAGATTTCTTCTTTCTTCTGTATACTTCCTGTTACAACAATAAAAAATTATGATATTGGTGATGCTGACAACAGCAAAACAATTACAAAAATAGTGCATTACAAAGATATGAAATAAAGATACACGTAACATACAGGAAAATAAAAGGGACATTTTGCGAAGTAAGAAGCAACTGTATAAATATTAGGAGTTCAGATGGTAGACTAGTATTAGGCAAAGAAGGGAAGACTGAAAGGAGTAAAGACTGCATAGAGGATCTATAGAATGGAAAAAGACTTGAAAGCAGTATTACAGAAAGAGAAGAGGAAGTACATGAAATGAGATGGGAGGTGTGATACTGCAAAAAGAACTTGACAGAGCTCTGAAAGGTTTAGTCAAAGCAAATCCCCTGGAGTAGACAAAATTCTGTATGAGTTACTGAGAACCTTGGGGGCCCCAATCATGATGAAAACTATTCCACCTTGTATGCAAGATATATGAGGCACACTTCATGATGAATGTAATAATTCCCACTCCAAAGCAAGCAGATGCTGACATTTGTGAATGTAATCTAACCATCAGTGTAATAAGTCATGCTTTGCATATTACTGATATGCATTATTTACAGAAGAAGGGAAAAACTGGTCGATGATGACCCTGGAGAAGATCAGTTTGGGTTCCAGAAAAATCTAGGAACTCCAAGGCCATACTGATCCTACAACTTATCTTAGAAGGTAGACTGAAGAAAGGCAAACCTACATTTACAGCATTTATAGATTTAGAGAAAGCTTTTGACAAAGCTGACTTTGACATTCTGAAGATAACAGGGACATACAGAGATTGAAAAGTTATCTTTTACAGATGTCAGATTGCAGTTATAGGAGTCAAGGGGCACAAAATGGAAGAAGTAGATGAGAAAGGAGTTATACAGTCTGTCCACTGAGCAAAATGTAGGGAAAAACCGAAGAAACATTGGAAAGGGAATTAAACTTCATGGCGATGAAACAAAAACACTGTTCGCAAATGACAATTCTCTCAGAGATGACACCTGACTTGCAAGAGATGAAATGAATAGTGTCATGAAAAGATGTTATAAGACGAATATCAACAAAATTATAACAAGGGTGATGGAATATAAACAATTTAAAGCAGGCAATGTTGGGGGAATTAGAATATGAAATGAGGCACTAAAAGTTTTGCTATTTGAGCAGAAAAATAACTAATGATGGCTGGAATAGAGAGGACATAAAATGCAGACTGCCAATAGCAAGAAAAACAATACTGAAAAAGAGATAACTGTTAAACCAACTATAAATCTGAGTGTTGGAAATCTTTCTTGAAGGTATTCATGTGATGGTGTAACCCTGTACAGAAATAAAATGTGGATGATAAACAGTTTAGACAGAAAGGGAATAGAAGCTTTTGAAAGGTGGTGCTACTAAAGAATATTGAATAACTAATGAAGAGGTACTGAACTGAACTGGGGAAAAAGGAGTACTGGACCAAAAATGGTTCAAATGGCTCTGAGCACTATGGGACTTAACATCATCAGTTCCCTAGAACTTAGAACTACTTAAACCTAACTAACCTAAGGACATCACACACATCCATGCTCAAGGCAGGATTTGAACCTGTGACCATAACAGTCGCGCGGTTCCAGAATGAAGCGCCTGGAACCGCTCGGCCACCACAGCCGGGCTGTACTGGACCACAACCTGACTAAAAGAAGTGATTACTTGATAACACACATCCTGAGAACTCAAGTAAGCATTAATTTGGTAATGGAAGGAAGCATAAGGAGTAAAATCTGTGGAGGGAGACCACAACTTGAATACAGTAAATAGGCTGCAGTAGTTATGCAGAGATGAAGAGTATTGTTCATAATAAACTAGTGTGGAGAATTACATGAAACCAGTCTGCGGACTGAAGACCACAACAACAACAACAACTAAGTGTGTAGATACATTGTTGTTAGAGGGCCCGCAGAACCAACATGCAAGATGGGTTGCTAACCCCCCTTTCGGAAGCGTGGAGAGAAACATCACCAGCGGACAGAAACAGTAACAGACTTCCAAATAAACATGGAACTACTTCGCCAGACAACATGTGACAGTGTTCCACCAATCAAGAACTCATATGACCACTGTAGCACTCTGCCGACCTGGCTTTATAAGCATGCCTAGTCCGTCAGACTGGCAGTGTTTACCAACTGCTAGGAACAGCTACCATCAGTATTTATGCCGGCCCTAGCCTTGTATTCACTTGCCTTAGTCTTGTAGTAGCACATTGTATTTTGCACAGATTTTTTTTTTTTTTTTTTTGTTCTGCGTTTAAAACTTAATTTATGCCAAGAACATGTTTTTTTCTTTAATTGTAATAAAGTGAGTTTAAATTGAATGTTTGTTCTTTTCTGCCGACTGCAGCATACTACAGTTACTGGTGACGAGGATGGGATTTTCATTTTCCAATGGAATGGCCTCCTCTGAGGAGCTTCTTCAGTCCTAGGTGGAAACTTTACAACAGATTCAGGCAACAGTCACACGTTCAGAAATTCACTCTGACTTGCCAGCGTTGCCAGCAGCAGCCCATAGGGTTGATTCCATTGCAGGTAAATTGAACATGTTGCACGTGGCTCCAACGACGTTGTGGGATCCATGATGAAACTTGAAGTCAGGCTATATTTTTTTTTTTTTCAAGCGGCAGTCAGTCCACAGGTATATCGTTTAATTCAACAATTGAACCCTGAGCAGCCCCTCGAGATCTCTCATTTACTCACATTAAGGGCTGTCTTTTTTAGTGCTTTGATGCACAAATACATGTCACCCCCACCTGTCAGACTTTCTTTTCTTGTCGAAAGTCTTCAGGTCAGACTTATCGGGAATGGATTACAATGCTCCAGAGTCTCTCCCGCGATTGTAAATTCCGGTGCGCCAACGTCACCTGCAGCCTTATGCCTCTTCGATGATTCGTGATATGGTGATGTTTCACACACCAGACAAGGGTCTTCAGTCTGATATTTTGAAGTTACAGGACCCATGTCCCTCGACACCTGTCTGCCGATCATTCATGCGTTTGAACAGTCTCACTGGCTACAATCACCGCATCTTGATCAAGCTGTTTTCGCAGCTTGCCAGTTGTCTAGCACCGAGTGTGAGCCTCTTCTATCCATTGGCCCACTCCACGACAGGAAGTCATTCACTTGGCTTCCATCCCATCTGGACTGTTTCCGGACTCAGCAATGGTAGGAGTGCCCCCACCAGCGAGCAAGATGTATGGCTCGCAGTCGAGTGGGCCACATCGCCGTAGTGTGTCAGGCTTCACAAAAACATCACGTTGATGCCATGCTTCCTGGGGATGCACAGGCTCCTCACAAATCACCACCTCAGGACCTGGAAGCCTCGCACTCTATTGACGGCCAAGTATTCTCAATCATTCCCCAATCAGGTGCCCATTTTATCATTACCTTGGAGGTTGCGCATATTCTGGTGGTTTTCCAAATTGACACTGCATCATCTGTCTCTATTGTGGATGGTGCCATATACCAACGTTTGGGCTTGCCAGCTTTATCCCTGTACACTCGCTTCTTGCAAAGTGCAGTAATCACTCTACATCCATCCACACAAATCTCTTACAATGGTCATTCCTTCACCATTCAGTTTTTGGTGCCCAGATACCCTAGAGCTACTAACCTTCTGAGTGTGGAAATTTTTGGTCGTCTGGATTTACCATTGCAGTACACAGTACAAGTGGTGTCAATTCCCTCATCAGATACCCTCATCGCCCCGTTGCTCAGAAAATATGACACAATGTTCCCATCTTCCACACCAGAGGTGAAGGGTTTCATCGTGCATGTTCAGCTTCTTCCCTCTGCTGTTCCTCGTTTTTTTAAGGCCCACCTGGTTCCCTTTGCTCTCCGAGACAGGCTCCAGATGGAACCTTGCCGCTTACAAGATGAAGGCATCCTTTTCCCCATTGCACAGTCACTGGGCGATGCCTATTGTGATAGTCGAGAAGCCAAATGGTGCTTTATGCATCTGTGGCAATTTTAAGGTCATGGTCAATTCTCAGTCCGTCATCGATGACCATCCTGTCCCATCGGTGGATGACATACTCACACGTCTCACGAGCTCGACCGTTTTTGCCAAAATTGATTTGCGCAATGCTTATTTGCAGCTGCCTTTGGACGAGGAATTGTAGCAGATCCTAGTCATCAGTACCCCGTGTGGCCTTTTTCGGTAGAACTGCCTCCTGTTTGGCACTGGCAGCATCCTGTAATTTTCCAATGTTATCTGGAACAGCTCACAAGCCAGATGCCCGGGGTGGCCAATTATCTGGATGACGTCATCGTCGGTGGCTCATCAGCGGTGGACCTTACGGACAAGCTGGACCAGCTGTTTCTGGTTTTTTCCAAGGCTAATCTGCATTGCCGGAAAGAAAAGTGTCACTTTTTGGAGCAAGAGGTCAGCTATCTCGAGTTAACGATTGATGCCTGCGGCCTACATGCCTCTTACGAGTATGTCGAAGTGATTCAAAACCTGCCTCCTCCCACCAACATGAAGCAACTGCAGTCTGTCCTCAGTCAAATCAACTATTATCGGCATTTTATACCCCATGCTGCTGAGATTCTAGTACGCCTGACTGGGTTATTGTGCAAGAGTGAGCGTCAGGTTTGGGACATGGCATGTGAGCTGGTTTTCACATGTCTCAAGTCAGCTCTCTCCTGCCCTCCTTGTCTGGCTACTTACGATCCTTCCCTGCCCCTCATCATTGTTGCCGATGCCTTGGACTATGGCCTGGGTGTGGCCCTCTCACAAGTGGTTGACGGTGTTGAGAGGGTAGTGGTTTTTGCATCCAAAAAATTGACCGACGCTCAAAGTAAATATAGTCAAATCGAAAAGGAAGCTTTGGTGCTGGTTTTTTGTCTTGATGAAGTTCTATGATTTTGTGTATGGTCATTTCACGCTGCCAATCACAAATCTTGGTTTTTTTTGTTTCACCCAGGTGCTGCAGTGCTCACCCTGATGGTGTGCTGCCTCCAGCATTGGGCGCTCTTCCTGGTGATGTTCGACTTTGATATTGTCTACTGAACTTCTGAACAGCATGCAAATGCCAATTTTCTGTCCTGGCTGCCTGCCGGGGTGGACTGTGAGTTTGATGCTTCCCCCTTGGTGTGTTTCCATGTGAACCTGGACATGGATGCAGCTCTGGACGCCCTTCTGTTGGATGTCAATGCAGTCCGGCAGGCCACTGCTCAGTATCAGACACTGCAAACTCTCACACTGCAAATTCTCCACCACCAAATCACAGCGGGTTGGCTGGCCAGCCATCACAGCATCTGCAATGCAGAGGTCCAGCACTTTTGGGATCATTGGCACAGTCTCTTTTTCCGCAGTGGAGTTATATCCTTTTGCACAGTGATTCTGACATTCCCCGGGTGGTCATATCACATGTGTTGTGCCGTCACGTCCTCGATGTTCTCAGTACTGGTCATTGGGCATTGTTCTCACCAAACAGCTTGCCTACCGACACCTTTATTGGTGTGGTATGGATAAAGACATAGCATCCCTCATGTCAGCCTACAGCACATGCCAAACGTATCAGGCAGCACCCTCGCGCCAGTGTTTTTCATGGCCGGATGTTACTGCTCCATGGGAACATCTCCATTTGGATTTCGCAGGGCCGTTTCATGGTTCCCAGTAGCTCATACTGTTCAACTCCAGGTCGGGAAACCCTTATGTCTCCCGCATGATGTACACCACTTCTGCTGATACTATCAAAATTCGCCGGTGCCTCTTTGCTGTCAAGGGACTCCCCAAAACAACTGTTATGGATAATGGTCCACAGTTTACTTCAACCGAGTTTAAGCAATTCTGTACTGCCAATGGAATTTCCCTTGTCCATACCACCCGATTTCACCCTGCATCAAACAGCTGGGAGGAATGTTTTGTGGGGACATTCAGGACCCAGCTTGATAAGCTGCTGAGCCATCACCCGCTGGAGGAGGCTGTGTTTTTTTTCTTGGCTACATGCTGTGCCGCCCCCATGCCAGTAAAACTTCAGTGGAGATACTTCACTGTCGACCATTCCACTCCCCCTTATCTTTCTTAGTTCCAGAGGCTTCTCACCCTCCTGCCCGCATGCTGACACACTCCTTTCACACCGAGCAGGAGGTCTTGGCGTGGACCTTCTCTCATCCATGGGCATGCTGGGTGCCTGGCGTCATCACCAGGCTCTGCAGCTGGGCGATGTCGTCTCTCCGGTGGGCCGACATGTCTGCAGCCCGCTGGCACCTCAACCAGATCTACCCCCCGCGACGCCCTGGGGGAGCTGCTGACCACCCTATGGCAGAACCTTTGCTTTCGCCTCTGCCTCAGCTGCATTCTCCACTGCCAGCTGCCCCTGCTGCGTCACCACCTCCCACTCCCTTGGACATCGACCAGGATGCCCTTACTCCTATGGACATTTGTGGTGCTGTGTATTCCTCCTCCCCCCCCCCCCCCACCAACCCCCCACCACCCCCTCCCCCCCCCCCCCCCAGGTGGAGAAATGTTGTAGTGGCCCCTTATTGTTAGAGAGTCTACAGAACCAACAAGCAAGATGGGTTGCTAACCCCCTTTTAGCAGAGTGGAGAGATACATCGCCAGCAGACAGAAACAGTAACAGTCTTTCCAAATAAACACAGAACTATTTAGCCAGGCAACAAGTGTCAGTGTTCCACCAAACAGAACTCATACGACTGCTGTAGCACTCCATCGACCTGGCTTTATAAGTAAGCCTAGACTGGCAGTGTTTACCAATCGCGAGGAACAGCTCTGGCCAGTACTTACACTGGCCCTAGCCTTTTATTCACTTGCCTTAGTCTTGCAGTAGCATGTTGTATTTTGTAGAGTAGTTTTGGTCAGTATTTTCTTCCATTGTCTTGTTTCCTTATCTGTATTGCTACCACAGAGTTGTGGTTTTTCTTGTTTGTTCTGCATTTAAAATTTAGTGTATGCCAAGAAGGTGTTTTTTTTTCTTTAATTGTAATAAAGTGTGTTCAAATTGACTGTAAGTTCTTTCCTGCCGACTGCAGGACACTACACAAATGATGAAAGACCCCCCCCACCCCCCCACCAGGATATAGAAAAGTTAAAATTTATTATTAATAACAAAAAATGAAACGCCGATCAACCATAAGCATTGGTAAAGACATCAATTATGAATGCGTGGTAAGGCACAGATAAATGAGAAAACCATCATTCATTTTTTTGTACATGATTTTGTTATTCAAACTCTCTTGTATGTAGAAGTTCTGATAGGAAGTGCCGTTTGGAGGATGACAGGCTACGAGTGTTTTGTATCAAACACATTTCAAAATAAGGAAAAAATTGATACCAGTATTAAGTATTTTTTATTCAAGTGAAGTGAAACCAAGTGAGGAGGATTTTCTTAATGACGACATGCACTGGTGTACTTGGAGTCCGCTGTCTCCATCTGCAATTGAAATGTAAGAGAAGAAGTCTGATAGCCTAAAAATTGCCTTTTAAAATGTTTCTCATACATACATGTATATTATATTTTATTTATTTTATTTACAACACAAATGTCGACCTGTGTGCCTGGACTTCAGGGCACCGGTTGTGAGTAGGGTTTGTTACCTACTGTTATAATAAGAAATTTCTATTGCCTTGTTGTTGTTGTTGTTGTCTTCAGTCCTGAGACTGGTTTGATGCAGCTCTCCATGATACTCTATCCTGTGCAAGCTTCTTCATCTCCCAGTACGTACTGCAGCCTGCATCCTTCTGAATCTGCTTAGTGTATTCATCTCTTGGTCTCCGTCTGCGATTTTTACCCTCCACGCTACCCTCCAATGCTAAATTTGTGATCCCTTGATGCCTCAAAATACGTCCTACCAATCGGTCCCTTCTTCTTGTCAAGTTGTGCCACAAACTCCTCTTCTCCCCAATTCTATTCAATACCTTCTCATTAGTTACGTGATCTACCCAACTAATTTTCAGCATTCTTCTGTAGCACCACATTTTGAAAGCTTCTATTCTCTTCTTGTCCAAACTATTTATCGTCCACGTTTCACTTCCATACATGGCTACACTCCATACAAATACTTTCAGAAACGACTTCCTCACACTTAAATCAATACCCGATGTTAACAAATTTCTCTTCTTCAGAAACGCTTTCCTTGCCATTGCCAGTCTACATTTTATATCCTCTCTACTTCGACCATCATCAGTTATTTTGCTCCCCAAATAGCAAAACTCCTTTACTACTTTAAGTGTCTCATTTCCTAATCTAATTCCCTCAGCATCACCCGAATTAATTCGACAACATTCCATTATCCTCATTTTGCTTTTGTTGATGTTCATCTTATATCCTTCTTTCAAGACACTGTCCATTCCGTTCAACAGCTCTTCCGAGTCCTTTGCTGTCTCTGACAGAATTACAATGTTATCGGCGAACCTCAACGTTTTTATTTCTTCTCCATGGACTTTAATACCTACTCCGAACTTTTCTTTTGTTTCCTTTACTGCTTGCTCAATATACAGGTTGAATAATATCGGGGAGAGGCTACAATCCTGTCTCACTCCCTTCCCAACCACTGCTTCCCTTTCATGCCCCTCGACTCTTATAACTGCCATCTGGTTTCTGTACAAATTGTAAATAGCTTTTCGCTCCTTGTATTTTACCCCTGCCACCTTCGGAATTTGAAAGAGAGTATTCCAGTCAACATTGTCAAAAGCTTTCTCTAAGTCTACAAATGCCAGAAATGTAGGTTTGCCTTTCCTTAATCTAGCTTCTAAGATAAGTTGTAGGATCAGTATTGCCTCACGTGCTCCAAAATTTCTGCGGAATCCAAAATGATCTTCGCCGAGGTCGGCTTCTACCAGTTTTTCCATTCGTCTGTAAAGAATTCGTGTTAGTATTTTGCAGCTGTGACTTATTAAACTGATAGTTTGGTAATTTTCACATCTGTCAATACCTGCTTTCTTTGGTATTGGAATTATTATATTCTTCTTGAAGTCTGAGGGTATTTCGCCTGTCTCATACATCTTGCTCACCAGATGGTAGAGTTTTGTCAGGACTGGCTCTCCCAAGGCCGTCAGTAGTTCTAATGGAATGTTGTCTACTGCCAGGGCCTTGTTTCGACTCAGGTCTTTCAGTGCTCTGTCAAACGCTTCACGCAGTATCGTATCTCTCACTTCATCTTCATCTACATCCTCTTCCACTTCCATAATATTGTCCTCAAGTACATCGCCCTTTTATAGACCCTCTATATACTCCTTCCATCTTTCTACTTTCCCTTCTTTGCTTAGAACTGGGTTTCCACCTGAGCTCTTGATATTCATGAAAGTGGCTCTTTTCTCCAAAGGTCTCTTTAATTTTCCTGTAGGCAGTATCTATCTTACCCCTAGTGAGATAAGCCTCTACATCCTTACATTTGTCCTCTAGCCATCCCTGCTTAGCCATTTTACACTTCCTGTCAATCTCATTTTTTAGATGTTTGTATTCCTTTTTGCCTGCTTCATTTACTGTATTTTTATATTTTCTCCTTTCATCAATTAAATTCAATATTTCGTCTGTTACACAAGGATTTGTACTAGCCCTCGTCTTTTTACCTACTTGATCCTCTGCTGCCTTCACTACTTCATCCCTCAGAGCTACCCATTTTTCTTCTACTGTATTTCTTTCCCCCATTCCTGTCAATTGTTCCCTTATGCTCTTCCTGAAACTCTGTACAACCTCTGGTTTAGTCAATTTATCCAGGTCCCATTTCCTTAAATTCCCACCTTTTTGCAGTTCTTCAGTTTTAATCTGCAGTTCATAACCAATAGATTGTGGTCAGAGTCCACATCTGCCCCTGGAAATGTCCTACAATTTAAAACCTGGTTCCTAAATCTCTGTCTTACCATTATATAATCTATCTGATACCTTGTAGTATCTCCAGGATTCTTCCGTGTGTACAACCTTCTTTTATGATTCTTGAATCAAGTGTTAGCTATGATTAAGTTATGCTCTGTGCAAAATTCTACCAGATGGCTTCGTCTTTCATTTCTCTCCCCCAATCCATATTCACCCACTACATTTCCTTCTCTCCCTTTTCCTACTCTCGAATTCCAGTCACCCATGACTATTAAATTTTCATCTCCCTTCACTACCTGAATAATTTCTTTTATCTCATCATATATTTCATCAATTTCTTCATCATCTGCAGAGCTAGGTGGCATATAAACTTGTACTACTGTAGTAGGCATGGGCTTCGTGTCTGTCTTGGCCACAATAATACGTTCACTATGCTGTTGGTAGTAGCTTACCCGCACTCCTATTTTTTTTATTCATTATTAAACCTACTCCTGCATTACCCCTATTTGATTTTGTATTTGTTCTTCTTGTTGTGGTCTTCAGTCCTGAGACTGGTTTGATGCAGCTCTCCATGCTACTCTATCCTGTGCAAGCTTTTTCATCTCCCAGTACCTACTGCAACCTACATCCTTCTGAATCTGCTTAGTGTATTCATTTCTTGGTCTCCCTCTACGATTTTTACCCTCCACGCTGCCCTCCAATACTAAATTGGTGATCCCTTGATACCTCAGAACATGTCCTACCAACCGATCACTTCTTCTGGTCTAGTTGTGCCCCAAACTTCTCTTCTCCCCAATCCTATTCAATACTTCCTCATTAGTTATGTGATCTACCCATCTAATCTTCAGCATTCTTCTGTAGCACTACATTTCGAAAGCTTCTATTCTCTTTTTGTCCAAACTATTTATCGTCCATGTTTCACTTCCATACATGTCTACACTCCATACAAATACTTTCGGAAACGACTTCCTGACACTTAAATCTATACTCGATGTTAACAAATTTCTCTTCTTCAGAAACGCTTTCCTTGCCATTGCCAGTCTACATTTTATATCCTCTCTACTTCGACCATCATCAATTATTTTGCTCCCCAAATGGCAAAACTCCTTTACTACTTTAAGTGTCTCATTTCCTAATCTAATTCCCTCAGCATCACCCGACTTAATTAGACTACATTCCATTATCCTTGTTTTGCTTTTGTTGATGTTCATCTTATATCCTCCTTTCAAGACACTGTCCTTCAACTGCTCTTCCAAGTTCTTTGCTGTCTCTGACAGAATTGCAATGTCATCGGCGAACCTCAAAGTTTTTATTTCTTCTCCATGAATTTTAATACCTACTCCGAATTTTTCTTTTGTTTCCTTTACTGCTTGCTCAATATACAGATTGAACAACATCGGGGAGAGGCTACAACCCTGTCTTACTCCCTTCCCAACCACTGCTTCCCTTTCAGGTCCCTCGACTCTTTTGTATTTATAACCCAGTATTCACCTGACCAAAAGTCTTGTTCCTCCTACCACCGAACTTCACTAATTCCCACTATATCTAACTTCAGCCTATCCATTTCCCTTTTTAAATTTTCTAACCTACCAGCCCAATTAAGGGGTCTGACATTCCACACTCCGATCCGTAGAACACCAGTTTTCTTTCTCCTGATAACGACGTCCTCTTGAGTAGTCCCCGTCTGGAGATCCGAATGGGGGACTATTTTACCTCCGGAATATTTTACCCAAGAGGACGCCATCATCATTTAACCATACAGTAGAGCTGCATGCCCTCGGGAAAAATTACGGCTGTAGTTTCCCCTTGATTTCAGCCATTCGCAGTACCAGC
This sequence comes from Schistocerca serialis cubense, assembly GCF_023864345.2. Classification (NCBI taxonomy): domain Eukaryota; kingdom Metazoa; phylum Arthropoda; class Insecta; order Orthoptera; family Acrididae; genus Schistocerca; species Schistocerca serialis. Next base: position 719,919,535 of record NC_064639.1, on the reverse strand, counting down.
ACAGCAAGGCCGTTTTGGTTAGTGTTGCAAGGCCAGATCAGTCAATTACCCAGACTGTTACCCCTGAAACTACTGAAAAGGCTGCTGCCCCTCTTCAGGAACCACACGTTTGTCTGGCCTCTCAACAGATATCCTCCATTGTTGTTGCACCTACGGTACGGCCATCTGTATCGCTGAGGCACTCAAGCCTCCCCACCAACGGCAAGGTCCATGGTTCATGGTGGTAGGATGGTCTTGTTACGAATTATAAAATGTAACTGTCTGTATTTTCTGTTTGCATGAATCATGACGGGGAGTGAGTAAAGCAAAAAGGTAAAAATTAAGGAAAATTTTTGGAAAGTAATAAGAATTGGATGCAGGGTACGTAAAATTTTCCACAATAAGTTGTTTTGTTCGGTGCAGCAAAGCTAGGATGGCTACGGAAGTTGCTTGAATGGTTGCACTTGGTAGCGCCTCTTTTGATGTAGGTAGAAATCTTCTGCTAATTATTCCCTTCCTTGAATTTTATTGTGAAAAATTTACAGGAAATTTGCAATGTGATACATATTGTCATTAAAACTTAAAGAATTGCAATACAATAGTTTGCATATGATAATAGATGTAAAACAGGCTTTGACATCATGTAAATTAAAATTATCAACTGTAATAAGTAGCATATGAAATTTTAACATTTTTGTGAAATTTTTATTTTTTTCATATTCATACAACATGGCCGAAAAATAGATGCCCATTGTTGATAGAGACTGTGAAAACGCCATCAGCTAGGATAGCATAGAATTGCGTGATCGAACATTTGAAGTTCAGGCACCACGTATGCCTACTGCAGAAGGTTGAAGTAGGTCAGAGGTGAGTGTCGCAGGTGTGACAAATGATAGTGATGCACCACAGCAGAATATCCTTGATGACACAATATTTACAACTGATGAGACAATGTCACACATCTCCCAGAGTGACATACCACTCATGAATGAAACATTGGAGAGAGATTCCAATATGAATTTTGACTACACGTTACGAACATACTTGGTCACAACACAAACATTAACTTCGGAAGTACAGCTGACGGCAACCACCGTAGTACAACTAATGCACTGCTATGGCCGTTATTATCTAACATAAACACAAAATTAGATAGTATCAATACAAATTTCAGTAATATGAAACAAGATATGGACATGGTAAAACAGCAACAAAACACTGTTACACAAGATCTAAAGACAAAGAAACAAGAACAAAAACAAGTATTTGAAGATTTGTAAGACACGGTCTCACAGGAGTTCGATGACTTAGAGAAAAATTTTCACACTGAAATTGACAAAAAATTGAATGATATGAAAAAACAAGTAAAGCATGAAGTACTTTCTGAATTTAAAGGTAATATTACAGAGTTAAGACAGAAGGTAGAATCTTTTAATGACCCTCATTATCTAGTAGAGCAACAGATAAAGAAAATCACAAACATTGAAGCCTCACAAAGCCAGTTGTGTTTGACAGTAAAAAAGGTAACCACTGTTCTTAACAAACTAAAGACTCTGAAGGAGTACCTCTAGCTGGAGAAGAACTTACTTTAAGAGTAGCTACATTAGAAGTTGACTCTCAGGATGTACTAAGAAGGAAAGAGAGAGGATCAATGAAACTCTGAGTGATATAATTAGTCAAACTGAAGCAAGTACGTTAGATAAGGGTAATACCACTGCAGATTACGGAGTAACAGAAAAAAAACACCTAGTTTTGGTAGGGAGCAAGTCATTTTTTACAACATATTGTGTCAGAACATCGTATATTACCTGATCTGAAAAAACGTGATGCCTTACGCAATTGTCCAGCTCCAAGGAATAAAGAACGGCTTTTTTAGCAGTAACATCCTTCTTTCATAAATTTGTACCACAGCAACTGATGAACAGTGATACATTGCTCAACTTTTTTGAAAAATAGGTCTTGGTTATGGGATTATAAGTGTCAAGAGGACTTTAATAACATTAAGCATGTATTAGTCAATGCAAACATTCTTAGCCACCCTGATAAGTCTGAGGATTTTTGTTTATGCTCAGATGCCTCACCTGAGGGGCTGGGGGCATGCTTGTTCCAGACATGAGAAGAAGAAGAAGAAGAAGAAGAAGAAGGTAAAGAAGTACCCAAGGTCATCAGTTCTGCTAGTCACACATTATCAGGAGCAGAAAGATCTTACTCTGTGTCAGAAGTGGAAGTTTAGCTGTAACATGGCCATTTAAAAAGTTTGAATATTTTTTGTGGGGCATGAACACTAAAGTTTAGTGTGACCATCAGTCACTGTCATTACTTTTAATATGTAATCTATTGCACCGTAGATTAGCTAGGTGGTGTCTATATTTACAAGCATTCAATTTCAAGATCATTTATATTAAAGGAAGTCAGAATGTTATTGCAGATGCCTTGTCCAGATTACCGTAAGGTTTAGAGGAATTTGGTAAATTAACAGAGCAAGATATAGAACTCAGAACATTATTAATGCAAGGTACAACACAACAGTCTGATTACCATAAGTTTTTTAAGCAAATGAAAGTTACACAACATCAAGATTGCAGATGGAGGAAAGTCATGCAAAACCTTAAGCAGGATGAAGGTGGAAATGTAAGTGAATGGTATCAGGAGTACAAGGGCATTTTGTTTCATAGGAAACATGAAAAATCTCATCAATGGTGTGTGTGTGTGTATTCCTGAAGATTATGTCGATGACTTTAAAAGACACAAACATGAAGTATGGAGACATTATGGAGTAGGTAAATGTACTGAAAAAATTGCAACACTTTGTTATTTTCCAAATTTGAGAAGGTGAGTCCTACAGGTATTAAGAAAATGTGCAATATGTCAAAAATCAAAACAGTCCATTGAGTCAAAATATACTGAGCTACACCCAATACTCACCAAAAACCCTCTAGATATAGTATCCCTCAACATAGCTGGTCCATATCTGTGAAGTAAAGGAGGAGTAAGATATGTAGTAGCACTATATGATATTTTTTCTAAACATATCAAAATGTATGCTGAAAGGTGGCTACACTGAGCCACTGCGCCAGAGATTGCGCCAAAGAGTATTATTCAGCCGCCTCCACAGTGCTTGGGGAGAGCTCGTAGTAGTCAGTGCCTGTCGAGGTCTCGTGGTAGTCAGTGCTTGTTAAGAACTCGTAGCAGAGAGTGTTTGTTGAGATGTGCTAGTAGGCAGTGCTTGCTGAGATGTGATACTGAAGAGTCTTGTTGAGATGTGGTAGTAGAGAGTCGGTGTGGAGATATATTGTAAGGATTAGAGTGATTTTCATCAATATAAATGAGGTAACAAACTCCGTTTCTTTTTTTCTCATTATTTCAATGTCCTGAATAATGCGTCATTACAGGTTCAGTCAACAAAGCATCTGGTTTGTGTTCTTGTATTAGAGTGTAATTCTGGTTTTCTTACGCAATTATAGTATTTCTATTTTTTAATTACTTCAGTATAATTGATATTTAAAATTTCTTGTCTTGTTGAAGAAGAACCGTGCCAGATGTGTACGTTGAGTCACACTCCCACACACAGAACAATTACACTTGTGCTTTGGGTTCGTAGGTTTTATAGTTGCTGGGGACTTAATTAATTAATTGTGTTAACGAAAATTTTCATTTCATTCTTTGTTGTTGTTCTATGCAGTCAGATTGCGGACAAATACTAGTCAGGGCCAACCGATTACGAAACAGCGTAATCGGACATACAGCTACTAAAAATATTTGCATTTTATTTAATTAAGCCCCCATGCAAGTGGCGACCCTGCCAGGATCGTCCCTTGGAATTCTTCTGATTGTAAAAATAGTAGACAGTAGTATTGTTGTAGTAATTTGTAGTTTAGTAATTGTAGTCTATTTTGCATGTGTAGATTTGTTAATTGTCATTCTTCTAATGGTATTTTTTTTTTCAGAATTTAATTTCGTGGTCTTGTATACGCGTTTGACAATTTAGTGCAATTATTTCAATTGTTCGTTAATCGTGTTTGAGGGAAACATCTCGTGTGAATGGTATTGTTGGAGATGAGGAGTGTGTAATTTTCGTACAGTGACGAATTTTTTACGTTTTGTAAATGATTACGCGATCAATGAAAAAGGCAAAAATGATGAATAGTGAGAATGATGAAATTGTTAACATGGCGAACTCGCCAACAGAGGAAAACAGTGTCATAAATAATGTAGTGGAAAACAATGTAATAAGTCGGGAAAATAGTCTGGAAACAGTTCAAAATTTTTCTCAATCAGAAAATTCACAGAATACGAGATTAACGATAGAAGATTCTGGAATAGCATCGAACACAGATAGCTTTATGGCTATGCAGAAGGAAGTTAGTTTGCATTTTATTTAATTAAGCCCCCATGCAATGCCTTTTAAAATGCAACAGCCACAGTGTGGTTTCAGTTGCCTAAGACTAACTGCAGTCGTGTGTGTGTGTGTGTGTGTGTGTGTGGGGGGGGGGGGGGGGGCGCGCATGTGCACACCTGTGCATCTATTGTTAACAAAGGCCATTGGCCAAAACATTTACGTGTGAAAATCTTTTTATTGTGCCTATCTGCTACTCAGCAACTTTCCTTCTCATAACATTGTTACATTCCATCCTGGATTTTTCATTGTTTGATTGTCTTATGTATGTCCATACTCAAATTGGTCTTATACATATCTGCCATATGAAGAGTCAGGGTCATGTTTTCAGAAAACCAAGCAGAATGGCCATCTTAAGTGGTGGGTGAATGATCAAGTTCACAATATTTTCTCACAATGGAGACTATTTTCGAAGACTCGTGATATATGCTAGGAAGGCCACAAAATGAAATCTTTCCTTGTCAGCATCTTGAACTGCGATGACTGGCTTCAGTTTGTATTGCAAAGCATTATGGCTTTTATGAGGTCAGTAGCCTTTATCTTCAGACACTCTCTACAAATGTGTGAGTTCCTCAAGCATTTGGGACTCATTACATCATCCACCATCCACCTGTGCACTAAACAGCACATCCACAAAGCCACCAGTTTTGCTGTGAGCCAACACATCCAAAAAAAGTGAGGCATCTGTCCTTTCTTATCTCCATGATAAATTGAATGGTCTCATGTATGGAACTAAGATGATCAAAAAATTGATATAGTTGGTCTCTGCCTTGAGGTCATACTACAAAAGTATCATCCACATACCTAAAGAAAATATTAGATTTAAAACAGCAGAGTCAAGCACCTTCTCCTCAAGTCTTTGTAGAATCTCTGTTATGAAACCTGATAATGGATGATTGCCATCAAAAACTAATCATCAACAAATTTTATGTGCAAATGAGACTGCATACTGTGTACTACTTCTCTTCAAAATCTTCCATAAACAAGTTGATCAGCATGGGTGACAAGGGGCTACCCATGATGATGTCGTCAATCTGTTCATAACATTAAAACATTAAACTAAAGACAATAAGCTAACAACATACCGTAAAATTTGTAGAAGCTTTAGAATGGGCTTTTTAGTGAAGAATCCTTGCCAGCTCACATAAGCAACTTGGCCAATTAGTTTACAGCCATCAGGAACACTGTAGGTTGACAAAAAATCCTCTCTTGGCTCCAAATTTCTATTTATAAGGAAACAATAGTTAAATACATATATCTGGTTTCTTGTTTAAACATACATAGTAAAACAAGAGTTAAATATGAAGGTGTAATAAATTTATTCGAATGGAAGAAATTTTGTTCAAATGGTTCAAATGGCTCTGAGCACTATGCGACTTAACTTCTGAGGTCATCAGTCGCCTAGAACTTAGAACTAATTAAACCTAACTAACCTAAGGACATCACACACATCCATGCCCGAGGCAGGATTCGAACCTGCGACCGTAGCGGTCACGCGGTTCCAGACTGAAGCGCCTTTAACCGCACGGCCACACCGGCCGGCGAAGAAATTTTGTCAAAGCAATAATTAGAACAGAGTCCCTCTAAAAGAAAACCAGGGTGGTATTTGGTAAAAGAGGGCCTTCTCCCTTTATTTGTCTATTATCAGGTCAGAAAAAATACAGTACTTAACAAGTATTCTCACAATGATAAAGTTAGCCAATGAGACAATGGAATTCATATGATAAAAAATTGAATTTTGAGAGATTTTGTACACAATTTTACCAAATAAGAATTTATTATAGTATTTAAAAATGTTTGTGAAAAAATTCTATTAAGATGCCCCACAATTACTTACAAACCTCATACCCGTAACTGTTACAGTGATAACAGAAATTACACCATGCCAAGAAATAAACAATGCTTATGAATCACTAGAATTTATTCACATTAAAAATTTATTTGCTTTTTACATACAAAAGTAAAAAGGAGAGAGAAAAAATATGGAATGTGTGGAATGGTCTCATTGTTCATCAGTGTGGTAAGTCCTAGTATGTTATACAATGACATGTTCCATGATTAATGTGCATCAGCCACAGACATTTAACAGAATAAAAATAAAAGCAAAATAAATAAAGATTACTGAGAACATCTGATGTAGTAGGCACGAAGGTGCAAAAATATTGGCATGAGATAGCAAGTGACGAAGGACTGCATTAGATAAGTGCAAGGGAATATGAAAAAGTAAGCTGCTGGGCCAGAAGAGATTACTTTCATGCCAGCAAGCTGTCACATCTGCTGTAACAGTAGTTTGCTTCGCCAGGTACTGCCCTGCAGCTAATCACCGTTCTGAGTGTCTAAGGACCAAACACCCTCTGTCTCTTGCCAAACATCACTACATTCTAAATTATTGCTGCTGTTTACAAATCCGTAGTTCTTATATTTCAATTTTAGTGCTTTTGCACTTTGGATAATTAAAAAATATATTTGTCAAAAGTGAGAAATACATGCACAAAAACAGTAAAAATCTAGAAGGCTCTATTGGGTGAAGTACATAGTGGAATATATCTCCATTTACTAATTCTGTGTCACTTTAAATAATCTATCTGATTTATCTAAATAATTTATCTTATGAGTATATATTTTGAGCTGATGTAGTTGTTCTAAAGTAAATTCCATTTCTGCAAAGGAAACATTATCACTTGTAAAATATCCTCAAAACCAAATTGTTTAATTGAAACAATTCTGCCTTATGTATTATTTCAACATTATTTTTTTAAATAAATTAATTTCATTACTTGAAAGATCCAAGGATGCAACCATTATTTAAAAATACTATTATCAATGAATAATTCCTATTTGTAAACTAATTTACAAAACTTATGTTTGGAAATCCTATCACTATTAATTTCACCGAACAACTTTATTTAACCAAATACTTAATGAAATTTTAATGTCAGAAAGGTCAAATGTTCGAATTGTCATAGATTTGTTAAGAATGTGTATCAGCCTTACGCACAATGCAGTACTGTCTTCATGTAAGACTGCAACTTACGTCAAGAGTGATGATGGTAGTTTTTATTGATGCAGTGATTCCCACTGTCACTACATAATACTGGAAAACTTGAAACTTTCAAGCTCCTTTGCCACTTGCATACGATGAGTTAGCACAATTATTGACTCCAATTTGCAGCAGTAATGTTATGGCTACATAATACATTGGTTTGCAGTTAAGCCTGCCAAATCTATGAAAGACTGAAGTAAAATTGAAAATTATGAGCATCCAATGCTTTCTTTCAGTCTATAACATATTATTCAGTTTTTTTCATCATAAGACTGCACTAGCGTACTGTTTACGGTATTGAACTTATAACATAGTTGCAAAATCACACACTCAGTTCTTTTGCACACAGCTCTCCTTCAGCAATTCGTGATGAACTAATTCCACTTTCATGGAAAAATGCAGATATTTTCAATAACGAATAACAAAAATTTTAATGGGAGTTAATGTATGGAGGTATTTAATGAAAAACTTCAGTTCAACAAATATCCATAAAATGTGACAGAGAGCAATTTTTACACTATACTTTTTCATCAAATTCAGAAAATATTAAAGTCATTTCCATGAAACATCAGTAGGATAGTGTACACTTTGCTATAATATTGCTTGGAAAGGATCACACTATTTGAATTTGTCATGGTTATGAGTCAAAAAAGGAAAATTTTACGGCAGAAGGCTAAAACTTCTTACAGCATATACCTTGATTATATTTATTGTTACTGTAATGTAAATAGTTATTGAGTCTTGAGTCTTCAAGGACTGCAAAGCACAGTGTATTTTTGTTTTGTAATTTACAGTTTAGCAAAAAGGTAAATTTAAAATTTGCTAACTGATGATCTTTTTGTGATGAACAACTGTTCATTACAATAAATGAAAGCTACACTTGGAAAAACAGGTGGATTTGAATTACAGAATCAGTGCATATGCTGTACTGCAAGCTCAAATGAGGGTGCTAGTATTTTAGTCACATTCTGAGCTGTAGCTGTACTTCTTGTAACAATGGTGAATAAAAACATATTAAAACAATATTCTTGATCATAATAATCATCATCATTATTGTTTGTTCCCCTGCTATTGACCATTCTTCCAATTGGTCAAAAAATTTCATATACTCAGGTGGAGTATCTCTCTTCACTTTCACTATATCCATTATTCAGGATACCCTAACTCACTAAGAAGTACGGGGTCCTTAGCAAAACAGTAAAGGAGTTGAAATATCTCTCTGACAGCACCATCAATGAACTGCTCTACTTTTACTTACCCAGGAAAATGTGTATCATACTCAAAACTCATTAATGTAGAAGAGGAAAAAGAAATCTTATGTTCCTAAGGAAATTTTTCCATACCCGATTCAGAAAGGCAAGACTTTTTAAAATAGACAGGCTACCAGTTTTTAAATACTAATATAACAACATTGTCAACATTTTCCCTTGAGAATCTACTTGAAGCTTTTTTTTATCATTATGGCGTATTCTTCAAGTATATAATAGGTCCCGGCATGATGGCTCACCTGCTTTTTTGTATCCCATCTCTACCATTTGGGAGAAAACTACATCTGTGTATAGGGAAGTACTGTTTCACCTTCTCAAATCTCCCAGTTGATACTAGTGTTAAACAAAAGTGAATCATTGTGTTATTCTTATTCTAAACAGCACACCTGTTGGAGAACAGGTTAGTTCATTCACATTTTTTGGGATATGTTTCTGGATACATTGATATAGAAATGTGCAAATTTTATTTCCACTTTCCTGGCTTTGTCCTCATGGTACTCAAAATAGTGTGAGTGCTTGTCAAATTTTGTGTATTAAAAACATTGTCCCATAGCTTTTCCACATAAAGGCCACCACAAACAGAAATACTTGATAACTGCAAATTTTGTATGTAGTCAAATTTCAGTCCACAATCGTTATTTTTTTTTTTCAAAGTGTTCAGAAACTTTAATAACTTTATTGCAAAATTTTTTAGACCTTCTAGACCAACTAGAGTGTTACAGGTTGTCAAACGTAACAAGAACATTTACACGTGAAAGCAGCAATAGGCCACCAATGTCTTCTGCGCTCAATTAAATGCCCTTCCATATAGTCACTGCAAAAAGGGCATGAGTCAATGACTCATGACCTTTCTACATGGTGTGACGATTTCAAAGTCTGATACTGATGCCATTTGATGTTTGGCTACAGACCTCCTTGTATGTACTAATCTGGCTACCCTTCATCACCCAGTTCCAATATTTAGCTAAGTTTTGTAAAAAAGGTTGATTCATGACCTTTCCTCAATGACTGATTCATTTGTGGATTAAATTACATCTGAGATAGAAATCATGATACACTGGTATCTCTGGCCATTTGTTTCTATGAATACTACCTTGCAGTGGCAGTAGAGTACTTGCCAAATGTTGATGCATTTATTACAGCAGATGCTGTTTAGTTCACAAATAGAAATTAGTTTCAAAAATACAGAAGCTTAAAGATATCAGCATGTACTTAATAAATCATAATTCTTCCAACTATGATAGTGTTACTAATAAAAAGGTAAAGTAATGACTATGATGCAAGCCCATGACCTTCCTACTGGCCTAACTGCAGGTAAAATGCTGCGTTTCTTTGTCATGACACTAGATGGGTAGTGTGATGGGGCCCATCACAGCGGCCACCATTTTCACTGGGAAGGATCCCCAGTACATATTTAATACCAGCCTTAGTGGACCTGGGACCATCCTGGAGTCATTGGAATGAGGAAAATTTCTTGCTCCATTCTGCGACTGAACCAGAGACTTCCAGTGCCGGAGTCTAGTGCTTTCCCACTAGACCGCCATGGCCACAATGTTACTGACAGAGTATTAAAATCTTATATTGATCAATATTTGCTATTATTATTGTTTTTACTATTATTTTGTTTTTACTAGTAGGGCCTGCAGCATGAACTAAGTGAAAATATAAAATTTTATAAGAAGTGAATTCCAGCAGCTGCAACATAATTTTTATTTTCTTATATTTAGGGATTACTGCACAACAGACTTGGCTTTTTTGCCTTACAATTCCATTTTCAAGTGCACCTGTGAGTGCTGTGAACAATGAGTATTATTTATGTCTTACTGATGATCGATAACATTTTTACTTATGTACAAGTGGAGTTCACAATCTTATGGCATCCAAGGGCCAATTGTGAGCTGTCTGTTATGAAATGATACCCATGTATTTTTTTAATATAAAATTTTTTGTGTCAGCTGTTGGTCAACTGTTGGTATCCTTAGAGGTTTTATGTTTATAGATTTTTCTTCTTTGGGAATCAGGGGTGCTGTGTCTGTTGCATAGATGTTATTTGGGTAAAATTTTTTGTATATATGTTACCTGTGATTTCATATGTTCATCCTTTGTAATGGTCAAAAATTTGAATGAAATTTTCTAAGTAAGGCTTTTGTTTCAGGCCAGTTTGCTCATTGAGTAAGTTGTTAGAGAGATTTTTCATATCTGTGTATATCTGTAGTTCTTACAAAATATAGTACATCCCTTACGTGTTCTGTGTAAAAACTGTACAGTGTTTTCAGTGTGGTCTGCTTTGTTGTTTTCATTTTCATTTTCAGTGAAATGGGAAGAAACATCAACATTAGATTCAAAGAACATATGATAGCACATGAAAGCAATCAATCAATCAGCTTTCTACATACATCTTAAAAATGAAAGCCACAAAACAGAAAACATATTTTAAATGAAATATCTAAACAACATACTACAAATATTTTGGAAGAATTAGAAATACACACCTATGCAATAAATTTCCCAGACAACTTAATCAATGAACAAACTGAAATGAAACACAAGCCCTACTTAGAAAATTTTATTGAAATTTTTGATAACAAGAGAGGATGAGCATATGAAATAACAGATAACACATGTACAAAAAATTTTAACCAGATAATATCTATGCAACAGACACACCATCCCTGAGTCCCAAAGAAGAAAAAATCTGTAAATGTACAGCTTCTAAGGGTCCCAGCTGTCACATAGCCATCAAAAAGTTACAACAAAAAATGTCACACTGAAAAACGAGTAAAATAACATTATTTCATACCACACACTGCACAGCTGACCCCTGGATGCCATTTGATCATGAACTCCACCTATAAGTAGGTAAAAATGTCATTCACGAAAATGACGTTATTGATCATAAGTAAGATGATAACAAGATTCACTATTCACAACACCCAAAGGTGCACTTGAAAATGACATTGTAAGCCAAAACAGGCAAGTTTGGTGTGCAGAAAACATAAATACAAGCAAATAAAGATTAGTTTCAGGTACTGGAAATGACTCCTTATATTATGTTGATTTGACAACAACACCCTTAAACTATCTGTTTAATCAACCAAAGAGTCAAGGGATATTTCCTGGAAGTATTTAATATATTATAATAGCACCCATGTATAAAAATTCAGTTAAGAAAGTCATCTCTAGTTACAGACACATTTCATTCCATCCAGCTCTGTGAACAACAATACAAAAAAGACTAACTGCCTCTTAGTTTAGTTTTTATAAAGGATTCTTTATAGAGGCTCATCATCAGCCATTTGTCACCTACTGTTGAATAAAGGCCACCTCCTGACTTCTCTACCCATTTGGGTCTTCTGCTCTGTACACCATATTGGTCCTACATATTTTGTAATGTCTACACATCTTTCATTAGCTTGTATTCTTGGTGTTTTTTTATCTCTTGGTGTAATCCAAGTATTCCCTTTATCTATTGAGCATCCATCTGTCTGGCCCCATGTCTTACCCAAATTCACATTATTGTCATAATTTTGTCTCATAATTTAATTTGATTTCTTGTCTCCCTAGTAAGTCCCAACACGCATCTCTCCATAGTTCAAATAACTTATAAGAATGAAGCTGAGTGATGTCCTAGACAATTGCTAGTATTTAACAAAGCTACCCAGTAACTGGAAGTGTATGCTTGAATCTCTGGCTTCTTATATGCCATAGTATGACCACCACCAAGGCAATGCTCTGGAATCAAGATTGATCCCTCTGTTAAAAGTGTGTCATGTTTGTTCTCTATATCTTAATGGTCTGAAATGTGTGACATGCCAAAACTCCAAGGGATATGAAGACACCCATCACAAATGCTTTTACAGACTCTATAAAGCCCTAATCTTAGAGAGAAATTACAAAACACACTTCATATCAATTTTCTTCAGAATACAACCCATCCTGCTGGAAATAATGTCTGTGAAAGGATAGAAAAGCTGAGACTTAGACACTGCCTCAGTATCACCAATCACCTGTTTCATAGTTGGTCAACAACACAATGTGTCATGTCTGTCTCTCACTGTACATACTATTGTGAGGTTGTTTTTTCCAAAATGGGTACATGAGAGACAGATCAGACATGATTATCTTTTAGCATGAATGGTACAATGAGAGCCAGATCAGACATGCACTGTGCTATTGACCAACTGAGAATCAGGTACTGATGAGGACCATGACATAGTACTTAAGTAGAGTCAATTGAACCTACTGATACCAAACATCTGTTTCGCCCCACCATGATAACAATTATGTTTATAATGTCATACATGTGCAAACAGAAAGAGAACAGAACACTGAAAATATTTATTTTGCATATGTATTAGTTTTTGCAATGCAGGAATGATCTGTAGTATAGCCCAATCTCTAGATTAGGTCAGAAGATGACAGTCTGGTTATGAGATGGCACAGATGATGAATGTGAACATGAAGTCTTAGATGTGGTGACACACTGAACTGTAGTGTAGTCTGAGGTCTAGGTTAGGTATAAATGTGACAGTTTGTTGTGAGCTGGCAAAGCAGTTCAAATATTTTAGTTAACCTCTTAAGTCTACAGTTTTTTTCCCCTATGAAGGTAGTCTTTCCAACAGGATTGGTCATTTTCTAAGGAAACCCTGTATGAAGTGTGTTTTTCAACCACCTTTCAAGATTAGTGCACTTGTACAGTCTGTGAAAGACAGTCATGGATAATGTAAGGGAGCTGTCAATCACACCCCATTTAGTTTAGCATTCATACATAAATCAGACCATAGCACCATGGAGAACCATTGTATAGAGCATTGTTGGTTGTGTGCGGTGCCAGCTGTTTACTGTGTATGTTGTCTTTCCAAATACAGTGCACTTTGGTTTAAGCACCAATGCAGCCCTGCCCACTGAGGGCTTAAATTGCCATGCTCAGCGATCTCTCATTGCATTTGTGCCCTTGAAAATAACACAATGTCACTCAGCTATATTCTCATAAGCCAAGAGAAGCTCATGTCTCACAACTCTCCTTTTTCAGATAAGGCTTAAACTTTTGAATGTGTGTCAAGTTATAATTTAATATATCACTGCCATAACTCGAAACTGGTAAGACCCCATGACTGTAAACCTACAATTTAGGCATACTGGAAATGCAGCTTGAAAACTTTGCAAAAGCTGACTCTACTAAGAACTGATGAGAATAGTCCTTATTACAGCATATTGATGATGAAGAGAACCAAACCAGATATTCACACTGTGCAGCTGTTAGTACCCATACAGTAAGAATCTTTATGTATTATCTTATGGGGAAAAATATAAATGGGCTTCTCGCCAACCCATACTGCAGAATGAGTGGTGACTAAAAGTCTGCTACTCTCCCGATTAAATTTACTATGGGTCACATAAAGACTCACCGCCCACTAAATGACAAACTGACATGAGATCCTTGCTTTCATATGATCAGTAAACAAACTAGTTATCTTGATCTGAGGCTAGGATACTGAGAACCACTCAGGCCTGGACTAAAACTGCTGTGAGCATAGTTCTGCCAAGGTTCAGAACTATTTCCGTGTCTTATGACACACTTTGGGCCCTGACAAGCTAGTGTACCATGGGTAAATCTGTTGAAGGTCCTACTGTCACATGTGGTGGACTGAGAGAACTTGGATAATGGCTGCAGACTATGGATGGATATGGATATGGCCAAATATTCTTTTGTCTGAATCTCACTGCATAAAGTATGGCTAAACAGAAAATAACATAGACTTTAGAAACCCAACTGCTTCTGCTACATTTTTATTTAGGAAGACTAAATTGGCAAACTCTAGGATCTATACATAAGTTAGTTGTGTTACAATCAACTCAAGCATTTTACTCCAGAGTAACAGAAGAGAAGGCAAATTCAGGTGTAAGCTTTATTGCAAACAAGAAATGTTACAGATACTGAAGCAATCTTAGACAGAATAGCAAGACTTGTTTTTGAAATTAACAAAAGGTAGTACATGAAAATCATTCAAATTTATGTACAAAAATTCTATGGTGCTGATGAAATAGTAGATAAGTTCTATGGTGAGTTACAGAAACTGATAAGTGACAGCAAATTCCACTGCAAGATGATAACTGGCAATTTTCAATATTAGTTCCATCCTTCCCCCCTCCCCTTCAAAGCAGCAGCTTTCCAGTTAATTTGTATATGTAAAATTTAGTTTGACTAAACATAAATACTTTATAGTAGCTTAACAGAAGTTAATTATTAATGTACTTTCTAACAAATGATTTACTTTGTTCGCAGGTATCTTGACTTGTTGCAAATCCCTAAGGACGCTGCTTCCTGAGGGGGATCTGCCGAATGTGATGTAGGAGAAGAAGTGAGGGAAACAGTAAATTCCTCTGTGGTGATACAACAAGAACCAGTTGTATTAATGAACCTGGTCCATTCACGACAGAAAATAATCTGGTTTACAGCATTGGCTGTAAATGGAATTTAATAAAGGTCAAAGTCTACTTAACAATCTCACAACTACAGGAAGGAGAGTTAGTTGTGAAACTCTGAAAGAGAGAAAACAATTTTCATGTAATGAAACCCTTAAGAGTGGATCATGTAACCTGTCTTATAATCTTAATTCTCTCTTTTTGCCTACAGGTATTTGGCTATGGTAGACTGTGGTGATAGGAAATAATCATTGTAGTACTCATTATAATGGTAGTATACTTGTCATGATACCAGAATGTACAAAAAATCTGTAGAACTGAAAAGCTGGTATCTCTAAAAACACTATGTGAGTTTACTCACTGCCACATTACACACTACAATTCAGTGTCCTATAGCAGTAGGGAGCTGCAAATACGTAAATACAATTTGTTTTATTTAATTCAGAGGCATTACTTTTCAGCACATCCTCATTACATTTAAAGGTCAAACAGAAGTGAGAGGTGGAGAAGTGAAACGAAAGAGGTGAGTGAGCTGGAGAAAAGAAAAATAAAGAGGGTGAGAAAATGGGAAACTGCAACCAACAGAACTTCTGCAGCAAATCAAGATACTGTACGTGGATGCAAGATAGAGAAATAATAAATTCCACTGTAATTAACTTCACGTCAGAGGATAAACTAGACTACACTTCGAAGGCCATCTACTAGACTACTCTAAATTTGAAGACAAATTCAAAGAGCAGTTAAGTCACCACATAAATAATAACTCTGCAGGTAAAGTATACTAATGTGTGAAAGTGACTGCTCCCAACTGGTTTATCATCTAGTTAGTAGAAAGAATCCCCTCTATGAATCAACCACGGGAGGGAAAAGGTCTGGTTTGAAAAACTGTGGACAAGTTACCAATCAAGACCCAGGAATTGGCATTGATAGTTCAAGTAGGCTCAGTGGAAGAAAGTTTGTTTTCCCTTGAAAATAAAGACACTTTGTAGGAGTTGTCAGTGAAAAAAACGTTGCAATGCTTCCCACATATGCTCAATAATATTCATGTCTGGGGAGTTTGGCGGTCAGTGGAAGTGTTTAAACTCAGAAGAGTGCACCTGGAGCCACTCTGTAGCAATTCTGGATATGTGGGTTGTCGCATTGTCCTGCTGGAATTGCCATAGTCCGTTGGAATGCACAATGGACATGAATGAATGTAGGTGATCACACAGGATGCTTACGTACATGTCGCTTGTCAGACTCGTATCTAGACATATTAGGGATCCCACATCATTCCAACTGCAAATGCCTTACACCATTACAAAGCTTCCACCAACTTGAACAGTCCCATGCTGACATGCAGAGTCCATGGATTCATGAGGTTGTTTGTCTCCATACCTGTACACATCCACCCGCTCGATGCAATTTGAAATGAGACTCGTCCGACTACGCAACATGTTTCCAGTCATCAACAGTCCAATGTCAGTGTTGATGGGCCCAGGCGAGGCGTAAAGCTTTGTGTCATGCAGCCATGAAGGGTACACGAGCGGGCCTTTGACTCCGAAAGCCAATATCGATAATGTTTCATTGACTGGTTCACATGCTGACACTTGTTGATGGCCCAGGATTGAAATCGTCAACTGTTTGCAGAAGGGTTGAACTTCTGTCATGTTGAACGATTCTCTTCCGTTGTCATTGGTTCTGTTCTTGCAACATCTTTTTCTGACTGCAGCAGTGTTGGAGATTTGATGTTTTACTGCATTCCTGATATTCACAGTACACTCATGCAATGGCCATCCAGGAAAATCCCCCATTCACTGGTGCCCCAGAGATGCTGTGTCCCATCACTCATGCACTGACTATAAAACCACTTTCAGTCTCACTTAAATATCGATAACCTGCCATTGTGATAGCAGTAAACAATCTAACAACTGCACCAGACACTTCTTGACTTATATAGGCGTTGCCGATCACAGTGCCGAATTCTGCCTGTTTACGTATCTCTGTATTTGATACGCATGCCTGTACCAGTTTCTTTGGCGCTTCAGTGTAGAATAGGAAAGTTGCCATCAAGGCAGAATAGGAAAGTTGCCACCTAAAATGGGCACTAACTGAGGGGGTCTCTGGAGGCAGTGCGAAATCCATGGAAAGAAGGAGAAGGGTTAAGAAATGGGAACACAGAGAAAATGAACAAGTTTCACATGTGGGCCTGAAATACCAGAGCAAAAGAGTTACCACCCAAAAGTTCAGATTAAAGTAGGCAGAGAAGAAACCAAAGTCCTCTGAGATAGTGGTAGCAAAGTATCAGTGATCAGAGTGAAATTTTAAAATAAAGGTGTGGAAAAGAAAGGATACAAACTTTCCATGTTGGAAGGCTACAAATCATTAATGCTTAATAAAGAATTTCTTTTAGTACAACGTACCTGGCAAACAAATGCTGGGAGAGGGTATTCAAATTTAGAGCATGGCATTTCCATTGGTTTCTGATCAGTGAGTGGAGCACTAATCCCAATTTCTCTTACAGAAGATTTAAGTGAGTATTATATAATGTTCTGCATTATATTTTTCAAACATGGCCCAAACAGATCTTTCCCAGTCAATGCTGCTGTTTCTCCAGCAACTCTCAAATATGTAAGAGTTACTTTTGGTGTGGCCATCCCAATTAGCTGACAGGTGAAATGGCCGAGAACCCCTTACGATAAGGCTACCATCATTTCCAGTGTTCAACTGAAATCTTGTAGTTTGGCCAAATTATATCTTCAGAGTGAACAAAATTTCACCACATATCATGTATCAGCTGACACTGAGCACAAATCTTTCCTTACTGCTAATGCTGTTGCTGACATCTTTCAGTTGGTGAAAAAAGTATGTCAGAAATTAATCCACTGATTCTGGCCAATAGAGAAATTTAATGTAAATTAAACTCACATTATGAGGCTTAAGTAACATGTTTCAGCTGCCAGGAATAATTTTTTAAGATGTGAAACAAATACTAACAAAGAGATAGAGGGGCTGGCCAGTACTTATCTCAGCTCAGTACAGCCGATGGATACACAAAAACAGAACCGAAAATTTAAAATTGAAAATTTAATTTTTTTTGTGTATCTATCGGCTGTACTGAGCTGAGGTAAGTACTGGCCAGCCCCTCTTTTCTTTGTTAGTATTTGTTTCACATCTTTATATGAGATTTTCCATTAATCATTTAGGCATAATTTTTTTTATGTTTTAAGAAGCTGAATCAAAGTTATAAAAAGTGGGTACCACAATTACAGAGCTTAACTAGAGAGTGAAAATTTCAGTGCACAAATGGCGACTGTAAAAAGTCATATGCATATTCTCTCATACAAGACATGTTGATCATGCAGTCAGCAGACAGTAAATTTCTTTGCAAGGCTGCTGCCATTAGTTTGGGCACATGAGCAGATGTGACTATCAGCTGAAACACTCCAGTGCATAGGCAGATTCTTGTTTACACTGCAGAGGCAGCTGGTGTGGCCACATGATCAGTGCAGTCACACCACAACCTTACAGAGCATGCAAAGACCATGATGGAATCTACATCCCATAAACAGTTCTCTAATACTAAATTAAAATCTTGTGCATGGTGTGGTATCAAAACATGCATTGCAATTGTTGTCACAGGTGAGGACATAGAACAGAGCTGTGTAACACTTAGCAAAACAGGAAACAAAATAAGTCATTTAGGCATTTCAAAAGTGATTCAGAATAAAAATTCAAGTGATGTTCAAAATGAACATGAACAAATCAATAAACTTTTACAATCAAAACATAAAGTGAATGTGATCTTTTCTGTGAATAATGAGGCTTTATCTATCACTCTCAGAGTGAACAAATTGCCATTAAAATTTCAAACTGACACAGGGTCATCAATTGATGTAATTAGTCTTCAGGCATACAAGAAATTATGATTGTAGAAATTAAATGAATTTCAAAGTAAGTTATTTAGCTATACCAACCAACAGATACCAGTCACAGCCCAAATTTTTAAGGGTGTTGCATACAAGCAATTCACAAAATACGCCAGATTCATAGTTGTTGATTCTCAGAAGGCAACAAATTTGCTGGGATTTAATCTCTTCAATATCCCTAGCTTCACCATTCATGAACGAGTGAATCAGATTCATACTGACATCCTGACAAACTGTTGCAAAACCAATTGCAAAAAATGGTTCAAAACCCATTGCAAAAGTATGATAATATATACATATTTTTCCAAAGCAACAAGTAGCATTAATGATTAGAAGGCACACACCGCAATGAAGACAACAGCTGTGTGAAAATTTATTGAAGCAGTTTGTATTAAAGGATAAAGTTAAGCAGGACCTTGACTCGCTTGAGCAGTATGGTATTATTGAGTATATGACCAGTAGTCAGTGAACAACATCAGTAGTGTTGTACAGAAATCAAATGGCACATTACGGATCTGTGGTAACTTCAAAGCAAAATGTGCAACATATCACTGATTCTTACCCAAATGCAAAACCAGGACAACTGATGTCTGCCTTAGCAAGCAGTGTATACTCTACAAGACTTGATTTCAAGGAGGTCTATTTTACAAATATCTTTAGATGACAACATACAAAGATTCATGGTTACATATACTCCGTTCAGTCTCTATGGAATACAGAAATGGTGCCATTTTGCACTTCAGCAATATGTTCTGCACAGTCAATAGCATTCATGTCAGAGACACTGATAGTAGCCTAGAGGGACTACAGTCAGACTGAGTAAGAAGCACTTGTGACTACTTTCACTGTTAAAAATTTCATGACTATATCTATGGCTGTAAGTTCATTTCCATCACAGCCCACAAGAATTCAGCAGCTCTCTTTGGACCAAATAATACTGTTCCTTCAAAAACAGCTCAATGATTGCAGCATTGCACACTACTTTTGTCCAATTATGAATATAAAATCATTTTCAGGTCCACAGCACAAAATGTGAATGCAGATTTACTTTCACGACTGCCAGTATAGTAGGATAAAAATTTTAACAATATTAGGAAAAGGATCATATAGAGGAGATGTTGAGTTGCAAATAGGCACAATGAAAAGACTGCTATACATTTAAGCTTTTGGTCAAATGGCCTTCTTTTGACATACAAAACACATGACATATTAAAACACACACACACACACACACACCACACACACACACACACACACACACACACACACAGGTCTCTGACCACTGATGCAAGACTGTGTCATAACTGTGCCTGATGGGAGCAGCAGTCCAGTGGAGATGAGGAGGAGACATGGAGTGCAGAGATTGGTGGATAACAGGTTGGTGTGGCGGGAAGGTGTTACACCGCTTGTGAGAGGATGCAGGGACATGGTGGGAATAGGGTAAGGCTGATAAGTGCAGCTGGAAGGTTGGACGACTTGGGGAAGGGAAGGGGGAGAAGGGAGTAGAAAAGCAGAGAAGTTCAAAAGGGAAAAAGACTAGTGGGTGAATTGGTAGAGTAGAAGGCTATGTAGTGCTGGAGTGGGAGCTGGGAAGGGGATTGGTAAGTGGAGGACAGGGACTAATGAAAGTTGGGGCCAGGGGTTTTTTGGAAACATAGGATGCATTGCAGGAAAAGTTCCCAGCTGCACAATTCGGAAAAAGGTTAGTAGGAACTAGATGGCGCAGGCTGTGAAGCACCCATTGAAGTGAAGTGCATTATGCTAGGCAGCTTGTTCAGCAACTGCATGGTCCAGCCATGTCTTGGCCACAGTTTGTTGGTGGCCAATCATGTGGACAGGCAGCTTGTTAGTTGTCATTCCACATAGAAAGTAGAGCACATTGGTTCAAGATTAGCTTGTACATCACATGATTGGTTTCACAAGTAGCCCTATATTTGATGGATACGAGATGCCTCTGACTGGTCTGGGGTAGGTAGTGATGAGAGGATGTTTGGGACTGGTCTTACATCTAGATGTTCAAAAGTGACCAGGGCATAGGGTAGAGGGAGTTGGCGTTAAGTGATGAGTAGGGTGCCGTGTGGTGAAGGAACAGGAAATGTGGGGAGTCAGTGGAAGAAATGGTTGTTGTGTTTTATGTAGGGAGGTAGGTAGTGAACAACAGGGTGAAAGTGTTAGTCCACGAGAGCAGAAATTTCTCAGTGGAGGCACAGTAACTGGCCAAAATGTGGCATCCTGGGCAGTTGGCCTTTTGGGCTGCAGGAAGCACACGAAAGGCAGGAGTGTGGGGAGTGGCAGGTGTCAGCAGAGAATGGCACTTGAGGGGCAGGTTCTTGGTTGAGTCTAAGGATTTGAAGAGGGACTGGAGATCCTGTTGATTTCTGCAATGCGGTCACTGAGGCAGGGTTTGCATCAAATCATGATCCACTTGCACTGTCCCCTAATCACCTGTTGCTAAAATTCCAGAATTTCTTAACCTCAGACCTTGCCTCACCATCATTCCCCAAATCCCTCACCAAGCACCACCAACCTTACATTGACAGGAAGAACCATAATCCACCCCCTAAAAACTAATACTGATCTTATAATCCTACCTGTCAACATAGGGTCCACAACTGAAGATTTGAACCACAGTGATTACCTGATGGATGGATTCTGCCAGCTGTCAGATTCATCCATCTGAAAACTCAGCCACAGTGACCCTATTCCAGAAATCGAACAGGATCTTCAATCCCTCCTCAACCTGTTCCCTGAATCTATCTCCTCTCCTTACTTCAACACTAGTCTCACTGCACTCCTACCTCCGACATGCTTTCTGAAGTCCAAAAATCCAACTATCCAGGATGCCCCATCAAGGCTGATTACTGTACCACCACTGAGAGAATCTCTGCTCCTGTGGATCAACACCTTCAGTTTACTTATCGCACCCTACTCTCCTATATAAGACACCAACCATTTCATCGATTGACTCTCCATAGTATCTGTTCCTTTACCACATGGCGCCCTGCTCAAATTACTTCTCCTTTGAGGGCATCACAAATAAATAAACCCATGGTACGGCAACGGGCACACACGCAGTACCATCTTATGCCAGCCTATTCTTGGGTCACCTATAGGTATCCTTCCTAACCACCCAGTCCCCCAAACGTCTCATATGGTTCAGGTTAATTGATGTGTTCCTCCAGTATCTCAACACTTTCTTTCCCTTTCACTTCACTTGATCCTCCTCAACTCAAAAAGTCACCTTCATTTTTACTGAACGCCACTTCAAGTATGGCTACATCAGTATCTCCATCCATATCTAACCTACCAACCAGCAACAATACCTCCACTTTGACAGCCGGCAACCATTTCATACCAAGATGTCCCTTTCCATACAGCCAAGGCACTGTGGTTGTCACATCTGCAGTGGCAAGCAGTCCCTCTCCAAATACGAGGTGCGGCTAGAAAAAAACCGGACTGATGCTGGAAAAAACATTTATTTACAATTTCATGTTATCTCCTTCAATGTACTCTCCTCCTCGGTCTCTACACCGCTCCATACGAATTTTCCACTGTTCATAGCAATGCTGCAGATCATTTTCGGTAAGTCCATACATTACTTCCGTCGCTTTTTCTTTTACTGCTTCAACAGTCTCAAATCTAGTTCCTTTCAAAGCTGACTTGACTTTAGGGAAAAGAAAAAAGTCACAGGGGGCCAAATCAGGTGAGTAGGGTGGATGATCTAAGATGGGAATGTTATGTTTTGCCAAAAACGTCTTCACTGACAACGCACTGTGAGCTGGGGCATTGTCTTGGTGAAGGATCCATGACTTTTTTCTCCACAAATCGTTCCGTTTTCTCCGTACTCGCTCACGTAGGGTAGTCCTCGATTTTGACATTCGTGCTTTTTTTTGTCGTGGAGAACCAGGAGTTTTCCAATGCATCGATTGGCGCTTAGTTTCGGGATCGTAAGTAAAAAACCACGATTCATTGCAAGTAATAACATTTTGTAAGAAGGTGGGATCACTTTCAATGTTTTCCAGGATGTCAGAACAAATCATTCTTCGGCGTTCCTTCTGTTCAATTGTGAGACACTTTGGAACCATTTTTGAACACACTTTGTTCATGTTGAAACTTTCATGAAGAATCTGCCTAACACTTTCCTTGTCAACTCCTGTTAACTCAGACACTGCTCTGATTGTTAAACGGCGATCTTGTCGAACAAGTTTACCGATTTTTTCAATGTTTGCATCAGTTTTTGCTGACAATGGTCTGCCAGTGCGAGTGTCATCACTGGTGTCTTCGCGGCCATATTTAAATCATTTAAATCACTCAAACACTTGTGTTCGCGATAAACAATCATCGCCGTACACTTGTTGTAACATTACAAACATTTCACTTGCAGATTTTCCTAGTTTGAAACAAAATTTTATGTTAACACGCTATTCTTTCTGTACACTCAACATTTTCCGACGCACAGACAAAACATCAACTACTTAAAACAGACGCCACGGGCAGACTGAGTGCAGGAGGCAGATGAAACTCGAGCAGTAGGCGGAGCGAGAGTCACGTGACAGGCCACGCGACTTTCAGCCTTATTGCATTCGTTTTATTGTTTCACCAGTACTAGTCCGGTTTTTTTCTAGCCACACCTCGTATACCAAGTGTCTCACAGAGGCCTTCACAAAATTACTCTCCCAAACTTATCCAGAAACAGATCTCGCATGCATTGTCTCACCAGTCACCTACCACCTCCCACATATCCACCAACAAGCCACAAAGTACTGCCCCCCCTTGTGACTCAGTACCACCCAGGAATGAAGCAACTGATCACATTTTTCATCAGGGTTTTTATTACCTCTCATTGTGCCCTGAAATCAGAAAGATCGTACCCACTATCCTTCCTGCACCTCCCACAGTGATCTTCCATCAACCACCAAACCTATGCAATATCTTTGTTCATCTCTACTCTACCACTGCCCCAAATCTCTTGCTTCATGGCTCACAGATGTAAGACCTGTCCCAAATATCCTACTGCCACCTACCGGAGCCCAGTCACAACCATCTCATATCCCATCACAGGCAGGGCTACCTGTGAAAGTAGCCATGTGATCTACAAACTAACCTACAATCGCTGTGCTGCTTTCTATATGGGCATGTCAACCAACAAGCTGTCTGTCTGCACAAATGACCACCAACAGACTGTGGCCAACAGACAGCTGGACCACCCAGTTGATGAGCATTCTGCCCAACATAACACATTTAACTCCAGTGGGTGCTTCACAGCCTGCACCATTTGGATACCACCAACCAACACCAGAGTTTCTGACTTGTGCAGGATGGGAAATCATCCTACGTTCCCATAAACCACCTGCCCCCCCCCCCCCCCTCCCAACAGCACCTAGGAGCTCTGTATTGTCCCCACCATGTCCCGGAACACTCCTACAACAAGCATTACACCATCCCCTGCCCTGTCCTGCTATCACCCTCTCCCTGCCCCATGTCTCCTCATTACCCCTACCACCAGCTGCTGCTACCACCAGGCACAGTTATGACTGACAAGGGAATGATCCAATCTGACATGTCAAAACCTACCCTGAAATTTTTCACACACACACACACACACACACACACACACACACACACACACACACACACACACACACACACACACACACACAAAATTGCAGAGTTAAAATTTTAGCTGTTAAGTTGCACTGCAAGTATTTTTTTTAATGTTTGCTGCATGAAGAGACATTCCTAACAGTGGTTTGTACAGCCCTTCCTGTCTAGTGTGCAAAATTGGCAAATAAGCAGATGCAGCTGCGACAGGAGAATATAGCCCACATAGTGCGAAGTCTACTGTGTATGTATGCAAATTTTAAGTATTTAAACCACGCCAAAAATACCTAAAATCATTAACTTTTTGAACAACTTGCAGTTCACATTGACAGCTAAGCTGTTGCAGATGTAATAGTTACATGAGTGACTAGTAGAGAAGAGAAAATCAAGGAAGTGCATTACATTACATTAGAGATGTCTTCCACCAATCGGTACTCTAATTTGTTGACATGAAATATTTTATAACAATACCTGTAATGCATATTATAAAAAGCTTTTTTAAAATATATATTGTAATAATAATGAAACAGACCCTTGTTTATTCCCTTTAGTCATCACAAAAATGTGAAGTGTCTATTTGATGCCAAAAACAACCATTTCCTTTATATCAGGCAAATGTGGTAAAAGAAAAATTATTGGATTCAGGCACTTCACATTAATCACTAGTTTTATTTAGACAATATTGGGATGGAGGAAGAAATGGTCATGGTCATTTTTCCTCAATTGTGCTATGTACCAGACACAATGGATCAAATTCATAAAAATGTTGTGATGCAAACTGACAATGGACAAATGTCTGAAGGTTAACAATACCATTCCATTGATAAACCTGAAATGGCAAAGAAGTATCAGGCATTATACTATCTGAGAATTTTATGAAAAATGTTTTACACTGTTCTGTGCTGAATCGCACTATTAGTTTTGGGTGGAATCCGAGTTACACTAAGTCTTTTCATCATCCTCATAAAGAAAGAGGTGTTACGTCCAGGCCAAGAGACCAACAAATGCACTGAATTATTTTCTGAAACTGTTAAGACGACATTTCTGACGTAATATCAAAACTTACTCCCTCCCATTTTTCCAGATTTTGCTACGTCGATAACAAGATTTTTTCAACTAAACAGTTGCTTTTTATATTTTTGGTCTAATTTGCCTTGAGGTTCCTGAAGATACATTGAAGAGCCAAAGAAACTTGTACCCATGCCTAATATCGTGTGGGCCTCCACGAGTATGCAGAAGGGCCGCAACATGATGTGGCTTGGATTCGACTAATGTCTGAAGTAGTGCTGGAGGGAATTGACACCATGAATCCTGCAGGGCTGTCCATAAATCCGTAAGAGTATGAGGGGGTGGAGATCTCTTCTGAACAGCACGCTGCAAGGCATCCCACATACGTTCAATAATGTTCATGTCTGGGGAGTTTGGTAGCAAGCGGAATTATTTAAACTCAGAAGAGTGCTCCTGGAGCCACTCTGTAGCAATTCTGGATATGTGGGGTGTTGCACTGTCCTGCTGGAATTGCCCAAGTCTGTCGGAATGCACAATGGAGATGAATGGATGCAGGTGATCAGGCAGGATGCTTATATACGTGTCACCTGTCAGAGTCATATCTAGATGTATCTGGTGTCCCATATCACTCCAAATGCACACAACCCACAACATTACAGAGTCTCCACCTGCTTGAACAGTCCCCTGTTGACACGCAGGGTCCAGGGATTCATGATGTTGTCTCATACCCGTACACGTTCATCTGCTCGATATAATTTGAAATGAGACTCGTCTAACCAGGCAATATGTTTCCAGTCATCAACAGTCCAATGTTGGTGTTGACGGACCCAGGTGATGCATAAAGCTTTGTGTCGTGCAGTCATCAAGAGCACACGAGTGTGCCTTTAGCACCAAAAGCCCATATCAACGATGTTCTGTTGAATGGTTCCCATGCCGACACTTATTGATGGTCCAGCATTACAATCTGCAGCAATTTGTGGAAAGGCTGAACTTCTGTCACATTGAATGATTCTCTTCAGTCATCATTGGACATATTCTTGCACAATCTTTTTCTGGCCGCAGCGATGTTGGAGATTTGATGTTTTTACTGGATTCCTGATATTCACAGTACACTCGTGCAACGGTCATATGGGAAAATCCCCACTTCATCGCTGCCTTGGAGATGCTGAGTCCCATCGCTCATGTGCTGACTATAATACCATATTCAAATTCACTGCCATTGTAGCAGCAGTAAATGCTCTAACAACTGTGTCACACACTTGTTGTTGTATATAAATGTTGCCAAACACAGCACTGCTGTTTTTTGCCTGCTTACATATCTCTGTATCTGAATATGCATGCCTATGCCAGTTTCCTTGGTGCTTTAGTGTAGATCTAAAGATGTGGACACAGTAATCCACTGATACTTATCAATGGTATTATTGTATACAAATGTCTAACAGCATTCATTGACTGCGAAGCAAATCAGTCTCTTTTTGCTTGAAATGGTAAAGTGTGGTTTACACCCATTTCTTGCACGAAACCTGACCAATTGGCTCTTTACACAGGATTTTAGGGTACAAAAAAAGCTTCATCTTATGTGAGCTGCAAATTTCCCTGGAGTTTTCCTGAATCTATTCAACCAGGTCAAGGAAGCATGGAAGTCCTTAATGTTCATCTCACTTGCAATCCAGCAATCCAGTCTCGTAGATCTCTACCCCCACCCCCGCCCTTCCCCCCAGTCCATGAACCATGGACCGTACTGTTGGTGAGGAGGCTTGCCTGTCTCAGTGATAAAGATAGCCATACCATAGTTGCAACCACAAGAGAGGGGTTCTGGTGAGAGGCTAGACAAATGTGTGGTTCCTGGAGAGGGGCAGCAGCCTTTCCAGTAGTTGCAGGGGAAACAGTCTGGATGATTGACTGGGTAACATCAGCCAAAATGGCCTTGCTGTCCTGGTATTGTAAATAACCGAAAGCATGGGGAAACTACACCAATAATTTTTCCCAAGGGCATGCATGTCTACTGTGTGGTAAAATGACAAATCCTCTTGGGTAAAATATTCTGGAGGCAAAACAGTCCCCAATTCGGATATCTGGGTGGGGCTACTCAGGAGGAATTCATCATCAGGAGAAACAAAACTAGCATTCTACAGGTTGGAGCATGGAATGCTAGAACTCTTAATTGGGCAGGTAGGATAGAAAATTTAAAAAGGCAAACGGATAGGTTTAAGTTAGGGTATAGTGGGAATTTCTGAAGTTTGGTGGCAGGAGGAAGAGGACTCCTGATCTGGTGAATACAGCATTATAAATACAAAATCACATGGGGGTATTGCAGGAATAGACTTAATAATGTGTAAGGAAATAGAAATCTGAGTAAGCTACTATGAACAGCATAGTGAGTGCATTATTGTAGCCAAGATATACATGAAGAGACAGAGACAAAGAGAGAGAGAGAGAGAGAGTGAGAGAGAGAGAGAGAGAGAGAGAGAGAGAGTGTGTGTGTGTGTGTGTGTGTGTGTGTGTGTGTGTGTGTGTGTGTGTGTGTGTGTGCACGCGCACGCGCATGTGCAAGTACAATGGTGTCCAAAATTAAAGCAACAAATGGAAATTTTGCAAAGTTGTGCTTATTTTCCCTCGAAACAGTATAAAGAGATGACAGCAAAGTAGAAACAATGTACATAATACAGAATGTAAACAACCGCAACATGCATAAAGCTAGACAAAAATGCTCTTTATTTTTCCAAATTAACAGATTTGCACACACTTTCTGACAACTGGTTAATGTGCTCAGTATGGGATGTGTCCACCTTTGGCAGCAATATAGGCCTGACAACAATAGGACATGCTGTGAATCTCTTGTTGAGGCAATAACACCCATTCTTCCTGCAGAGCTACTTGCAAGTGTTGGGGAGTATTTGATGAATGCTGGCATGATACGACCCACCTTCCTAGGGCATCCTAGACATGCTTTATGGAATTCAAATTGGGAGAGTGAGTAGGCCACGTCATGTGTGCAATATTTTCCACATTTAAGAAAACATCAACCACCCATGCTCTATGAATTCGACCATTATCGCCCATCGGTACAAAGCCTGGGCCCACACTACCTCACAACAACTGCACATGATTTCCCAAGATCTCGTCATGACACCTGACAACACTTAAACCTAGTTGATCCACCTGTACAATTTAATGAAGGGGTGTTTGAGTGGTCAACATAATCCTTACTCACACTGTTAAGAATCCTCATCAATATTGCCCTTTTTCCACAATGTTTGGGTCCCAAAATCATGTTCTACATTCCCTCCAGATGCGAATATGCCGAGAATCACTTTCCAGACCAAACTGGGACTCGCCTGTGAGAAGAACATTGGGCCACTGTTCAAACATCCAGGTGGCATGGTGATGACTGCACTCTAGATGTTTCCTTCTGTGAAGAAGCTTCAGAGCTACCCATAACAGCAGATTTCTGACAATAAATGCCTCTCTGCCAAAGCCTTCTGTATGCTGTTTGCCTTTAAACAACACACCCAGTGGTGGCTGTGAGGTCAGATGCCAGTTGCCATGCAGTGCTAAGGCAGTACCATTGTGCACTTACAGCCAAATAATGGTTTTCTGTTTCTGATGTCACACATGGTCAGCCCTGCCCTCATCTTCAGCATACAGTTTCAGTCTCTACAAACTTCCACCACATTCGAGAAACAACAGAATGATTCTGAAAACCTGTCTTTGCCACTCATTCGCCTAACCTCCGCAATATAAGTTGTAGCTGATGACTCACTGCTGCAACACTGGAGGAGAAACAGAAACCAGCAAAATTGTCCACAAACAAGGAGCTTTATATGGGAATCCTTACAGCAGACGTGCTACTGTCTATGGCTCTGGTAAAGTGGGTAAAACTTTTAAAACGCTTCCCTGAGGGACACCCAAATTTATTTTACAGCATGTCACGAACTCTGGACCTAATAAACTGCTTACACAGGAGAGACTAAATAAAGATGAGGAGGTGGCAACGAAAGTCCCATTGATGCAACTGCATGAAAATACAGTGCCTCCAAGTAGTATCGTATGTTTTACTGATATCAAAGAATATGCCAATACAGTGATGTTTACATAGGAGAAAATGGTTCAAATGGCTCTAAGCACTATGGGACTTAACATCTGAGGCCATCAGTCCCCTAGACTTAGAACGACTTAAACCTAACTAACCTAAGGACATCACACACATCCATGTCCGATGCAGGATTCGAACCTGTGACCATAAAAGCAGCGCGGTTCCGGACTGAAGAGCCTAGAACTGCTCGGCCACAACGGCCGGCTTTACATAGGAGAGCCTGATTAATAGACGCCTCTGGCATGGTCATGTCGTCAACAGTGGATCGAAATCTCCCAAATCCACACTGAGAGTGGCTAAGAAGTTGCCTGGTCTCTAACAACCAGACCAGGCGATGGTTAACCATTCGCTCCAGGGTCTTTCGAACACAACTTGTTACAGTACTACTCCGGTAACTACAGGGACATGTGCGGTCCTTTCCTGGTTTGAGGAAAGGTATCAAAACTGCCTATCTCCATGAGTTGGGGAATTGACCTGTCTGTCATTCCCTTTGACACTGCCATTCCCTTTGACACTGCTGGCAAATGTTGAAGCATGCAGTATTGGGTTTGGTCATGACCAGATGCAGTATCATGATCTTCAGACAGCGCCAATTTCAGCTCCCACTTGAAAAAAGGGTAGTTGTAAGGCTCAGAATTGTTGGGTCTGAGGTCCATTGTGCCCCTCCCTACAGTCACATGGTAGTGGCAAAACATCAGATCCTTGCTGGCAATGGCAGTAGTTTTTGCAAAATGATATGCCAGCATCTGAGCAGTGTCTCCAGGAGTTGTCTTGGGACACTCGTTTTGCATTGCTGCTATTGGTTATTTACCAGAAATCCTCCTGATGGTTTCCCAAACTTTTGTAAATCAAGGGGAACAGTTGATGGAGTCCAGGAATGCTTGCCATGACATTTTCTTGCTCTCTTTGATTACATGCTGAGCCTTGGTTCTTGTGACCCGAAATGCTGATAGGTGGCACTTAAACTGTTGAAGAGCCACACATCTGACCCAGATTGCTGAGTGGCAATCACCAGTCCACCAAGGTACAGGTTGCCTCCTAAGATAACGTGAGGATGGATAAGTCAGTGGCATGTAATATGGTCCACCCATTTCTGGACACGTTTGCAATGTTCAAACACAACCAGATGGCTGAACAACATCCAGTTAGTCCTGTTGACCATCTATTTTGGTGACCTCTCTTCAGGTAATGCTCCAACTAGTAGGTGAATGCAGCATAGGAAGTGATTACTGGAGTGAAGATTGTCAATGATTACCCACCAAATGCGAATCAATGAGGGCTGGAGAGCACAAAGGGAGGTTGGTGCCTGAGAATGACCTAGTAGCAGCACAGAAATGGGTGGGGATACATGTGCTAAGGATGCACATTTCATGAAATGTCACGAGGTGCTCCAAAACCCAACCCTGAGGCCAAGTAGAGGTTGAGCCTCACAAGACATCTTGCAGTAGACTGGTTCTTGCAATAGACTCTCCTCCAACATACATGAATTTCAAAGGTCAGTAGACAGGGAGAAAGCAGAGGAATGGTGAACGTTATTGACAAATAGAGTGGCCTCTCCCTTGGCTCATTCCACAGTCAGGTCATTCTTGCGATAGAGAATATAGCCCCACAGTACAGGGGTATCAGATACTTTACAAGGTGTATCCTGCAAAAACAAGCACAGGAAGCATGCCTGTGCAAGGAGTTTCACTTCCTCCATATGTGTCATGAACCCATTAATGTTCCACTACAGGATGGGAGCTATCTGTCACAGGAGTGGCACTTTCAACCTGACTTTCTGCCAGCGAGTCGGCCCCCAATGGTTGAAGCTCAGTCTTGGGGCAAGATGACTGTCACAGTCTGACACCAAGGTCCATTGCCTCTGAAGAAGATTTCAAGAGAGACGTGAGAGAGGATGATGTTGACATCATCTGACTGTGTACTTTCCACCTCTGTCAGTGCACTCTTCTTCACCTTCAACTTTGATTTCAATTTTTTTGTCTAAGGTGGTTTCAGAGCCACAACTGTGGAAGTGGTAGTGGCATCACTGGACAGTGGACAAGACTTGCTCTGTGGAGGGGCAGGGAGTTCAACAATGTCAACAACCACAATGGTAGATGTGGACCCTAATCACAATTTATTGGTTATGAACTGTAGATTAAAACTGAAGAAACTGCTAAAAGATAGGAAGTTAAGGAGATGGCATATGGATAAGTTGAAAGAAAGAGAGGTTGTTGAGAGTTTTAGAGGGAGCATTAGGCAATGATTGACAATAACAGGGAAAACAAATGCAATAGAAGACAAATGGATAGTTTGAAGAGCTGAAATAGTGAAGGCAGTTGAGGATCAGAAGGGTAAGAGGACAAGGCCTAGTAGAAATTCTTGGATAATACAGGAGATTTAAATTTAATTGATGAAATAAGAAAACAAAAAATGCAGTAAATAAAGCAGGTAAAAGGAAATACAAATGTCTAAAAAATGGGCTGACAGAAAGTGAAAAATGGCTAAGAAGGGTGGCTGTAGCACAAATTTAGGGATTTAGAAGCACTTATACTCGGGGAGTGATAGATTATACTTACAGGAAAATTAAAGAGGCCTTTGGAGAGAAAAGAGAAGCAGCTGTACAAATATCAGGAGCTCATATGGAAAACCAGTCCTAAACAAATAAGAGAAAGCTGAAAGGAGGAAGGAGTGGACAGAGGGTCTATACAAGGGAGACGTACTTGATGGCCATATTATAGAAATGAAAGAGGACGTAGATGATGATGAGAGGGAAGATACAATACTGTGAAAAGAAAGTTTGACAAAGTTCTGAAAGATCTAAGTTGAAACACGGCCCCAGGGATAGATGATATACCATCAGAACTATTGATAGCCTTGGGAGAGCCAGTCATGACGAAACTCTTCCATCTGGTGTGTAAGATGTATGAGACAGATGAAATACCCTCAGATTTCAAGAAGTATATAATAATTCCAGTTCCAAAGAAAGCAGGTGCTGACAGGAGTGAGTATTACCAAGCTATCAGTTTAACAAGTCATGGCTGCAAAGTAGTAACACGAATTCTTTACAGAAGATGAAGCTGAACTTGGGACAGGTCAATTTGGATTCCAGGGAAATGTAGGAAACAAGTGAGGCAATACTGACCCTACAATTTATCTTAGACAATAGGTTAAGAAAAGGCAAACCTAAATTTGTAGCATTTGTGGGCTTACAGAGAGCTTTTGAGAATAGTGACAAGAATACTCTCTTTGAAACTCTGAAGGGAGCAGAAGTAAAACACAGGTAGCAAAAGGCTATTTACAACTTGTACAGAAACCAGTTGGTAATTATAAGAGTCTAGGAGCATGAAATGGAAGTAGTGGTTGAGAAGGGAGTGATATAGAGTTGCAGCATAATCCTGATGTTATTCAATTTGTACATTGAGCAAGCATTGAAGGAACCCAAAGAAAAATTTGGAGTTGGAATTAAAGTCCAAGCAGAAGAAATAAAAACTCTGAGAATTGCCAAAGACAATGCAATTCTGTGAGAGACAGCAAAGTACTTGGGAGAGCAGCTGAACAGAATGGACAGTGTCTTGAAGAGAGGATATAAGATTAACATCAACAAAAGTAAAACACGGATAATGGAATGTAGTCACATTAAATCAGCTGGAGGGAATTGGATTAGGAAATGAGACAAAGCATTACATGAGTTTTACTATTTGGGCAGCAAAATAACAGATGATGGCCAAGGTAGAGAGGTTATAAAATGTATACTGGTATGACAAGAAAAGCATTTCTGAAGAAGAGAAATTTGTTAACACAGAATATAGATTTAAGCCTGAGGAAGTCTTTTCTGAAAGTATTTGATGGAGTGTAACCATGTATGGAAGTGAGACATGGAAAACAAACAGTTAAGACAAGAAGAGAATACACGTTTTTGAAATGTGGCGCTACAGAAAAATGCTGAAGATTAGATGGGTAGATCATGAATAGAATTGAGAAGAAATCTGTGGCACAGCCAGACTAGAAGACGGGATCAGTTGATACGATACATTCTGAGACATCAAGGGATCAACAATTTAGTGCCTGTGGAGAGTGGGGGGTGGAGATGGTTTAAATTGTAGAGGGAGACCAATGGATGAGCATAGAAAGCACATTCAGGAGGAAGTAAGTTGCATTAGTCATTTGGAGAGGATAATGTTTGCAAAAGATAGAGTAGCATGGAGAGCTGCATCAAACCAGTCTTTGGACTGAAGCCCATAATATCAACAACAATGATGCATTGACTCTCACAAACAGTTCTAAAGGTTTCCAAAAGCTCTTCTTTCACACTTTTATGAGTTTCATTTTGGTGCATATTTCATACCTGATTCACATATAATTCATGTTCAGATTTTATGAAACAAAACCAGTTTTGCACACTGCTTACGTTTAAGCGTTTTCTCCCTCCTTCATTTCACCAAAAAATTTACAGCCTCTTCTTTGTCACTGAAAGATAGAACTGCACATGTTTGACTTGAGCTAGGAAGGTGCTCTGTTTTTGTTTGGACATAGCACAACATTCATTGTTCGAACCACAATTCATGGAATCATCAGAGTTATTTCCTGTTTCTTCTGATGTTTCCACAATTTCTGACGAAACCACAACATCATCTGAATGAATGTCCAATAAATTAACTAATAAATATCACATATGTACATTATCAGGAGAAGTAGGTTAGTTCAACTGTATACCAGGTTCTTCATAGTTCATCTTTGCAAGACTGAAAACATTAGTTGGATTTCACATTACTGAGAAACTCTGGGACATACATAAAGACAACACTATTGGCAAGTACATACAAAGGAAACATGAAGAACATTTATTCAGTTTTATCTCCATCATTAACACTTAGTGATATTGCAACAGCAACTGATAATTATTATGGATGTTAAAGGAACGGAAAATTTGAGCAAACAGTAACTGCAAACAACTGTGTCAGAAAAACTATCAACGGAAATTGAAATTCATTTTACAAATTATGATCACAACATTCTGTGTTATCTGTTTATTGAAGTCCATTGACCAAGGCTCTGCAACTGCTGCATTGTGTGTGTGCTGTCTGCTAAGGCTATGGTAGGGATGCACATTTCTCCAGTCACCCAGAGAGCTTAGAATTTGGCAATTTCTAACTTCTTTTAAAAAACACTTGCTGTGTCTTAGCAGCCAAAATTTTGACACAGTGTTTATTTCTGTGCATTTATCCTGTATTAAAAAAAAAAAAAGCATAGGGCAGGTTTCAACGTGTCAGTCTGGTGACACAGACACATTGGTGATGTGTGGGAATTGTGTTTGTGTGAACGTGTGTGGGCTTCCTAAGACAAAAGAAGGACTTTTGGCTGAAAACTTATATGATAGTCTTTTTATTCTGCCTGTCTGCACCATGGTGTCTCCTCCCTATGGTGAGTAACAGTCTAGTCTTTTCATAATATTGTTATTATTCCATCTCGAACTTTCCACTGTAGGATAAAAATTTTGATTTTTCAGCAGACGAACATTTCTCATTAGATATACCCAGTCAAGATATTGTGGAAAATTATGCTTTGAATTCAAATTTAATTGCCACAGTTGTACCAAATGATTAAGTTTTATCTAAGGTTGAACAGTACATTCAAATTAGCCTTTAAACAAAAAGCTGATTACTCATCCTGAAATTAAATAATTCTAGGATATGTGACATGCTCTTGCAATTTATAAAGACATCATTCTGCTACATTCCAAATCAGGAAAGATACAAGTGGTTATGTCGGAAGTGCTTAAATCCAGATGCTACTGGCTCATCATTATTAATGCATTTTCAAAATTTCCTTCTGTGATTTGAATGTCATCAATCATATCTATAAAAACAATTAAGCCTTTGTCAAGGATCTTCTGCACTGAAGGACTGGTGAAAGCTATCATTGCCAACAACAACATTCAATTTTTCTTCTGAAGAGTTCAAATTTTTGTTAAAGAAATGATATTTCACACTTTAAAACTGCACCATTTCATCCAGAAGCCAATGGACTTGCAGAAAGATTTGTGCAGATGCTCAAGTCACATATAACAAAGCCCACTCAGCAGTACATATGGACAATGCTTTACTTATATTTTTTTCTCAGTAGAGAGCCACTCCAGACGATGCAAAATATCCAGCTAAAAGACTACATGTGAGACTGCATTGTACTTTAATATCAATTTTACTGTGTTTTGTGCATGTTTAGACCCAGTCTCAGCAAAAGTCGAGAAAAAACTTTTAAAAAAAATGAAAGATCTGGTATGCACATAAATCTGAACATGAACTGTGGGTACCAGGCAAAATCAGACAGCAGCTCAGCTGTGTCATGTATAAAATAGAAACTTCTCATAGTGTCACAATATGCCACAGCAATTGGATGCAGCTGCAATGCATTGATGCACACCTATGCAGAACTCCTAGGCTGTTCTGTTTTTCAGATTCAGGAAACGTTAATGCAGCGGGTCCTACTGGTGCAGCCTGCAACCACCCTCAACCTCATCTCTAGCAATGGGAACCAGCTGCAGTCAACCAGTGATGACCAGATGGTTTGTTATGTCACACCTCACCCCACAGATGAACCAATCGACATGGACTGGTCAACCCTCGAATGACTGCCCCCACATGGTGATTCTGTACATGGTTTTCCATGGTGCCACAAGTGAATGCCAGGGGCAGTAACGAGTGTACTGCCCACGACATACTCACACTTAGGGAAGCATGGAAATAAAGAAGCTAATGAAGCCAACTTCATCAGTCCCTATGTCTCCCCAGGGAGGGGTGCTGTATCTCTGCCAGATGCAGTACACAGAGTTATCTTCAGAGGGCACCTCATATGAGGCAGTAACAGTATGGCACCTCAAATATCAGCAACTATTTTGTGCTTCTGAACACAATATTCAAATAGGCCATTCATGTGACAATAGTAACATCTGCCACCAATGAAAGTGCAGAAACCTGGAACTACTTAATGCATCCATGAAATAGATCACAGAATGACATTCACACACTGAGTGCATAATTATGTAACCGCAAGGTGACACTTGGTCAGTTATTACTCAGTAATTGCCCAGTTCCTGCAGTTTTGTTTGGTTGGTTTAAAAGAGGAGGGGAGGGACCAAACTGCTAGGTCATCGGTCCTCGATCTGATTTAAATAATTCCGCAAGGGTGGGAGTAAAATAATCGAGACATACAAAACACAGCTGGAAGAAAGGAGAAAACCACAAGAACGACGGACTGACAGCAAACACTAAAATGGAGGACAAGAAAACCACAGAGAAACAAGAAACATGTAAAAGAGATCAAAAGAAGAGAGCAGATTACCATGGCTAGCTAACCATGAGAATCAAAAGGAGAAGCTAGCCACTCTGTAACACATAAAAACCTACACCCTAAAAGCACTACAGTGGATGACACAGAGGGTCAAAGGACTTGCACTAAAACTTAGATCAAATGATAAAACCCACCCTCACGAATAAAGTGTAAAATTAAAAGCTGCTGTTGAGGCATTGCCGTCCAATACTGAAGGTAGGGTGCTGCAAAAGTTAAAAGTCTGCCACAGAGTGGCTAAAAGTGGGCAGTCCAGCAAGACATGGACGACTGTCATTTGTGAGCCACAGCAACACTGAGGTGGGTCCTCGCGATGGAGGAGGTAGCCATGCATTAGCCAAGTATGGCCAATGTGGAGCCTGTAGAGGACAACTGATTCCCTGTGAGAGGACCACAAAGAAGGCTTCCACATATTCATAGTTTCCTTAATGACACACAGTTTGTTGTGCATACTGTTATGCCATTCTATCTCCCAAAGCCAAAAAATCCTGCAGCATAACACAGAACACAGGTCAGTTTCGGCGATGCCCATCTCCAGATGTGGTTTCCGCATAGCCTGTTTGGCCAGCCTGTTGGCAAGTTCGTTGCCTGGGATTCTGACGTGTCCCGAGCTCCACACAAACACCACTGAACAGCAGGATCATTCCAGAGCACAGATGGACTTCCGAATGGCTGCAACCAAAGTTAGGCGAGGGTAGCAGTGGTCGACAGCTTGTAGGCTGCTCAAGGAGCCGTACACAAAAGAAATGACTCACCAGAGCATGAGCGGATGTGCTCAAGAGCATGAGATATGGCTGCAAGGTCTGCAGTGAAAACGCTGCAGCCATCTGGCAAGGAGTGCTGTTCAATATGTCCTCCATGAACATATGCAAAACCTACATGACCATCAGCCACTGTCCTCTAAATTCTCCACAAAAAAACTGAGGTTTCATTGACAAGAAAGACTCCCCATCAACTCTCATACATACGAGGTACTGGGGTGAATAAGCTTAGCCTGGTGTTCCTCCAGTGGTGTGGCCACGGGGGGGAATGATTTAGGGGTCGTATTTCTTAGCACTGAAGTTAGACCTTGACATCTAAGAGACTGCTAATGTTTGACCACCAGCAAGAGGTGACATACTACGCTTCATGGCATTTCATCTGCCCTGATGCCATCCATTCTGAACAGGGGCCCTCCCCATGGGAGCCACCCAGCTGCAGAAAAGGTCATCTGGCAGAATGGCCATTGCCAGGAGTCCTGATGCCCCAGGGTGATGGGGATCTACTCCTTGGCATATGTGGGGAGTTAATGGAGCAGGCATCAGCAGAGCAATCCCTGTGTGGTCAGGGGGCTACAACCAACATGATATATGGCGGCCCCACTACAACGGACAGGCTACCGTGCTGGATATCAGGCGCAAATGAGCTAAGAAGTCCATTATCGTTGACAGTGTAAAAAGCAATACTGCACAGAGGATGGAGGAAAACACTCCCAGGAGGGTGACTTCAACCAACAGATGGAGAATGAGCGGAAGTGCAGATCCTCATTGACAAAGGGTCTCAGTGCATGATGGGCACTATGCACCATGAAAGACGCCCTTCTCCAGCTGGCTCGCTCTTCAGGACAATTTTGAAAAATGGAGGACAAAACCTACAGGGGACCATCAAATAAAGGCCGAAACATGCGAGACTCCATTTAGTCACCTCTTACAGCAGGCAGGAGTAACACAGACCTATTATAAGCCCTGGACACACAGGGGGGCCTGCAGTTTTCACCCAGATTCAACTGTTCTTTAGTTCTACAGTTGCCTAAAAGTAATCCACAGTACAAACCAGTTCTAGTCACTAAACATTCTATGCTGAGTGTCAAACATTATTCAAAGTGATTGTCAAAGTGTTTACTTATTGAGAGGCTGGACTTAAACTCTTTCCATAATGAACTTCAGTTAGATTAGTTAATAATTATCTACTGCATTACATTAGCTTAGGCACAGAAGTTTATATCAGTGCCATGCCTTCAATAGAAGCCAAACAGAGTATATTTTGATGTACATTATTTTAGCAAATTATTGTTATTGTTTCCCATGTGAACTAGTGATTCTACTTTACAGATATTGCTTTGTGAAGAATAAGTAGCTAGCAAGCAAGCAGGCCACTTCCACTTAGGCATGGATATCAATAACAGGAGGATCACTTCCTGCAACCTTAATGATGTGCACCTACTTTTGGTGAACACAACACAAAATAACTGTAATATGATGCAACATACATATATAAAAAGATTTAATATAATTAGACTGCATGATTAACTGTCACTCACTGGAATCAGTGACAACTGGCAAGTTTATAGGAGAGTTTGTCTGGAGCAATCTAAGGAGTTAAAACATAAACCTAGCTGTGGGTAGGGAGATAATAGACCAAATTTATCACAGGAATCCTTAGGATGTCTAATTCATCCATGAAGGATGTTACTTGGAAAACCCCATTTGATTAGTCGTTGAGTAATGTTGCCAATCCTCAAGCACATTACCAGATAGGATCAGAGGAGATTCAAGGAGCAGTCTGCTTTGTCATAGGTTTCGTCAGTCGGCATGAGAATGTCACAGAAATTTTCGCCAACTTTCTATAGGATATGCCACAAGAAAGTTGTTATTAATCACATAAAACTTCACTCTCAAATTTGTGAGAGTTCTTGTACCACTGTTGGACCAGAAACATTTTGCTCCTTCCAAAGCATTTTTTGTGTAGTGACCAAGGCACAGAACTAGAGAAATTCTGGCATTAACAGAGCAGGAATAGCAGGAGGATACACCATATACCCCCTCCCCCTACCATTCCCTGTTCAATGACTTGCAAAAAACAGATGTAAAAATAAACATGAAGAAAGTAAGTCACAAAATATATTGTGTGTTAAATCTTTAAACAATATGTCTCCTTCCTTTTCTTTTTAATGTTTATCTTTTCAACTTTGATTTTGTTAACTAGTTGTCATTATTCTTGAATTTTCAAATATTTTGCATTTCTATACAGTACTTGCATCCCTCCAGTTTCATACATTCTTCAGGCCTTTTCTGAAACAATAACAACATTTTATCCTCTCCTTCACATTTATTCTTGTGCTGCCTTTTTGTCTCCTTCAGTCACATATTTCATCTTTTTCTGTATCCATTCCACTTCCTTTCCTAATTCTCATTCTCATTATGCTCTGTTCAGTTGTTGTACTCCTATATATGTCATTTCTTTACCACCATTTTGGCTAATGCTCCTAGTGTACACACTCTCACAATATAGCACTTAAACTGCATGTGTCATCACAAAGTTATCAAAATCATGTTTTCCAATGTACTAATAAAAACTTTTAAGTATTTCCAATTACTCTGGCTAAGACACATAAATACTGTATGCAACTGATTACTGTTATTTTACAGATTATCATAATTGCTCATGGTATCCAATTATGAAAACAGTCTAGACTCCAAACAATTGGCCTATAGGAAACCTAAAATCTGGATTCAGATGTTGTAGAGAAATGATGCAACATGGTTCTTGTGACAGGAACCTCGATGTTAGTGTTGTGAAACTCAGTTTATGGATCAGCTGTGACTATTTACATATTATTTTTTGACAATGATCGAGTGGATACTTAGAATGCTCTAGCCACATGATACACTGCTTGCATGTAATGAATAATCTAGAGTAACAGTTTAATTTGTTCATCTGTTGTTTATGTGTATAGCTGAAATATCTCTGGAATGACTAAACAAATAAATAAGTGAATAAATAAATAAAATGTTGTATCACAGTGATCATGAACAAAATGAATGTGTTACATTTACTATTTGTTGCATCTCTGTGAGCTATTTTAGAAAATACATCCATGTGTACGTAACTAATTCATTTTCTAAATAAAGTTATGTTACAGCAGTTTATTAACTGAAGTCCCATTCATACTGGTAACATATAACTAATAATGTAAAGTTATGAACTGTAGCAACTATGTATTAAAACTTTTGAAGGCGCAATGTACTGCAGGGCTGAGAAGTGAATGGAGAATAAAAAAAAAAAAATGTAAAATGAAATCTTACAAATCTACTCCAACTGAAAAGGCTCCAAGCCATTCAAGTACATCACAATACTCTGATGATTCGTCTTCTTTTCTTGCTGTCACAGGAGGTACAGGAACATTGTAGCTAATTCGTTTTGAAAAATGTGGATGACACTGGTGTACATTATATCCCTTGTCATCAAAGTAGGCAGCAACTGAAGATGGACAGATATTTTCCACTGAAAAGAACATATAGATGACAGATGAATTTGTATAATTTTAAGTAATAGTGCTTTTATTTCCAAAAATACTACAACAGTGATGAAGCATTAAGAAATACACTGCCAAAAGATGTCAGCATTGTGATGGGTTGAAACTAACTATTGTAGATTACCAATGTGATGATGTCACTGCAGATGAGAACTACTGCACTTAGAGCTACTGATGCTCAACTTTTGTTTGTTCCCAACAGTAACATTTCTAATAAGAGTAAAAGGATATTGTGATTGATAACTTATTTCTAAATCTGTTTTCCATGGAACAGATGTGAGCCTCATTACAGTTTAGTATTATGCCAAATAATACTACCCCACAGAGAAATGGCAGCAATGGATAACAAGTAACATCTCGTACACTCAGCATACATTCCTGGGAGCCTCATTCAGTGAGTTGAGGAAGCTATTCTGCTTGCCACTGAGGAAACATGGTGCAGCCAGCTACATTTTGCGGTGCACACTGGAACAACACGATACCAGTCAACTGGCCTTTCAGGTATCCTTAGATCATTCCAGCAACGGCAGAAAGGTTTGAGAAGATGAGTTTTCACGATAGAATATCAACAAACCTCACAATCTGCAGAATTTTCCCCAGAACATATCACATCAACAGGTTTTGAGTACAGAAGAATATTAGCCCATCCAGTTAGCCGTGCGGTCTAACACACTGCTTTCTGGGTGGGAAGGTGCTGGTCCCCGGTACAAATCTGTCTGGCAGATTAGTGCCGAGGCCCGGTGTGCTGGCCAGTCTTTGGATGGTTTTTAATGTGATTTTCAAACTGCCTCGGTGAATGCGGGCTGGTTCCTCTTATTCCGCCTCAGTTGCACTACATTGGCAATTGCTGTGCAAACACTTTCTCCATGTACACATACACCATCATTACTCTACCATGCAAACATTGGGGTTACACTCGTCTGGTGTGAGAGATTCCCGGGGGGTCCATTGGCGGCCGAACCACACAATAACCCTGAGTTCAGTGTGAGCAATGATGGGGTGAGTGGAATGCTGTAGCATGTTGTGTACCACTGCGGGCTACGGCGGGGACAGAGCCTCTCCATCATTTCTAGGTCCCCAGTTACATACAATACAGTACAATACAAATACAGAAGAATATTTGAACAAGGAGCTTCTGAGGTTCTCAGACATGCTAGGCTGCAACTTCCTAATTTCCTCTGTACTGTTGGGAATTACAGGGGCCACCTAAATAGCTCAGGGGTACACTACACATCAAAGGCGACTGACTGTGTTTTGAGCATACACAAAGCTATTTTAGACCAGGTGATTCTTTATCCATTTCAAATAATGAAGGTTGTAGAAGAAATCTCAAAGTATTAGCATAAAACAAAAGAAATGACCTCCCTAAAACTAGCATGAGACTGTTATAATTCTTGTGATCAACTGTGAATGCATTCACAACAAAGTCGCAAAGTTTGCAGCAACCCTTAACAGCAGTGGAGCTCACATAACACTAGCTACAT
Source organism: Schistocerca serialis cubense (assembly GCF_023864345.2). NCBI lineage: Eukaryota > Metazoa > Arthropoda > Insecta > Orthoptera > Acrididae > Schistocerca > Schistocerca serialis. The sequence goes on along the minus strand of NC_064639.1, from coordinate 719,876,706 downwards.
AAAGCTGGGTTAAACCCAGAATTGATAGCAGTGAGATTTTTGGGATAAAACTAAATCCATATCGAAAGGATAAGATTTGAGAAACTGAGGTGGCACATTTGACATAGTAGAAAAGAATTCAAATTCTCTAAGATACAAATCGAAACTGCATGCTATATTGTTTGGACAAGACACAGTCTAAAGCATGGGCATAAACTTATAATCGGATCCTTCAATCAGTCCCCAGAACCACACCTAGTTGTAACCAATAACAATAGAAAAAACCTTATCTGACTAAAACATATGTTCCTCAATTATATGATCATCATTGGAAGAGACCTTAATCCCCAACCAATTGATTGGGATGATTACAATTTTGTAAATGGAGGACATGACAAGACATTCGAAAAAGTAATTCTAAATACCTTCTCTGAAAACTACTTGGAGCAGACTGTTGTAAGGTCCACTTATGATGATCCAAGATAGCCTCTTCCTGCACTGTACAATGTGGTCATGCATTGTCATCCATAAAAATAAAACCAGGACCAAATGCGACAGTGGAAAGATGCACATGGGGAACAAGTACAGTGACACAATAATGTTGACTGGTGAGGGTACTGTGTTCAAAGATTTGGAAGTCAGTATGCCAATGCAACAATATGTCTCTCCTGGACCAACAAAACCATCATTTTCAATGATGTTTCTGAGTGTATTATGTGTTCCCACCTCTCACCATATGAGGTTATGTCCAGAATCAAGACTCAGACTGAATATGCTCTCATAAGAGAAGATTGCACAATCCAAAACCACATTGGTTCTATGTTCTTGACACCATTGCAAAATTTTTAGTCGATATCTGGGTGTCAATGGAACACAACATACTGATCAATGGGCAAACAGACAACCCCCATGCAGTTGACGTGCCACTGTGGAGTGAGAGACTGTGTATGTTGCAGTTCTGTTAAAAGTGGTTGCAACTGCATTTGCTATTTGACATGGGTCCCTTCTTGTCAGTTGCACAACACAGTGGTCATCTGCTGCTGTAGCTGACTACAGTCGACCACCTGCTCTCATTCAAGCAGCATGGTCTGTGGTTTGGAATGCTCCCCATGCATGTTAAACAGAGCAAAGAGCAATACCAAATTCCTAGGCTACAGTCATCATACTTCATCCTCCTTCCAGTTTCCAAATGATTATTATCCATGTGAAGTCATTCAAATGCTGTCTCTGGGCCTCCCCCTCCCCCCCCCCCCCCCTCCATGTAGCCTCCCGACTGCACATAGCTGCCCTACTCTCTCTCCACCTCATCCCTGTACACACCCACAAGTGGCACTTTACTGCACCCCACTCCTACCCTGCTATTTCTCCCTCTCCGTGCATTGAGGAACATGCAGAACACCAGCACACTCCACCATAGCTGCTCGCTGATTGACAGATGCTATCTACTTCATTTCTTTCAACTGTCTTGTTTTGTGGTGCCAATCCCATTTGGCACTACAGTCATGCTGACCTCACACCATATGACATCCAGCTATATGTACGTGACTGGGGGAGACCTCTGGTAACATGCTCCCACACTTTCATCCATCTCCACTGAGTTGTTAATATGTCATGTTACATTACCTATCTTGTACTTTAGTTTTGCAGAGAAATGTAGATCAGATCCAATAGCAACAAATAGATCTGACCTCCTTAATAAATAATATCAACGTGTATAAGGTAGTTGTAGCAACAATGGTTAATAAAGTATATAGGGCAACTAAAACATGCAGAAAGATATATGTGTTCAGAAATAGTACTGTGCTCAGTAAACTAGATAATGAAGCAGTAGTGACATAAATAATATAACCATAATATAATAAATAATATCAATGTGTATAAGGTAGTTGTAGCAACAATGGTTAATAAAGTATATAGGGCAACTAAAACATGCAGAAAGATATATGTGTTCAGTAAATAGTACTGTGCTCAGTAAACTAGATAATGAAGCAGTAGTGACATAGCCCCCCCAGGAGGCACTTGGAAAATTTACCGTGGTTCAAGTTTTGAAAATTACTTGACGAAACAATAGACAGATATGCACATAGTTGAACAGTTTGTGATGAAAGGGAACCTCCATGGTATACAGGATCAGTAAAAGAACTTAGAGAAATGGTGTCTACTGCATAAAATGTGTAAAACAAACGAGAAGGATGCTGAATGAAACGTGCTGGGCTCTCAAATGCGTGAAGCATTCCCTTATTACCATAGTGGAGAGTTTGTTCAAGCAGCAAATCCTTGGTAGTTCTGGCAGTTTACAAATTGATTTCTCTGTGCACGTGTGTTACAAAGTATAGAATTTTAGCACTGCTTGAACACTGTGTTTTTGTGACATTTGAGATGTACTGTGAATTGTCTAAGTTCTTCATTTGTTCTCCATACACAAGGGGTGGCAATCACTAATGGGTGGAAACATGTGGCAAATCTCACTTCTGTACACATAAGTTAGTGTTTCAAGAAGGTTTTGTTTTTCATTACAACTGACTAGGAAAGAGTGACAAAAAGATCCAATTCATTACATCTTTAATTAGAAACTGGAAAAAAAAAAAAGATTTGATGCCTGCAACCAGAATCAAACAATTTTAGTGATACTGTATGAAGCAATATGACATTTTCTCAGATCTTCAGATGGTGTTGGTTATATTTGATATACAGCATCCTCATTTCTGCTATACTTTATTTGAACAAGTTATCTTTTACATTAAACAATGGAAAATCTGGACTGAATGTAATAATATTATGCAAAAAGGTTAGTTGCTACTCAACATACAGCAGAGATGCTGAATTGCAGATAAGCACAACAAACAGACTATGAGAAAGTGAGCTTTTGGTCAACAAGGCTTTCATTGGAAACACACACACACACACACACACACACACACACACACATACACACACATATTACCACAGTGTCTGGCAGCTGAGACTGTGAGGGGCAGCACCTGATCAGAAATGCAGTTGGATGGTGGAGGTAAAGAGGAGGGTGGGGCACGGAGAGGGAGGAATGGCAGGGTAGGAGTGGGGTGCAGTAAAGTGCCACTTGTGGGTGTGTACAGGGATGAGGTGGAGAGAGAGTAGGGCAGCTATGTGCAGTCGGGAGGCTACATGGAGGGGGGGGGGGAGGGGGAGGTAGTGGTAAAGGAGAGAGTAAATACGTCCCAACTGCACCTGGCTGTACTACCCTCTCCACCTCAGCCCTGTATGTTCCCACAAACTGCACTTTACTGTCCACCCCCCCCCCCTACCCTACTATCCCCCCCCCCTCCTCACCCTAGCCTTCTCCTTACCGCCACCACCCGGTTGCCTTGCCTCTCCCATCATGTGTTGCTGTCACAGTTGGGCCTCAACAGCCAGAGACCAGAGACGGGTCACACATGGGTGAGTTGCATGCATATATGTGTGTGTGTGTGTGTGTGTGTGTGTGTGTGTGTGTGTGTGTGTTTTGTTTATTTCCGACATAGGCCCTGTTGGCCGAAAGCTCACTCTCTGACAGTCTTTCTGTTGTGTCTATCTGTGACTCAGCATCTCAACTATAAGCTGAGTAGCAACTATCCTTTTCAAAATATTGTTATCTCTCATTAATATGACAGCATATTCCATATTCAGGTATTGTTGTCTTGAAACTTTCACAAATATTAACTCCGGAATCTAGTTACAAAGTGAGGATATTATCCACACTGCTTTTCAAAATATAATCACATGTGAAGCACAGAGTTTACACACATTATGAAAATCTGTTACAATAATTTCTATTATTATTATTATTATTATTATTATTAGTGTAAAACTGACAAAGAGTGTGATTGATCTAAATTGATGTCGCACATTTCACGGAGTTTTATTTCAGCCAAAGCAGCTTGGTCACCACCCAAGATTATCTTCTAGAGAAATATTAACAATCTTCCATTAGTCATGACTATTTAGTGTTTGGTTAACAGCAGTATTATTTATCTTTTGCAAATTAGTCCAGAAACTTATTAAATATTTGAATAAGAACAAATGAATAAAGAAAGGGCATTCATAAGAAAATATTTGTTGATGATAAAATTTTGGTATTTTCATTCATTATTAGTATTACTTTGTAGACATTACCTACTCACTGTTTACACACACATCTGTTTTAATTTTTGGGGCTGATTTTAATAGGCACCTGCATACAACATTCAGTTTGAACCAAACTAAAAGAAATTTTAATTTGTTAGGCAGGTAGGTTAGAAAATTTAAAAAGGGAAATGGATAGGTTAAAGTTAGATATAGTGGGAATTAGTGAAGTTCGGTGGCAGGAGGAACAAGACTTTTGGTCAGGCGAATACAGGGTTATAAATACAAAATCAACTAGGGGTAATGCAGGAGTCGGTTTAATAATGAATAAAAAAATAGGAGTGTGGATAAACTACTGCAAACAGCATAGTGAACGCCTTATTGTGGCCAAGATAGACACGAAGCCCATGCCTACTACAGTAGTACAAGTTTATATGCCAACTAGCTCTGCAGATGATGAAGAAATTGAAGAAATGTATGATGAAATAAAAGAAATTATTCAGATTGTGAAGGGAGACAAAAATTTAATAGTCATGGGTGACTGGAATTCGGTAGTAGGAAAAGGGAGAGAAGGAAACATAGTAGGTGAATATGGATTGGGGCTAAGAAATGAAAGAGGAAGACGCCTGGTAGAATTTTGCACAGAGCACAACTTAATCATAGCTAACACTTGTTTTAAGAATCATAAAAGAAGGTTGTATACATGGAAGAAGCCTGGAGATACTGACAGGTTTCAGATAGATTATATAATGGTGAGACAGAGATTTAGGAACCAGGTTTTAAATTGTAAGACATTTCCAGGGGCAGATGTGGACTCTGACCACAATCTATTGGTTATGAACTGTAGATTAAAACTGAAGAAACTGCAAAAAGGTTGGAATTTAAGGAGATGGGACCTGGATAAACTGACTAAACCAGAGGTTGTACAGAGTTTCACGGAGAGCATAAGGGAACAATTGACAGGAATGGGGGAAAGAAATACAGTAGAAGGAGAATGGGCAGCTTTGAGAGATGAAGTAGTGAAGGCAGCAGAGGATCAAGTAGGTAAAAAGACGAGGGCTAGTAGAAATCCTTGTGTAACAGAAGAAATATTGAATTTAATTGATGAAAGGAGAAAATATAAAAATGCAGTAAATGAAGCAGGTAAAAAGGAATACAAACGTCTCAAAAATGAGATTGACAGGAAGTGTAAAATGGCTATGCAGGGATGGCTAGAGGACAAATGTAAGGGTGTAAAGGCTTATCTCACTAGGGTTAAGATAGATACCGCCTACAGGAAAATTAAAGAGACCTTTGGAGAAAAGAAACCCACTTCTATGAATATCAAGAGCTCAGATGGAAACCCAGTTCTAAGCAAAGAAGGGAAAGCAGAAAGGTGGAAGGAGTATATAGAGGGTCTATACAAGGGTGATGTACTTGAGGACAATATTATGGAAATGGAAGAGGATTTAGATGAAGATGAAATGGGAGATACGATACTGTGTGAAGAGTTTGATAGAGCACTGAAAGACCTGAGTCAAAACAAGGCCACGGGAGTCGACCACATTCTATCAGAACTCCTGACGGCCTTGGGAGAGCCAGTCCTGGCAAAACTCTACCATCTGGTGAGCAAGATGTATGAGTCAGGCGAAATATCCTCAGACTTCAAGAAGAATATAATAATTCCAATCCCAAAGAAAGCAGGTGTTGACAGGTGTGAAAATTACCGAACAATCAGTTTAATAAGTCACGGATGCAAAATACTAATGCGAATTCTTTACAGACGAATGGAAAAACTGGTAGAAGCCAACCTCGGCGAAGATCAGTTTGGATTTCGTAGAAATATTGGAACACGTGAGGCAATACTGACCCTACGACTTATCTCCTGTAAAGTTTGGAAGGTAGGAGACGAAATACTGGCAGAAGTAAAGCTGTGAGTACCAGGCGTGAGTCATGCTTCGGTAGCTCAGATGGTAGAGCACTTGCCCACGAAAGGCAAAGGTCCTGAGTTCGAGTCTCGGTCGGGCACTCAGTTTTAATCTGCCAGGAAATTTCATAATGAGGAGGTATTGAATAGGATTGGGGAGAAGGGAAGTTTGTGGCACAACTTGACTAGAAGAAGGGATCGGTTGGTAGGACATGTTCTGAGGCATCAAGGGATCACCAATTTGGTATTGGAGGGCAGCATAGAAGGTAAAAATTGTAGAGGGAGACCAAGAGATGAATACACTAAACAGATACAGAAGGATGTAGGTTGCAGTAGGTACTGGGAGATAAAGAAGCTTGCACAGGATAGAGTAGCATGGAGAGCTGCATCAAACCAGTCTCAGGACTGAAGACCACAACAACAACAACAACAACAACAACAGGAAGTAAAGAGACTATTTTCACAGAACTGTGCGTGTATTACATTAACCCTTCTGCACAGAGCACTTCATTACAGAGAACTGCTTAATATAAGATGTCTCACTCTGTGACGACAGTGATTGAAGTCATGGAAAATAGATAAGTAATGATGCCAGGATACAATGACTCCCACATTAGAAATAAAAAGTGGAATAAACTGACTAGAAGGAACAATATCATAGAACTTCTAGATATTTACCAAATAAAAATGTGGATTTCTGCAGCTTATCACTTATAGGTAGCAAAATTATCTAATACTGACCACCAATGCACTATATTGTTGATAAGTATAAGTTTCACAGGGGCAGAGGATTATCAGTTTAAAAGTATGTAAGTTATTAAATCTTTTAATAATAATTTACTCATTGTAATGGAAGTAGTTTCTACCATCAAGTTTTTTTTCCTCACTTGATTACCAGATCTGAAGATAAATTTAAAATATAGGAATTACTTAAGTTGAAGAACACTCTACTAGGACAGACTAAGTGACTCACTGTGGATACATGTAAAGCACAAGATAAAATAGTAGCCTCATGCAAACTGTAATTTTGGAGCAGCTTGAGAAAAATCTTCAGATATGTTCCATGTTGATCAGTTCAACTGCTGATTGAATAGCATCCTGCTGGTCAGTAACCGTTGGAAATATTCAGCAGCATTGCCTGAATGCCATTTTGACAATGCACATGACTGTTTCGGATTGCTGCTCAAAAAGACTCAGAATCTTACTGAAAGATCTCTCAAAAAATCCAAAGATATTAAGATCATACATTTAGGCTCATTCATTGTGGCTTGAAAGTTGGCATACAGACATTCAAGGATGCCACATGAACTGATATCAAGGATGGCAGAGTAAAGCAGGAACAAATTAAACAACAAGTGTATTATCACCAGTCACTGTTTATCTATATTCACAACACATTTGAAATGTTTAAATCTCCATCATTAAATGGATTTATACAGTCAAAGAAGAAGAAGAAGAAGAAGAAGAAGAAGAAGAATGATGCTTCATGGAGGATTTATGTGAATGGGACAGAAAGGACTAGATGTGATGTTCATGTCCAGATAAACAACTGATTACAACTTCAGAAAATTTGGATGATTTATTCAAGAGAAATAGCTTCACAAATTGAACAATTAAATAATGCAATGATCCACCTCCAACCCATATGCGAGCAGTTATTCAGCTTGGCATTGATTGATACAGTTTTTGGAGTGTCCTCCTAAGTGATATTGTGTCAAAATCTATCCAACTGGCATGGCACATTAGACCATCAAAATTGTGAGCTGCTTGGAGGGTCCTATCCATAATGCTCCTAATGTTCTCAATGTCTTACTGGTCAAGGTAGGGTTTGGCAAGCACAAAGACAAGGGGGTAGAAACTCTCGCACTTGAAAACCAAAGGGGTCCTACTAGGTAAAGAAATGGCACACCAGACAATCACTCCTGGTTGTCAAGCCTTATGGTGGACAACAGCCAGATTGGTATCCCAATACTGTCCGCGATGTCTCCAGACATGTCTTTGGCCTGGAATCTCACTGAATGGAGTAACATTGTGTCCTGCTTCGAACTGAGCCCCAATAACTGGGAAATATGAGTCTGGAGAGACCACAGAGAGCGGTGTGATACCAACCTGACAGTCGCCCACAATATGGCCCGACAACCAGGAATGACAGTTTGGGTGCCATTTCTTTTCATAGACTGCAGAACACCTTTGGTAGTCAGCCGTGGCAGCCTTACACTATAGCATTGCATTGACAATACTCTATGCCCCATTTTGTTGCCTTTCATGATAAGTCATCTAGGGCACACATTTCAGTAAGGTAACACCTGCCTGCATATGGTGAGAGTTTCTACCTCTTGTCTTTGTGCTTACCAAACCTTACCTTGGCCAGCAAGATTGCTGGATCTCTCCCCAATGGAGAATGTTTGGAGCATCATGGCCAGGGCCCTCAAACCAGTTCAGGGAGTTGATGATTTAAGGCACAAATTGGACAGAATTTGACATGATATCTCTCACGAGGGCATCCAACACCTCTCTCAATCAATGTCAAGCTGAATAACTGTTTGCGTAAGGGTCCAGGGTGGGCACCACATTATTGACTTTTTCAATTTATGATACTCTTTATCTTGAATATATCATCCAATTGCTCTGAAATAGTAATCTTTTGTTTGTTTGTACATGTGCACCAGATCTACTGATTCCCCCTTTCTTTTTGTTTTTTTGTTGGTTTTAGGGCTCAAAACTGCTATGGTCATTAGCACCCAGTCTGTTGCTTAGGGAAAGGTTAAAAAACTGGAAATCAGCAGAAATGGGAGCGAAACTCAAAAAGTGGGGAAAATAAAAAGCAGAAGGAAAGCTTAGAAAACCACTACAGAAGGGGGGGGGGGGGGAGGTTGTTTTCCCCAAAAAGAGCTTCAAATGACCGACATCATCTCGCTCGCTGACACTAATTAACTCGAGGACGCAATCGGCTGAGCACGTGTCATCTGCTAAGATTGAAGATATATCAGGCGACAGCTGTAGACGGGCGTGTAGCAGAGTAAAATAGGGGCACTCAAGTTAAAGGTGTCTCACCGTCCACAGCTGAGAGCAGTGGGGACAAAGCAGGGGAGGATCGCCACCTAAAAGATGTCGATGACAGTGCCCTATCTGGAGTCTAGTTAAAATTACCTCCTGTCAACGACGAGTTCAGGAGGAAGAGGTCCAAGCACAGGGAAGAGCTTTCATGTTGCAATTTATTATTGGGAAGTGTAGACCAATGTGCGTGCCATAAAAGAGCAACATGACGACATAATACACGCTGTAGATCAGCGAAGGGAACCATGCGAACAGCAGGCTGAAGTAGAGAGACTGCAGCCTTGGCCGCTATATCAGCCACCTCGTTTCCACAGATACCAATGTGTCCTGCGATCCAGAAGAATGCCGCAGAGATGCTCCCCAAGTGGAGCAAGTGCAGGCAGTCCTGAATCCGGTGTACCAGAGGGTGGACAGGGTAAATAGATTGGAGACTGAGGAGAGAACTGAGCGAATCTGAGCATATAATATACTGTATCCACTGATGGTGACGGATGTATTTGACAGCTTCACAGTAAAAACCAAACACTGGTCGGGAAGCCAAAATCGATTAGGGGTGTCGCGAACAATATAGGCACTCCCAAAACCAAATGATACTTTTGAGCCATCAGTGTAAATAAATGTGGCATCCTTCATTTGTGCTCATAGAGCAACAAATGCCTGATGATAAACGAGAGAAGGGGTACCATCCTTGGGAAGGTGACCAAGGTCATGGAGTAGGCAGGTCTGGGGGCAGAGCCAAGGCAGTGCTGTACCCCAAATTGTCAAGAAAATTTTAGGAAAGTGGAAAGAAAGAGAACGTAGCAGTTGACGGAAGCGGACTCCCAGTGGTAGAAGAGATGAAGGCTGGCCTGCATACCCTAAATCCAAGACAGATGGCTAGCATAATGACTCAGAAGGACAGCTCACCAATTGGACAGCAGAGGTTCAGCAGTCTCAGCATAAAGGCTTTCCACAGAGCTGGTGTAAAAAGCTCCAGATGCTAAACGCAATCCATGATGGTGGACAGAGTCGACATGCCGAAGAATAGACAGCCGAGCAGAGGAGTAAACTATGCTTCCATAGTCCAATTTTGAGCGCACTAAGGTGTGATAAGAGGTGGAGAAGGACCACTCGGTCTGCTCCCCAGGAGGTACCATTCAGAACACGGAGGGTGTTGACAGATTTGCAAACAGTGAGCCGAGAGACATGAAACATGGGAGGACCAGCACTGTTTTCTGTCAAACATAAGACCCAAGAATTTAGCGATGTCTGTGAACGGAAGGTTGACAGGGCCTAGATGTAGGGAAGGTGGAAGAAATTCCGTACGACGCCAAAAACTGACACAAACGGTTTTACTGGGAGAAAAGTGGAAGCTGGTTTCAATGCTCCAAGAGGGGAGATGATCGAGACATCCTTGAAGATGTCGTTCTAGAAGGCTGGTCCATTGGGAGCTGCAGTAGATCACAAAACCATCCACAGAGAGGGAGATCAAGACATCAGGAAGGAGACAATCCATAATTGGATTTATGGTGATGGCAAACAGTACAACACTTAGCACGGAGCCCTGGGGTATCCCGTTTTCCTGGAAGAAAGTACAGGAGAGAGAAGTGTTCACCTTCACACTAAATGTGCGCTCTGCCATAAATTTGTGAATAAAAAGGGGCATCCGACCTCAAAAGCCCGAAGAGGACAGTGTGCAGAGGATGCCTGTTATCCAACAGGTATCGTATGCTCTCTCCAGATCAAAAAATATTGCTACCACTTGGCATTTCCTAAGAAAATTGTTCATGATATAAAAGTAGAGAGGAACAAGATGGTCAGCTGCAGAACGATGCTTTCGGAAATCGCATTGGGCAGGTGTTAAAAGGCTTCAGGACTCCAGCACTCCAGCCACCAGTCTAAACGGCAATTCACCATATGCTCCAAAACCTTACATACACTACTCGTGAGAGAAATGGGGTGACAGCCAGAGGGGAGATGTTTGTCCTTTCCAGGTTTCAGAACAGAAACTATGATAGCTTCCCGCTATCTTCTGGGAAAAGTACTGTCGGTCCAAATTCAATTATAAAGGCGAAGGAGGTAATGCAGACTATGATATGATAAATGTAGCAACATTTGGATGTGGATACCATCCGGTCCTGGGGCAGAAGAGCGAGAAAAAGAGATGCGTGTTGGAGTTCCTGCATGGAGAAAACAGTATTATAGCTTTCGCTATTTTGAGAGGCGAAAGCAAGAGGTTGCACGTCCACTGCACATTTATTCAGGAGAAAGTCTGGCGGGTAATTTGAAGAGCTTGAAATCTCAGCAAAGTGATGACCCAATGAGTTAGAAACTGCGACGGGGTCCACTAAGGTAACATGCGCGACAGTGAGCCCAGAATCTGGGAGAAACTAGACGTGCCGGATAACCGTCGGATTTGACTCCAAACTTCTGAGGAGGGAGTGAAGGTATTGAAAGAGCTAATAAAGAGGTCCCAGCTTGCCTTCTTGCTATCGTTGATGACACAACAGCATCACGCATGTAACTGCTTATAGCGGATACAGTTGGCCAAAGTAGGATGACGGCAGAAAACGCGAAGAGCACGTTGCTGTTCAGGTATTGCGTCACGACACGCTTTGTTCCACCAAGGAACCGCAGGGTGCCGGGGCAAATCGGAGGTGCGAGGTATTGAATGTTCTGCGGCTGTAAGAATAACTTCTGTAACATGAGTGACCTGATCGTTGATGCTAGGAAAGTGACTGCCATCAAATGTCCAATCGGCTTGGGCAAACTTCCAGAGTATTGGGTGTGTAGATGGCAGTTGTGGCTGCAATCAAAGGACACATGGAAAATGGTCACTCAAGTGTGTATCAGCAAGAGCAAACCATTCAAAGCACCGAGCTAGCTGAACAGTACCAACCGAAAGGTCCAAATGAGAGAAATTCGTTGTGGAGGCAGACAAAAATGTAGGTTCCCCAGTGTTGAGGCAAACAAGACCCACTTGGTGGAAGACATCAATCAATAGGGAGCCTCGTCATTTAACTTTTGCTTGTGAGCAGAAATGGTAGATGTAGAGGAAACCATTGCGGAAGTATCCCCCCATGATTACCGGCTTCTCCAATGGCGCGCTCCTTCCTTGTGGGGGGCCCTCTCTGAGGGCACTCCCACCTTAGGTGATTGTTCACACCTCAGGTCACACCTCCTGAGAAATGGACAGGGGGACCAATCGGCACGTTTGGAAGGTACCAGCTCAGGTAATCACCCCTCCCTGGGCCTGGCCATTACCAGGGGGTACGTACGTGTCCTACCTGTCTATCCAGGGTGGGGAATTACGCGTTACCCCGTCACCGGCTATGCGTGGGTCGGCCTCCAGACACGCACAGGGAGGAAAGAAAGAGAAAGAGAGGAACAAAGAAAAGGAAAGAAGAGAGGTCTCAAACACCGCAGTGGAGAAGAGGGTAAAGAGAAGAGGCAAGGAAAAGAGAAGGACAAAGGGAGGACAAAGACTTTCCAGCATAGAAAGCAAAGAAGAGAGCCTGTCTTACAGTTACAAGTGTCCGTCTCCAGACATAGGCATGAAACATACTCCCATAGGGGGAGAAGGGGAAGGGAAGGGGCTGAGGTGAGGGGGGCAGGGTGGGGGGGGGGGGGAGGGGAGGGGATGTGGAAAAGGAAGGTATGCAGCCCAGAAAGGAAAGAGAGCCGCACTAGTTTGGGGTCCCGTGCTCGCCACGCACATATCCACAAAAGAGTTGTGGACCCCCTAGGGGCTACTGATTCCTGTCCCATTTGGATAATTCCCCCTCGCAGAGTGTATTATGACAGAGGAAGGACATCTGAAACACGTTGTGCGTATAAATGACCAGTTACTGGTGACAGTAAACTTGTTTCATTTGATATCAATAAAAGTCACAGTAAAGCCTAAACTAAATTGTTCAAATTTAAAAACAGAAATCTTAAGGTCCATTTTAAAATATTGCATTTGCGTGTGTGTGTGTGTGTGTGTGTGTGTGTGTGTGTGTGTGTTTGTGTGTGTGTGTGTGTGTGCGTGCGTGTGTACGTGTATGTGCATCTGTCGTCTATTGTTGACAAAGGCCTTAATGGCCGAAAGCTTTAATTGTGAGAATCTTTCTGTCATGCCTATCTGTGACTCAGCATCTCCTCTATATGGTGAGTGGCAACTTTCCTTTTCAAATATTGTTACACTCCATCTTGAATTTTACATTGTTTAATTTTTATACATATGTTTACAATATTTGTATGACATGTATCTGAGGCTGCACTGGGAACTTAGTTCAACATTCATCAAAATTAGCACAGGGAGGTGTCTGAAAGCACATATATGATAATTAACAATTTAGATTTAATTTTTGGTTATTTTAATGATGAACGAGGAATAATGCTAAATAAATAAAATTGTGAAATTAGTAGAAGACCTAGATTCACTGTGTACAATGGATTTCACACTACTCAATTTAGGTTGCATCCATGATATATATTTTAAGGGCTGCAATAGCATTTGGTACTTTGCTAACAGTTTTTGGAAGGCTACATGATTTTTGGAATCATAATTAGATACCGGTTACAACATTCATCTAGCCATGCTCACATACTCATGTTATATTCTGAGGCAACATCTAATGAAATATGAAAGTTCTATAATTGCTATTTTTAACATCCCTGTATGGATATCATCTTTCAAATTACCAATATTATGGACATAATTCTGGTAGACTTTATGGTTTAAGGATCTATACTGAAATTACAGACGAGGCATACTGCCTCACTCATACCAATTTCTTTACTTCTTTACTGAAATGTTTCAATGATACCAGCTACATTCAATAACAACATTACTTGTGAATAAACACTTTATAATTAAACACCATCATAATAAAATATGGTGTACATTCTGATTTCATAAACTAAGTAAGTGCAAGGTATTATCAGTCAAATGTATATCAGATTATCTATGCAGAAGATGCTCACATTCCCAGAAAATTGGTAGAATTTGTTTAACTGCCCTATGCACTCCTGCTTTTCTGAGTTCACCTCATAACCACATTGCAACTTAGAGCATAATCAAGTACGAGCACCACAAGTGAACAGAAAATGCTATAACAACATTAGGGACACAACATCTTTTCTGGACATCAGTCAGTACTGAAAAAAGTAATTTCAGTCAGTAGTCTTCTTGAACCTCCCCTGCTGTGATGTACTTCCCCATAGGAGCAGCATAAAAATGCAACAAACTAAGCCAAGCATAACTGCTTGTAGTTAATGTCTGCAACATTTGCTAGTTTGATCATGTTAGTGCGTCATATATTCAATAATGCTGGATGGACAGAACAAGGATCATGACAACAGCAACGTTGTGTCTTATTTACCAGTTCTGTCGCCAAAATCTCCTCAATAATGAATCCTGTAGCTCAAATATTTATTTCAATGCCTTCCATAAAGGATCTAAACTATTTGGTACACTGACTCCACCTAAGATTGCCCAAATAGAAATAGTGTAAAACTTAAGGACAATATAGTGAAAAAAAAAAAAAAAGGAAGAAGAAGAAGAAGAAGAAGAAGAAGAAGAGCATTAATTTGAATCTTTGAAGTTATGTAAGATAAAAGCATGGCTGGACTAAAAAATTAGATAAAGATTAAGATGGATTTGAACAAAATGCATATTCAAGATATGCAGTCATCAATCCTTCTAATAAAAGCAATGGGAATAGTTTGTTCCAAGGTATTTGACGGAATGTTTTACATGAAATAAAACTGGATACTAATGCAGACGTCTACATGTTACAATATTGAAAACATCTATAAGTAAACTGAACAACAAGTTTCAAATTCATTATGACAGACAATAACTAAATTAAATTTGTATAGAATATTCATATGTGACATGTATACTATTACAAACATAAAATATAAATCATTTCCTAAAAATGTTCTGCACAATTTATCGTGAAACTAAAGTACACATTTTAATTAATTTATGAATCAAAACTCAATGAAATATTACCTGGAGGGTCCCATGCTAAGACAATACCAAACTTCACATTGAAACAGTTCTTTAAACACCAGAAAACTCGCTCATAATTTTTATTTCCAGGCCCAAAATTACTTGCTTTGATGTCCAAGTTGATGACTAGAAAAGAAAGACAGACGCACTCATAAATTACTTTCCTTAGAGTAGTAAACATTGAGCAGTGCTGGAGAAGAATTTTATCTCTACATGATTCATTAATCTTCCTAGTTTTTTGCTGTAATTTATAAAACCAATCTGAAGTGAACTTTCTTGGTACAAACTGTATTGCCAACTGCATCCGTAAGGTAATTTTTCTGGTTTTGAAAGCAATGTTCTAACAAATGAGCCAGTCATATATTTTCAGTGTCTACCGCCAAATTACGAAACCTGAGTTTTATTACTGTTATTGTTACTATTATTATTATTCTTTCTCTTCTCAGACGTTTTATCTGGTCAAAAATGGAAAGTGACGCGGACCTTGATCAAGCGTGACTTCCTTTTAACTGTACGGTATATGTTATATTGCATTTAGGAACTTTCGGGTAACTGAACATGTATCAATAATTACGGATTTCTGTAGTTGTATATATAAGTTTGGATGTAGATGTATTGCATTGATGTACTGGTGGATATTGTGTGGTATGACTCCTGTAGTTGATAGTATAGTTGGTATAATGTCAACTTTATTCTGATGCCACATGTCCTTGAGTTCCTCAGCCAGTTGGATGTATTTTTCAATTTTTTCTCCTGTTTTCTTTTGTATATTTCTTGTATTGGGTATGGATATTTCAATTAGTTGTGTTAATTTCTTCTTTTTATTGGTGAGTATGATGTCAGGTTTGTTATGTGGTGCTGTTTTATCTCTTATAATGGTTATGTTCCAGTATAATTTGTATTCATCATTCTCCAGTACATTTTGTGGTGCATAGTTGTATGTGGGAACGTGTTGTTTTATAAGTTTATGTTCTAAGGCAAGCTGTTGATGTATTATTTTTGCTACATTGTCATGTCTTCTGGAGTATTCTGTATTTGCTAGTATTGTACATCCGCTTGTGATGTGATCTACTGTTTCTATTTGTTGTTTGCAAAGTCTGCATTTATCTGTTGTGGTATTGGGATCTTTAATAATACGCTTGCTGTAATATCTGGTGTTTATTGTTTGATCCTGTATTGCAGTCATGAATCCTTCCATCTCACTGTATATATTGCCTTTTCTTAGCAATGTGTTGGATGCGTCTTGATCGATGTGTGGCTGTGTTAGATGATACGGGTGCTTGCCATGCAGTGTTTTCTTTTTCCAATTTACTTTCTTCGTATCTGTTGATGTTATGTAATCTAAAGGGTTGTAGAAGTGGTTATGAAATTGCAGTGGTGTAGCCGATGTATTTATATGAGTGATTGCTTTGTGTATTTTGCTAGTTTCTGGTCGTTCTGGAAATAATTTTCTTAAATTGTCTACCTGTCCATAATGTAGGTTTTTTTATGTTGATAAAGCCCCTTCGTCCTTCCTTTCTGCTTAATGTGAATCTTTCTCTTGCTGAATGTATGTGATGTATTCTATATTTGTGGCATTGTGATCGTGTAAGTGTATTGAGTGCTTCTAGGTCTGTGTTGCTCCATTTCACTACTCCAAATGAGTAGGTCAATATTGGTATAGCATAAGTATTTATAGCTTTTGTCTTGTTTCTTGATGTCAATTCTGTTTTCAGTACTTTTGTTAGTCTTTGTCTATATTTTTCTTTCAGTTCTTCTTTAATATTTGTATTATCTATTCCTATTTTTTGTCTGTATCCTAGATATTTATAGGCATCTGTTTTTTTCATCGCTTCTATGGAGTCGCTGTGGTTATCCAATATGTAATCTTCTTGTTTAGTGTGTTTCCCCTTGACTATGCTATTTTCCTTACATTTGTCTGTTCCAAAAGCCATATTTACATCATTGCTGAATATTTCTGTTATCTTTAGTAATTGGTTGAGTTGTTGATTTGTTGCTGCCAGTAGTTTTAGATCATCCATGTATAGCAAATGTGTGGTTTTGTGTGGGTATGTTCCAGTAATATTGTATCCATAATTTGTATTATTTAGCATGTTGGATAGTGGGTTCAGAGCAAGGCAGAACCAGAAAGGACTTAATGAGTCTCCTTGGTATATTCCACGCTTAATCTGTATTGGCTGTGATGTGATATTATTTGAATTTTTTTGGATATTAAGTGTGGTTTTCCAATTTTTCATTACTATGTTTAGGAACTGTATCAATTTAGGATCTACTTTGTATATTTCCAATATTTGTAGTAACCATGAGTGGGGTACACTATCAAAAGATTTTTGGTAATCAATGTATGCGTAGTGTAGCGACCTTTGTTTAGTTTTAGCTTGATATGTCACCTCTGCATCTATTATCAGTTGCTCTTTACATCCTCGTGCTCCTTTGCAACAGTCTTTTTGTTTTCTTCATTTATAATTTTGTTATGTGTTGTATATGTCATTAATTTCTGTGTAATGACTGAAGTTAATATTTTGTATATTGTTGGTAGGCATGTTATGGGGCGATATTTAGCTGGGTTTGCAGTGTCTGCTTGATCTTTAGGTTTCACATAAGTTATTCCATGTGTAAGTGTATCAGGGAATGAGTATGGGTCTGCAATGTAACTGTTAAATAATTTAGTTAGATCTGAATGTGTTGAGGTGAACTTCTTTAGCCAGAAATTTGCTATTTTATCTTTTCCAGGGGCTTTCTAATTGTGCGTAGAATTAATTGCTTGGGTGACTTCATGTTGCAAAATTATCACTTCAGGCATTTGTGGTATCATCTTGTATGTGTCTGTTTCTGCTTGTATCCACCATGCATGCCTGTTATGTTGTACCGGGTTTGACCATATGTTGCTCCAGAAGTGTTCCATGTCTGTTATGTTTGGTGGATTGTCTATTTTAATGTGTGTGTTATCTATTGTCTGGTAAAATTTCTTTTGGTTTGTGTTGAATGTTTGGTTTTGTTTCCTTCTATTTCCACTTTTTTTGTATCTTCTAAGTCGTTTGGCCAATGCTTGTAATTTCTGCTTCTTTTCGTCTAATTGCTCTATCGCTTCTTGTTGTGAGATTTTACCAAAACTTTTTCGTTTTTTTTTCCTGGCATTTCATTTCTTATAAATTGTGTTAGCTGTCCGACGTCTTTTCTCAGTTTTTCTATTCTGATCTGTAGTCTGTGTTGCCATGCTGGTTTTGTGGGTTTCTTCTGTGTGTTGGTTGGTTCTGATCTCTGCCTAGTGTGTATATTTAGTGTAGTTAGTGCTCCTATATAAACCAGTAGTTGTAACTCTTCCATAGTTGTGTTTTCATTTATTTTGTTGTGTATGATTGTGTTGATAGTTTTTACTGTTGTTTCGACTTGTGGGTTATTTGGCGGTCTATGCAAGAATGGTCTAATGTCTGTATTTGTGTCTTTGTATTCTATATATGTCAGCTGAAATTTTTCTTCTATATCTAACATGTGTGTCACTTCGTATTCTATTTGTGCTTGTTCTGGTGGCTGTCTTAAGATTTCGTTTTCCTCTGATTGTTTAATTGATGCGTGTTGTTCTTTGTTTGTTTGCTCTGGGATGTTTGAGTGCATTACTGTATTTTCTTGTTCTTCTGATTGCACATTATTTTGTTCCAGTATTTGTTGTACTTGTTGTTTGATGTTTTCTAATTCTAACTGGGGTATCCTGTTATTTTTGATTATTACATGGATCTGATCAGCTAGTCGTTGTTCTGTTAAAAATTTTAATTCTGGGTATTTGGTAATAAATGTTGTGTATACTTGTGATCTGTATCCAGTTGTGTTGGTTCCTAGGTTTGTTGCTTGGTAATAACAGAACATGAGGTATTGATTAACTTTATCTGACCATCTCATCCTCTGTCTTTGTTTTCCTTCTAGGGTGGTTGCAGGAAGCATATCCTGCAAAACACCTCTATTTGGATTTAAATAATTTTCCAGTTGGCTAGCAGTGTTGTTACCATTGTGGGTGGGCATAGGGTTCAAGCGTCGTCCCCGACCATGACGGCGCTTGTCCGAGGCTTCTTTAGTTCTGTCCTGAACCAACTAATCACACTAAAAGGGAGGTTAGCCCTGTTAGTGGTTTGTTCTTTTTGTCGCCTTTTATGACTGGCAGAACTTACCGGAGGTATTATTATTATTATTATTATTATTATTATCATTAGGCTTATTAGTATTATGAAGAAATTATGTTATTCTAATCTTTAATAACTGACAGAGATTGCCCACAAAACAATTGTGCAACCCATCCTGGAACATTGCTAAGTGTGCGAGACCTATGCCAAATAGGACTAACAGGGGATGTTAATGTACACAAAGAAAAGCAGCAGGAATGGTTACAGATTTGTTTGACCAACAGGAGAATGTAACAGAAATCCTGAAAAACACAGTCACACACACACTTGAAAATAAACATCAACTACCATACAAAACTTGCTTACAAAGTTTCAAGATCTAGTATTAAATGAGAAGTCTAAGAATGTACTACAATCTCAAATACCACAAAGGTGGGCTTCCAGAAGTTACAGCATAATCAAGGGTATTTAAGTAGCATTCTTCCTGTGCTCCATATGTGAATGGAATGGGAAGAAACCTAAAATGTGGTACAATGGGAAATATCCTTTGCCATGGACTCTGCAGTTCTTTTTTAGAGTATACTGCAACTGATTTTTTAAAATTAGAACTCAAGTGTGCCCATACAATAGTGAGTAGTGGGAGAGTGAGAGGGGGGGGGGATATATGGCAAGCAGCCACTAAAAGTTGTGTGTGGAAACTAAGTTTTAAATAATTTTCTTGAAAGAAAAACACTTGACCAAACTACATTTTTCCCTTTACCTGAGAGCTAGGTGGGTGGGACATAGCACCTTGGTATGGATGCCCTTGGTAGTACCTTTACCTTTGCAGTTATACTAAAAGTCTATCACAGAGTTAATCTGAATCATAAGCATTTACATTACTGTTACCACAAAAGAAAATTCAGAAGATATTGCATATGTGAAGTCACAACAGGTGTTGAAGATCTTCACGTCACATTAATATCACTATTGATGTAACAATATAAGGAAAGATAGACTGCTACTAATGTAAGGATGACACTTGAAGTTGCAGCCAGGCATAACTAAAAGATACTTACACATGCTCTCTGCCACAGCCTTTCCCAGAAAATGAAAACACACACACACATCATTCATTCACACACAAAAGCACACCTCTTCTACATATGACTACCATCTACGGCAGCTCAAACTATAATGCACCTCTCACACTGAATGGAAGCAGCAATCAGGAGGGGGTAGGGAAGTGCAAGGGACTGTAATGTACGGGTGGGAGGAGGAAAGAGTGCTGTCTGGCGGAGCATGCAGGGAAAAGACTGACGCAGTCACTGCATTGGGAGGGGCAGGGAGGTGGGGAGGGGGACAGGGAGTGAAAAAGAAGAGGAGCAAGGAAGGGGTAAGGTGGGCAGGTGCAATGGCAGAGGGTGGGAAATGAAAATGGGGAGGAGGTGATACAACCGAGGGGATGAAGACTATTGGATGGAGGCTGTGTCGACAGTATGTCACCACAGGTTTAGGATGGGATAATTCTGGGAGTGGAGGATGTGAGAATGTGTTGTGAGGACAACTCCCATCTGTGCAGTTTAGAAAAGCTGGTGGTGAAGGGGAGGATCCAGATGCCTCAGGTAGTGAAGCAGCCATTGAAATCAAGAATGTTGTGTTCAGCTCATATTGTGCTACGGGGTGGTCTCCTTGGCTCTTGGCCACAGTTTGGTGGTGGCTATTCATCCTGCTGCACTGCTTGGCTGGTGGTCATACCAATATAAAGAGCTGTGTAATGATTACAACCAAGCTCCTATATGACATGGTTGCTTTCGCAACGGCCTGACTTCTGGTGGAGTAGGATAAGCCTGTGACAGGACTGGAATAGGAAGTGCTCGGTGGGTGGACTGGGAAGGTCTCGCACCTAGATCTTCCACAGGGATATGATCCTTGTGGCGAGGGGTAGGATTGGGAGTGACATAGAGATGGACTAGGATGTTGTGGCCATTGGATGGGCAATGGAACACCACTTTAGGAGGGGTGGGAAGGATCTTGGGTAGGATGTCCCTCATTTCAGAGCTTGATGATGACTAATCAAAGTTCTAGCAAAGGATGTAGTTCAGTTGCTCCCGTCCATTGTGGTGTTGGGTGACGAATGGGACACTCTTTTGTGGCTGGCTCTGGGGGGGTGGTGGGAGGATTGGGTGTTTGAATGGGAATGGCAGGGAGGTCTTTGTGCAGGTTTGGTCTGGGTGATAGTGTCAGTCTGTGAAGGCCTTTATGAGAGCAATTTTTTTTTGTGAGGAAGAGATGACAGCTGTTGAAATAGAAATGCTGTTAGTGGTTGGTGGGTTTAATGTGGACTGAGGTATGGATGGAGCCATCAGAGAAGAGGTGGTCAATGTCTAGGAAGATGGCATGTTGGGTTGGGGAGGACATGGTGAAGTGGATGGGAAAGAAGTTGCTGAGGTCGTGAAGGAACGAAGATAGGGTTTCTTGGCTCCAAGTCCATATCATGAAGATATCATCAAAGAACCCCAACCACTCTAGGGGTTTGGCATTTTGGGAGGCTAGGAAACTCTCCTCTACAATAAACAGGGTGGCATAGGAGGGTGCCATGCAGGTGCTCATGGATGTGCTGTGGATTTGTTTGTATACCTACTATAAAAATAGTAGTGAGTTAGGATAAAGTCAGTAAGGTGTATGAGGAATGAGGTAGTGGGTATTGAGGACATTGGGAAAGGTAATGTTCAATAAGGGTAAGATCATAGGCATGAAGGATGTTGGTGTAGAGGGAGGTGGCATCAACAGTGACCCGTAAGGATCCCGGAGGTAAAGATGTGGGGCTGGTGGAGTCGGTGAAGGTAGTGGTTGGTATCTTTGACATGGGAGGCTAGATTAGGTTCAAATGGTTGGAGGTGTTGGTCAATGATGGCCAAATTCTTTCAGTGGAGATTCAATAACCAGCCACAATGGTACGTCCATGATTGTTGGTTTTGTGGATTTTGGGGGACATGTAGAAGGTAGATATGTGGTGTGCATGAGGGTGAAAAAAGAAATAGATTCAGGGGAGATGTTTTGGGAATGGCCTTGGGCTTCTGGGATGGGATCACTCTGGAGGAATCAGATAATTGGCAAAGGCCTTCTGCCAGGTAGTCAATGCGATTCATAACAACAGTGGTAGAACCTTTGTCTGTAGGTAGGATGATTAGGTCATGATTTGTTTTGAGGATGTGTGCACTTTCCGTTCTTCTGCTGGAAGGTTGTTGTTCTGAAGAAGGGATCTGAGGAAGGATGTTGAGACTAAATTGGAAGTAAGGATTCCTGGAAGGTGATCAGTGGGTGGTTAAGTGGGAGGGTTGGGGGATCATGGTTTGATGTTTGTATGAACTGGGAAAGGTAGGATTCAGAGTTGGGATTAGAATGGCTTTGATTGGAGGGATTGGTGGCAAAGTGCTTCCATTGCAGGCATTGGATGAAGGAGAGTAGGTCTTTGAGAAGTTCAGCAAGTTAATTTAATATTGAGTGTAGGGCTATAGGGGAGGCCGTGGACAGGACTGAAACTTATGTGGAGCTGACGGTTTTGGTGGAAATATTAACAACAATTAACAGGTTTTCACAAACAGGGCACTATCCCCCAGACCAAGTCCGCAAACAGATCTCCCATGACATTTCCCATCGCACTGCCAATCCTCCCACCACCCTGAAGAACCAGCCACAAAGGAGTGTCCCCTTCATCACCCAATACCAAGCCAACTGGAACAACTACACTATAAATCCTTCAGCAGGGATTAGTTCACTTACTATCAAGTCCTGATATGAGGACATCCTACCCAAGATCCTTCCCACCCCTGCTTCAGTGGTGTTCTGTTGCCCAACTAACCTCCACCACATCCTAGTCCATTTCTATTTCAACTCTCAATCTCAATCCCAATCCCAATCCCAATCCCTTACCGCAAGAATCATATCTCTGCTGAAGACCCAAGTGCAAGACCTCCCCAATCCATCCACCCAGCACTTCCTATTCCAGTCCTATCAAAGGGTTATCCTACCTCATCATAAGCCAGAACACCTGTGATAGTAGCCATTTCATATACCAAATTCACTGCAATCACTGCACAGCTTTTTATGTCTTTATATTCATATGACTACCAAACAGTTGTCCAGCAGGATGAACAACAACTGCCAAACTGTAGCCAAGAGCCAAGTAAACCACCATGTGGCTGAGCATTACATACTTGATTTCAATGGCTGCTTCACTACCCGAGGCATCTGGACTCTCCCCTCCACCACCAGCTTTTCTGAACTTCACAGATGGAAGTTTTCTTACAACACATTCTCCATTCCTGAAATTATCCTGGCCTCAACCTAAAGCAACATTCTGTCCCCATACGCTCCACCCAACACTTTCCACCCTCTCTGTTTTATCATCTCCCTCCTATTCTTGTCTCCCACCCTATTTATGTGCTGCTTGCTGCTAACGTACACACCCATCTTTTCCTTTCTCCACCCCTCTCCTTTTTGTCACCTCCTCCCCTCTACCCATCCCCTCACTGCCCCCCCCACAAACCTCCCTGCTTTCAGTCTCCCAACACTGTGCTTGTTGGCAGTCTAGACCCTGCATACTCTGCCAGACAGTGCTCTTCGCTCTTCCCATCCATACACTGCTATCCATTCCCCTTCCCCGCTCCCTCCAGATTGTTGCTTCCATTCTATGTGACAGCTGCATTCCACTCTGAGCTGCTGGAGATGGCAGTCATGTGTACAAGGACATCATTATCAGGAGAAAAAAACTAGCACTCTACAGATCGGAACATGGAATGTAAAGTCCCTTAATCAAGCAGGTAGATTAGAAAACTTAAAAAGGGAAATGGATAGGTTAAAGTTAGATATAGTGAGAATTAGTGAAGTTCAATGCAGGAGGAACAAGCCTTCTGGTCAGGTGAATACAGGATTATACATACAAAATCAGATAGGGGTAATGCAGGAGAAGGTCTAGTAATGAACAAATAAATAGGAACGCGGATAAGCTACTATGAACAGCATAGTGAATGCATTATTGTAGCCAAGACAGACACAAAACCCACACCTACACAATGGTACAAGTTTATATACCAACTAGCTCCACGGATGATGAAGAGATTGAAGAAATTTATGATGCCATGAAAGAAATTATTCAGATAGTTAAGGGAGATGAACATTTAATAGTCATGGCGAACTGGAATTTGACAGTATGAAAAAGAAGTGAAGGAAAAGTAGTAGATGAATATGGAACCAGGTTTTAAATTGTAAGACACTTCCAGGGGCAGATGTGGACTCTGACCACAATCTATTGGTTATGAACTGTAGATTAAAACCGAAGAAACTACGAAAAGGTGGGAATTTAAGGAGATGGGACCTGGATAAACTGAAAGAACTGGAGATTTTAGAGTGTTTCAGAGTGAGCGTTGGGGAACAGTTGACAAGAACAGGAGAAAGAAGCACAATACAAGAAGGATGGGTAAATCTGAGAAATGAAATAGTGAAGGCAGCAGAGGATCAAGTATGTAAAAAGATGAGGGCTAGCAGAAATCCTTTGGTATAAGAAGATATATTGAATTTAATTGATGAAAGGAGAAAAAATAAAAATGGAGTAAATAAAGCAGGAAAAAAGGAATACAAACATCTCAAAAATGAGATCGACAGGAAGTGTAAAACGGCTAAGCACGAATAGCTAGAGGACAAATGTAAGGATGTAGAGGCATATATCACTAAGGGTAAGATAGATACTGCCTACAGCAAAATTAAAGAGATCTTTGGAGAAAAGAGAACCACTTGCATGAATATCACAAGAGCTCAGATGGAAACCCAGTTCTAAGCAAAGAAGGGAAAGCAGAAAGGTGGAAGGAGTATATAGAGGGGCTGTACAAGAGCTATGTGCTCAAGGACAATATTATAAAAATGGAAGAGGACGTACATGAAGATGAAATGGGAGATATGATGCTGCATGAAGTATTTGGCAGAGCACCAAAAGACCTAAGTTGAAACAAGGCCCCGGGAGTAGACAATATTCCATTAGAACTACTGATAGCCTTGGGAGAGCCAGCCCTGGCAAAACTCTGCCATCTGGTGAGCAAGATGTATGAGACAGGCGAAATACCCTCAGACTTCAAGAAGAACATAATACACTCCTGGAAATTGAAATAAGAACACCGTGAATTCATTGTCCCAGGAAGGGGAAACTTTATTGACACATTCCTGGGGTCAGATACATCACATGATCACTCTGACAGAACCACAGGCACATAGACACAGGCAACAGAGCATGCACAATGTCGGCACTAGTACAGTGTATATCCACCTTTCGCAGCAATGCAGGCTGCTATTCTCCCATGGAGACGATCGTAGAGATGCTGGATGTAGTCCTGTGGAACGGCTTGCCATGCCATTTCCACCTGGCACCTCAGTTGGACCAGCGTTCGTGCTGGACGTGCAGACCGCGTGAGACGACGCTTCATCCAGTCCCAAACATGCTCAATGGGGGACAGATCCGGAGATCTTGCTGGCCAGGGTAGTTGACTTACACCTTCTAGAGCACGTTGGGTGGCACGGGATACATGCGGACATGCATTGTCCTGTTGGAACAGCAAGTTCCCTTGCCGGTCTAGGAATGGTAGAACGATGGGTTCGATGACGGTTTGGATGTACCGTGCACTATTCAGTGTCCCCTCGACGATCACCAGTGGTGTACGGCCAGTGTAGGAGATCGCTCCCCACACCATGATGCCGGGTGTTGGCCCTGTGTGCCTCGGTCATATGCAGTCCTGATTGTGGCGCTCACCTGCACGGCGCCAAACACGCATACGACCATCATTGGCACCAAGGCAAAAGCGACTCTCATCGCTGAAGACGACACGTCTCCATTCGTCCCTCCATTCACGCCTGTCACGACACCACTGGAGGCGGGCTGCACGATGTTGAGGCGTGAGCGGAAGACGGCCTAACGGTGTGCGGGACCGTAGCCCAGCTTCATGGAGACGGTTGCGAATGGTCCTCGCCGATACCCCAGGAGCAACAGTGTCTCTAATTTGCTGGGAAGTGGCGGTGCGGTCCCCTACGGCACTGTGTAGGATCCTACGGTCTTGGCGTGCATCCGTGCGTCGCTGCGGTCCGGTCCCAGGTCGACGGGCACGTGCACCTTCCGCCGACCACTGGCGACAACATCGATGTACTGTGGAGACCTCACGCCCCACGTGTTGAGCAATTCGGCGGTACGTCCACCCGGCCTCCCGCATGCCCACTATATGCCCTCGCTCAAAGTCCGTCAACTGCACATACGGTTCACGTCCACGCTGTCGCGGCATGCTACCAGTGTTAAAGACTGCGATGGAGCTCCGTATGCCACGGCAAACTGGCTGACACTGACGGCGGCGGTGCACAAATGCTGCGCAGCTAGCGCCATTCGACGGCCAACACCGCGGTTCCTGGTGTGTCCGCTGTGCCGTGCGTGTGATCATTGCTTGTACAGCCCTCTTGCAGTGTCCGGAGCAAGTATGGTGGGTCTGACACAGCGGTGTCAATGTGTTCTTTTTTCCATTTCCAGGAGTGTAATTCCAATCCCAAAGACAGCAGGAGTTGACAGATGTGAAAATTACCGAACTATCAGTTTAATAAGTCATGGCTACAAAATAATACTGCGAATTCTTTATAGACGAATGGAAAAAACTGGTACAAACCAACCTTGGGGAACATCAGTTTGGATTCCGTAGAAATATTGGAACATGTGAGGCAATACTGATCCTACGACTTATCTTAGAAGATAGATTAAGGAAAGGCAAACCTATATTTCTAGCATTTGTTGACTTAGAGAAAGCTTTTGACAATTTTGACTGGAATACTCTCTTTCAAATTCTGAAGGTGGCAGGGGTAAAATACAGGGAGCAAAAGGCTATTTACAATTTGTACAGAAACCAGATGGTGGTTATAAGAGTCGAGGGGCATGAAAGGGAAGCAATAGTTGGGAAGGGAGTGAGACTGGGTTGTAGCCTATCCCTGATGTTATTCAATCTGTATATTTTGCAAGCAGTAAAGGAAACAAAAGAAAAATTCGGAGTAGGAATTAAAATCCATGAGAAGAAATAAAAACTTCGAGATTCGCCGATGACATTGTAATTATGTCAGAGACAGCAAAGGACTTGGAAGAGCAGTTGAACAGAATGGACAGTGTCTTGAAAGGAGGATATAAGATGAACATCAACAAAAGCAAAACGAGGATATTGGAATGTAGTCGAATTAAGTCGAGTGATGCTGAGGGAATTAGAATAGGAAATGAGACACTTAAAGTAGTAAAGGACTTTTGCTATTTGGGGAGCAAAATAACTGATGATGGTCGAAGTAGAAAGGATATAAAATGTAGACTGGCAATGACAAGGAAAGCGTTTCTGAAGAAGAGAAATTTGTTAACATCGAGTATTGATTTAAGTGTCAGGAAGTTGTTTCTGAAAGTATTTGTATGGAGTATAGCCACGTATGGAAGTGAAATGTGGATGATAAATAGTTTGGACAAAAAGAGAATAGAAGCTTTCGAAATGTGGTGCTACAGAAGAATGCTGAAGATTAGATGGGTAGATCACATAACTAATGAGGAGGTATTGAATAGAATTAGGGAGAAGAGAAATTTGTGGCACAACTTGACTAGAAGAAGGAATCGGTTGGTAGGACATGTTCTGAGGCATCAAGGGATCACCAATTTAGTATCGGAGGGCAGTGCGGAGGGTAAAAATCGTAGAGGGAGACCAAGAGATGAATACGCTAAGCAGATTCAGAAGGATGTAGGTTGCAATAGGTACTGGAAGATGAAGAAGCTTGCACAGGATAGAGTAGCATGGAGAGCTGTATCAAACCAGTCTCTGGACTGAAGACCACAACAACAATATATACATAAACTCTTGTATTTGATTATACAGGGTGGTCCAAAAGTACGGAAACACCCTCATAAAATTCAAATGGAATAGCAAACAAGGAAACAGACTCCCTACACTCGAGGAACGGGAAGGGGGAAACTTTATAGGCTACGCCACCAACGTGGCGGCGATCTTGAAAGCCGCCATCTTGGATTCAACTCCAAAATTTCAAATGGGAATATGGTCATGTGACATATCAAACAGATAGAGAATTTCACCAAAAAAACAATGCCGTTGTTATTTTAGACGTAGCGTTATTCATTCTCTGGTTATAGCCAGTTACATGTGGCAGCGGTGGGACGCTCGGCAGCACGTGTGTTATGTGCCAAAGGGACATTACGCTGATGTTACAGTCCCGAGAGATCACCAACAGTCATAGGAATGGCTCGATATGTTGTCCATTATGTTGGATTGTTAATTCTATCCTCCGAACCCAGTATTGATGAACTTTGACAAACACATCTGGCTGAATATGACCACACGCATCAACAATGCGCTGTTTTAGATGTTGCAAATCCCGTATTTTCACAGGATAAACCATTACTTTGACATAACCCCAAAGATAAAAATCCAAAGGAGTCAAATCTAGTGAACGTGGTGGCCACTCCCTACGACCAATCCACTTTTGAGGGAACTGCACATCCAGGTATGCTCGCACATTGTGCCCATAATGTGGTGGGGCTCCATCATGATGGAAGAATTCCAGAAATGTCCCATCCTCCCTTAACATCGAGGGAAACACCTCTTCGTCCAATAACCTCAGATAACCATTGATTAAAACGTTAGCATGAGTAAATGATACCTAACAGTTAAACACATGTAACATATCAGGCATGGGATAGTCACTTTGCACCGTTTCAGACTCCATTTTATGACTTCTCAGTACGTAATACTCACGCTGCCGAGCGTCTCACTGCTGCCGCAAGTAATTGGCTATAATCCGAGAATAAATAAAGCTATGTTTAAAATAACAACGGCATTATTTTTCTGGTTAAATTCTCTATCTGTTTGATATGTCACATGAGCACAGTCCCATTTGAAATTTTGGAGTTGAATCCAAGATGGCGGCTTTCAAGATGGCCGCCCTGTTGGTGGCATAGCCTATAAAGTTTCCCCCTTCCCGTTCCTCGTGTGTAGGGACTCTGTTTCCTTGTTTGTTACTCCATTTGGATTTTATCACGGTGTTTCCGGACTTTTGGACCACCCTGTATATTATGGTGTAAGTGATATTCTTCAAATATAACTTGTTTTGTGGCCTTACAGTCACTTGGTGCAATCACATTTCCTATGAGTGGATTCACTCTGCACAATTCATGTACTACCTAGATCTCACTCAGCAGGTTGGAGGGAATTCTCCTATTCTCCTCTGCGTTTTCTGGAATATTCTTTAAATTAATGTTCTTCTATGATTTAATGTAGGAAAACTCTTGAATCTTAATTGACATTAATGGAAAAAAATCCACATTTTGTCTGGTATAGTAGGTTAGATTTCATGTTATCAACTTGGATTTTGCTTTTTTGCTTTTTCGCAGTGTGTTTTATACACAGAATAACTTTTACATTGTACAGTTCACCATACTTCTGAATGGGAAGTTACACTATGATTAGAGTAATTAACAATTATAGGATATATGTATACATGAGTAAATCAATGATGATTTGTGCTGATACAAATTTAAAATAAATTGAGGAAGGAGTTGGAATAAAGTGATGTGTAGTGGAGTATGGTAAAACATAGCACTTTATACTGATATACAGTTTACTACATTTGATAAACTCACAGAGGTGAGAGACACAGTAGGGATTATTCTGAGAAGCAATTAATTTAGTTTATTGATGTACATTCACGTTTATTTGAGGACACTGATATAGCTGTGATCATTCTGACGATTAAATTAGGAAGATGATACGTCTTTTATCTACCTGAAATTTTGACTTCAAAATCAGTTTGATACAGCATCTATCTAATGTCTGGCATTCCAACTGAGGCATGTCCTTGTCATGATTATATTCCTTTCACTTTAGCCTGAGATTTAGAAGAGCTTTGCCTCTCTGCAATAGCCAAACCTCTTCAGGGGTATTGTAGTATCACAACCCATTAGGATCCTATATCCTTTTACCAATCTCATTCCTAATCTCTTGAAGAGGGCATATGTCTAATATCAGTATGCTGCTTTGATTTCGTCTTTTCTGGCTATCTGTATTCAAATACACTGAAGATTTTCTGTTGCAGCAAACTAATAATTTGCATGAATTTTAAGCCAAACATTGTTTACATTGGACCTCAGCAATATGCTGAATGAAGGAAATATGTTGGGTTAAAAGCTGATGTACCATCACAATTTGTACAGTATACAAATTTCAAGCACATGGTAGTAATAAAATTGCTATTGTAATTATGCAGTAATTAACAATTAAGGTTCCAATACTTATAGTCATCGAAAGACAGCTATTTTTATGTTTTCAAACTAAAAAACAAATTGTATACATAGTAGAAATAGGACATGATAATTTTTCAGTCAGAGTTAAGCATACTAATGTTTTGTTTGGTGTTAGTTAACGAAATTGTAATTGCAGTTATATAGAAATGTAAAGTTTTACTTGTACAATATTTAGTTAATTGAATCTCAGCCTTTCATTAAATAAAACTAATCCCTCTGTTCACCTGAAAATAATAAGGTGATTATCCTTTACGTAAGTAAAATAATATATACAAACTAACAAAATATATTGTTGTAATGATAAAACATGTAATTTATGGTCTTAATAGAAACATATTCTTTCCTGTATTTGTATGAAATGGATCACTTTTATTTCATGTAAATTTCTGTGTAATGTGGGAAACTGTATGTAAAAGTTTTATTTGTTAAAACTAAAAATTTAATATATAACAATGTCAGTAACTGTCTAAAATCATATAAATAGAGGCGATTTGTAAGCCACCATATCTCAGTTGGAGTTCAGTTTGACATCAGTCATGAGACAGTGTTAAGTCAATTTTACATATAGTTCACCGCCGAATATCTAGCGTGCAAAATAAAACTCATTATGAACACGATTTCCTGGAGCTTGCACAATTCCTCAGTGGCGATGCAGTAACATCAAGATGAATGGCAGCATTAAGAATCAGCACCCTGAATTTCACAAGATATATAATATTTATTTGGTGGAGGATATCTGTAGTATGACATGGAATATTGTGTTCTTGTGTTAAGCAGTGATACACATCCATAACTTCACATCACAAATTCATTTTCTGCCACATTATATTACAAATAGAAGCAAACAAATGACAACACAATAGGGGGAAATTTGTGTTCTTGCTGTTGTTTGTGAGGTAACGGGTGAGTTGTGGCGCCTGGAAAATATTCTAAGTTCAGAGTTGGCGTGGCCACACAGGCAGCTCGGCAACCTGGGGCTTGTCAGCAACTGCGTGGTGCTGAACATTAGCCAGAGCAAGAGGGGTAGCCCCAGCGCATGCTCCAGGCCGACCGCGTGGCTGGGAATTCCATTTGACGCTGTGTCGAGGACTGTGCTTTGTGTCGATGAAGGAGATTTGTATGCTGGGACTGCCAAAGATGGCGGACTTTGTGAAACCGTAATGGCAGACATATCACAGTTCATGTAGAAATTAATAATAGCCAGAGGAATCATGATACCTAAAAAAGAAACATGTACATTATGACTATAATTTCTAAGACTTTCCCAGCAATTTGTTGTCATCTCGTAGAATCGGGTGTACTACCGGTGGTCTGCATCTTCCCAACACAATATTTTTGAGATCGTAACTCTGAGTCTTCATCAGGTGTTCCCTGAGACTGGTTGACGAGTTGACCTTGTCCCATATTTATGCCTGGGCGGTGTGTGGCACTCCCTATGCCATCCACACCCACTGCGCCCAATTCTGACGGTGGTATCAGTCTCTAGGCACTCGATCTTCAGTCTATGCCCATTGCAGCTCTCTTCTGAGGTAGTGGACATCCCAAGGTGTCCTGTATTGGGTCCATGCCTGATAGGCGTGATCCGAGCACTATCATGGCTCTGTTGAAGTTCCTTATGTTGTCCGCGACCGCGGTGAGTTTCTATGAGCAGAATGAAGGAGTGGCCACGGGTAGCGCCTTATCTCCAGTAGTGGCAAATCTATTTATGGAGAAATTCGAAGATGAGGCACTTACAACTGCTGCCTACCAGTTGACGTGTTTCTTCAGATACATTGATGACACGTTCGTCATCTGGCCATATGGCAAGAAAAGACTGGATGAGTTCCTGGACCATCTGAAACTAGAGAGTGATGGTCAGCTCCCATTCCTCGATGTCCTGGTAAAGGGGAAGGTAGACAGCACCTTAGGCCACAGTGTGTACAGGAAACCAACACACACTGACTTATATCTACAGGCTGACAGCTGCCATCACCCAGCACAGAAGCATGGAGTGCTGAGAACACTCGTACACTGAGCCAAAACACTCTCTTGACCCAGACAGCCTGACAGTGGAATTAGAACATCTACAAAGAGTATTCACAGACAACGGATACTCCACTAGGGACATCCGCAAAGCACTCCATCCCACCAGATTACCTGAACAACAGGAGAGGAGCAGGAAGAAGAGACCAGGAAAGTAGCCTTTCTACCATATGCTGGGTCTATATCTGCCAAGATCAGCAGAATCTTGAAGAAACACAATATCAAGAGTGTGTTCTGCCACCTAACAAGATAGGGATGCTCCTTGCAACTGTCAAGGATGATTTGGGGTTATGGAAACCTGGTGTCTACCATATACCGTGTGAATGTGGGATGTCTTACATTGGTCAAACTACCAGAACAGTTGAAATAAGATGTAAAGAACACCAGAGAAATACCAGGCTATGACAGGTAACTAAATCTGCAATAGCAGAACATTGCCTGGACCTTGAGCACACCACAGATTATGAAAAAACCAGGATCCTGCCTCAGACCCCCCGATTCTGGACTAGTGTCATTAATGAATTGATTGAAATCAAGATGGTGGAGAACTTGATCAACCAGGAAGCAGGATATCAGCTTACTACTGTGTGGAATCCTGCTTTGGATCTACTACAGAAACAACGGAAGAAAGTTCCCTCCTCCAGAAATGAATTACAGACGCCCAAGGACATAAGTAACGCAACACAACGCATACGCGATACCAGGTGGCAGCAAACTCCTTGGAGGATGACCATTGTAATATGCAGCTCCAACAGCAGCCGGATGCCGCAGGAAGCGCAACTCACAGGCGCATACCGAGTTCAGAAGGCCAGGAGAATGGCTCGGCCATGAGAGAAACTTGCCGCGGAATGCCTTGGGATGTCCGCTACCTCAGAAGAGAGCCACAATGGGCGTGGACCAAAGATGGAGTGCCTAGAGATTGATGCCACCACCAGAAATGGCCACAGCGGGTGCGGACGGCATAGGGAGTGCCATACATTATCATTACTTGCATGACGATTCTGATGGTGTAATCAGATTTTCAATATCTTTATTAGTTTAAAGTTTAGTATCTGACTGTAAATTATACAAGTAACACCCAGCAACAAATTTACAAAATCTAAATGGTTTATCTGATTTTGTCGATTGACATGTCCTTCGAAAGCTATTAGTGTAAACCTAAATTGGTATGAATTACAGGCATGTAACTTGAATAGTACATGAATTATTGGAGGTCAAACTGGCTGATTACTATTGATCATGTCAGGCCGTAAGTACTCCACAGGTACACAAAAAAAACAGTAGCGGCATGCTAATAAATATATTTATTTGTCTATGTCTTTTTTTATTTCCAACATCTACTATTCATGAAGAAATTGGTCAAATATTTACTGTCTCTTAGAAAGTACAGAGTCATTAGGCTACTCGCCTACTTTTGTTTCTATTCCTTTGATATATGTTTAATTGATTTGTTTATGTATTTAATAATGTGTGTTAGAGTGTGTTTATGCTCCAGCTGTAGGAATATTTATTTAATTTCAGGTTATTTAAATGTAAATCCAGTATTTCGTATGTGTTTCAATATGTTTGTGAGTGTGCGTTGGCTTGAAGACATGGCGGGAGCGCTCTAGCCAATCACAGCGCTTGTTACTACAGTAGACGACTACTAAGTCAATGGAGAGACTGGATGAAAGTGGGGGAAGGAGCACCAGGTCGCACAGGGCAGGGGAGTGCTGGACGGGGGGCATGACGGATGGTCACAGGAAATATTTGGAGAGTGCTGAGCAGTTTGCACCTGGTCGCGGGAGATAGAAATATTTTGTAGTACCAACTTGTGCACTTGTGAGATTTCCATGATTTCTGGAGTGAAGAGTTAGTACGCATTTAGAGGCGAATATCTTGCGAGCTATGTTGTTGCTCATAACTAATTATGTGAAGTAGGAACCTATTGTTTCCCTGTTATTCAACTTATATTCTATTTAATTGCTGGACCATCGACACCAATAAGTGTTTTACAGTAATAAATGGCATTCTGAAAGGTACTTCTGTTATCATATTCATCATTTAAAGTCATTAAAATATTACCTGCAGATTTTATTTAATTCCAATCTTTCATTTATAAATTTCTATGTTACATTCAAAATTCATAATTGTTGGGTGATAGGAACCTTCGACCATTCGATTCATGTGTATATTCATAATGTATTCTGTAGATTCAGCAGTATTGTAATGCGGCAACTATATATCGCAGCACCTAGGCAACGAAACCAACCAAAAATTTTAATATTTCTACTCAGAGTCTGAGTGTACATAGTTGAGGGCATCATTAATGTTTTTGAAAGCCCACATGTTGCTGTTGATCCACACATTAGCTCCCGTTTCATTGCATGAGGAAGTGGCATGAGTCAGACAAGTGGCCTATGCATTTTCCATTGACGTAGGTTCCATTCCTATCACATCTCTCTCCATCAAGAGCTGCATGGAAATGACTATGAGATTTTCATTAACTTCTGTACATGAGCATTAAGACAGGATACTCCAGGTGTATAATGTATCTTGTTTAGTGATGAAGTCACATTTACCAATCATGTCCAGCTAAACTGCCGAAACAGGCACTATTGGTCTGTTGACAAGCCCCATTGGCTTCAGCAGGTGGAAGGTCAGTGTCCATGGAGGGTAAATGTGTGGTGTGGGATAGTGAGCCATCAGCTCATAGGCCTATTTTTCAAGGGAGGAACACTGAATATGCTCAAGTATTGCAGTCTCCTCTTCCATGGATGCTAGAAGACATTTCTCTCTGCAGACGATGAGGAACTACAAACATGATGGCTGTCCAGTCCGTAGTGCACAACGTACTACAACATGTCTTCATTAATTGATTCCAAATCGCTAGATTGGATGCACGGAGCCTGTACCTTGGCCGGCCTATTCCGGGTGTGTGTGTGTGTGTGTGTGTGTGTGTGTGTGTGTGTGTGTGTGTGTGAGAGAGAGAGAGAGAGAGAGAGAGAGAGAGAGAGAGAGAGAGAGAGAGAGAGAGAGAGAGAGAGAGCGCTTGTACACCAAATCGTATATCTGGTCTCAATGCCATTTTTCCACACACAAGTGTGAGCACCACTGAACATCTTGAAGGAAAAATACTCTGATGTCACACTAGATCATAGTATTTTACTATCAAGCCAATACATGACATTAAGTGACATGATGCACTGAGGAACCATCACATTGACCACTTGAAATACACCCATTTCATTAATCCTGTCCAGGAATAAGTTGTGGGACAATGTTGCCCAGCACCACCAGCACATGTTTACAGATGCAAACATTCTTCTTGATGTAGAGCAGTATACAGAAAGAAGGCCTTGGAATGTGGTTCTTCTTGTGGTGATACAACGTGAAAGCACAAAGTTATGCACGGAGTAATTTATAATGTAGTTTTAAAATATTGTAATTCATGCTGCAGACTTTCCACATTGGAAATAATGTGGTCTCTATGTTTGAGTTGTAACGTAACATAATATTTTGTTAGGAACTGCCATGGCACACTCTTAGCCTCTTCGAGAAATGGTAGACATTTACATGTAAATAGAGATAGAAACTCTTGTTTTAAGTTAAATGAGGTACAGTGAACAAAAAACAGCCACTAGGATTCTGTTTATGCAGAAACAAGAATATATGAAGGAGCTGCTCTGCCCATGGGCACAGGTGATGAACTGAAGTTGCCACTGCGTGTGGTGGACGTGTTATTCCATGCAGCTGCTGGTGGGATGTAGTATGGTGGACCACCACAGAATAACCAATGAGCCTGCTATAGCAATGAACGACGTGTAACGGGTATCCGGGAAGTGAGGACATTTCAATTTTGTGCTGTTTTGTCATATGACAGATGGCAGCCATGTTTCTTCATGTTTGTTATGTGTGATTCTTCCCACTAGCAGCCTGATGGTTTCTGTATGGTGAGCATTGTTGTTTGATGTCTATTTTCATCATGGAGTAGATGAAAACCAAGCAACATATCCAAGTGATAAAAAGTTATTACAAAAACAGTGAAAGTCCCCCGCCAACCGCTTGTGAACACTCGGACATAACGCTGCTCCATGTGAATCATCAGTCAGGAAGTTGATATGGAAGTTTGAGACCACAGGTTCTGTTCCAAACATTAAGAAAACAAGATGACAGTGTTCAGTTTGAAAACAAGAAAACATTGCTGTCATGCGTGACAATGTGATCATAAGCCCCAGAAAATCAGTTCGCTGATGGGCTCAACAACTGAGTTTATCACTAAGTTCACTGCATGAAACCCTTTCAAAAGATCTGAAAATGCACACATACAAAATTCAGCTTACACAAGAGTTGAAGCCTGCAGAACATGGAAAGAGGAAGTGATGTCCTCAATCGGTCTTGGCTCGACAAGAGGAGAATGAAAACTTCACAAAAAGAATGATTTTCTCACACGAAGCTCAGTGAGTACGTCAATAAGCAGAACTGCAGAATTTGGGGTAACCAAAATCCACAAGTGACTGTGGAAGATGTGGTGCATCTGTAACACATGACTATGTGAGATGGGTTCTGGGCAAGAGAAGTGATCAGCCCATACTTTTTTGAAAATAATGAGGGAGCTGCCATTATTGTGAATGATGACCATTACCAAGACATACTTTCTGATTGGAATTTCCCTATTACTGCTGAAAATGATGATTTTGGTTTCAACAAGGTGGTGTGAGATGTCTCACAGCTCATGAAATGATTGCTCTCCTTAATGAAAAGTTTCCTCAAAAAATTATCTCTGCGTGGCAACAACGAGTGGCCTGCCAGATCAAGTGATCCTATGCCTTGTGACTTTTTTGTAGGGATTTGTGAACTCAAAAGTGTACATGAACAAATCTCAAACAATACAGCAATAAAAGGATGAAACTGAAAGGGTTATTAATGGTATGCCACCTGATTTTTGTGAAAGCATCAGTGAGAACTTCAGTGAAAGCATTGCTCATTGCCACATGGTCTTGGGTGGTCATATGGAGGATATAATTTTTCATACATTAATGGGAGAAGTTACTTAATGTGTTTGTAAAAAATAATTACATTTTCAATACATTTTTTATGTTCTATATCACTTTAATATTCGTATCCACTTCCTGGAAACTCTCTGAAATGTAATGTAATTGACTTACTCCACTGTATACGGACCAGAGAGGAACACCAGTCTGGTGCTCATTGTAAAGTACATTGTAATAATGGTTAATCTGACAGCATATGGTTGAAATGATGGAACTCTGATAATGAACGCTTTACATTATTTGAGGAGAGAAATAAGGTCTTTTTCCAGTTAATTCACAAAATCTACAAGGAAGAAGATCCGAGGGCAGTGAAGAAGATTATTAGCTGGCACTGAACAGCAGGACCAGCTCTACAAGACTACTTTTATAGGTGACCATAGTATCCAAAAGATATTAGCAACCAAATTAACTCCAAAAAGAAGTCACGTGCTATTCCAGAAGGATGTATGTAACTGGTAGTTTTGACGTCTCCCTGTGAGCACT
Source organism: Schistocerca serialis cubense (assembly GCF_023864345.2). NCBI lineage: Eukaryota > Metazoa > Arthropoda > Insecta > Orthoptera > Acrididae > Schistocerca > Schistocerca serialis. The sequence continues at coordinate 719,838,707 of NC_064639.1, read as the reverse complement.
AGGTGCACAATATAGATTCCTGATTACGCTGTATTTTTGTACAAGGAGGCGACAACTGGACCCCCATAAATAAAGATTGGTGTGTGTGTGTGTGTGTGTGTGTGTGTGTGTGTGTGTGTGTTTGTGTGTGTGCAGACACTATTCCTCATGCCGTGACCTTCCTACCATATTCCAGCACTACACTGAGAAGCATCAGCTACATTTTAGAGAAGAATAATATTTAGCTTGTCTTCCGCACCCCCTTCCCACTAAAATATGAGTGCCCTCTGACAGTCAAAAATGAGCTCGAACACCACTTGTACGACTGTGGTGAGAAATAACATGTGCAGACAATAAGAAAGTGCAAGAGAAACTGGATAAGTAGATGCACTATACGAGGCTGCTCCATCCAAACCGGCCCTTGCTTAACATGTACTCCTACATAAAGAAGCTATGCACTAGGATTATATAATGGGTGATTAAAATGTTTCTGTTCACAGGCCATACAGTCCAGATTCAGTCTGCCAATCAGGCGAAATCACTGTGAGCACTGAGGCAACCGTGCCCTTGATGCACCAGATTGGAGATACCCATTTGTAAAACACCATGTCTCCTGAATGAAGAAATCCATAAATGCCTCTTGCACATTCTTACCTGACAGGAACTGTAGATCCTCCAAGGCCATTTTTAAAGGAGCAAAGACATGATAATCACTTGGGGAGAGATTAGGACTATAGTGTGGGTGGTCGAGTATCTCCCACTTGAGTAAGTGTAACTTCTGCATAATGACATTTGCGATAGGGCGACTTGCATTATCATAAAGTAGTGACATCCCTTGTTGCAGTTGGTTTTATCACACATGCTGCCCCAAATACATTCTTCATTCTCTAGTGGATGTCCACCAGTGTTTGTTCTTCTGCAACCAAGAAAAGAATAACAGCACTTTGGTCCTGTTTGGACGCATTTGGTAATAACGTCACCAAGGTTCATGTTTCCACATTTACAGCACACACGTTCGAAAGATACGAATGCCACGCTAGTCCCTTGCATACATGTCGGTTCTTATACACCCACATTTGAATCATGCTATGTTGCATATATGTTGCAGCAACACCCTCAAATACAAACTTGTGCCTGTGATTTCCCCTATTTGGGCAGCCTTTTCAAAGGCGTAATCTGCCTCCTACAAAGTTCCATGGAATGGAACAACAGGTACAACATCGGAAGAGTATGTGACCCTGAATTGAAATTATTACGTACTTCACATCAATGCTATTTCTACAATCACAAGTGTAGATAAGGTGGAGCATCTGCAGACATATGATGGAGAAGGTCTGCAGACATATGAGGGAGGAGGGGACAACTATTGCCTCACAACACAGTCCAGGAAAAGAAGTAATGGGATGAGTATATATGGAGGAGAGAATGCAAGTGCATGTCAGTACATCAGACCTCTGACAATTGCATTTCAGTTTGAAGTCAAAATATTGTGATTCCTGTAGGGGCCCCAAAATGTAATCTGGACACCGTGGGGAAAAACATCTCTGGATAATTGTTGAAAGAAATAAGACACAATCCACTATTTTGAGTAAAGTATTTTTTTAAAATTTAAACTACAGTTTATGCTGTTCAATCTAACCTCACCACGGTCCCCTCAAGCTGGTTATTAACATACTGCTCCTACACCACTCTGCCACTGAAAAGTTTTATGCCCACAAATTAGATGCAACCAAGTCTCTCCATATACCTGTAATACATCAGCTGCCACTACAAGAAATAATACCTGTTACTTCATATTCTCCCGACACAATTTGATCATAAGACCTCCAAAAGCTCAGTGGCCATAGGATTCCCACACTCTCTCTCACTGGAAACACATGCTTTACTCTTTCCAACCTCAGCTCAGAAAAAACATCTAGAACATTGTTAAACATTTCTTCCATTAAGTCAATCAGTGCTGTAGGCAAGGCTGGCTTGACTTTTGCTTCATCATCATGTCCCCTGGTTTTTCCCTCTTTCTCTAACTGCACAGCTCTGGGAGATGCCACATCCTCGCAGGACCTCTTCTACTATCAATAACCATTTAAGTGTGAAGAGTTCACTTTCTGTCATGGAAAACTACTGAGAAACTGGTAAAATTCCAACAAGAGCACTCTTTCATCATTTGGAACATACATGTAAACAATGTACTGTGATATGAGGTTTTATTCTATGGTAACATAAGCTTGGCAGAACAAAGCTTTAAATACTAGAAGAGAGCTGTAAGAATTATAAAAGGGATTGGTCAAAACATGTAGGGAAATTTTTAAAGAACTTAAAATCTTGACTTTTTCGGTCATTTCCATCTACAAATGCATATTCTTCCTCGAGATTCATGATGCCTCATGAGTATTAAGCAGTAAATTTCTAAGTATGAAACACGGAACAAACATAATTTTTATATGGTAGTGCACACAAAAGCCCTATATTCAAAAGGTGCTCTATATGCACACAAATTTTTATTCAACGTTTTGGCCTCAAATAATCTAGAAACTTTCAGAACTATGCAGATTTTAAAAAAAAGTCACCTCCAAAACAGGCTGACAGAAAACAGTTTTTCTGTCATTAAATTCAACATAATCCACAAAAATCTCTATCCATTTCTGAGTGACATGAAAACTGGTGGTGTCAGTGATAGTGGAGTGTTACTAATGACAGCGACATATAATTATATTATGAACGGTCTATGTATATTCGGTGTATCAGAGATGTACATATAATTCACTTGCTTAGTCTATACGAGAGCATTCCATAAAGTTCTCTGCCTGATAGTGGAAACAACAATTTATGCTTTCAAAGAAGTTTTATTTTTCAACATAATCTCCACTAATAGTAATAAATTTCATCAACCAGTGTTTCAGTGCCATTACACCTCTATCCCTCAAGTTCCCCAGTGCCAAGACAGTTTTGTAAGCAAATGCATTGCCCTGTTGAAAGATTTTTAGTTATTTATTTATTTTTCTGTTTTAAGCCGAGTCTGTTTTTACAAATGCTTGCATCCGGTTTCATTAGAAGTTAAGAGCAGTATTCTCCAGTTATGGCTTATCTTTTTCAAGACAGTCAGTCAACAAAATTTCTTGCACATCCCAAAACACCGACGTCATGATCTTTCCCACCATCCTTGCCTTCTCACCTTCCTTGCCTTCTTTGGAGTTGGAAAACTGTCTTCTACCCACTGCGCAGACTGCTGATTGGATTCAGTCCTGTTGTGGGGAATCCCTGCTTCATCCACTGTCATGTATCAATGCAAAAAGTCCCTTCTGTTTTTGTTAAAATGCACCAAGCATTTTTCTGAAAGTGTTGTGCAAAAGCATTTGTGATCCACAGTGAGCACACGTGGCATACAGATTTCACGAAGCTTTCTCATGTTGAATTCCTGGTGCAAGATGTAACCAACACATTACTTTGATACATCTAGAGCATTAGCAATATGATGCAACTTTATACGCCAGTCTTTCAAACTAGTATCATGCACTTTGTCCATAATTTCCTGTGTGCTTGCACTTTTTAGATGGCCTTCAGGTGTATAATATTGGCTGCTTTCATGGTCACATTCAAACTTGGCTGGTGCATAATATTGGCTGCTTTCATGGTCACATTTAAACTTGGCTGCCCATTTCTTCATGGTGAAAACTGAAGGTGAAGGGCCACCATACACATTTACAAGCCACAAATGAATTTTGGTTGGTGTTAAACCTTGTTTAACAAAGAATTTAATCACTGTATGATACTTTTCCATTTTTAACACCATGTGCACCACAACTGCTTCAAACAAGTGCCTATAGTCAACAGCTACCTGGAATGACTGCAGTTTTACATGGCGTCTACTAACACGTGTACTGAAGTAAAAAATCACATGAGTAGTGCTGCAATCTCTAGGTGAGGCTGAGAACTTTTAAGACAGGCCTCGTAGGTCTGTTGTTCGACATGTGTGTGATAGCGTCAATTTGGGTGTGGTGTAGTATAAGGCATGTTTCTAAAGTAAGTATTTCTTTGAAATTGAACCACTGCACCTCCATGGTTGGCATTTGGCACATGAGTGCTATGTACCACTGTTGGCAAGCCATAGATGCCATTACAGAGTGATTCAGTGTGTTTACATTTGTTTGTGAGTGATTGAAGAGCTTCCTCTGATAGAGAAGCTGAGAATGTTGAAATGAGGCTGTGATTAATTTTCTTAGTGATAAAGGTGTGAAAGTGGTTGAAATTCATTGCTAAATCAATGAACCATGCGGAGGAAACATTATAAGCAATTACAGAATACAGAAATGTGTGACAAATTTCAAAGACGGCTGAACAAGTGTGCATGATGAGGAACAAAAAGGGTGACCTTCAATCACTACTGATGATTAGGTGCAGGAAGTTGATAAAAAAGTGACGGAGAACACATGCTTCATAATTTCAGTGTTATATGGTGAGGAGGAGGATATTGGTGTTTAACATCCCGTCAACAACGAGGTCATTAGAGACGGAGCACAAGCTCGGATTAGGGAAGGATGGGAAAGGAAGTCGGCCGTGCCCTTTCAAAGGAACCATCCCGGCATTTGCCTGGAGTGATCTAGGAAAATCACGGAAAACCTAAATCAGGATGGCCGGACGCGGGATTGAACCGTCGTCCTCCCGAATGCGAGTCCAGTGTGCTAACCGCTGCGCCATCTCGCTCGGTGTTATATGGTGAGTTTATTTAACTGTCAAGAGGTGTGCTTTATGCAACTGTTACAGAATATTTAAATTATCAAAAGTTATACTCACCCTGAGTACCGAAAATGCTAACTGAGATGCACAAAAGCAAACATTTAGCCAATTATTTCCCAGAACAGTACAGTGAGGAAGGCGATGAGTTTTTATGCCAAACTGTGACAGGCAATGAAACAATGGGTGACTTAAGTTACACCTGAATCAAAGCAGGAATCCTTTAAATGGCAGCAATCAACATCACCTAAGAAAGTGAAGTTCAAGGAAACAATTTTAACCTGGGAAATCATGTGTACTGTCTTTTGGGACAGGAAAGAAGTGCTACTTCTGGATTTTTTGCCTTATGGTGACACCATAAAATTAACAACTTACTGTGAGTCCTTAAAAAAAATTGAGCTGTGCAATCCAAAACAAAAGGAATGGCATGCTGAATAAGAGGATTATTTTGCTTCATGACAATGCCGGTCCATATGTGGCCCATCAAACTCAAGAGCTGACTGGATAATTTGACTAGGAACAACATGATTACCCTCCGCACAGCCCCAATCTAGTGCCAGTAACAACCATGTGTTCCTGCATTTGAAGCAGCACCTGGATAGTCAGTACCATGATGACTATGAAGGCATCAAAACAACAATGTCACAGAGGTTATCTCATCAGGAGGATGTTGCAATGGTTGTCTAATGAAGTGGCAGATTCCTATGAGGATAGTATTTGAAAGCTGGTTGTATGCTATGATAAGTGCCTTAATACCAGTGGGGATTATTAAAGTAAAGGCTTTCATGTAAAAATTAAATTGCTACAAAAAGTCTATCTATTTTATTTTTATTTCAAAATGGTACTTACTTAAAAAACATGTTTTTTATTTGATCAGTGTCATTCATATATATGTTCATATTCAGCATTTTATGTCTGTAAATATTACTTATTCTCAGTGTATATGTTAATGTGTCATACTAACACTTCAATATTGAACCATTTCTTTATTACTAATCATCTTGATGCACAATATCAAGTGTATTACTCCATAGACAGTACTTCATATTATGTAACCTTACATTTATATGTTTGTGTTTACTCCTTTCACAGTTATTATTCTTTGTCTAAGACTATTTACCACCCCTCTCCCCCCCCCTCCCAAAATGAACAATGGACCTTGCCGTTGGTGGGGAGGCTTGCATGCCTCAGTGATACAGATAGCCTTACCGTAGGTGCAACCACAATGGATCTGTTGAGAGGCCAGACAAACATGTGGTTCCTGAAGAGGGGCAGCAGCCTTTTCAGTTGTTGCAGGGGCAACAGTCTGGATGATTGACTGATCTGGCCTTGTAACACTAACCAAAACGACCTTGCTTTGCTGGTACTGGGAATGGCTGAAAGCAAGGGGAAACTACAGCCATAATTTTTCCCGAGGGCATGCAGCTTTACTGTATGGTTAAATGATGATAGCGTCCTCTTGGGTAAAATATTCCAGAGGTAAAATAGTCCCCCATTTGGATCTTCAGGTGGGGACTACTCAAGAGGACGTCGTTACCAGGAGAAAGAAAACTGGCATTCTACGGATCGGAGCATAGAATGTCAGATCCCTTAATCGAGCAGGTAGGTCAGAAAGTTTAAAAAGGAAAATGGACAGGTTAAAGTTACATATAGTGGGAATTAGTGAAATTCGGTGGCAGGAGGAACAAGACTTTTGGTCAGGTGAATACAGGGTTATAAATACAAAATCAAATAGGGGTAATGCAGCAGTAGGTTTAATAATGCATAAAAAAATTGGAGTGTGGGTAAGCTACTACAAACAGCATAGTGAACCCATTATTGTGGCCAAGACAGACATGAAGCCCATGCCTACTACAGCAGTACAAGTTTATATGCCAACTAGCTCTGCAGATGATGAAGAAATTCATGAACTGTATGATGAGATAAAAGAAAATATTCAGACAGTGAAGGGAGACGAAAATTTAATAGTCATGGGTGACTGGAATTCGATAGTAGGAAAAGGGAGAGAAGGAAACGTAGTAGGTGAATATGGATCGGAGGGAAGAAATGAAAGAGGAAGCCATCTGGTAGAATTTTGCACAGTTGTTGTTGTTGTGGTCTTCAGTCCTGAGACTGGTTTGATGCAGCTCTCCATGCCACTCTATCCTGTGCAAGCTTTTTCATCTCCCAGTACCTACTGCAACCTACATCCTTCTGAATCTGCTTAGTGTATTCATCTCTTGGTCTCCCTCTACGATTTTTACCCTCCACACTGCCCTCCAATACTAAATTGGTGATCCCTTGATGCCTCAGAACATGTCCTACCAACCGATCCCTTCTTCTGGTCAAGTTGTGCCACAAGCTCCTCTTCTCCCCAATCCTATTCAATACTTCCTCATTAGTTATGTGAGCTACCCATCTAATCTTCAGCATTCTTCTGTAGCACCACATTTCAAAAGCTTCTATTCTCTTCTTGTCCAAACTATTTATCGTCCATGTTTCACTTCCATACATGGCTACACTCCATACGAATACTTTCAGAAATGACTTCCTGACACTTAAATCAATACTGGATGTTAACAAATTTCTCTTCTTCAGAAACGCTTTCCTTGCCATTGCCAGCCTACATTTTATATCCTCTCTACTTCGACCATCATCAGTTATTTTGCTCCCCAAATAGCAAAACTCCTTTACTACTTTAAGTGCCTCATTTCCTAATCTAATTCCCTCAGCATCACCCGACTTCATTAGACTACATTCCATTATCCTTGTTTTGCTTTTGTTGATGTTCATCTTATATCCTCCTTTCAAGACACTGTCCATTCCATTCAACTGCTCTTCCAAGTCCTTTGCTGTCTCTGACAGAATTACAATGTCATCGGCGAACCTCAAAGTTTTTATTTCTTCTCCATGAATTTTAATACCTACCCCGAATATTTCTTTTGTTTCCTTTACTGCTTGCTCAATATACAGATTGAACAACATCGGGGAGAGGCATAACTTAATCATAGCTAACACTTGGTTCAAGAATCATGAAAGAAGGTTGTATACATGGAAGAACCCTGGAGATACTAAAAGGTATCAGATAGATTATATAATGGTAAGACAGAGATTTAGGAACCAGGTTTTCAATTGTAAGACATTTACAGGGGCTGATGCGGACTCTGACCACAATCTAATGGTTATGAAATGTAGATTAAAACTGAAGAAACTGTAAAAAAAGTAGGAATTTAAGGAGATGGGACCTGGATAAACTGACTAAACCAGAGGGTTTTTTTTTTTTTTTTTTTTTTTTTTTTTTTTTTTTTTTTTTTTTTTTTTTTTGTGGTTTTAGGGCGCAAAACTTCTATGGTCATTAGCGCCCAGCCCGTGACATAGAAAACAGGAAAAAAACGAAATTTAAAATCAGCAGCAATGGGAACAAAATCATAAAATTGGAGTAACTAAAGGCAGAAGGAATGCTTAAAAATCCACTATAGAAAGGGGTTGGTTGTCCCCCAAAAAAAAACTTCAAATGACTGACGTCATTTCACTGTCACTAATAAACTGTAGAACGCGGTCAGCTGAGCGCGTGTCATCTGCTAAAATCGACGATAGATCAGGCGATAGCTGTAGACGGGAGCGTAACGGATTAAAATAGGGGCATTCAATTAAAAGGTGTCTGACCGTCCACAGCTGAGAGCAGTGGGGACAGAGTGGGGGAGGATCACCGCTTAAAAGATGTCGATGACTAAAAAGGCAGTGCCCTATCCGGAGTCGAGCTAAAATTACCTCCTCCCGACGACGCGTTCGGGAGGAAGAGGTCCAAGCGCAAGGAAGGGCTTTCACTTCCCGCAATTTATTGTGGGGAAGTGTTGACCAATGCGCATGCCATAAATGAGCAGCTTGGCGGCATAAAACGCTCCGTAGATCGGTAAACGGAAGAGACTGAATAGCTGGCCGAGGAAGAGAGACTGCAGCCTTGGCCGCTATATCGGCCGCCTCATTTCCACAGATACCAGCGTGTCCCGGGAGCCAGAGGAACGCCACTGAGACGCCCCCCAGGTGGAGCAAGCGCAGACAGTCCTGAATCCGGTGGACCAGAGGGTGCACAGGGTAAAGAGCTTGGAGACTTAGGAGAGAGCTGAGAGAATCTGAGCAGATTACGTACTGTATCCGCTGATGGCGGCGGATGTAGTGGACAGCCTGGAGAACAGCGTAAAGCTCCGCAGTATAAACCGAACACTGGTCGGGAAGCCGAAAGTTATTTGGGGTGTCGCCAACAATATAGGCACTCCCTACACCTAACGATGTTTTCGAGCCATCGGTGTAAATAAATGTGGCATCCGTCATTTGTGCACATAGAGCAGCAAATGCCCGACGGTAAACAAGTGTAGGGGTACCATCCTTGGGAAATTGACATAGGTCTCTGAGCAAGTTGATCCGGGGACGGAGCCAAGGCGGTGCTGTACCCCAAGTTGTCAAGAAGGTTTTAGGAAAGCGGAAGGAAAGAGAATGGAGCAGTTGACGGAAGCGGACTCCCGGGGGTAGTAGGGAGGAGGAGCGGCCTGCATACCCGACATCAAAGGAGGCGTCGAAAAAAAGGTCATGCGCTGGATTAGCAGGCATGGAAGACAGATGGCTAGCATAACGACTCAGAAGGACTGCCCGCCGATTGGACAGCGGAGGTTCAGCAGTCTCAGCATAAAGGCTTTCCACAGGGCTGGTGTAAAAAGCTCCAGATACTAAACGTAATCCACGGTGGTGGATAGAGTCGAGACGCCGAAGAATAGACGGCCGAGCAGAGGAGTAGACTATGCTTCCATAATCCAATTTCGAGCGCACTAAGGCGCGATAGAGGCGGAGAAGGACCACTCGGTCCGCTCCCCAAGAGGTACCATTCAGGACACGGAGGGCGTTAAGCGAACGCAGACAGCGAGCCGAAAGATAGGAAACGTGGGAGGACCAGCACAGTTTTCTGTCAAACATAAGACCCAAGAATTTAGCGACGTCGGAAAACGGAAGGTTGACAGGACCTAGATGTAAGGAGGGCGGAAGAAACTCCTTACGTCGCCAAAAATTTACACAAACGGTCTTACTGGGTGAGAAACGGAAGCCGGTTTCGATGCTCCACGAGTGGAGGCGATCGAGACATCCTTGAAGACGTCTTTCAAGAAGGCTGGTCCGTTGAGAGCTGTAGTAGATCGCAAAATCGTCCACAAAGAGGGAGCCCGAGACATCAGGAAGGAGACAATCCATAATTGGATTAATGGCGATGGCAAACAGTACAACACTCAGCACGGAGCCCTGGGGTACCCCGTTTTCTTGGGAGAAAGTACGGGAGAGAATAGTGTTCACCCGCACCCTAAATGTGCGCTCTGCCATAAATTCGCGAAGAAAAAGGGGCAGCCGGCCTCGAAAGCCCCAAGAGAACAGTGTGCGGAGAATGCCTGTCCTCCAACAGGTATCGTATGCTCTCTCCAGATCAAAAAATATTGCTAACGTTTGGCGTTTCCGGAGAAAATTGTTCATGACATAAGTGGAGAGAGCAACAAGATGGTCAACGGCAGAACGATGCTTTCGGAATCCGCATTGGGCTGGTGTTAAAAGACTGCGGGACTCCAGCCACCAAGCTAAACGGTAATTCACCATACGCTCCAAAACCTTACAGACACTACTCGTGAGAGAAATGGGGCGATAGCTAGAGGGGAGATGTTTGTCCTTTCCAGGTTTCGGAACGGGAACGACAATAGCTTCCCGCCACCGCCTGGGAAAGGTACTGTCGGTCCAAATTCGATTATAAAGGCGAAGGAGGTAACGCAGGCTATGGGTTGATAAATGCAGCAACATTTGGACATGGATACCATCCGGTCCTGGGGCGGAGGAGCGAGAAGAAGAGAGTGCATGTTGGAGTTCGCGCATGGAGAAAACAGTATTGTAGCTTTCGCGATTGTGAGAGGAGAAAGCAAGATGTCGCACTTCCGCTGCACGTTTCTTCGGGAGAAACGCTGGCGGGTAATTTGAAGAGCTCGAAATCTCAGCAAAGTGCTGACCCAATGAGTTAGAAATTGCGACGGGGTCCACTAAGGTATCATGCGCGACAGTGAGCCCAGAGACCGGGGAGAAACTAGGCGCGCCTGAGAACCGTCGAAGCCGACTCCAAACTTCCGAGGAGGGAGTGAAGGTGTTAAATGAGCTAATAAAGTATTTCCAGCTTGCCTTCGTGCTATCGCGGATGACGCGACGGCATCGCGCACGGAGCTGCTTATATCGGATACAGTTGGCCAAGTTGGATGGTGACGGAAAATGCGAAGAGCACGTCGCCGCTCACGTATTGCGTCACGGCATGCCTCGTTCCACCAAGGAACTGGAGGGCGCCGGGGCAATTCGGAGGTGCGTGGTATTGAACGTTCCGCAGCTGTGAGAATAACGTCGGTAAAATGTGTGACCTCATCGTCGACGCTGGGAAAGCGACGGTCATCGAATGTCGCTAGAGACGAAAAAAGTGTCCAATCGGCTTGGGCAAACTTCCAGCGACGCGAGCGCATATATGGCAGTTGAGGCTGCAGTCGAAGAACACATGGAAAGTGGTCACTCGAGTGTGTATCATCAAGGGCGAACCATTCGAAGCGCCGAGCTAGCGGAACAGTACCGACCGCAAGGTCCAAATGAGATAAATTTGCCGTGGAGGCAGACAAAAATGTGGGGACCCCAGTGTTGAGGCAGACTAGATCCGCTTGGTGGAAGACGTCTAGCAATAGTGAGCCACGTGGACAAGGATGTGGAGATCCCCAAAGCGGGTGGTGGGCATTGAAGTCCCCAACCAGCAAATAGGGGGGTGGAAGCTGATCAAGAAGATGAAGGAGATCAGCTCGTGCCATTGGTGTAGACGATGGAATGTATACCGTACAAAGAGAGAACGTGTATCCAGAAAGGGAAAGACGGACGGCGACAGCTTGGAAGGAAGTGTTTAAGGGGATTGGGTGATAATGGAGAGTATCATGGAGCAGAATCATGAGTCCTCCATGGGCTGGAGTGCCTTCAACAGAGGGGAGGTCATATCGGACGGACTGAAAATGAGGGAGAACAAAGCGGTCATGGGGACGCAGCTTTGTTTCCTGAAGACAGAAGATGACCGGCGAGTAGGATCGTAAAAGGATCGACAATTCCTCCCGATTGGCGCGAATGCCGCGGATATTCCAGTGGATAATGGACATAGGGTGAACAGAAAATGGAGGAACGTGACCAAGGGTGCTGTCAACTCAACGACTGCTCAGAGCTTGCGACCGACAGCATGGAATGGCATTCAGTCGAAGGCAGAAGATCCTGATCCATAGGTTGGTCAGGAGCAGCTCCTGCCACCAACGATCGGCCAGTTGACCGGCCACCAGCAGTGCGCCTCGGCGACACAGAAGATGGCCGAGGGCGATTTCCGCCAGGTGGTGCTGTAGATGGGACACGCCTTGGCGGAGAAGGAGAGGAACTGTGTTTCTTCGTAGCCTTCTTAGAAGTATGATGTTTAGATGAAGGAGGAACCGATGGTTGTGAAGTTGCGGTACGTAAAAACTCTTCACGAGAATGCTCTTTTTTCGAAGACTTGGCGTCTGACTTTTGGGCTCGAGATTTAACAGAACCCGATGAAGGGTGAGCCATAGAGTGGGTAGGCGAAAGGGGTGAGGTTGAACGGGCGATCTTTGCGCTGGCCGATCTGACGACCGTGGTACTAAAGGTGAAGTCGCAAGTCTGCGTGGCCGCCTCCTTTGTTGGTCGAGGAGAAGCAAGGACAGCGCTGTATTTACCTTTCTGAGGCACGGTGGGCTGTCGACTGGCGAGTAACTTTCGAGCAGCAAAGGTCGACACCTTTTCCTTCACTCTTATTTCCTGGATGAGCTTTTCATCCTTAAAAACGGGGCAATCTCGAGAGGAGGCAGCGTGGTCACCCATACAGTTGATGCAGCGAGGGGATGGAGGTGGACAAGCACCCTCATGGGCATCCTTGCCACAAGTAACACATTTGGCCGGATTGGAACAGGACTGGCTGGTATGATTGAACCGCTGACATCGATAGCAACGCGTAGGGTTTGGGACATAAGGGCGAACGGAAATTATCTCATAGCCTGCTTTGATTTTTGATGGGAGTTGAACTTTGTCAAATGTCAAGAAGACAGTGCGGGTTGGAATGATGTTCGAGTCAACCCTTTTCATAACCCGATGAACAGCTGTGACGCCCTGGTCAGACAGGTAATGCTGAATTTCTTCGTCAGACAATCCATCGAGGGAGCGCGTATAAACGACTCCACGCGAGGAATTTAAGGTACGGTGCGGTTCCACCCGGACAGGGAAGGTGTGGAGCAGAGAAGTACGCAGCAATTTTTGAGCCTGGAGGGCACTGTGTGTTTCTAACAACAGGGTGCCGTTCCGTAATCTGGAACAAGACTTTACAGGACCCGCAATTGCGTCGACACCTTTCTGTATAATGAAAGGGTTGACCGTGGAAAAGTCGTGACCTTCGTCAGACCGAGAAACAACAAGGAACTGTGGCAACGATGGAAGAACAGTCTGTGGCTGAGACTCAGTGAACTTACGTTTGTGAGCAGACATAGTGGAAGGTGAGGAAACCATTGCGGAAGAATCCCCCATGATTACCGGCGTCTCCGATGGCGCGCTCCTCCCTTGTGGGGGCCCTCGCCGAGGGCACACCCGCCTTAGGTGATTGTTCACACCTCAGGTCACACCTCCCGACAAACGGACGGAGGGACCAATCGGCACTTTCGGAAGGTATCAGCTCGGGTAATCACCCCTCCCTGGGCCTGGCCGTTACCAGGGGGTACGTACGTGTCCTACCTGTCTACCCGGGGCGGGGAATTACGCGTTACCCCGTCACCGGCTACGCATGGAAGTGCGTGGGTCGGCCTTCAGACACGCACAGGGAGGAAAGAAGAGAAAGGGAAAGGAAAGAAGAGGGGGTCTCAAACGCCGTAGCGGAGAAAAGGGCAAGGAGAAGAGGGAAGGAAAAGAGAAGGACAGAGGAAGGACGAGGACTTGTAAGTGTAGAAGGCAAGTTGGAAAAGTTTCGAGCGTCCGTCTCCGGACGTAGGCACAAACCATACTCCCAGAGGGGGAGAAGGGGAAGGAAATAGCCAGAGGTGAGGGGGGGGGGCGAAGATGGGGGACGGGGAGGGATGCGGAAAGGGAAGGGAAGGTATGCAGCCCGGAAAGGAAGGAGGGCCACATTAGCTCGGGGTCCCGTGCTCGCTACGCACGTGTCCACAAAAGAGTTGTGGACCCCCTGGGGGGAAACCAGAGGTTGTACAGAGTTTCAGGGAGAGCATACGGGAACAATTGAGAATAATGGGGGAAAGAAATACATTAGAAGAAGAATGGGTAGCTCTGAGGGATGAAGTAGTGAAGGCAGCAGAGGTTCAAGTAGGTAAAAAGACGAGGGCTAGTAGAAATCCTTGGGTAACAGAAGAGATACTGAACTTAATTGATGAAAGGAGAAAATATAAAAATGCAGTAAATGAAGCAGGCAAAAAGGAATACAAACGTCTCAAAAATGAGATCGACAGGAAGAGCAAAATGGCTAAGCAGGGATGGCTAGAGGACAAATGTAAGGATGTAGAGGCTTATCTCACTAGGGGTAAGATAGATACTGCCTACAGGAAAATTAAAGAGACCTTTGGAGATAAGAGAACCACTTGTATGAACATCAAGAGCTCAGATGGAAGCCCAGATCTAAGCAAAGCAGGGAAAGCAGAAAGGTGGAAGGAGTATATAGAGGGTCTATACAAGGGCGATGTATTTGAGGACAATATTATGGAAATGGGAGAGGATGTAGATGAAGATGAAATGGGAGATACGATACTGTGTGAAGAGTTTGACAGAGCACTGAAAGACCTAAGTCGGAACAAGGCCCCCGGAGTAGACAACATTCCATTGGAACTACTGACGGCCTTGGGAGAGCCAGTCCTGTCAAAACTCTACCATCTGGTGAGCAAGATGTATGAAACAGGTGAAATACCCTCAGACTTGAAGAAGAATATAATAATTCCAAATCCAAAGAAAGCAGGTGTTGACAGATGTGAAAATTACCGAACTATCAGATTAATAAGTCACGGCTGCAAAACACTATCGTGAATTCTTTACAAATGAATGGAGAAACTGGTAGAAGCTGACCTTGGGGAACATCAGTTTGGATTCCGTAGAAATATTGGAACATGTGAGGCAATACTGACCCTATGATTTATCTTAGAAGATAGATTAAGGAAAGGCAAACCTATATTTCTAGCATTTGTTGACTTAGAGAAAGCTTTTGACAATTTTGACTGGAATACTCTCTTTCAAATTCTGAAGGTGGCAGGGGTAAAATACAGGGAGCAAAAGGCTATTTACAATTTGTACAGAAACCAGATGGTGGTTATAAGAGTCGAGGGGCATGAAAGGGAAGCAATAGTTGGGAAGGGAGTGAGACTGGGTTGTAGCCTATCCCTGATGTTATTCAATCTGTATATTTTGCAAGCAGTAAAGGAAACAAAAGAAAAATTCGGAGTAGGAATTAAAATCCATGAGAAGAAATAAAAACTTCGAGGTTCGCCGATGACATTGTAATTATGTCAGAGACAGCAAAGGACTTGGAAGAGCAGTTGAACAGAATGGACAGTGTCTTGAAAGGAGGATATAAGATGAACATCAACAAAAGCAAAACGAGGATATTGGAATGTAGTCGAATTAAGTCGAGTGATGCTGAGGGAATTAGAATAGGAAATGAGACACTTAAAGTAGTAAAGGACTTTTGCTATTTGGGGAGCAAAATAACTGATGATGGTCGAAGTAGAAAGGATATAAAATGTAGACTGGCAATGACAAGGAAAGCGTTTCTGAAGAAGAGAAATTTGTTAACATCGAGTATTGATTTAAGTGTCAGGAAGTTGTTTCTGAAAGTATTTGTATGGAGTATAGCCACGTATGGAAGTGAAATGTGGATGATAAATAGTTTGGACAAAAAGAGAATAGAAGCTTTCGAAATGTGGTGCTACAGAAGAATGCTGAAGATTAGATGGGTAGATCACATAACTAATGAGGAGGTATTGAATAGAATTGGGGAGAAGAGGAGTTTGTGGCACAACTTGACTAGAAGAAGGGATCGTTTGGTAGGACATGTTCTGAGACATCAAGGTATCACCAATTTAGTATTGGAGGGCAGCGTGGAGGGTAAAAATCGTAGAGGGAGACCAAGAGATGAATACAGTAAGCAGGTTCAGAAGGATGTGGGTTGCAGTAGGTACTGGGAGATGAAGAAGCTTGCACAGGATAGAGTAGCATGGAGAGCTGCATCAAACCAGTCTCAGGATTGAAGACAACAACAACAACAACAACAACAACAAGACTATTTAGAGTATTCATATGTTCTGTAAATAATAAGTTAGTTACGATATCATTTGCAAAATTATGATAATTTGGAATTTTATGTAGACATTTTACCATTTTGTTAAAACAATAATTTCCAATCCAGAAAGATGATGGTTCACTTGCATAATACTGTTCTGCAATACTAACAAATAGAAACTTCTACAAAAGTCAACATAATGTTGTGACCAATTATCAAGATTGTAAATATTTGAGTAGATAATTATCTTTAACATGGCTCATAAATAACTAGATGTACCAAATAATGTGGCTATAACATAGAAGTCTCTGTAAATGGTAGTAATTAAAATAATTAAACACCTTAAGGCCTGTGTCCACTAGCAAGTGACTTTCACATGTAATTTTTGCAAGCACTTGCTAAGATGTTTACATTAGGAGAAGAAGTTGTGCATGTTTACTTCTGCCAGTGACTTTGGTTAGATAATTTTGGGAACTTGTAGCAAGCACTCACAGAATTGTTTCCACTAGTCATGTTGTGAGAGCAGCAATTGGAATTTAACAGTGCCATGCTTAAAAACCTGAGTGCCACCACTGCTGTTGTATCATTATTACAGAAGAAAGAAATGTTTGAGTGAAGAAATGGATGCAGAGGTGTACATATTTAATTTATCAAGAAACATTATTGAATGAACTAAAATCAGAGGGCTTTGCTCAGTCTCTGAGAATGTCGAATGCAAGTTTCGAAAATATCTTGTCTAAAATCTCTGCCTATTGCGCAATAACATATTCAAAACTAGGATACAAAAATATTGAAGCTGAATCACAAAAGATCACCTTCTAATTACCCTTCAGTTTTTCCAAAAAGTATTTATTACTTTTGTTACAAATGTAATGCACTCAGAAACTGGATACAGAAATGCTACAAGTTTGTACCACCAAGAGATTGCTTTTTAATTACTCTTTAATATTTCCTAACAGTATTTATTACAAACATAATGCATTTATGATGATGCTAAGATTAAAACGAAAAAGTCAGCTAAGATTTAAAGACGTCTCCACTGCCATTCTACATCCCCTCGTGATGAAACAAAGTGTTTAGTACAATCATTTCACACTTGTTTGGCTGACAGTGGACAATTATAAATGTTTATGGGTTCCAATGGCACATTATATAAGTTAATCTGTTTTTGAGCCATTCTTCTTTTTGACTCATTTTCATACCAGTACTGAACACACAAAGCTGCTCCAAGTTTGAGAAAAACTTCAAGTAACTGGAAAGTTCAGCAATAATTTGTAGCAAGATGCAAGAACCATTTCCACTAACTTGCATAAGCTAATTCTGAAGTTTGATGAAACCTGCAGAAGTCAACTTGCTGGGTGTCTTTCCATGCCTAATAACTTGCAGAGGTAGCTTCTGTGAGTAACTTGTGGAAGTTTACTTGCTAATGGACACACACCTTTTTAACCAGTTTATGTATTTGTACAGTAATTAAGAAAGAGATTTATTTTACAAAATTTTGCATAGAAAATCTTTCAAATTGACAAAATTGCTACCTGGAAACATAGTTATACTTGTTCTTGACTTTGATAGCACATCCGAAATTATCGTTATGCATGTGACAGCATGCACTACCTAATATGTTTCAAAATGGTGTACATAAAAAGGGTTTTTCAGGGGCTGATACCTCAGGTTCTATTGGTAATCGTAAGGTGCAGTCAATGGTTTTGGGTAGCCCTTGGGTTACGGGCCATTTGTACACCCAACAGAAGGATCTGTGCTGCAGTACAGGGTGAAAAAATTGAATATTACAAACTTGCTCCTCCATAGGCAAAAGGAACATATAAGCTGGTCCTTTTTTAATTTGAGGTGGGTCAACAGTGGGATTCAAGGGGCTTATGGGACCCACCATTAGTTCATGAGCGGTTCTTTAGAACCCCCTCCAAAAAAGGTTCTTTTTACCATGTCCTCACACCAAAACAGATCTGCAAATACCAACATTACTGTGCAAAGCAAATGACTGAAATTTTTATGATATATTCTTAAGATCCCAATCTCAAGCAACCTTGAAAGTTTTCTCGATATACAGGGTGTACATAAAGTCTGGGAACACTTTCAATTATTTATTGCACAAGAACTAAATGTTGTATAGATGTCATACATATTGCATTTTGAAGAGAAAAGTTTTTTTTATAAACATTCAATCGAATTCTTGCCATACCCATGCCAGCATGGCATCATCGACTGTGGCACTCGCTTCCTGTATTCTCTCCCGGGGCTCTGCTACATCACGTGGTAGATGCAGCACATATACCAGATCTTTAATGTGTCCCCACACAAAAAAGTCACATGGAGTGAAATCTGGTGATCGGGGAGGCTATTTCATGAAACAGCTGTCCCCTCCTGTAGCACAGTCGATCCATTGATTCGGCAGCTCTGTGTTCAGGTATCCACGAACTTCACGATGAAAATAGGGTGGAGCCCCATCCTGCTGAAAGATCAACAGCGAGTCTGATTGCAATTGAGGCATAAGCCATTGCTGCAACATTTCCAAGTAGGAATATCCAGTGACAGTTCTCTTGGCGAAGAAGAATGGCCCGTACAATTTTTGATGTGACAAGGCACAAAAACATTTACTTTTGGGGAATCACGCTCAAATTCAATACATTCATGTGGATGCTTTGTATCCCAGATTTGAAAATTATGCCTATTCACTTTTCCATTAGCGTGAAAAGTGGCTTCGTTGCTAAAAATAAAGCGATCAACAGTGCCATCCCATCCTCATTCAATTGTTACAACTGCAAACAAAACTCAAAACACTTATCTTTGTCATCATCATTGAGTTTCTGCACTAGCTCCAATTTGAATGGTTTCATAGACAGCTTCTGTCGCAGGACTTTCCACACTGTCACTGGAGCCATTTCGAGTTCACGGGATGCACAACACACCAATTTCTTGGACTCCTTGTGAATGTCGCTCGTACGCACTTCACTTTCACTTCACTTTCACTTTACTCACACTGGGAGGTCCACTTCTCTTTGCCGAGTACAAGCAACCTGTCATAATGAATTTGTTGTGCCAGTGGTAAATGGCATTCTATGTTGGTGGCTTCTTACCACACACTTGGTTCTAAACATTGGTTGAACAGCTGCAGCACACTTGTTTTTGTTGACCTCCAACACACAGAATGCTCACTCCGCACCTGAACTCATCATGTTTGCGAGTAGCACTGACTATTGGTAAATTGCCAGACTACGCTGTGGCGGTATATATATAAACAAAGATGATGTGACTTACCAAACGAAAGCGCTGGCAGGTTGCTCCCGGGTTGGAATGACTCCTTACCCTCTCCCATAAAACCCACATCCTTTCGTCTTTCCCTCTCCTTCCCTCTTTGCTGATGAAGCAATCGTTGGTTGCGAAAGCTTGAATTTTGTGTGTATGTTTGTGTGTCTATCAAATGGCATATGTATGATATCTGTACAATGTTTGGTTCTTGTGCAATAAATAATTGAAAATGTTCCCGGACTTTATGCACACCCAGTATTTATCCGTTTCCAAGATACAGCAGTTCAGTGATACCCTACGTCTACATGTAACACATGGACATAAAACCCAGTGTGAGGTGAAAATGTAATTTACAAAGTGATGTAGAAATGGAGAAATATGCTGCAAAGTATGTTCATTATCATCAGAAGAGTTCTGGAAATCTCATATTGTAGTATTGAAGCAAAATTTTTATGCACGTAAAATCTGATCTGACTGATCTGAGGAGTAAAATTAGTTTTCGTTACTTGAATTTCACATAAGTAAACTATAAAAATTTTTCTGACCTATAAAGTTCATTTCATGTGAGTGACCATGTGCTGTTGTGGCCGGCAAAAGAAGGGAACCAGTGGAAAAATATGCCTACTGAAGCCAGTGGTGGATACATATGGGAGGATGGGAGACATGCACACACCCCCCTCCCCCCCACCCCTTGCGGGGCTGCTCACACTACCATCCACGCTGCCCCCACCAGTCAGTCCACATCGTTTGTCAGTCGACTTGATAGAACTGAGTTATCGAGTAGCTGTACTTTCCTAAGTAGCACGCACGTTCGTGTCATCGTATTTCATATGTTTCTGTCTGGCACATAGATAGCTAACACATACCTATGAGAAAAGTCATGGCCCTTCTAGTGATCTTGATACGTTATTCGGTGTGGCATTTGTTTGAGAAAAGTTGTAAATATTCTACGGTTTTCTTGTACAGAGAAACTTCGATACTTAGCATTATAAATACGGACTATTCACCGAATAGGAAGTTAGTTTACATTCAGAAGAAGAAATATTAAGACTGAAGAATGAATAAGTAAAAAGTCCTAGTTGTTGCAAATGCAAGTGTGAAGATTAGTCAAGAGTGAGTGTGATCAGTTGATTGAAAAGAATTAATAATAGTAATTCATAGTAATTTCTCAGTAAAAATATTGTTATCAGTCTCGTAACAATATTATTACTAATAACATAACAATAGTTTCCCATATCTAACTTGTAATACGAGTTAGGTATGGCAAATTATTGATGCATATATCTCTGGTAATAGTGACTTTCGAGAATATTGCTAAAAACACATTGTTACTATATAGGCGCTCTATTGAATGCACTAGAAAGGAACAGAATCAACAATAAAAGTTCCACACACGTAAATTGCTGGATGATGACATCATTGGAGATACACCCTTATATTATATGTTGTAAGGTACATATTGGCTTGTCGCTTTCAGTACATATTGGCTTGTCGCTTTCACAGTAGGTATTTGTTCACACTCCATAAAAGTCTGGAAGCGAGCACCCTGGCAGCAAATGTTCTCGAAACAACCATGCCACGTATATAAGGGAAGCAAAGCCACTGCTAGGTAGTCAGTTTGAAAGCTACTATCATGGCGATAACTTGGAAGTGAGAAAAAGAGAACAACTACAATTATTGGCTATTACCACAGACTTCAGTCTGTCAGTGTTGTGCTTAGTGATATTAGAAACACGTGAAGTGTGACCGTGTCTGTTTTAGTGCTAAGTGTACTAGTGTTGCATTTTTCAGTGCGAATAAAATAAATGGTTCAAATGGCTCTGAGCACTATGGGACTTAACAACTGTGGTCATCAGTCCCCTAGAACTTAGAACTACTTAAACCTAACTAACCTAAAGACATCACACACATCCATGCCCGAGGCAGGATTCGAACCTGCGACCGTAGCAGTCGCGAGGTTCCGGACTGAGCGCCTAGAACCGCTAGACCACCGCGGCCGGCTCAGTGCGAATAAAGTGTGCATTTGAGAATAATTGGCACCTCATTTTCCTCTGTCACAATATTATAATAAAATGGATCATTATGCAATAAGAAGCAGAAAAGTAGAAACATCTGAAGATACCAGTCACCATTCAGCTACAAAAACACCACCAGATGTACAGACAGAGCCCAGCACTTCTTCGAAAATTCCACAACAAAGTTTATTTACTGATTCCTTTATTCCCATGGATATTGGCAATTATTTGGATATATTAGCATCAGGAAATATTAGTTATCATATAAAACACAAGCTGCTCACAGTTGCAAGGAAACCTGAAAAGGGTTATATCTTTCCTTCTTCCAAGCACAACAAGAGGGGACGGATTGAACACAGACAAGTGCATGATAATCACTTTGAACAGTATCCATGGCTGGTGTTCTCACAAGTCGAAAAGGGACTTCTTTGCATTAATTGTTCAATTTTTATGAATAATAAAATGGTTGGAGGAAAGAAATCCATGATCGCCAAGAAACTTGTGACTGAACCACTAACAAAGTTTGCCAAAGTTATTGACAAAGATGATGACCTTGAGACTCCCTCTCAGCTCAAGTACCACACTGAAGCATCAACAGAAGCCAAATTCCTTTTGGCGACACGAGACAACAGCGAACTTGAGATCATAAATCAGTTGTCAAGACAGAGAATGGAAAGCATTAGGGAAAACAGAGACCATCTTATACCTATAATAAAAACAATCATATTTCATGGAAAGAAAAATATTCCTCTGTGGGGGCATAGAGATGATGGGATTCTATTAGAAAACAAAAACGATCATGAAAGTATAGTGATTAATGAGGGAAACTTTAGAGCTGTTCTAAGATTTAGAATAGACGCTGGAGACTTGCAACTAAAATAGCTCCGTGAGACCACTACAGGGAACACCACTTACATAAGTAAAACATAATGTAACAAACTTAATTCATGCTGTGAAACAGTGATGTTATCGAGAATACTGGAGGAAATCAAAGATTCTCGTTATTACAGCATAATCTTCGATGAGACTACAGACACAGCACACATTGCCCAACTGAGTTTAGCTGCAAGATATGATGGTGATTACGGCAAATTACACGAAAGATTTTTGGGTTTCATTGACATCCATAAAGACAATGATTGTAGTGGAAAATTTGACGATGAACTTCAAGAGAGTCAAGATGAAGAGCGTAGCATTAATGGTGAAGTATTAGGTAATAAGATTCTAAGGAGAATGGAAATCCTTTCTCTGTCACTGGAGAACCATGTGGATATAGGCTATGATGTCAGAATTGAAAGGAGCTGTGGCTACAATAAAAAAGGAAGCAATCAACACGGAATTAGCACCATGTCGAAGTCATCAGCTCAACCTCACTCTCTCTTGCAGTTGCAAAGTTACAAGTGTGAGAAATTCACTTGGTACATTTGAAGAAGAAGTAGCATTCTTTACAGCATGTTTCAAGCGGTTCCCAGCATTGAAGAGTCACCTAAAACACTCGCTCCAGTCACATTGTCAAACGAGATAGGTTGAGCGACATGATGCTGTTATTCAATTCCCAGTTGATCACGGAACAGTTTGCGAAGTTCTTACAGGAATACAGTGTTGGAGGGATAGAACAATGGCTGCAAAAGCCAATAGAACAATAGCTGCCAAAGCGAATATTCTCCTTTGAACTCCCTCTAGTTGCAAGTTTATTATCATTCTGTTTACACTGAGTGACATTGTGAGCATAACATATCCAGTCAGCAAAACCTTACAAGACAGCTAGCTTGGACATCATGATGGCAAAAGCAAAATTAGATTTGACGCTCAAGGTGTATGACAGCATGAGAGCTAATGCTGATAGCCACTTTGCTCTTATTGTTGAAGAGACGAAGGCAGTTATGGAAGAGTTAGACATGAAGATGAGTGTTCCTCATCATACAGGCACACGAAGACACGGGGAAAACTGCAATCATAATTATGAAGCTATGACATACTGGAAAAGAACTGTTTTTATTCCAGTACTGAACCTTGTTACAACTGACATGAGAGAACATTCTGCTGAAGAAAATATTTATCATTTAAAATTCAACATACTTTTGCCCTCACAATTACTGAAACATGATGGTAATGATCTGGCACATAAATTGAATAAGTGCTTAATTGAACTACCGTTCTTTGAAGAAGAATTACTCTTTGTGATTAAAAAGTGATTAATGGGAGAGATTCTTCAATACAAGCAAACGAACATAAACACCCTTAATGATCATGATTCTGTTATGAAAGTGTTGTCTGTTTGTCTCAGATCTGACTATCCTACTTTCCACATGCTATACAAAAAATTTGATTGTCTACCTGCATCTATTGCTACATAGGAAGAAGCTTTTCAAAACTGCAGCTTACAAAGACATGGCTGAGGTTGACAATGAAGGAGGATCGACTTAATGGCTTTGCTCTGTTGAACGTTCACCCTGACATTGACTATCCTATTGATGATATAATTAACCAGTTTACCAGGAAGAATAGGTGTATAGAAGTCATCGCTTAAGGAAGAGAACCACAACTCTAACTTTTTTATATCATAAGATGGCATTGTCTTGTATATGTATATAATAAGTTTAAATAAAACTTTCTTAAACTTTGCATTTGAGTTGATTATTTTTTATTACGGTAAAAGTAGCTCAAGATATCTTTAGTGCCCCCTCCTTGAGGTTTTTCTGTATTCACCACTGACTGAAACACAGAAAAGACAAATGTGCTCCTGTTTAAAAGACTGACTAAAGAAGAGAGATACCAACAGCATATGCTACCCTATTCAGCAACTTTACAAAAATTTCCAAAAAATTTTGGCATTTAGACATATTCACACTTCTGTATGCTGAGAGAGAGAAGGAGACAGTGGCAGCAGGAAAGAGACGGAAAAGTAATAAATACTGAAAGATAGTAGACAGAAGATGTGGTATAGAAAGATTAGATTAGATTAGTACTTGTTCCATAGATCATGAATACGATGCTTCATAATGATGTGGAACATGTCAAGTTAATAAAAGGTGACTATACAAGATATTACATTACACAAAATATTATATGACACTTAATTATTATTTTTTTTATTTTATTTTTTTTGGGTGGGGGGGGTTCGGGAAATTACCCCCTTACTATATCCAAAAATTCATCTAATGAGTAGAAGGAGTTGCTAGTAAGAAATTCTTTTAATTTCCTTCTAAATGCTATATGGCTACCTGTCAGTGTTTTGATGCTATTAGATACGTGACCAAAGACTTTAGTGGCAGCATAATTTACCCACTTCTGAGCCAAAGTTAGATTTAACCTTGAGTAGTGAAGATCATCCTTTCTCCTAGTGTAGTAGCCATGTACACTGCTATTACTTTTGAATTCGTTCGGAATGTTAATAACGAGGCTACAGTGAAGATCTCTAGCTCTTTAAATAAGTGTCTGTAGGATGATCTTGGGTGAGCTTCAGCAATTATTCTGATTACACGCTTTTGTGCAATGAACACTCTTTTACTCAATGATGAGTTACCCAGAATATGATGCCATACAAAAGCAGAGAATGAAAGTAGACGTGGTAACCTAATTTAATCAGATGTATATCACCAAAATTTGCGATGACCCTAATAGCATAAGTAGCTGAACTCAAACGTTTCAGCAGATCCTCAGTGCGTTTTTTCCAGTTCAACCCCTCATGAATAAATACGCATAGAAATTTTGAATATTCTACCTTAGCTACCAATTTCTGATCAAAGTCTAAATTTATTAATGGTGTCATTCCATTTGCTGTGTGGAACTGTATGTACTGTGTTTTGTCAAAGTTTAATGAGAGCCCATCTGCAGAAAACCACTTAATGATTTTCTGAAAAACATCATTTACAATTTCACCAGTTAATTCTTGTCTGTTGGGTGTGATAGCTATACTTGTATCATCACCAAAAAGTACCAGCTTTGCACCTTCGTGAATATAGAATGGCAAGTCATTAACATATATTAAGAACAGCAGAAGACCCACGACTGAACCTTGTGGCACCCCATTCTTGATTGTTCCCCAGTTTGAGAAATCACCAGTTTTTTGCATATTACGTGAACTGCTTATTTCAACTTCCTGCACTCTTCCAGTTAGGTATGATTTAAACCATTTGAGCACTGTCCCATTCATACCACAGTACTTGAGCTTATCTAGAAGTATTCCATGATTTACACAATCAAAAGCCTTTGATAGATCACAAAAAATCCCAACGGGTGACTTCTGGTCACTCAGAGCATTTAATATTTCATTAGTGAAAGTATATATATAGCATTTTCCATTGAAAAACCCTTTTGGAGATCAAACTGACATTTTGTTAAGACTTTATTTTTACAAAGGTGTGAAGCTACTCTACAATACATTACTTTTTCAAGAATTTTGGATAAGGCAGTCAGAAGAGAGAATGGGTGGTAGTTGTTGACATCAGACGTATCCCCTTTTATATGCAGTGGTTTAACAATGGCATACTTCACTCTATCTGGGAAAATACCGTTTCGGAGAGCTATTAGCTATGTGGCTAAGAATCCCACTTATTTCTTGGGAACAAGCTTTTAATATCCTGCTGGAAATGCCATCAATTCCATGTGAGCTTTTATTGTTGAGAGAGTTTATCATCTTCCTAATTTCAGAAGGAGAGGTGGGTGGAATTTCAATTGTATCAAATGGTGTGGGTAAGGCCTCTCCAATTAACTGCCTTGCTTCTTCTAATGAACATTTAGATCCTATTTTCTCTACAACATTTAAAAAACGATTATTCAAAATGTTTTCGACTTCCGGCTTGTTGTTTATCGAGTTTCCATTCGCTTTGATGGTGATGCCGTCATCCTGTACTTTTGGTTGCCCTGTCTCCCTTGTAATAATATTCCAAATTGCGAATGAGCAAATGAGACAATGGCAGTGAGAGAGAGAGGAGGAGAGGGACAAAATAGCAGTGGAAAACAGACAACAGCGACATAACAGTACTAGGAAAAAGGGTAAAGGAGACAGTGCCAGTGGGAGAGGAACCAAGAGAATGAGAAAGAGAAAGTGGAAGTGGGCGAGAGCCAGTGATGATGAGAGGCAGAATCTATTATGATGACAACAAGAAAGAGAGAGATAGTGACAATGAGAAGAGAGCAACATTGGGAAGAAATGAATGAAATAGTAGCAATAAGAGAGAGCAAAGGAAGAAATTGGAAGTAAGAGGAGACAGCAGTAGTATGACAGAACAAAGGAGACGGCATCCGTGAGACACAAAATTGTGACAGTTACAAAGACACATAGAGGTAATAACAATGAGTTGGGCTGAATGAGTTAGTGAGAATGGGCAACTGAGAGAGGATTAGTATGAACAAATTGCTGTGATTGACTAGTGGATGGAAATGAATAACAGTTAGGGTATGTTGTAGGAGGAAGAGACGAGTTGCATGTTAAAAAGAGTGTGAACGTGTTCACATGTCAAATTTTTGGGAAGATTTATACAGGTGCTGAGAAGATAGAATGAAATAGCTGGTACCCCACTTGTCAGTCAGAGTCTGAAGGACAGAACAAATGTGATTTATGGAACTTGGCACTTTACAGGGAAACACGCAAGATAGGTACAAGTTGTGCATAGCACTGAACACATTGACTGGACAATATTAATACAGGTTACAGGATAGGCCAAACACTCATCTGCAATCATTTAAATAATACTGTTTCTTTGATTGCTCACCAGAGTGCACCAGTGGGATGAACCACTTGGCCTCTATAAGTGGGCCAGTGAACTGTATGGAGGCATAATCTGTGAAATCATGCACGTCATGAGTGAAAATACATCAGTTTGTTGATGAGAAGCTATGAAGTTACAATAAATCACTAATGTTGAAAAAAGTGGAAAACAACTCCAGGTTATTCACTGTATACTGTCTGCAGCAAATGAATACACTGTGTTAAACTGATTATCAATAATGTACATCATCAACTGAGCAAGGCAAGTATAAATTTTGGAACAAAATCAGCTTCAATGTTGAATATAATTTACAAATATAAAATCTAAATTGTGTATGGTAGGTGGTAATGACAAGTACATGTGAGGCAAGAGTACAAGCTTTTAGGTCCCTAAAGCAGAAATTCACCATTCTCTCACCAGAAAGCACATATATCATCATTTCCTCACTTCTATTCTGGAACCTCGTTTCCATCAGGTGCTTACAGTTTGAGAAAATGGAGTAAGTCACTTTTGTACATTTTCAATATAAAATTTGTTTAGTTTTGAGTGAGTGTTATGTGAGCCTATTCCATTTAAAAATTAGATAAACTTGGCAGCGGAACTGGTAGCTATAAGCTTTCAAAATCCACCTTGATCCCCATGACTTTAGTCGTGTGTGTTATCTGTAGATTTCGAAGAAAGAAAATTGTGGAATGAGGTAAAAGTACACAGGTCTAATAGGGAAGAAATTAGCAGTGAGTATTGCTACCCCATCAAGTAACTATCTGTGGACTTTTATCCCACTGTGTAGCCTCTTCAAGGTAATTCAGGCATTTTTTGTTAGTAGTCATTTATCTTAGATGCCTCAGTAGTCACATTAAAGAACTAAAATGAATTTTTGTTTTCTGTAATTTTGCTTTCATTGGGTAGCAGTTTTTTCAAAGATAGCTACCTCTCAAACACACTTTGAATTTAACCAAGTCTTCCATAGCAGCATTTTTCCCCAGAAACTGACTGAGAACACCAACTCAACAACCATCAACAGAGCTGCTCTATCATCAAGCCTTTGTCCTTACTGAAAATGGGAGCTCAATATGGTAAGCATCCAAAGCTATCAGGTGTCCTGAGGCTGCCTTAAGACAACGTCTTAAAACTGGCAAAGGTATTGATTCACAAAAACTTCTTCATTGGAGGAAGAACAAGCTATAGTGCAACACTGCATTTCCCTCAATGATGATGATGATGATGATGAAGATGATGATGATTATTATTATTATTATTATTATTATTATCTTTCACTTTCTCAGACGTTAAGTCCGGTTAAAAATGGAGTGACATGGACCTTGATCAAGCGTCACTTCCTTTTAACTGTACGGTATGTGTTATATTGCATTTAGGAACTTTCGGGTAATTGAACATGTATCAATAATTACGGATTTCTGTAGCTGTATATATATGTTTGGATGTAGCTGTATTGCATTGATGTACTGGTGGATATTGTGTGGTATGACTCCTGTAGTTGATAGTATAATTGGTATGATGTCAACTTTATCCTGATGCCACATGTCCTTGACTTCCTCAGCCAGTTGGATGTATTTTTCAATTTTTTCTCCTGTTTTCTTTTGTATATTTGTTGTATTGGGTATAGATATTTCGATTAGTTGTGTTAATTTCTTCTTTTTATTGGTGAGTATGATGTCAGGTTTGTTATGTGGCGTTGTTTTATCTGTTATAATGGTTCTGTTCCAGTATAATTTGTATTCATCATTCTCCAGTACATTTTGTGGTGTATACTTGTATGTAGGAACGTGTTGTTTTAAAAGTTTATGTTGTAAGGCAAGCTGTTGATGTATTATTTTTGCGACATTGTCATGTCTTCTGGGGTATTCTGTATTTGCTAGTATTGTACATCCGCTTGTGATGTGATCTACTGTTTCTACTTGTTGTTTACAAAGTCTGCATTTATCCGTTGTGGTATTGGGATCTTTAATATTATGGTTGCTATAATACCTGGTGTTTATTGTTTGATCCTGTATTGCAATCATGAATCCTTCTGTCTCACTGTATATATTGCCTTTTCTTAGCCATGTGTTGGATGCGTCTTGATCGATGTGTGGCTGTGTTAGATGATACGGGTGCTTGCCATGTAGTGTTTTCTTTTTCCAATTTACTTTCTTCATGTCTGTTGATGTTATGTGATCTAAAGGGTTGTAGAAGTGGTTATGAAATTGCAGTGGTGTAGCCGATGTATTTATATGAGTGATTGCCTTGTGTATTTTGCTAGTTTCTGCTCGTTCTAGAAAGAATTTTCTTAAATTGTCTACCTGTCCATAATGTAGGTTTTTTATGTCGATAAATCCCCTTCCTCCTTCCTTTCTGCTTAATGTGAATCTTTCTGTTGCTGAATGTATGTGATGTATTCTATATTTGTGGCATTGTGATCGTGTAAGTGTATTGAGTGCTTTTAGGTCTGTGTTACTCCATTTCACTACTCCAAATGAGTAGGTCAATATTGGTATGGCATAAGTATTTATAGCTTTTGTCTTGTTTCTTGCTGTCAATTCTGTTTTCAGTATTTTTGTTAGTCTTTGTCTATTTTTTTCTTTTAGTTCTTCTTTGATATTTGTACTATCTATTCCTATTTTTTGCCTGTATCCTAGATATTTATAGGCATCCGTTTTTTCCATCGCTTCTATGGAGTCGCTGTGGTTATCCAATATGTAATCTTCTTGTTTAGTATGTTTTCCCTTGACTATGCTATTTTTCTTACATTTGTCTGTTCCAAAAGCCATACTTATATCATTGCTGAATCCTTCTGTTATCTTTAGTAATTGGTTGAGTTGTTGATTTGTTGCTGCCAGTAGTTTTAGACCATCCATGTATAGCAAATGTGTGATTTTGTGTGGGTATGTTCCAGTAATATTGTATCCATAATTTGTATTATTTAGCATGTTGGATAGTGGGTTCAGAGCAAGGCAGAACCAGAAAGGACTTAATGAGTCTCCTTGGTATATTCCACACTTAATCTGTATTGGCTGTGATGTGATATTATTTGAATTTGTTTGGATATTAAGTGTGGTTTTCCAATTTTTCATTACTATGTTTAGGAACTGTATCAATTTAGGATCTACTTTGTATATTTCCAATATTTGTAGTAACCATGAGTGGGGTACACTATCAAAAGCTTTTTGGTAATCAATGTAGGCGTAGTGTAGCGACCTTTGTTTAGTTTTAGCTTGATATGTCACCTCTGAATCTATTATCAGTTGCTCTTTACATCCTCGTGCTCCTTTGCAACAGCCTTTTTGTTCTTCATTTATAATTTTGTTCTGTGTTGTATGTGTCATTAATTTCTGTTTAATGACTGAAGTTAATATTTTGTATATTGTTGGTAGGCATGTTATGTGGCGATATTTAGCTGGGTTCGCTGTGTCTGCTTGATCTTTAGGTTTCAGATATGTTATTCCGTGTGTAAGTGTATCAGGGAATGTGTATGGGTCTGCAATGTAACTGTTAAATAATTTAGTTAGATGTGAATGTGTTGAGGTGAACTTCTTTAACCAGTAATTTGCTTTTTTTCATTTCCAGGGGCTTTCCAATTGTGAGTAGAATTAATTGCTTGGGTGACTTCATGTTGCAAAATTATCACTTCAGGCATTTGTGGTATCATCTTGTATGTGTCTGTTTCTGCTTGTATCCACCGTGCATGCCTGTTATGTTGTACCGGGTTTGACCATATGTTGCTCCAGAAGTGTTCCATGTCTGTTATGTTTGGTGGATTGTTTATTTTAATGTGTGTGTTATCTATTGTCTGGTAAAATTTCTTTTGGTTTGTGTTGAATGTTTGGTTTTGTTTCCTTCTATTATCACTTTTTTTGTATCTTCTGAGTCGTTTGGCTAATGCTTGTAATTTCTGCTTCTTTTCGTCTAATTGCTCTGTCGCTTCTTGTTGTGAGATTTTACCTAACTTTTTTCGTTTTTTTCCGAGATTTCATTTCTTATAAATTGTGTTAGCTGTCCGATGTCTTTTCTCAGTTTTTCTATTTTGATCTGTAGCCTGTGTTGCCATGCTGGTTTTGTGGGTTTCTTCTGTGTGTTGGTTGGTTCTGATCTCTGCCTAGTGTGTATATTTAGTGTAGTGAGTGCTCCTATATAAACCAGTAGTTGTAACTCTTCCATAGTTGTGTTTTCATTTATTTTGTTGTGTATGATTGTGTTGATGGTTTTTATTGTTGTTTCGACTTGTGGGTTATTTGGTGGTCTACGCAAGAATGGTCTAATGTCTGTATTTGTGTCTTTGTATTCTATATATGTTAGCTGAAATTTTTCTTGTATATCTAACATCTGTGTCACTTCGTGTTCTATTTGTGCTTGTTCTGGTGGCTGTCTTAAGATTTCGTTTTCCTCTGATTGTTTAATTGGTGCATGTTGTTCTTTGTTTGTTTGCTCTGGGATGTTTGAGTGCATTACTGTATTTTCTTCTTCTTCTGATTGCACATTATTTTGTTCCAGTATTTGTTGTACTAGTTGTTTGATGTTTTCTAATTCTGACTGGGGTATCCTGTTATTTTTTATTATTACACGGATCTGATCAGCTAGTCGTTGTTCTGTTAAAAATTTTAATTCTGGGTATTTGGTAATAAATGTTGTGTATACTTGTGATCTGTATCCAGTTGTGTTGGTTCCTAGGTTTGTTGCTTGGTAATAACAGAACATGAGGTATCGATTAACTTCATCTGACCATCTCATCCTCTGTCTTTGTTTTCCTTCTAGGGTGGTTGCAGGAAGCATATCCTGCAAAACACCTCTATTTGGATTTAAATCATTTTCCAGTTGGCTAGCAGTGTCGTTACCATTGTGGGCGGGCATAGGGTTCAAGCGCCGTCCCCGACCATGACGGCGCTTGTCCGAGGCTTCTTTAGTTCTGTCCTGAACCAACTAATCACACTAAAAGGGGGGTTAGCCCTATTAGTGGTTTGTTCTTTTCGTCGCCTTTTACGACTGGCAGAACATACCGGAGGCCGATTCTTTTCCCGGGCCTCCACGGGGTTTATTATTATTATTATTATTATTATTATTA
This sequence comes from Schistocerca serialis cubense, assembly GCF_023864345.2. Lineage (NCBI taxonomy): Eukaryota > Metazoa > Arthropoda > Insecta > Orthoptera > Acrididae > Schistocerca > Schistocerca serialis. The sequence goes on along the minus strand of NC_064639.1, from coordinate 719,806,598 downwards.
TTTTGCCTTACTCTCAGATCATTATAACATTTATTTTTTGAATTCAATGGAGAAAAAAAAATCAATCATAGGTTCCCAGCTGAAAGAAGACTTGCTGGTAGAGACTTCACTTGTGATTTTATGAAAAGAAATAAAGTGTCACTCAGAACAGCCTTGAAAACCAGCATGTGTAATGGGGTTTAGTGAGATACAACTAAACAAATATTTTGACAACCCGGAGACAGTCTTCAAGAAATATGATTTTCCTCCTGGTTGCATTTATACTGTGGACGAGGTGGGCCTTCGACCTGTTCTTAATATGCTTCCTAAACATGTAGCTCCAACAGGGAAGAGAGAAGTGGGGAAATCTGTGGCTGCAGAACAGAGGCGGTCATCGTTGTCTATTCCATGAATGTCTTGAAACATCCTGTTCACCCTTGCCACAGAAGTGACTTCATTCATTACTCATAAATGGAGGTCTAATGGGATGGGATGTGGCTATGTGACCATAACACCACTTCTTACACAGATTGATCATTTCAGAAAGTTTACAGTTTTATTAATCTTAGATAACAGAATCCCCCACAAAAGCCTGGAGGCTAGTTTGTTTGCTAAAGATAGTCACATGCACAGTTTGCCACCCCACAGTAGCCATAAGAGACAGCCACTCCATTGCAACTTTTTCAGGCCTTTTAAGGCATTTGATGAGACGGCAGTAGATTTGTGGAATGTGTCTCATCCCAGGCAGGTCTTCAGCTTGTATAATGTAGCCAAACTTGTGAGAGTGACACTCGAAAAGGCAGCTACTATTGCAAATGGTGTCAAAGGATTCAGGGTTGTGAGACTGTTTCCTCTTCATCAGAACAAATTTTCAGATGCTGATTTTGTGCCATCAGAAGTGACAAATCAATCTCTGTGGAGCTTGACAACTGAGGCTTCATAGTCATTGGTAGAAATGAAGATACTGAACCAACAAGGAATGAAGAAGTCACTGTAGAAAACAGGGAGCGTGATGGCAGGAGTCGTGCAAAGTAAGAGCGACAGGTTATTGCTTCTGAACCAGGACTTTAGAACGTTTCTCTCATTGTGAGTGAGTCACCTTTCTTCTTCTTCAAACATGGAATATTTTAATTGCTGTGCTAGCTCCTCCCCCAGCACATCCACCGTTTCTGGCAATCCTACATCCGTTGCACTCTTGCTACCATCGGAGGAAATAATTCAGCTTTCTTAAGTTCAAATAAAATGGAAGTGTAGGAAGGGGTATTCATCAGCATGATTAATTTCGACCTCTCTTAAGGCAGCCCAGGAGGTGGAATCTGCTGCAAATGAGATGTTAGACAAGGAGAAGAAACAGAAAGCCCTTGTTAGATGTAGTAAAAAGAATCTCAAACTTTCTACTGTTACAAAAGTCCATAGGAACAAACTATTTTGTCTTATGCAGTGGAATCTGAGACAAAGATGTGTCTGCATAACAGTAGCTCAGACCTGGACATGAATTTTTCAGCGAACAATGCTGATGTCGAAGATAGTTCTGTTATAGGTAAAAGAGAACTCACAGCTGCAAAGGTCCTCGGAAAAACTAGGCATGATTTCACTTTTACCTATATAATGTGGTTCATTCTTTAAATCATGGTTATGACGGAGTTTTTTTTACAAGCATCTCCCGGAAACATCAAAGTTTTAAGAAACAAACAAGGAAAGTTATGTCAAAAACAAGGACATTCATAAGAAACTGGCAAAACTAATTTATAAATGCTCAGGAAGGTTTGCTAATGCTATTAGCTTTTCGGATAAGCTGTCCAGATTACCAATTTGCTAGAAGTAGTGTTAAAATAAGACTGAATATGAAACCTTTATTTTATTTAATTGTGTTTCTTAATTTCAAAATGGCTCTTTTCTCTTCTTTTCCATTGTTCCATTAAGGCTTTTTCTATTTTGTTCCACTGTCTTTATTAGTCAAGTCAATATCCAAAAGTCATCCTTACTTGTCAACTAGCTCTAGTTTGTAAGACCTTAATAAATAAAAGGCTATCGCTAATTATTATTATATTGAAATGAATTAAAAAAATAAAAATAAAGTTCCTGGTTTGTTTTTCCATGTATTTTTGTAATCATTTTGATTTCCTTCAATTATGGGTAAAAGCATGTACTGTGTACTCTTACCCTAGGCACACATGCTCTTAACTCACAATGTGTAGTGATTCGAGAGTTTCTGTGTAAATTCTAGAACCACTCAGCCTTCTACTGTCTCGAACACACGATATTCTGGATATGAGTGTCGGATGGTAAAATCCTACCTACTGCGCTTCACATGTTTGTGTGTGCAGGTTTAAAATCAGTCACGGGAAGAAAGTAGACGCGGCGGTCGGACAGCACCGACAAGTACCTGGCGAGCAATCAATAGATGTTTTAGTGAGTGTGTAAGGAAGAACCATGGAGTTTATATGCAGCTCTGTGCTTATTGTGTCATTGACTATTGTTATTAAAACAAGAACAGTTGAAAATGTACTCTTGTATACTTTTGACACTACTCTGTTAGAGGCTACTCTGTTAAGAAAGGTCATGGTATCCAAGCCAACTTTCTTTTAACTGTAGCTCTATTTGTTTCTAACATCCAACTGTACGTGAGACTTGCAGGTAGTTACATATTCACGTGGAAAGCGAAATTTTTGTGTATGGAGGTCAAATACATCATTAGTTGACGAAAAGTAAAGTTTGTACTTATTTCATAAGTACAAAGAGTCTAAAATACCTAGTGTTATTCAATGGAGAAGAAGTCAAGAGGGTTTCCAGCAGCTGGCTATTCAGTAAAGAAGAGTGGCTGCAAATTCCAAGTAAGCCATCTCATAAAGAAGTAGACGGTAGTTTGAGAGAATAAGCCGATATAACCCAGATCCACACTCACACCTTAAGTCGTCAGAACATTAGACATGGGGTAAGAGTTTGAAAAATTATTTTTTAGGAAAACTTTTGTTACTCCTTTAATAATAATTGGAGACAATGAAATTTTTATGCGATCTTACCAAGTGTCAAACTGGTTGTTCCACATTTAATTTATATAAAACTGCTGCAAGTCTTTTTTAAAAATATTTAATAAAACCAAAAACGCATATTTTTAACCCCACCTACTCTATTGTTTAAGTAGAACATTTTAATATGCATGTTATTGAGCAAACGACTTGATATAAATTTTTTTTTGCACTTGGAAGACTTATCAAATCTTCTACCACTGTTAGTTTTAGTCTCACTGTTGGTTGTATTCTAGTTGTATGTGTATGGCTGTGGGTACAATGACTACGTGTAAATCTTGCATTGTGTATGTTGTATGTATCTTGTAAGTTTTCTTGGTAAATTCTGCATCAGTATTTTGGTGTCATGGATGTTAAACAAATAGAAAGTTTGGGAAAAACCAAACTTATCAACTAAGTACTGCAGACAAAAGGAGCATTCCAACTAGATTTACTCCAGCCACCTTTTCTGAAACTTTAGCCCATGCCCTTGGTCATATCAAACACACGAAAATTCCATCCAAACTGTGGGTGTCATCAATTTCATCTTTTACCATCTGTTTATTGCCATATGTCAGAATAGCTTGACCAAAACTTCTTATATGTAAATGATGGTAATGATATTAGCTTCAACAAATTTAGTTATAGTGGTGATTTTACAATGGTTATGTGAGATCAAAATATTTGTGAAAGAGCAACACTGTAACTAATCAGGAAACTGTCAGGGTCACATCCAAAATGAAATTACAAAAAGACTTTGTAGAAGGGAAGAAGACTGACTAGTGTGGTGAATACTCATAACAGGGCACATCTTTACAAGCCACTTTTAGCACTGGACAGCGAGGAAGAACAATACTGTCATTTTGAAATAACAAGAAGTGGATTTATATTGATGTGAGTTATCTCCACCATGGTTCAGCACTAATCACATGTCTTAGAAATCTCTTGAGGTATGCCTTGTTAGTGAACATGGATAGTAATAGCAATGGTCATGACATATAATTGTGCACCAGTATTCTCAAGATGAACATCTTGATGAAAAATTACAGAAAACACTTAAACAAGACTGAACTTCAATATACAATGCTTTACTTGAAAATAAGAGTAAAGGTGAAGTAGAAAAATGATTCTCAGATATGACATTTTGGATTTGTTACCAGAAATAGTTGTGGAATTTTCTGAGAAGAAAAGAATGTGTATGCTAAATATAAACTCATTTATCAAAACAGATAAATTTATCCCATGATGGGTATTCTGGTAGGCAAAAATTCTATAATTTTAAGGTCAGGCAAATATCTTGCTTACCCAGCAGTGTGTCACCCTCAGAACTAACATTATGCTGAGGGCAGTGACACCACTATAAAAGCTTTCCACATACACACTTTATACAAAACCTGTTTCTATTGCAACTATCCAGCATGCTTTTTAAAGAAAACTTAACATAATTTCACAAGATAATTTGATGGTGCTCTAGAAAAATTTTAATGCAATGGGTGTTTGTTTAAAGGAAAACTCCAGAATAACCAAGTTTCTACCAAAGACGCAGAGAGATTTTGAGAAGCATGTTTACAGAACCCACCGACAGCCACATTTAAATATAGTTTATGAAATCAGAGAGATGGAGATTTTTCATTATTTGTTGGAGCTTGATGCTAATTCTCTGAAGAGTTGCTTGTTCACTGTATGGTATGTTTATTCTTGTCAAGTTGCATTACTACTGATTTGCTAATAAAAGTGACTGTCATTATTTGAGAGCATTAATTTTGCCTTCATAATTGGTGACCCCGAAATAAAAGTAGTTTCACACTGGACAAGTGGTTTTCACTTTTTGCATAAGACAATGTTTTCATGGAAGACACACACAAACTGTTGCATGCCATCAGCAGCAAGATCCAACATTCACAGCAAGAGATTGAGGTTTTGGAACTTTCCTCATCTTCATAGCAATCAATGAGTGGAGTGCCACAGGTAAATCCAACTGTGGACCAAGTTGGGTAGTCCCACTACACTGATATGTGAGGTGAGACCAGACATAACAAAGCTACTGGTTCCGCAACTGCACAACAAACTAAAGACTTTCTGGCCGCCAGCTCATGCAATTCTTCCACACTACAATTATAGTTCTGTGCTTCAAAATTTACATCTGCACAATATAAAATCATTATCATCTTGGACAGTTTCCAGCCACTGGCTGGGTCTGTCGGGAACACAAGCCTCTCCATTGTGTTCTGTCTTTCCACCATTCCCCCTCTTCCACCTTCGTCCAGTTCTCTCCTCTTCTCGTCACACATTCCTTCACTCCCTTCACCCATCTATCTCTTGGTCTTCCTCTGGGCCTCTTCCCCTCCAGTTGCAGATCAAACATCCTCTTTGGAATTCTTCCCTCATCCATTCTCTTCATGTGTCCATACCACTGCAGTCTTGATTTTTCTATCCTGTCCTGTACTGGTTCCTCCTTTAGTCTTTCCCTCACATACACATTTCGCAATCTGTCTCGTCTTGTTACACTCAACCTGCTCCTCTGGAACTTCATTTCACTAGCCTGTATTCTACTTTTGTCGCTTTTGTGCATTACCCATGTCTCACTTCCGTATGCCAATATGGGGACAAAGTAGGTTCAGTATATAATTCCCTTGGATTTCTGTGGCACGTCCCTGCTCCAAATAAGCCCCCTAATGCATTTGTAGAACTGCCCTGCTTTTCTGCACCTTTCATTTATTTCCATTGCGTTTCCCCCCTTACTTTCAATCATGCTTCCCAGGTACTTGAAGTTCTCTACCACTTGTAGTTTTTCCCCTCCACAAGTTATATCCACATTTGGCCTATTCTTCTTCCTTGTTGTGACAATTATTTCACTTTTCTTTGCAGAGAAATGCATTCCATATTGTGCTGCCGTTGCCTCCCATACATCTAACTGCTCTTGCACCTCCTCCTCGCAATTTCCCCATAACATCAGGTCATCGGCAAAAAGCACTGCTTTCATTTTATGATCTCCAATTGCATCTGATACTTGCTGTAGGATTTCATCCATAACAATAATAAACAATAAAGGCGAAAGTGCACTTCCCTGTCGCAGCCCATTTTCCAGCTTGAACCATGCAGTACGTTCCCTCCCCACTTTGACACAACTCTCACTTCCCTCATACATTTTTCTGACTTTTCGTGTTATCTCTTCATCTATCCCTTTTGCGTTCAGCATATCCCAGAGCTTGTCCCTACAGATACTGTCATACGCCTTCTCAATATCTAAAAAGGCCATGATTAAGTCCTTCCCGTACTCATAGTGCCTTTCCTGCAGTTGCCTTACCGCAAATATGAGGTCTGTTGTTGATCTTCCCGGCCTGAAACCATACTGCTCCTCTTGCAGTCTTCTTTCAATACTGCTTCTTATTCTCTTCTCCAGGATCTTTTCATAGATTTTTCCACAGTGGCATAGCAGGGTGATTCCTCTGTAGTTCTCACATCTCCTTTTATCCCCTTTCTTGAAGATCAGGACTATAATTCCTTTCTTCCAGTCCTCAGGAATTCTGTTCTCCTTCCACACCACCCTCAGCACTCTGTATAGCCACTGGGTTCCTACTTCTCCTGCTGCTCGTATCATATCCACTGTTACTTCGTCCCAACCTGGTGCCTTGCCCCCTTTCATCCTCTTTATGGCTTCTCCCACTTCATTCCAAGTTAGATCATCAATTTCCCCACTATTATAATCGTCTGCTGCCTTAGGTCCTCCAACGCTGTTAGTTACCCGCTTGGCGGTATTCAACAGATCTTCAAAGTACTCCTTCCAAATCTTTTTGAGCTCATGCATTTCCTCCACAACTCTTCCATTATTATCCATGATCCTCAGGCACTCACTTCTGTTGTTCCTCTTACCATGGTGTAAAGTACTTTTTTGTTCCGTTCACTGTCCTCTTCTAACATTCTTGTCCATTTTTCCATCCACTTCTTCTTCTCCGCCCTTACTATGGTCTGTGCCGCTTCTTGCTTTCCTTATATTTTACCCTAGCTTCCTCTGTTCAGGTCTGGAACCATTCTCTGAAGGCTTTGTTCTTTCGAAGTACTGCCTCTTTACATATGTTGTTCCACCATGGGGTTTCCTTACTTCTCCTCTTTGTGCTAGTTCTTCCGCACACAGTCTCAGCTGCCTCAACTAGAGCCCTCTTAAAATCTCCCCATTCTTCTTCCACTGTTCTCTGATCTTCCTTTGGCAGCTTCTTCCTGATCAGTGTCTGGTACTGGGTCTTCCGTTCATCCTCTTTCAGCATCCATGTCTTCAACCTTTTCTCCTGTATATCTGTTACCCTCCTATCTTTTTTCTCTCTCAGGGTGGCTACCAACAGCCGATGGTCACTGTCTATCTGCCTATCCACTAGTACATAGTCTACTACTGAAGTTTGGGACCAGTCTCCACTGTACCAAGTTATTTTGTGGCTACTTCTCTTCTTGTACCAGGAATTTGCGATCGCCAGCCCATTCCTCTTGCAGAATTCCAGCAACAATTTTCCTTCTCTATTTCGGTTCCCCCAGCCCTCTGGTCCCATTATCTCCTCGAATCCTTTCCTGTCTGTGCCAACATGTGCATTGAGGTCCCCTATTATAATCTGATTACCTCCATTTAGCTGCTTTTGCATGTCATCTTCAAATTCCTCCTTCTCCTTTTTTGTACACCCCACCTGTGGGGCATATGCTTGGATGATTTCAATGCTTTTTCCTTTCACTCATACTCTAGCTTTTATCATTCGATCATTGATACCTTCCACCTCCTCCTGCAGACCCTCTCTGACCACTATTGCCACTCCATTTCTTCCCCTCTCATTCCCTATCCAGTACAGTTTACATCCTTTACTTAGTGGTTTTTCACCAACTCCTCTCCACCTAGTCTCAGCAAGTCCCAAGATGTCCAATTTCCTCCTTTCCATCATTTCTACAATTTCTTCTAACTTCCCAGTTAGAGTCCTTACGTTTAAGGTGCCCAGTCGTAAACCATCTCGTAATCCTTTTCCATTGCTTGGTCGGTTTCCTTTAAATCCGTTCCGTGATCCGAGGCATGTTCCCTTTTTAAAAGCAGTTGATTTATCCACTACTGGCTTGCTAGGCCTATCGCAGCTTCACCAGAGCCCCGTTAGCCGTCACGTTTCAGGGTTCCCATAGGGCCTTCCCAGCTACCGTAGCGGTCCTGGGGCACACGAAGTCCCCGCTGTACATCGCCCCTATAGGCAGTCTAGAGAAAGTTTTTGTAGGTCAGCAGATTGTGGAAGACCACAAGCAGCTTACACTGGCAATCAACAACCTAGACCAGAGGGAGGGGTTCTTTGGGGAAGGAGACCAGACAGCGAGGTCATTGGCCTCATCGGATTAGGGAAGGACGGGGAAGGAAGTCAGCCGTGCCCTTTCAAAGGAACCATCCCGGCATTTGCCTCGAGCGATTTAGGGAAATCACGGAAAACCTAAATTAGGATGGCCGGACGCGGGATTGAACCGTTGTCCTCCCAAATGCGAGTCCAGAAAGCGATCACCTATGTTTTGGACATTATTTTGAACCCACCTCATCAGCAAGCCTACCTTTCTCTCAGAATGGCTTTAGTTGCCTGTTACACTAAATTACCTGATCAAAAGCTTAAACAAGTGCTGCATCACAAAAAATGTGGTAGCAAAATCCTATCAGAATTTGGAGACATTTATGTATTACGGTCAACACTAGTGTGGTTCCTGGTGAATTATCATTACATGTTTGGCAACAACTGCACCTCAGCTGCACTTAGTTTTTATTGTGCACAAAGAACATTCTTTACAAAAATTACTTCAGGTTATCGATAGGATGCACACAATGGTAGATTTGACTGCTGTGGTGCCATAATGTCAGCTACTAGCAATGTTACAGTCAAATACAACTGCTGAACTCACCTGAAGAGATGATGCCTCACTGCACCCCACTTTGTACTGTCACTTTCCGACCATAGCTGAAGAGTCCAAAGTCTACATGCCATGGCTGAGATAATAGCCAAGCAGTTTCAGACATTACTGTTACAGACTGGCCAAAATAAGAGGTTGCTTTCACAATATTTTTATATTTGTCAGTGTCAAGATTGCAGGCAAGTCTAAGCTAGCTCTACCAACACCTACTGGTACCACAGATGTTCCAGCACATGAGCTGAAAAGTGCACAATACTGCATGGCTACCCAACAAGCAAGGACTATCTTTATTATGTGCAACAGAGTGCAATACCTGCAAACAGTGCCAACAACAAAAGACGAGGTCTAACAACTGATCATAGATGGCAGCAGAGCAGCAAATTCACTATCTACAGAAGTTCAGCACCTGCTCAAACAACTCAATCACAGCTAACTGTAGTGTGCAATACAGCATCACAGCAGTCACACATTTCTGATAAAATTCCTGGTTTGGTTTTTTTTTTTTTTTTTTAAATAAGACACTGGTTCAGACGTCAGCATACTACTTGCCTCATGTGCAACCGATGTAATCCTCGATGAGCTTTTACATTTAAATGGCTATAAGCAGCTATATTATCCTCACTAATGGCCACAAAAATCTGATGATTGATGCAGGGTTTTCTGACCACTTCAACTGTGGTTGCAGACACTGACCCAGCAAACTTCTTTCATGTTTCACACTTACAGTGGACTTGATGAACACATGTTGAATAAACAGGACTGATGGTTACAAAGTTATTTCATTTATGAAGCTTTGCAGGGACTGGCATTCTGTTTTGCATATTTGGATGATATCCTGGAACTCTCTTCCAACACTCACTCACAGGACAGACATGATCATTAAGTACGACAGACTATATGGCTCTGGATATGTGTTAAGCAAAGACAAATATGTCACTGCCAAAAGTGAAGAAAACTTCCTCAGCTATAGGGTCTTGGCAACAGTATCTACCTGTTAGTGGAGAAATTATCCATTTTAGGTGACCTGCCGAAACCAAATGATTACCAAACATTAATACTTTTCTGTGCATGGTGAATTTTTATTGCTGTCACTTTCCGGTGACTGCTTCTATTAAATGACCTCAAACAAACACACTTTCTGGTCACAGCACCAAGGGCTACTCAGCGCTCAGATGGGCTCTGGAAATGGACACCCCTTTCTGTGATCCGCAGGTGAGCCTTGCAGAGGCAGTGCTGCTCGCCCACCTCATACTATCTATGCCATTGTTTATTGCTGAGGACACCAGCCAAAGAGCAATGGGTGCCCCTCTGCACAAGGAAATCAGCAATAACTGACAATTGTTAAGATTTTTTCTTTTTCTTAAAAAAAAATAGTAATTTCAAAAATGGAGCACTTACAATAGAGAGCTGTTGGCCACATATTAGAGTGTGAGGCATGTTCACCCTCAAATCGAACTCTGGCCAGTGACAATCAATACAGTCCACAAACCAATCATGTCAGCTTTTCAAAATATCAGTGTTAGGTGTTCCCCTCAACAATTCTGGCACATCGAATATATTGGTCAATTTACCTTGGGAACAGGGCGTATTATAATATGCGAAAACACAACCCCCTACTACTTTTCTGGCATTTGCAGTTTGGTTAACATGTTGAACTACAACAATCTTACAAAGGCCCAAGTGACAGATAAACAATTGAAAATTTTACTAAATGATCATTCCATGGGACTTAGGTTGAAGCAAACCAAGGTGGCAGGTAGCAATTCCAAAATGTAGTGCGACGAAAGTCACAGCCTTACATTTCACCACATTTTCACCAAGTGGCTTTCGACAGTGTCCTCAATCTAGTACATACAGGGGCAAATGCCACAACTAAATTATCAATCAACAGTTTTTGATGGCTGCCAATAGCAAAAGATGCTTCAATATGGGCTCAAAGGTACCTTCAAAGCCAATACTGCAAAGTGGGTCACCATCTTCATGCAAATAATGGACACTTCCCTGTGTCTCCAGCAACATTTGGTAATGTACACATTGACCTCACTGGGCATCTGATGCCTTCAGGAGGTTACAAGCAACTGTGCGTGGCAGTTGGCAGTTGGATTTTCACTTGCCCAAGACCAGCAATGCCACAACAGAGCAGACAATCTGAGAAGCACACCAGTACTAGAGTGTCATAACCAGATGTACCCGGAGATGACAAAACCAGGAGAAAACGAAGGGAGAAAAAACATGAAGATAATGTTACGGAATGAAGAAGGATTGAAAAACGCAGCATGCATAGCTCCAACAGACTTTCTCTAAGGTTATGACGTAGCAATATTCACAGAAACTTTTCTCACAGATCATTGGAAACACCCGAAATTCTATAGCATAAATATGCTGGCAAAGCAAGGAGAAAGGGGACGACCCCAACGGGGAATAACAGTCCTACTGAAACCATGGATAACACCAATTATAGCGACAACAGAACTAAATCACTCCATTCTAATAGAAGTAAAACACATCACAATATTAGCAACCTACTTTCAGTCAAGCAAATCGGCCATAGACATAATCGATGAACTGGGCCAACAAATAAGACGGAGCAAGAAAGACATCCCTTTACTTATCGCAGTGGATTTAAACTGTCGGTTGGATGTACAGAATCACAAAACAAAATTAGTAATCGAATCACTACAAGAAGGAGGCCTCATCCTGCTAAACGACACAAACGTCCCTACATGCTTCTGCCATAATGGCTAAAGTGCTATTGATATCGCCCTCATAAGAGGGAACATAAAAGGGGACATAAGCCCACTTTGGAATGCAAACCACACGCCTATAAGAAAACACATCCCGATGAACATAGCCATACAAAGTGATTGGAAGGCAAGAGAGAACCAAGAGAAGAGACTGCGCTCAAGGAGACTGGATCCAAGGAAAGTGGAAAAATACCACGACCAGATAGAACAAATTGAGTCCTTAATCGACAACTAAAAAGTAGAGGAGGCAGCACTTGAACTGGAGAAACTCTTAAAATAAGCAACTACCCCCAGGAAAGTGAGAAGAGCTAAACCATGGTTCGATCAAGAGTGTTATCAGCAAAGAAAAGAAGTACTCCAAGCTTTACACCGACTAAAAACGGACACAGATAATCACTCACTACTACAAACATACGCTGAGAAAAGAAAATCCTACAAAACACTAACAAGGGAGAAGAGAATGGCACACAGGGAAGAAGAGGGAAGAAGACTAGCTGAAGAAGCCAGGAGAGACCCATTCATTGCAATCCACCCCCGAAAGCAGGCACAGTCACACTATATAAGCATGGAAGAAAGGACGAGACATTTCAAAGACATTCTCAACAAAGATGGTAGAGAAGGAGCACAGGTAGCAAGTCAAGAGCTCACACTGCAAGAGATGTCAGCCTGGTCCCAACTCACTCCAAATGAGGTCTGAAACATCGTTGAATCAACAAAAAGGAAGAAAGCAGCGGGACCGGACATGCTTTACAACGAATACCTTAAAGACACAGCCCATCTGCTAGCACCAACCTGGACAAAACTTTATAACAAATGCATTGAAACAGCAAAAATCCCAGGCCAGTGGAGAAAATCAATAGTAAGGGTAATGTACAAAGGGAAGGGCGACCCAAAGGACACAAACAAATACAGAGGAATAGCCTTGGAAAACAACCCTTTTAAGGTATTCACGAAACTAATCACAGGAGGAATAAGACACACTTTGGAAGACCACCTCCCAGAATCTCAATTCGGGTTCAGGGAAAAAAGATCCACTATCACAGCAGTGGAACTGCTTTCAAAAAATATATGGGAAACCATCGATAAGAAGCAAAAATATTATGCAGTATTCATAGACTTCACAAGGGCCTTCGACCTCCTCGATCGATCATTAGTAAACAGGATGCTTTATGAAACCCTGGGAAGAGACAGCGTCTGGACGAGGATTATAAACTCCATAAATGAATGGAATGAGATAAGGATCTTGGACAACCTCGACCTGTCTGAAATAATAAGGCAAACAAACGGAGAACTCCAAGGAGACCCACTAAGCCCGCTCCTGCTCATTCTGGCAGCAAAGGACATTATGGAAATCGCTCATGACGAATAAAAGGAAAGCAAATATCTGTCACAAAAGATTACAAATATCTAGGGATAACACTCCAGCCGTCCACAAAGTGCTTCACTAAACACACAACAGAGAAAGCGACACAGGCCATCAGAGCGATAAACGAAATAAGTTCCATCAGAACACTAAATCTAGACACAGCTATGGCACTCTTCAAATCAAAAATAATACCGATACTGGCTTATGGGATAGAAACATTGGAAAGAGTAAAAGCAACCTATATCAAAAGAGCATTAGGGGTAGCAAAAACCACAAGATCAAGATTAGTCTACCTTCTCGCCCGAGAATCTTTCCTCATCGAGGATCTAAGGACAAGATTCTTACTTCCCAACACATCAGCATCGGAGAACCTACTAAGATCACTACTCAAGAAAAGAGAGGAAGTACCAATGGAATTCTATGGATCCGGGGCCATGATCGACCGCACTTGGCCAGCAGCAAATTTTGAGATGAGACATGTACTTACAAGGCTCGCAGTACACGGATTCCACCATGAAATTTGTGCAAATACAACATACCACGAACCGTCAAACCTTTGCAAGGGTACACTATGTGGACAGTCTTGTGAGAGATACCATATAGAAATATGCAACAAGAGGACAAGATCAATTAGAGACTATGCAATAAATGGTTCAAATAATAATCTGTTATAATACATGCACTGAATGTAATCTACTAAGAATTATGCAGACACTCCATACATCCTTTTAATTCACTCTCAAATGATTGCAATCTAATGTATAACTATAATGGCTATTTTGCTGCAATAAATCGTTTATATTTTCCATTTTCCTAATTATTCTATAAAATACATTGAAGACTCAAGTTCAAACAGTCTCACTACAATCCTGAGGCAGTAGAAATTGAAAGCCTTTGTACAAAAAGCATATTTGCCCCCGCAAACACTCACTGACCTTTGAGATCATACAATATTGTAGCAAAGTAGCAGCAATAATTCCATTCTTGAACAGACACAAACTGTTTAGCTGGCAGCTGTGTATATCAAATGCACCGTTGCTACATATACCATGTTATTAACAGACGTCTGTTCGGTATTAGTAATTTCTTTTGCTGCTTACATGAACTGACACTACGAAAACAACACTGTGACAACAGCAGGTATTTACAGTAGTGCGCTGGCGGAAAGAATTCTTCCCTTAAACAGCAGATAGGAACATAAGAATTAGGGAGCACTCATGTACCTATCCAATTAAATTCTTAAATTGTCTCTCTGGTTGTTACTTTAGGTATGTTTTGCACCCTGCATTCTGTGCCTGCGCCCTTGGGGGACATCTCACCATCCCCTCAGTAGAGTACTGATCTCAATAAACTACAACCCTGCCACTGTCAAATTCCATTACTTGCTGCCAGATGTTTCTCCTTACACACAATCTTCTCACACACAAATAACATTCAAATACAATTTCTGAATGAGAAACTCACTGTGTAATTTTTTTTAATGTACAAAGCGTAAACAGAATTACTCCTACTTCATGCAGTTGCACCAAAATGCTAACCATTTTTATCTAAAGACATGTGGTAAACCTTGTGCCAATTTGATACTTGTTGCACGCTCTCTTCATGGTGTTACAATTTTAATGGCCATAAGTGTACACTGTGGCAACAAAAGTCATGGGATACCTCCTAATACGGTGTTGGACATCCTTTTGCCCAGCATAGTGCAGCAACTCAATGTAGCATGGACTCAACAAGTTGCTGGAAGTCCCCCAGCAGAATGCTGGCTCTGTAGCTGACCATAATTGCAGAAGTGTTGCCAATGCAGGATTTTGTGTACAAACTGACCTCCTGATTATGTCCCATAAATGTTCAATGGGATTTATGTCAGGCAGTTTGGGTGGCCAAATCATTCACTTAAAGTGTCCAGAATGTTTTTCAAACCAATCGCGAACAATTGTGAGCTGGTGACATGGCACATTGTAATCCATAAAAATTCCACTGTTTGGATACATGACGTCCATGAAGGGCTGCAAATGGTCTCCAGGTAGCTGAACCTGACCAGGCACCCAGTCCATACCATTTAAACACAGCTCATACCTTTATGCAGCCACCACTTGCTTGCACAGTGCTTTGTTGACAACTTGGGTCCATGGCACTGTGTGACCTACACCACACTCGAACCTTACCATCAGTTCTTACCAACTGACATCACGGGTCATGGGACCAGGCCATAATTTTCCAGTTGTCTAGTGTCCAACAGATATGGTCACAAGTCCAGGAGAGGCACTCCAGGTAATGTCATGCTGCTAACAAAGGCACTTGCGTCAGTCATCTGCTGCCACAGTCCATTAATGCCGCACTGTCCAAACAGATACGTTCGTCACATGTCCCACATTGATTTCCATGGATATTTAATGCAGTGTTGCTTGTCTGTTAGCACTGAAAACTCTGTGAAAACGCCACTACTCTCAGTCATTAAGTGAAGGCCTTTGACCAATGCATTGTCCATGGTGAGAGGTAATGCCTGAAATTTGATATTCTGGGCACGCAATATCTGCTACTCTTTACTTCCTGATTTGTATTTTGATATAACGAACAACAAAGTAACACTAGGAAAGAGTTATTGAAAAAGGCTTTTGAAGCAATATTAGTACACATTTTATAGTGATTTTCACATTACTGTGTAAAGGTAATGGTCACCCAACAAAAAGTCTTAAAATTTTGGAGATTGCAATAACTGCAATAAACTTAATAGTGGTGTGTAATGAATCATGTCAGACCTTCAGGCGAAGTTTTACAATGATCTAATAACATGTCTCGGTGTAAAAATAAATTAAACTGGATGATTTATATCCATATTACTTTTTCTCTCTAAAGTGTGTGAACCTATTTACTGATTCTTTGACTGGGACTCACGTCACAAGCTTCTGTGATACTTGAAATCAGTTTTAGTCAAACAGCACAACATCCCTCTGGTCAAACCTAGAGCTTACATTAAATACACCAGCAGTTTATAAATTCTTTCAATTCTCATTTGCAGTCTACATCCAATGATATATCTCAGTAATCATTTGACTGCTTCTGATGCCTCAATTTACATCAATCTGTCTTTCCCTCAGTGCTGTAGACATGTTAACTTGCACTACCTGCTCAGCCTAAGGCCTGCGGAAGCATATAGACGCAGTGTCACTCGGGTGCTGGTTCATGTGGACACATCAAACACACATATTTGTATTTCTGTCCTGTTCTCTCAGTAGCTTATTGAGGTTTGGGTTGTTTGGTTAGAGCATTTGTGACCATTTGTTGTTCGGGGGTCTCCTGTTGATGTTTTCAACTTCTCTTTATGTTTATGGGTCAATGAATGTTGTTGATCATTCTTTAGAATCTGAAAGAGACAGCTGAACTCCAGAGAAAGAAGTACACTTTGGAGTCTTGTTTGGTGGATAAGAAAGTTATTTTGTCTAATCATGCATGGAATTAACAATTCGATTTTAGTGTTCAACAGTCAATTACGAAATTGTCTTTCATGATATTTCTAACACAGTACCTGATTAAATCTGAAACCAATTTATTTTATGCATACATTAAGATGTACAAGAATTTGTAAATTTTCAGCAGTTTTAGATTTGACAAACTTCATTGCTTCATTCCCATTTGGTCTTTCACGGTTTGCATGAAATGTTAGCAGTATTTGGCCAGGGAAGAACTTTTGAAGACTCTAATTTCAAGCAAAATTATGCTCCAATAGTGTTTTGTGTTTCACCTCAGTGTTAACTCTGCCAGTACCTAATGAGAAAGTTCACGTAAAATTAAGAATGTTGTTAAAAGCCATCAGATAGTGAATTTAATCTGCATCAAGAATTTTCACTGATGAAAGTTTATTGTTGTTAAAGGGCAATTATTCCTTAAACAATGTATTTCATTCAACCAAAGTAGTTTTTAAGTCAGCCAAAGGTATTCAAGTCCAAATGTGTTACTCTGGCATTACTACCATGAAACATGCATCACCTGTTGTATTACTTTTAGACATGGGTTTAACATATCAAAAGTGCAGTAGAAACTGAACCAAGGCCAGTTCTCTTTTTATAAACTGATACAATGCTCAGTAATCAAGCAATATGACACAGAACTCCTCCCCAAGACACACTGACTTGTCAAAGGCACCTTCTGTGATGGGCGGGGAGGCTTGTATGCTCCAAGGAAGCTGGAGCCTACGCTGGCAGTAGCGTAGCTACTGGCAGGGTCATCCGAGCCAGATTGGCCCAGTGGAGAAGCTAGATGAAGTGCATCTCACACCATAGGATGCAGGGTGGTGCTATAGACTAGTTTGTAAACCACCTCTGAGGGCTAAGCCTGAAATGAAAGCCCGATACTCCAGGCTCGGTGTCTAGTGCAAACTCGATACCACATCCCTGTAATAAGCCTATAATTGTGGATAATTTAACAGGAAAAGCTGGATTGTGCAGATGAAGACGAATATGTACATATTGGTGACTAAATTTGGTACATGGAATGTGCATATGTTATGAAAGTATTACCAATGAGATGCTGAGGTATGGAATGAGACTTGTTGCAGTCCAGGAAAAAAGGTGGAAGGAAGTGGTAAGATACATAAGCAGAAGTTTTCCATTAATATTCAGTAAAAGATGAAAGACTAGGAGAGCATGGAGTTGGGTTTATAATCTACAAAGACATGTGCAGATCTGTTACTGCTTTCACTCCACATAATGACAGAATATATATGCTGTGTATTAAAGGGAAATTTCACAAGGTGATCTTTGTGGTTGTATATGCACCAATGGAAGAATCAGATAAAGATGTGGTAGACAGTTTTTATGATCAGCTGGAGGAGGTTTGTGTTAAAATACCTAAATACAACTCCCAAATAGTCCTTGATGACTATAATCCTAAAACGGGCAAGGAGGAGCCCTTCATAAGTGTGTTTGGTAAGGAATGTCTACACAAGGAAACTAGTAATTACATTATGAGGGTTGGCTACTTTACTGCTGTAAACAAATTAAAGGCAATAAGTACCTGTATCTCAAAGAAAAATATCTACAAAGAGACATGGAAAATACAAAGAACAAATGAAGGAGACCAAAAAGACTACTTATTGGATCAAAGAGATGGGCATCTGATATGGAAAATGTGCACACTTTTCAAGGAGCTAATTCAGACTGATCAGTACCCAGTAGGAGTCAAAATTAGGCAGAAACTTGCTGTTACTGCCAAAGAAAATAGAACCAGAATAAACAAATGGAATACAGTACAACTTGAAACATAAGTCTACTGTTCAAGAGCATAAGGACTGACTGAGACAGAGTTACAAACAGATGGCAGAGGCTATACAAACAAAGAATGGAACTCTATTAAAAATGAAATTTTGACAACAGCCCATGAAATACTTGGGAAACCAAAAAAAATTAGAAATGATGAGTGCAGACAGGCACAGGAACAGAAAAAGGAAGTAAGACTGAAATGTGTACAACAAAATATAAGATCAAATCAGGCGTTATATAGAGTGGTCAGAAACAGTATGAAAAGTTTATAAAGGTGTTGCAGGGTAGATTGTGCTGAGAAATAACAATTAAGAAAAAAAATTCAATATGCTACACCATTTCCGACTTAATTAGCATTGAAGTTAGCCTATCAGGTCACTGCGTGCACAAGCTCAAGCAGCCTGCCACTGGCAGTGTTGCTAAATGTGTTCACCATTTGGTTTACTCAAACTGAACACATTTAGCTTTTACTCACCCAACTTAAATTTATCATTTCCAAAGAGGGCACATTTTAACTTGTAATGAGCATTTATACATGTGGTAACTTGCAGACCCATAGATATCTGTGCATCACCGCATTTTAAAGCACGCAAATGAATGTGCAATGGTCTGATTGGAAAACATCAATGCCAATTACATCAAAAATGGCCCACATATAGAATTTCTTAACAATTATTTCTCAGCACAACCTATCCAGCAACACCCTTACAAGCTTTTCAGACTGTTTCTGACCATTCTGTATAAAGACAAGAGAATAGAAGTAGCAGCAGTATGTAGGAGGGAAAAAAGTGAACCCATAAAAAGATAGAAGAACTGGCAGAGCACTATCAAAGGAATGAAAGCAGAAAATTTTAGAAGGAAATTAAAGAAGAATACAGACCGAAAATAGCAGCATGTAAAGACAAAACATGAAATTTGTTGATAGATAAACAAATGTCCTGGAAATATGGGGAGAACACATTGGTCAGAAAATGAAAGACGCAGAGAACTAAAATGGAGTAAAGAAAGGAGTAGTTACTGTGAAGAAATGCAGAGATTAAAGAAATTAACGTAAATGAGGGCCAGGTGGGTGTCAAGAACAAGGACATGTTCTAACTCTAGCTCCCACCTGCAGAATTCTGGATAACTGGTGTCTGTGGGAATACCCAGACAGCTCGTGTGTGAAACGGGTACCACGGTCATCACTGTCATGTTGTAGAATGTGCTCTGCAACAGGATATTGTGTATTGCCAGTATACACCCTTTGTCTATGACCATTCACATCCTAACTGATAGCTTGGTGGTGATCATGCTGATGTAAAAGGCTGAATAGTGTTTACATAACAGATGGGATATGACTTGTCACTTCACAGGTGGCTCTCCCTTGGATAGTATATGTTTTGCCAGTTACAAGGTTGGTTTAGGTGGTGGTAGGAGGGTGCACACGGCAAGTCTTGCAGTCGGAACGGTCACAGTGGTAGGAGCCATAGGGTAGCGAGATGGCAGCAGGATCATGGGGTTGACAAGGATGTTGCGGAGATGGGGAGGGCGACGAAAAGCTATTCTACGTGTAGTGGACAAAATCTCACACTGAATGAACCTCATTTCAGGGCATGACTTTAGGAAGTCAACACATTGTTGAAGTAGCTGATGAATAAATTCAAGACCAGAATAATACTGAGTGAGACGTGGTGTACTTCGAAGTTGTTGTTTAGCGGGACCAGCAATACCAGGATTGGGTGTGATGGCCTGGGAAATCTGCTTTTGAAGTAGACTGGTGGGGAAATCATGTCCAGTATAAGCTAAGCTGAGAATAGCGGTATACTGCTGTAAAGAGTCTGCATCAAAACAAATATGTTTGCCACAAATGCCAAGGCTGTATGGGAGGGAAAATTTGACTGGAAAGGATGGCAACTGTTACAGTGTAAGTATAGTACAGTTGTTTCTTAGTAGGTTTAGTGTGGACAGGCATGTGTAACTGGCCTTTGGTGAGGATAAGATCAACATCAAGGAAAGTTGTATAGATTCAGAATATGACCAAGTCAAATTAATTAGGCATATATATTTAGAGATTCCAGCAATTTTAACAGATCAGCCTCACCATAAGTCCATATGGTAAAGGTGTCACCAAGGCCTATGGATCCCAGGAACTCCGCCCAAGTGACCCATGAAAAGATTGGCATAGGAAGCAACCATCCTGCTTCCCATGGCCATACCCTGCTCTGTTGGAATGTATGCCACTCAAAGGTGAAGCAATTTCCAGAATGAGATTTTCACTCTGCAGCGGGGTGTGCGCTGATATGAAACTTCCTGGCAGATTAAAACTGTGTGCCCAACTGAGACTCGAACTTGGGACCTTTGCCTTTCACGGGCAAGTGCTCTACCATCTTAAATATTAAGTCTCCATACTCTTCAATCATTCCATCAATAACTGTTCCAACAGATGGTGTAATAATGAATGCAACTTCAGAAAATTTACTATTCATATGTCTAATTTCAGCATGTGCTACCTGATGTACAAAACAATGAATCCCATACAAATCATCTGTTGACCATTATGACTTTTGCTCTTTCTCATCATCTAAATCTTTAATCTCTTTCTGTATGGTGTTGTAATGCTATTCCACAGCAAATTTGGGTATCTGTCGATAATGTGACTGCATAGTAGATATTAAAAATTCCCATCCCTCTCTTCCATGATATCCATTAAATTTTAAAGACTTGTAACAACAGATCACTAGACTTTTTGTGCAAACAGCGACTGGGCCTGTAAAATTCCTTTCTACCACGAACAAAGAGCGAAGGATAAAAAGTGCTGGCACCCCGTTTCCACATGGCTAAAGGAGGTTGTGCTGAGTGTAAACTGCTACACCATTATAAATAGCGTCATACTGCACGATTAAATAAAAAGTAGCACTGTACCAATCGGTTCTATGAAGAACTCAGCAAAGCCAAGATGCACTGAGTATTCAAGAATAGACTGAGCCTTGGACTGCACACATGCAACACATTGTGCACACATGCAGTTTTGCATGCAGTGGCTGACCCCGATTTACATCACGATATAGTAATTGTATCTAAAACATGGGTTGACCACCTTCAAACTTCAGAACATTTTTCTTTTACTAGATTAAGTTCACAGGGCACCAGGATTAAACAATTAAAGTCACAATTTGGTAGGAAAGATGTGAAGTTTTTAGGAAATATTGAAAATGTCACAGGAATTAGCTCAGATCGACAGTCTAGATGATGTTAGACTGGATCCTGAACTGTCAAGTCAACTAAAATCATACGTAGGAATGGTATGAAACAATATAATGATGTGTGTGTGAGTTCCATTTTTGTGAGTGTGTGCATTTGTGTATGTTGTCTACTTTTGACAAAGGCCTTGTTGGCTGAAAACTAACTTTCTGACAGTCTTTTTTGTTGTGCCTTTCTGTGACTCAGCATCCCCGCTACATGGTGAGCAGCAACTATCCTTTCATTATACTATTACAACCCATCCTGGATTTTCCTACAAGTGGTGTGGTTTTACAGAACATTTCTGCCAGATTCAGTATTAAATGCACTAAACATAATGAAACTGTCACAACAAAACACTCCATGGAGCTGAACTACACACAGTAAACAAGAATTCAATAACCTAATGAAGTTTAGCACATGCTCCAATACTGGAGAATGGAGTCATTTAAATGGAATAGATTATTATGAATCAAGTTGCTCTTTAACATAACTCAGCGTGACTTCTGGAAACATTGTTTCTAACTCTATTTTCTGACAGCATTAGTACTTAGTGTAATGGTGGAAATTAGTTTTGAAAATCATACCAACAATTAGCTGACTCTCACACAGACAAATTATGCATTGTCAACAAGTAATGAAGTATTCTCATGCTGACAGATGGATTTAATGCTTGCTCTTTTACACCTACTCTGGTAGCTGTGTTCAAAGTGGTTGTATTCCACTAATGCAGCTGAGTGAGACCCAACAACTGCTGTATATAGAATATTGTATTGCATTACTAATGCCTAAATTAAAGAAGTAGTACACATGATATGTATATATATTTAACACTAAAGTAAAGTTCTTTTTGAACAGATTCCTGTTATACCAGAAATATTCATGTGTGCTATTCTGGAGTGAGAATCTGAGTTGTTTACATCATGTGTTTAAGACCTTTATTGCGGTTTGTGGGTTGACAGTATGTGAAATTTTCAAGGTGTGTTCGAGAAGTAAGGTGACTATGTTTTTATGAAAAAATATTTATTTATTTATCAATATTCATGTTGTCCCCCTTCAAAGTAATCTCCCTCGGATACAATACACTTGTGCCAACGCTTTTTCCAATGCTTGAAGCACTTCTAATAAGCACATTTTGGTACAGCCTCGAGTACTTCCAGAGATGCGGTTTTTATTTCCTCAATCGGTGAAAATCTTTGTCCTTTCATACGACTTTTCAGTTCTGAAAACAGGAAAAAGTCACAGGGGGCCAAATCCAGCAAATACAGTGGCTGAGGCATGACAGTCATGTTGTTTTTGGCCAAAAGAACTCTCACAAGCAATGATGAATGTTCAGGTGCATTGTCGTGATGCAAAAGTCATGAATCGTTTTTCCACAATTCCGGATGTTTTTCGCGTATTGCTTCTTCCAAAAGGTGCATAACATCAAGATAATACTCATTATTGACTGTAAAACCTTGAGGCAAAAATTCATGATGCACTACACCACAGTAATTAACAAAAACAGTGAGCAAAACTCCGACTCTTGATCGAACTTGTTGTGCTTTTTTTGGTCTTGGCTCTCTGGGCTGCTTCCATTGGGACGATTGAGCTTCGGTTTCGACTTCATAACCATAAACCCATGTTTTGTCACCAGTTATGACCCTTTTGAGCAAATCATGCTCATTACTGATGTCATTCAAGAGCTCCTGAGCAATGCTGATGGGACAGTTCTTCTGATCAAAACTGAGAAGTTTTGGAACAAACTTCGCTGACACGCGTCCCATGCCCAAAACATCCGAAAAAATTACATGACATGAGCCAACTGACATGCCAACATTCTCAGCTACTTCTCTTACGGTAATTCGATGATTTTCCAAAATAATTTTCTTCACAGCTTTGACATTACCATATGTTGTTGATGTGCTGGGGCATCCAGAGTGAGGTTCGTCATTAGCATCTTCTCAGCCATCTTAAGAGCCTGTACTGTTTGTACACTTTTTTTTACTTAGAGCAGACTCACTGTATGCCACTGTCAACATTTCAAGTGTTTTAGACCACTTGATTCCATTTTTCACACAAAATTTGATGCAAATTCTTTGCTCCATTTTTTATAATAATTGAAAATTGCTGACCACACTAAAACACGTCTAACCTTTCTCTCTATCAAAAACAAACAAAGTGTGCTGTACACTTGAAACTGTGAACATATGTTCAGGACATATGTTCAGGGGGGGGGGGGGGGGGGGGGGGGGGAGGGAATTTTAATCGAATGTACACACAGTTTGAAAAGTCACATTACTTTATGAACAGCCCTCATATTTAATGCTAAATAAGTTATGTGATAACTTGGTATAAAAAATGTGAGCAGAGGCAGTGGTCTCATATTGGCTTTTGGGTTAGGTAAGCAGATAAATAGTTCTCAAGCTTACACATATATGGGCCCAGCATATGTGAGGGTACGGAGGTACTCTTCAAGCTGGCTGTAAATGAGCTAGCATGTTAAGATTCAACAATAAGCTATTCAAATAAAGTCTTAATGCATGGGCAAAGGTTGTTGAAATGATTCTGAGGGCCTCCATTCAGCTCACTGACCTCAATGTAAGTTTTTGCCTTTAGTATGCAGTGCCATATGGTGCGCCACAAGGTATAACCAATCACAAGACTACATCTTGGAGTTGTGCAACAATGACATACAATTCATGTACTTACTGGAGAGAGTGTTGGTGTGTGTGTGTGTGTGTGTGTGTGTGTGTGGAGGGGGGGGGGGGGTACTCAATACAAAGATACAATAGGGAGATTTTTTGCTAGAACCCAAGTTAAATAACTAATTAAATTTGCATTCTGAATGAATAAATCAATTGTTATTATTGCCAATATGTGTGTCTTATTCAAAATAAAGATGGGTATATGAAGAAAGTCTGGAAGAAGCGAAAGTTCAGATAAAAATACATAAAAAATTATGCCAAGATCATTGGAAGCCTCACAAAGTGTTGCAAATTAGCTACACTCTAGAAACAGATTCAGGTAATGTACAAGATATAAGTACAGGACAGATTGCGACATTTTCTTTCAGTACAACCAAAACACCTAGGAAGACAATTCCATGAAGTCAAAACAGAACAAAATCTCTTAAACTATTGCTATTAATCAAATACTGACACTGGGATAAAGTATCCCTCCTCTCCTCCTTCCTTTCATTTCTGTCATTTGCCCCTGGGGCCCAAACAGCAATGTAAATGTCTTTTGTTAAGTCTAGCTTTCCTTTTCATACCTATACTTGCACACAACTTGACTATTCCCGGACTAAAGAAGAGACACACAAAGATCCAAACTCTTGTAACTGGTAAACAAATCTGTTGCAAAGGACAATGAGACATGAAAACAAGGCGAGTGCCTTCATCAAATGTCAGTCAGAATTGCAACAATCATGAAATACAATGAGGCAAATTGTCTGCCTCTCATAAAACTTCAGTTATACATGCTCCATAAATGCAGTAAGTGAGTAAATATGCAACTATTGGTCGCTTATTGCTTGTTTAGAAAAGGCAAGCCAATGTTTTTCTGCATTCCTTTTGACTAAATTTAGACACAGTGGAGGAACTTTTTAAAGTGTTTTACACTATCAGTATCACAACTCTGTAGCTTTTGATACATCAGTTCGCTACACTAAGTTTTATGTCAAAAATTATGAGTGGGGGGGGGGGGGGGGGGGCTGGGAAAGTGGCGGGGTAGTCCTGTCGCTCTTTCTTTTTGTTACCTGCTACCTTTCAGTTACTCTCCACGTTTCCTTCTAATTATGTTTAGAAGGCTATGGACTAAAATATTTCAATCATTTTTCCTGTGAACTTCAATGCTGACCTGGTATTTTAACTTTTTTCTGAAAGCTTCCTTCCTTTTATTTAGTACAAATCTTGCCTGGCTTCTTCTAAGATTTCAAATGGAAACTGTAGTCCATCAAATTGTTGTTATCATCTAGATTGTCACATTGCACCTTATGGTACGAACAAGTAAGATTCCTGGTTATTGCAAGTATTATTATACTCCATTAAGCACGATATTTTGATTTCTCTATATAATTATTACGTGAGACCCCTGGCTATTGCAAGTATTATTATACTTCATGAAGCACGATATTTTGATTTCTCTATATTATTATTATCTCGTTCACTTTCTCAGACGTTAAGTCCGCTTAAAAATGGAGTGACGCGGACCTCGATCAAGCGTCACTTCCTTTTAACTGTACGGTATGTGTTATATTGCATTTAGGAACTTTCGGGTAATTGAACATGTATCAATAATTACGGATTTCTGTAGTTGTATCTATATGTTTGGATGTAGCTGTATTGCATTGATGTACTGGTGGATATTGTGTGGTATGACTCCTGTAGTTGATAGTATAATTGGTATGATGTCAACTTTATCCTGATGCCACATGTCTTTGACTTCCTCAGCCAGTTGGATGTATTTTTCAATTTTTTCTCCAGTTTTCTTTTGTATATTTGTTGTATTGGGTATGGATATTTCAATTAGTTGTGTTAATTTCTTCTTTTTATTGGTGCGTATGATGTCAGGTTTGTTATGTGGCGTTGTTTTATCTGTTATAATGGTTCTGTTCCAGTATAATTTGTATTCATCATTCTCCTGTACATTTTGTGGTGTATACTTGTATGTAGGAACGTGTTGTTTTAAAAGTTTATGTTGTAAGGCAAGCTGTTGATGTATTATTTTTGCGACATTGTCATGTCTTCTGGGGTATTCTGTATTTGCTAGTATTGTACATCTGCTTGTGATGTGATCTACTGTTTCTATTTGTTGTTTACAAAGTCTGCATTTATCTGTTGTGGTATTGGGATCTTTAATAATATGCTTGCTGTAATACCTGGTGTTTATTGTTTGATCCTGTATTGCAATCATGAATCCTTCCATCTCACTGTATATATTGCCTTTTCTTAGCCATGTGTTGGATGCGTCTTGATCGATGTGTGGCTGTGTTAGATGATACGGGTGCTTGTCACGAAGTGTTTTCTCTTTCCAATTTACTTTCTTTGTATCTGTTGATGTTATATGATCTAAAGGGTTGTAGAAGTGGTTATGAAATTGCAGTGGTGTAGTCGATGTATTTATATGAGTGATTGCTTTGTGTATTTTGCTAGTTTCTGCTCGTTCTAGAAAGAATTTTCTTAAATTGTCTACCTGTCCATAATGTAGGTTTTTTATGTCGATAAATCCCCTTCCTCCTTCCTTTCTGCTTAATGTGAATCTTTCTCTTGCTGAATGTATGTGATGTATTCTATATTTGTGGCATTGTGATCGTGTAAGTGTATTGAGTGCTTCTAAGTCTATGTTACTCCATTTCACTACTCCAAATGAGTAGGTCAATATTGGTATGGCATAAGTATTTATAGCTTTTGTCTTGTTTCTTGCTGTCAATTCTGTTTTCAGTATTTTTGTTAGTCTTTGTCTATATTTTTCTTTTAGTTCTTCGTTAATATTCGTATTATCTAACCCTATTTTTTGTCTGTATCCTAGATATTTATAGGCATCCGTTTTTTCCATCGCTTCTATGCAGTTGCTGTGGTTATCCAATATGTAATCTTCTTGTTTAGTGTGTTTTCCCTTGACTATGCTATTTTTCTTACATTTGTCTGTCCCAAAAGCCATACTTATACCATTGCTGGATCCTTCTGTTATCTTTAGTAATTGGTTGAGTTGTTGATTTGTTGCTGCCAGTAGTTTTAGATCATCCATGTATAGCAAATGTGTGATTTTGTGTGGGTATGTTCCAGTAATATTGTATCCATAATTGGTATTATTTATCATGTTGGATAGTGGGTTCAGAGCAAGGCAGAACCAGAAAGGACTTAATGTCACCTCTGCATCTATTATCAGTTGCTCTTTACATCCTCGTGCTCCTTTGCAACAGCCTTTTTGTTCTTCATTTATAATTTTGTTCTGTGTTGTATGTGTCATTAATTTCTGTTTAATGACTGAAGTTAATATTTTGTATATTGTTGGTAGGCATGTTATGGGGTGATATTTAGCTGGGTTCGCTGTGTCTGCTTGATCTTTAGGTTTCAGATAAGTTATTCCATGTGTAAGTGTATCAGGGAATGTGTATGGGTCTGCAATGTAACTGTTAAATAATTTAGTTAGATGTGAATGTGTTGAGGTGAACTTCTTTAGCCAGAAATTTGCTATTTTATCGTTTCCAGGGGCTTTCCAATTGTGAGTAGAATTAATTGCTTGGGTGACTTCATGTTGCAAAATGATCACTTCAGGCATTTGTAGTATCATCTTGTATGTGTCTGTTTCTGCTTGTATCCATCGTGCATGCCTGTTATGTTGTACCGGGTTTGACTATATGTTGCTCCAGAAGTGTTCCATGTCTGTTATGTTTGGTGGATTGTTTATTGTAATGTGTGTGTTATCTATGGTCTGGTAAAATTTCTTTTGGTTTGTGTTGAATGTTTGGTTTTGTTTCCTTCTATTTTCACTTTATTTGTATCTTCTGAGTCGTTTGGCTAATGCTTGTAATTTCTGCTTCTTTTCGTCTAATTGCTCTGTCGCTTCTTGTTGTGAGATTTTACCTAACCTTTTTCGTTTTTTGTATGATATTTCATTTCTTATAAATTGTGTTAGCTGTCCGATGTCTTTTCTCGGTTTTTCTATTCTGATCTGTAGCCTGTGTTGCCATGCTGGTTTTGTGGGTTTCTTCTGTGTGTTGGTTTTTTCTGATCTCTGCCTAGTGTGTATATTTAGTGTAGTGAGTGCTCCTATATAAACCAGTAGTTGTAACTCTTCCATAGTTGTGTTTTCATTTATTTTGTTGTGTATGATTGTGTTGATAGTTTTTATTGTTGTTTCGACTTGTGGGTTATTTGGTGGTCTATGCAAGAATGGTCTAATGTCTGTATTTGTGTCTTTGTATTCTATATATGTCAGCTGAAATTTCTCTTCTATATCTAACACCTGTGTCTCTTCGTGTTCTATTTGTGCTTGTTCTGGTGGCTGTCTTAAGATTTCGTTTTCCTCTGATTGTTTAATTGATGCGTGTTGGTCTTTGTTTGTTTGCTGTGGGATGTTTGAGTCCATTACTGTATTTTCTTCTTCTTCTGATTGCACATTATTTTGTTCCAGTATTTGTTGTACTTGTTGTTTGATTTTTTCTAATTCTGACTGGGGTATCCTGTTATTTTTTATTATTACACGGATCTGATCAGCTAGTCGTTGTTCTGTTAGAAATTTTAATTCCGGGTATCTGGTAATAAATGTTGTGTATACTTGTGATCTGTATCCAGTTGTGTTGGTTCCTAGGTTTGTTGCTTGGTAATAACAGAACATGAGGTGTCGATTAACTTCATCTGACCATCTCATCCTCTGTCTTTGTTTTCCTTCTAGGGTGGTTGCAGGAAGCATATCCTGCAAAACACCTCTATTTGGATTTAAATCATTTTCCAGTTGGCTAGCAGTGTCGTTACCATTGTGGGCGGGCATAGGGTTCAAGCGTCGTCCCCGACCATGACGGCGCTTGTCCGAGGCTTCTTTAGTTCTGTCCTGAACCAACTAATCACACTAAAAGGGGGGTTAGCCCTATTAGTGGTTTGTTCTTTTCGTCGCCTTTTATGACTGGCAGAACATACCAGAGGCCTATTCTTTTCCCGGGCCTCCACAGGGATTATTATTATTATTATTATTATTATTATTATTATTATTATTATTATCTTTCCTTTCTCAGACCTTTGGTCTGGTTCGGAATGAAAGTGACGCGGACCTTGATCAAGCGTCACTTCCTTTTAACTGTACGGTATATGTTACATTGCGTTTAGGAACTTTCGGGTAATTGAACATGTATCAATAATTACGGATTTCTGAAGTTGTATATATAAGTTTGGATGTAGCTGTATTGCATTGATGTACTGGTGGATATTGCGTGGTATGACTCCTGTAGTTGAAAGTATAATTGGTATAATGTCAACTTTATCCTGATGCCACATGTCCTTGACTTCCTCAGCCAGTTGGATGTATTTTTCAATTTTTTCTCCTGTTTTCTTCTGTATATTTGCTGTATTGGGTATGGATATTTCAATTAGTTGTGTTAATTTCTTCTTTTTATTGGTGAGTAT
This sequence comes from Schistocerca serialis cubense, assembly GCF_023864345.2. Taxonomy (NCBI): domain Eukaryota; kingdom Metazoa; phylum Arthropoda; class Insecta; order Orthoptera; family Acrididae; genus Schistocerca; species Schistocerca serialis. The sequence continues at coordinate 719,777,006 of NC_064639.1, read as the reverse complement.
GATGTCAGGTTTGTTATGTGGCGTTGTTTTATCTGTTATAATGGTTCTGTTCCAGTATAATTTGTATTCATCATTCTCCAGTACATTTTGTGGTGTATACTTGTATGTAGGAATGTGTTGTTTTAAAAGTTTATGTTGTAAGGCAAGCTGTTGATGTATTATTTTTGCGACGTTGTCATGTCTTCTGGGGTATTCTGTATTTGCTAGTATTGTACATCCGCTTGTGATGTGATCTACTGTTTCTATTTGTTGTTTGCAAAGTCTGCATTTATCTGTTGTGGTATTGGGATCTTTAATAATATGCTTGCTGTAATATCTGGTGTTTATTGTTTGATCCTGTATTGCAATCATGAATCCTTCTGTCTCACTGTATATATTGCCTCTTCTTAGCCATGTGTTGGATGCATCTTGATCGATGTGTGGCTGTGTTAGATGATACGGGTGCTTGCCATGTAGTGTTTTCTTTTTCCAATTTACTTTCTTTGTATCTGTTGATGTTATGTGATCTAAAGGGTTGTAGAGGTGGTTATGAAATTGTAGTGGTGTAGCCGATGTATTTATGTGGGTGATTGCTTTGTGTATTTTGATAGTTTCTGCTCGTTCTAGAAAGAATTTTCTTAAATTGTCTACCTGTCCATAATGTAGGTTTTTTATGTCGATAAATCCCCTTCTGGTATATTTTGTGATCTGTCAAAGGCATTTGACTGTGTAAATCACAATATCCTTTTAAGTAAACTAGAATATTATAGTGTAACAGGAAATGCTGCAAAATGGTTCAAATCTTATATCTCTGGCAGGAAACAAAGGGTGTTATTAGGAAAGAGACATGTATCAAGCTATCAGGCATCATCCAACTGGGAACTAATTACATGTGGGGTCCCACAAGGTTCCATTTTGGGCCCCTTACTTTTTCTTGTGTATATCAATGACCTTTCATCAGTAACATTACCAGATGCCAAGTTTGTTTTGTTTGCTGATGATACAAACATTGCAATAAATAGCAAATCAAGTGTAGTCTTAGAAAGATCAGCCAATAAAATATTTGTAGACGTTAATCACTGGTTCCTAGCCAATTCTTTGTCACTAAACTTTGAAAAAACACACTACATGCAGTTCAGAACTTGTAAGGGGTGTCCCAAGAGTATATGTCTAACATATGATGACAAGAAGATAGAAGAAGTGGACAGTGTTAAATTCTTGGGATTACAGCTTGATAATAAATTCAACTGGGAGGAGCACACCACAGAACTGCTGAAGCGTCTTAACAAATCTCTGTTTGCAATGCGAATTTTGTCAGACATAGGGGATATAAAAATGAAAAAGCTGGCATACTATGCTTACTTTCATTCCATAATGTCATATGGGATTATTTTCTGGGGTAATTCATCAAGCCAAGCTAAAGTTTTCCGGGCACAAAAACGTGCAGTAAGAATTATATGTGGTGTGAACTCAAGAACATCCTGCAGAAGCCTGTTTAGGGAACTAGGGATACTAACTACAGCTTCCCAATATATTTATTCCTTAATGAAATTTGTCATTAAAAATATATCACTTTTTCAAACCAACAGCTCAATTCATGGAATCAATACTAGAAATAAGAATAATCTTCACAAGGATTTAAAGTCACTTAGTCTTGTACAAAAAGGTGTGCATTATTCAGGAACACACATTTTCAATAACTTGCCAGCAGCCATAAAAAGCTTAACAACCAATGAAATTCAGTTTAAGAGAAGCCTAAAGGATTTATTGGTGGCCAACTCCTTCTACTCCATTGATGAATTTCTGAGGAAAACCAACTGATTTGTATATAAGTACAACATAACTTCTGCACAATTTCAGTGCAGTAATGTGTTCACTGAAAATTTGTGTGTGTGTGTGTGTGTGTGTGTGTGTGTGTGTGTGTGTAAGTATAATCTAACTTCTGCACCATTTCAGTGCAGTAATGTGTTCATTGTAAATAAGTATTACAGTAGTTGTATTACATGTTTCTTACCTTATAAATAAATATAAAACTTTTTTATTTTAAATTCAGTGCAATAGTATTTGTAAAATGACTCTTAGTGTTCATTAAAAAATGACGATCATTCCACTTGGGACCTGTGGAATGGTACATTAGCTTATTTGTTTTAGTTTAAATATTTGTCATGTATTGTTGTTTTTCTGACATGTTCCACATCCTGGAGGACCTCCTCACTACGGATCAATTGGAACGAAAGTAAATCTAATCTAATCTAATCTAATCCTTCCTCCTTCCTTTCTGCTTAATGTGAATCTTTCTGTTGCTGAATGTATGTGATGTATTCTATATTTGTGGCATTGTGATCGTGTAAGTGTATTGAGTGCTTCTAGGTCTGTGTTACTCCATTTCACTACTCCAAATGAGTAGGTCAATATTGGTATAGCATAGGTATTTATAGCTTTTGTCTTGTTTCTTGCTGTCAATTCTGTTTTCAGTATTTTCGTTAGTCTTTGTCTATATTTTTCTTTTAGCTCTTCCTTAATATTTCTATCATCTATTCCTATTTTTTGTCTGTATCCTAGATATTTATAGGCATCTGTTTTTTCCATCGCTTCTATGCAGTTGCTGTGGTTATCCAATATGTAATCTTCTTGTTTAGTGTGTTTTCCCTTGACTATGCTATTTTTCTTACATTTGTCTGTTCCAAAAGCCATATTTATATCATTGCTAAATACTTCAGTTATCTTTAGTAATTGGTTGAGTTGTTGATTTGTTGCTGCCAGTAGTTTTAGGTCATCCATGTGTCGCAAATGTGTGATTTTGAGTGGGTATGTTCCAGTAATATTGTAACCATAAATTGTATTATTTAGCATGTTGGATAGTGGGTTCAGAGCAAGGCAGAACCAGAAAGGACTTAATGAATCTCCTTGGTATATTCCACGCTTAATCTGTATTGGCTGTGATGTGATATTATTTGAATTTGTTTGGATATTAAGTGGGGTTTTCCAGTTTTTCATTACTATGTTTAGGAACTGTATCAATTTAGGATCTACTTTATATATTTCCAATATTTGTAGTAACCATGAGTGCGGTACACTATCAAAAGCTTTTTGGTAATCAATGTAGGCGTAGTGTAGCGACCTTTGTTTAGTTTTAGCTTGATATGTCACCTCTGCATCTATTATCAGTTGCTCTTTACATCCTCGTGCTCCTTTGCAACAGCCTTTTTGTTCTTCATTTATAATTTTGTTCTGTGTTGTATGTGTCACTAGTTTCTGTTTAATGACTGAAGTTAATATTTTGTATATTGTTGGTAGGCATGTTATGGGGCGATATTTAGCTGGGTTCGCTGTGTCTGCTTGATCTTTAGGTTTCAGATAAGTTATTCCATGTGTAAGTGTATCAGGGAATGTGTATGGGTCTGCAATGTAACTGTTAAATAATTTAGTTAGATGTGAATGTGTTGAGGTGAACTTCTTTAACCAGAAATTTGCTATTTTATCATTTCCAAGGACGTTCCAATTGTGAGTAGAATTAATTGCTTGGGTGACTTCATGTTGCAAAATTGTCACTTCAGGCATTTGTGGTATCATCTTGTATGTGTCTGTTTCTGCTTGTATCCACCGTGCATGCCTGTTATGTTGTACCGGGTTTGACCATATGTTGCTCCAGAAGTGTTCCATGTCTGTTATGTTTGGTGGATTGTTTATTCCAATGTGTGTGTTATCTATTGTCTGGTAAAATTTCTTTTGGTTTGTGTTGAATGTTTGGTTTTGTTTCCTTCTATTTTCACTTTTTTTGTATCTTCTGAGTCGTTTGGCGAATGCTTGTAATTTCTGCTTCTTTTCGTCTAATTGCTCTGTCGCTTCTTGTTGTGAGATTTTACCTAACCTTTTTCGTTTTTTTTCCGAGATTTCATTTCTTATAAATTGTGTTAGCTGTCCGATGTCTTTTCTCAGTTTTTCTATTTTGATCTGTAGCCTGTGTTGCCATGCTGGTTTTGTGGGTTTCTTCTGTGTGTTGGTTGGTTCTGATCTCCGCCTAGTGTGTATATTTAGTGTAGTGAGTGCTCCAATATATACCAGTAGTTGTAACTCTTCCATAGTTGTGTTTTCATTTATTTTGTTGTGTATGATTGTGTTGATAGTTTTTATTGTTGTTTCGACTTGTGGGTTATTTGGTGGTCTATGCAAGAATGGTCTAATGTCTGTATTTGTGTCTTTGTATACTATATATGTTAGGTGAAATTTTTCTTCTATATCTAATAGCTGTGTCACTTCGTGTTCTATTTGTGCTTGTTCTGGTGGCTGTCTTAAGATTTCGTTTTCCTCTGATTGTTTAATTGGTGCATGTTGTTCTTTGTTTGTTTGCTCTGGGATGTTTGAGTCCATTACTGTATTTTCTTCTTCTTCTTCTTCTGATTGCACATTATTTTGTTCCAGTATTTGTTGTACTTCTTGTTTGATGTTTTCTAATTCTCACTGGGGTATCCTGTTATTTTTTATTATTACACGGATCTGATCAGCTAATCGTTGTTCTGTTAAAAATTTTAATTCTGGGTATCTGGTAATAAATGTTGTGTATACTTGTGATCTGTATCCAGTTGTGTTGGTTCCTAGGTTTGTTGCTTGGTAATAACAGAACATGAGGTGTCGATTAACTTCATCTGACCATCTCATCCTCTGTCTTTGTTTTCCTTCTAGGGTGATTGCAGGAAGCAAATCCTGCAAAACACCTCTATTTGGATTTAAATCATTTTCCAGTTGGCTAGCAGTGTCGTTACCATTGTGGGCGGGCATAGGGTTCAAGCGTTGTCCCCGACCATGACGGTGCTTGTCCGAGGCTTCTTTAGTTCTGTCCTGAACCAACTAATCACACTAAAAGGGGGGTTAGCCCTATTAGTGGTTTGTTCTTTTCGTCGCCTTTTACGACTGGCAGAACATACCGGAGGCCGATTCTTGTCCCGGGCCTCCACGGGGTTTATTATTATTATATTATTATTATTGACTTTTTTTTCTCAGACTTAAGTTTGGTTAAAAATGGAACGTGACGCGGACCTCGGTCAAGCGTGACTTCCTTGTAACTGTATGGTATATGTTATATTTACACTTTCGGGTAATTGAACATGTATCAATAATTACAGATTTTTGTAGTTGTATATATATGTTTGGATGTAGCTGTATTGCATTGATGTACTGGTGAATATTGTGAGGTATGACTCCTGTAGTTGATAGTATAATTGGGATAATGTCGACTTTATCCTGATGCCACATGTCCTTGACTTCCTCAGCCAGTTGGATGTATTTTTCAATTTTTTCTCCTGTTTTCTTCTGTATATTTGTTGTGTTGGGTATGGATATTTCAATTAGTTGTGTTAATTTCTTCTTTTTATTGGTGAGTATGATGTCAGGCTTGTTATGTGGTGCTGTTTTATCTGTTATAATGGTTATGTTCCAGTATAATTTGTATTCATCATTCTCCAGTACATTTTGTGGTGTGTACTTGTATGTGCGAACGTGTTGTTTTATTAGTTTATGTTTTATGGCAAGTTGTTGATGTATTATTTTTGCTACATTGTCATGTCTTCTGGGGTATTCTGTATTTGCTAGTATTGTACATCCGCTTGTGATGTGATCTACTGTTTCTATTTGTTGTTTGCAAAGTCTGCATTTATCTCTTGTGGTATTGGGATCTTTAATAATATGCTTGCTGTAATATCTGGTGTTTATTGTTTGATCCTGTATTGCGATCATGAATCCTTCCGTCTCACTGTATATATTGCCGTTTCTTAGCCATGTGTTGGATGCGTCTTGATCTATGTGTGGCTGTGTTAGATGATACGGGTGCTTGCCGTGTAGTGTTTTCTTTTTCCAATTTACTTTCTTTGTATCTGTTGATGTTATGTGATCTAAAGGGTTGTAGAAGTGGTTGTAAAATTGCAATGGTGTAGCTGATGTATTTATATGAGTGATTGCTTTGTGTATTTTGCTAGTTTCTGCTCGTTCTAGAAAGAATTTTCTTAAATTGTCTACCTGTCCATAATGTAGGTTTTTTATATCTATAAATCCCCTTCCACCTTCCTTTCTGCTTAATGTGAATCTTTCTGTTGCTGAATGTATGTGATGTATTCTATATTTGTGGCATTGTGATCGTGTAAGTGTATTGAGTGCTTCTAGGTCTGTGTCACTCCATTTCAATACTCCAAATGAGTAGGTCAATACTGGTATAGCATAAGTATTTATAGCTTTTGTCTTGTTTCTTGCTGTCAATTCTGTTTTCAGTATTTTTGTTAGTCTTTGTCTATATTTTTCTTTTAGTTCTTCTTTAATATTTGTATGATCTATTCCTATTTTTTGTCTGTATCCTAGGTATTTATAGGCATCTGTTTTTTCCATCGCTTCTATGCCGTCGCTGTGATTATCCAATATGTAATCTTCTTGTTTAGTGTGTTTGCCCTTGACTATGCTATTTTTCTTACATTTGTCTGTTCCAAAAGCCATATTTATATCATTGCTGAATACTTCTGTTATCTTTAGTAATTGGTTGAGTTGTTGATTTGTTGCTGCCAGTAGTTTTAGATCATCCATGTATAGCAAATGTGTGATTTTGTGTGGGTATGTTCCAGTAATATTGAATCCGTAATTTGTATTATTTAGCATGTTGGATAGTGGGTTCAGAGCAAGACAGAACCAGAAAGGACTTAATGAGTCTCCTTGGTATATTCCACACTTAATCTGTATTGGCTGTGATGTGATGTTATCTGAATTTGTTTGGATATTAAGTGTGGTTTTCCAGTTTTTCATTACTGTGTTTAGAAACTGTATCAATTTAGGATCTACTTTGTATATTTCCAATATCTGTAGTAACCATGAGTGGGGTACACTATCAAAGGCTTTTTGGTAATCAATGTATGCGTAGTGTAGGGACCTTTGTTTAGTTTTAGCTTGATATGTCACCTCTGTATCAATTATCAGTTGCTCTTTACATCCTCGTGCTCCTTTGCAGCAGCCTTTTTGTTCTTCATTTATAATTTTGTTCTGTGTTGTATGTGTCATTAATTTCTGTGTGATGACTGAAGTTAATATTTTGTATATTGTTGGTAGGCATGTTATGGGGCGATATTTAGCTGGGTTTGCTGTGTCTGCTTGATCTTTAGGTTTCAGATAGGTTATTCCATGTGCAAGTGTATCAGGGAATGTGTATGGGTCTGCAATGTAACTGTTAAATAACTTAGTTAGATGTGAATGTGTTGAGGTGAACTTCTTTAGCCAGAAATTTGCTATTTTATCATTTCCAGGGGCTTTCCAATTGTGTGTAGAATTAATTGCTCGGGTGACTTCATGTTGCAAAATTATCACTTCAGGCATTTGTGGTATCATCTTGTATGTGTCTGTTTCTGCTTGTATCCACCGTGCATGCCTGTTATGTTATACCGGGTTTGACCATATGCTGCTCCAGAAGTGTTCCATGTCTGTTATGTTTGGTGGATTGTCTATTTTAATGTGTGTGTTATCCATTGTTTGGTAAAATCTCTTTTGGTTTGTGTTGAATGTTTGGTTTTGTTTCCTTCTATTTTCATTTTTTTTGTATCTTCTAAGTCGTTTGGCCAATGCTTGCAATTTCTGCTTTTTTTCATCTAATTGCTCTATTGCTCCTTGTTGTGAGATTTTACCTAACCTTTTTCGTTTTTTGTCTGATATTTCATTTCTTATAAATTGTGTTAGCTGTCCGATGTCTTTTCTCAGTTTTTCTATTCTGATCTGTAACCTGTGTTGCCATGCTGGTTTTGTGGATTTCTTCTGTGTGTTGGTTTGTTCTGATCTCTGCCTAGTGTGTATATTTAGTGTAGTGAGTGCTCCTATATAAACCAGTAGTTGTAACTCTTCCATAGTTGTGTTTTCATTTATTTTGTTGTGTATGATTGTGTTGATAGTTTTTATTGTTGTTTCGACTTGTGGGTTATTTGGCGGTCTATGCAAGAATGGTCTAATGTCTGTATTTGTGTCTTTGTATTCTATATATGTCAGCTGAATTTTCTCTTCTATATCTAACACGTGTGTCTCTTCCTGTTCTATTTGTGCTTGTTCTGGTGGCTGTCTTAAGATTTCGTTTTCCTCTGATTGTTTAATTGATGCGTGTTGGTCTTTGTTTGTTTGCTCTGGGATGTTTGAGTCCATTACTGTGTTTTCTTCTTCTTCTGATTGCACATTATTTTGTTCCAGTATTTGTTGTACTTGTTGTTTGATGTTTTCTAATTCTCACTGGGGTATCCTGTTATTTTTGATTATTACATGGATCTGATCAGCTAATCGTTGTTCTGTTAAAAATTTTAATTCCGGGTATCTGGTAATAAATGTTGTGTATACTTGTGATCTGTATCCAGTTGTGTTGGTTCCTAGGTTTGTTGCTTGGTAATAACAGAACATGAGGTGTCGATTAACTTCATCTGACCATCTCATCCTCTGTCTTTGTTTTCCTTCTAGGGTGGTTGCAGGAAGCATATCCTGCAAAACACCTCTATTCGGATTTAAATCATTTTCCAGTTGGCTAGCAGTGTTGTTACCATTGTGGGCGGGCATAGGGTTCAAGCGTCGTCCCCGACCATGACGGCGCTTGTCCGAGGCTTCTTTAGTTCTGTCCTGAACCAAGTAATCACACTAAAAGGGGGGTTAGCCCTATTAGTGGTTTGTTCTTTTCGTCGCCTTTTACGACTGGCAGAACATACCGGAGGCCTATTATTATTATTATTATTATTATTATTATTATTATTATTATTATTATTATTATTTCTTTCCTTCCCAGATGTTATATCTGGTTAAAGATGGAAAGTGACGCGGACCTTGATCAAGCGTCACTTCCTTTTAACTGCACGGTATATGTTACATTGCATTTAGGAACTTTCGGGTAATTGAACATGTATCAATAATTACAGATTTCTGTAGTTGCATATATACATTTGGATGTAGCTTATTGCATTGATGTACTGGTGGATATTGTGTGGTATGACTCCTGTAGTTGAAAGTATAATTGGTATAATGTCAACTTTATCCTGATGCCACATGTCCTTGACTTCCTCAGCCAGTTGGATGTATTTTTCAATTTTTTCTCCTGTTTTCTTTTGTATATTTGTTGTATTGGGTATGGATATTTCAATTAGTTGTGTTAATTTCTTCTTTTTATTGTTGAGTATGATGTCAGGTTTGTTATGTGGTGTTGTTTTATCTGTTACAATGGTTCTGTTACAGTATAATTTGTATTCATCATTCTCCAGTACATTCTGTGGTGCATACTTGTATGTGGGAATGTGTTGTTTTATTAGTTTATGTTGTATGGGAAGTTGTTGATGTATTATTTTTGTTACATTGTCATGTCTTCTGGTGTATTCTGTATTTGCTAGTACTGTACATCTGCTTGTGATGTGATCTACTGTTTCTATTTGTTTTTTGCAAAGTCTGCATTCATCTGTTGTGGTATTGGGATCTTTAATAATATGCTTGCCGTAATATCTGGTGTTTATTATTTGATCCTGTATTGCAATCATGAATCCTTCCATCTCACTGTATATTTTGCCTTTTCTTAGCTATGTGTTGGATGCGTCTTGATCGATGTGTGGCTGTGTTAGGTGATACGGGTGCTTGCCGATTAGTGTTTTCTTCTTTCAATTTACTTTCTTCATATCTGTTGGTGTTATGTGAACTAAAGGGTTGCAGAAGTGGTTATGAAATTGCAATGGTGTAGCCGATGTATTTATGTGAGTGATTGCTTTGTGTATTTTGCTAGTTTCTGCTCGTTCTGGAAATAATTTTCTTAAATTGTCTACCTCTCCATGAGGTAGGTTTTTTATGTCAATAAATCCCCTTCATCCTTCCTTTCTGCTTAATGTGAATCTTTAAGTTGGTGAATGTATGTGATGTATTCTATATTTGTGGCATTGTGATCGTGTAAGTGTATTGAGTGCTTCTAGGTCTGTGTTACCCTATTTCACTACTCAAAATGAGTAGGTCAATATTGGTATAGCATAAGTATTTATAGCTTTTGTCTTGTTTCTTGCTGTCAATTCTGTTTTCAGTATTTTTGTTAGTCTTTGTCTATATTTTTCTTTTAGTTCTTTTTTAATATTTGCATTATCTATTCCTATTTTTTGTCTGTAACCTAGATATTTATAGGCATCTTTTTTTTTTCCATCGCTTCTATGCAGTCGCTGTGGTTATCCAATATGTAATCTTCCTGTTTAGTTTGTTTTCCCTCGACTATGCTATTTTTCTTACATTTGTCTGTTCCAAAAGCCATATTTATATCATTGCTGAATATTTCTGTTATCTTTAGTAATTGGTTGAGTTGTTGATTTGTTGCTGCCAGTAGGTTTAGATCATCCATGTATAGCAAATGTGTAATTTTGTGTTGGTATGTTCCAGTAATATTATATCCATAATTTGTATTATTTATCATGTTGGATAGTGGGTTCAGAGCAAGACAGAAATAGAAAGGACTTAATGAGTCTCCTTGGTATATTCCTCGCTTAATCTGTATTGGCTGTGATGTGATATTATTTGAATTTGTTTGTATATTAAGTGTGGTTTTCCAATTTTTCATTACTATGTTTAGGAACTGTATCAGTTTAGGATCCACGTTATATATTTCCAATATTTGTAGTAACCATGAGTGGGATACACTATCAAAAGCTTTTTGGTAAGCAATCTATGCATAGTGTAGCAACCTTTGTTTAGTTTTAGCTTGACATGTCACATCTGCATCTATTATCAGTTGCTCTTTACATCTTCGTGCTCATTTGCAGCAGCCTTTTTGTTCTTCATCTATAATTTTGTTCTGTGTTGTATGTGTCATTCATTTCTGTGTAATGACTGAAGTTAATATTTTGTATATTGTTGGTAGGCATGTCATGGGGCGATATTTTGCTGGGTTTGGTGTGCCTGCTTGATCTTTAGGTTTCAGATAAGTTATTCCTTATGTAAGTGTATCAGGGAATGTGTATGGGTCTGCAATGTAAATGTTAAATAATTTAGTTGGATGTATATTTGTTGAGGTGAACTACTTTAGCCAGAAATTTGCTATTTTATCTTTTCCAAGGGCTTTCCATTGTGCATAGAATTCATTGCTCGAGTGACTTCATGTTGCAAAATTAGCACTTCAGGCATTTGTGGTATCATCTTGTATGAGTCTGTTTCTGCATGGATCCACCGTGTTTGTTATGTTGTACCGGGTTTGACCATATGTTGCTCTAGAAGTGTTCCATGTCTGTTATGTTTGGTGGATTGTCTATTTTAAAGTTTGTGTTATCTATTGTCTGGTAAAATTTCTTTTGGTTTGTGTTGAATGTTTGGTTTTGTTTCCTTCTATTTTCACTTTTCTTGTATCTTCTAAGTCGTTTGGCCTATGCTTGTAATTTCTGCTTCTTTTCGTCTCATTGCTCTATCGCTTCTTGTTGTGAGATTTTACCTAACCTTTTTCGTTTTTTTTTTCTGACATTTCATTTCTTATAAATTGTGTTAGCTGTCCGATGTCTTTTCTCAGTTTTTCTATTCTCATCTGTAGCCTGTGTTGCCATGCTGGTTTTGTGGGTTTCTTCTGTGTGTTGGTTGGTTCTGATCTCTGTCTAGTGTGTATATTTAGTGTAGTGAGTGCTCCTATATAAACCAGTAGTTGTAACTCTTCCATAGTTGTATTTTCATTGATTTTGTTGTGTATGATTGTGTTGATAGTTGTTATTGTTGTATTGACTTTGTGGGTTATTTGGCGGTCTATGCAAGAATGGCCTAATGTCTGTATTTGTGTCTTTGTATTCTATATATGTCAGCTGAAATTTCTCTTCTATATCTAACATGTGTTGTCACTTCACTTCATGTTCTATTTGCGCTTGTTCTGGTGGCTGTCTTAAGATTTCGTTTTCCTCTGATTGTTTAATTGATGCGTGTTGTTCTTTGTTTGTTTGCTCTGGGACGCTTGAGTCCATTACTGTATTGTCTTTTTCTTCTTCTTCTCCTGACTGCACATTATTCTGTTCCAGTATTTCTTGTACTTGTTGTTTGATGTTTTCTGATCTTGACTGGGGTATCCTGTTATTTTTGATTATTACATGGATCTGATCAGCTAGTCGTTGTTCTGTTAAAAATTGTAATTCTGGGTATCTGGTAATAAATGTTGTGTATACTTGTGATCTGTATCCAGTTGTGTTGGTTCCTAGGTTTGTTGCTTGGTAATAACAGAACATGAGGTGTCGATTAACTTCATCTGACCATCTCATCCTCTGTCTTTGTTTTCCTTCTAGGGTGGTTGCAGGAAGTATATCCTGCAAAACACCTCTATTTGGATTTAAATCATTTTCCAGTTGGCTAATAGTGTTGTTACCATTGTGGGCGGGCATAGGGTTCAAGCGCCATCATCATGACAGCGCTTGTCCGAGGCTTCATTAGTTCTGTCCTGAACCAATTAATCACACTACGAGGGGGGTTAGCCCTATTAGTGGTTTGTTCTTTTCGTCGCCTTTTACGACTGGCAGAACATAACTGAGGCCTATTCTTTTCCCGGGCCTCCATGGGATTATTATTATTGTTGTTATTTCTTTACTTTCTCAGTCGTTAAGTCTGGTTAAAAATGGAAAGTGACGCGTACCTTGATCAAGCGTCACTTCCTTTTAACTGTACGGTATATGTTATATTGCATTTAGGAACTTTCGGGTACTTGAACATGTATCAATAATTACAGATTTCTGTAGTTGTATATATAAGTTTGGTTGTAGATGTATTGCATTGATGTACTGGTGGATATTGTGTGGTATGACTCCTGTAGTTGATAGTATAGTTGGTATAATGTCAACTTTATCCTGATGCCACATGTCCTTGACTTCCTCAGCCAGTTGGACGTATTTTTCAATTATTTCTCATCTTTTCTTTTGTATATTTGTTGTATTGGGTATGGATATTTCAATTAGTTGTGTTAATTTATTCTTTTTATTGGTGAGTATGATGTCAGGTTTGTTATGAGGTGTTGTTTTATCTGTTATAATGGTTCTGTTCCAGTATAATTTGTATTCATCATTCTCCAGTACATTTTGTGGTGTGTACTTGTATGTGGGAACATGTTGTTTTATAAGTTTATGTTGTAAGGCAAGCTGTTGATGTATTATTTTTGCTACATTGTGGTGTCTTCTGGTGTATTCTGTATTTGCTAGTATTGTACGTCCGCTTGTGATGTGATCTACTGTTTCTATTTGTTTTTTGCAAAGTCTGCATGTATCTGTTGTAGTATTGGGATCTTTAATAATTCGCTTGCTGTAATATCTGGTGTTTATTGTTTGATCCTGTATTGCAATCATGAATCCTTCCGTCTCACTGTATATATTGCCTTTTCTTAACCATGGGTTGGATGCATCTTGATCGATGTGTGGCTGTGTTAGATGATACGGGTGCTTGCCATGTAGTGTTTTCTTTTTCCAATTTACGTTCTTAGTATCTGTTGATGTTATGTGATCTAAAGGCTTGCTGAATTGGTTATGAAATTGCAGTGGTGTAGCCGATATATTTATATGAGTGATTGTGTATTTTGCTAGTTTCTGCTCGTTCTAGAAAGAATTTTCTTAAATTGTCTACCTGTCCACAATGTAGGTTTTTTATGTCGATAAATTACCTTCCTCCTTCCTTTCTCCTTAACGTGAATCTTTCAGTTGCTGAATGTATGTGATGTATTCTATATTTGTAGCATTGTGATCGTGTAAGTGTATTGAGTGCTTCTAGGTCTGTGTTACTCCATTTCACTACTCCAAATGAGTAGGTCAATATTGGTATAGCATAAGTATTTATAGCTTTTGTCTTGTTTCTTGCTGTCAATTCTGTTTTCAGTATTTTTGTTAGTCTTTGTCTATATTTTTCTTTTAGTTCATCTTTACTATTTGTATTATCTATTCCTATTTTCTGCCTGTATCATAGATATTTATAGGCATCTGTTTTTTCCATCGCTTCTATGCAGTCGCTGTGGTTATCCAATATGTAATCTTCTTGTTTAGTGTGTTTTCCCTTGACTATGCTATTTTTCTTACATTTGTCTGTTCCAAAATCCATATTTATATCATTGCTAAATACTTCAGTTATCTTTAGTAATTGGTTGAGTTGTTGATTTGTTGCTGCCAGTAGTTTTAGATCATCCATGTGTCGCAAATGTGTGATTTTGTGTGGGTATGTTCCAGTAATATTGTAACCATAAATTGTATTATTTAGCATGTTGGATAGTGGGTTCAGAGCAAGGCAGAACCAGAAAGGACTTAATGAATCTCCTTGGTATATTCCACGCTTAATCTGTATTGGCTGTGATGTGATATTATTTGAATTTGTTTGGATATTAAGTGTGGTTTTCCAATTTTTCATTACTATGTTTAGGAACTGTATCAATTTAGGATCTACTTTGTATATTTCCAATATTTGTAGTAACCATGAGTGGGGTACACTATCAAAAGCTTTTTGGTAATCAATGTATGCGTAGTGCAGCGACCTTTGTTTAGTTTTAGCTTGATATGTCACCTCTGCATCTATTATCAGTTGCTCTTTACAATAATAATAATAATAATAATAATAATAATAATAATCCTGTGGAGACCCGGGAAAAGAATAGGCCTCCGGTATGTTCTGCCAGTCGTAAAAGGCGACAAAAAGAACAAACCACTAATAGGGCTAAGCTCCCTTTTAGTGTGATTAGTTGGTTCAGGACAGAACTAAAGAAGCCTTGAACAGGCGTCGTCATGGTCGGGGACGACGCTTGAACCCTATGCCCGCCCACAATGGTAACAACACTGCTAGCCAACTGGAAAATGATTTAAATCCGAATAGAGGTGTTTTGCAGGATATGCTTCCTGCAACCACCCTAGAAGGAAAACAAAGACAGAGGATGAGATGGTCAGATGAAGTTAATCGACACCTCATGTTCTGTTATTACCAAGCAACAAACCTAGGAACCAACACAACTGGATACAGATCACAAGTATACACAAGATTTATTACCAAATACCCAGAATTACAATTTTTAACAGAACAACGACTAGCTGATCAGATCCATGTAATAATCAAAAATAACAGGATACCCCAGTTAGAATTAGAAAACATCAAACAACAAGTACAACAAATACTGGAACAAAATAATGTGCAATCAGAAGAACAAGAAAATACAGTAATGCACTCAAACATCCCAGAGCAAACAAACAAAAAACAACACGCATCAATTAAACAATCAGAGGAAAACGAAATCTTAAGACAGCCACCAGAACAAGCACAAATAGAACACGAAGTGACACACATGTTAGGTATAGAAGAAAAATTTCAGCTGACATATACAGAATACAAAGACACAAATACAGACATTAGACCATTCTTGCATAGACCGCCAAATAACCCACAAGTCGAAACAACAGTAAAAACTATCAACACAATCATACACAACAAAATAAATGAAAACACAACTATGGAAGAGTTACAACTACTGGTTTATATAGGAGCACTCACTACACTAAATATACACACTAGGCAGAGATCAGAACCAACCAACACACAGAAGAAACCCACAAAACCAGCATGGCAACACAGGCTACAGATGAGAATAGAAAAACTGAGAAAAGACATCGGACAGCTAACACAATTTATAAGAAATGAAATGTCAGAAAAAAAAACGAAAAAGGTTAGGTAAAATCTCACAACAAGAAGCGATAGAGCAATGAGACGAAAAGAAGCAGAAATTACAAGCATAGGCCAAACGACTTAGAAGATACAAGAAAAGTGAAAATAGAAGGAAACAAAACCAAACATTCAACACAAACCAAAAGAAATTTTACCAGACAATAGATAACACAAACTTTAAAATAGACAATCCACCAAACATAACAGACATGGAACACTTCTAGAGCAACATATGGTCAAACCCGGTACAACATAACAAACACGGTGGATCCATGCAGAAACAGACTCATACAAGATGATACCACAAATGCCTGAAGTGCTAATTTTGCAACATGAAGTCACTCGAGCAATGAATTCTATGCACAATGGAAAGCCCTTGGAAAAGATAAAATAGCAAATTTCTGGCTAAAGTAGTTCACCTCAACAAATATACATCCAACTAAATTATTTAACATTTACATTGCAGACCCATACACATTCCCTGATACACTTACACATGGAATAACTTATCTGAAACCTAAAGATCAAGCAGACACAGCGAACCCAGCTAAATATCACCCCATAACATGCCTACCAACAATATACAAAATATTAACTTCAGTCATTACACAGAAATTAATGACACATGCAACACAGAACAAAATTATAAATGAAGAACAAAAAGGCTGTTGCAAAGGAGCACGAGGATGTAAAGAGCAACTGATAATAGATGCAGAGGTGACATTAAGTCCTTTCTGGTTCTGCCTTGCTCTGAACCCACTATCCAACATGATAAATAATACCAATTATGGATACAATATTACTGGAACATACCCACACAAAATCACACATTTGCGACACATGGATGATCTAAAACTACTGGCAGCAACAAATCAACAACTCAACCAATTACTAAAGATAACAGAAATATTCAGCAATGATACACATATGGCTTTTGGAACAGACAAATGTAAGAAAAATAGCATTGTCAAGGGAAAACACACTAAAAGAAGATTACATATTGGATAACCACAGCAACTGCATAGAAGCGATGGAAAAAACAGATGCTATAAATATCTAGGATACAGACAAAAAATAGGAATAGATAATACAAATATTAAAGTAGAACTAAAAGAAAAATATAGACAAAGACTAACAAAAATACTGAAAACAGAATTGACAGCAAGAAACAAGACAAAAGCTATAAATACTTACGCTATACCAATGTTGACCTACTCATTTTGAGTAGTGCAATGGAGTAACACAGACCTAGAAGCACTCAATACACTTACACGATCACAATGCCACAAATATAGAATACATCACATACATTCAGCAAGAGAAAGATTCACATTAAGCAGAAAGGAAGGAGGAAGGGGATTTATCGACATAAAAAACCTACATTATGGACAGGTAGACAATTTAAGAAAATTCTTTCTAGAACGAGCAGAAACTAGCAAAATACACAAAGCAATCACTCATATAAATACATCAGCTACACCATTGCAATTTCACAACCACTTCTACAACCCTTTAGATCACATAACATCAACAGATACAAAGAAAGTAAATTGGAAAAAGAAAACACTATACGGCAAGCACCCGTATCATCTAACACAGCCACACATAGATCAAGACGCATCCAACACATGGCTAAGAAACGGCAATATATACAGTGAGACGGAAGGATTCATGATCGCAATACAGGATCAAACAATAAACACCAGATATTACAGCAAGCATATTATTAAAGATCCCAATACCACAACAGATAAATGCAGACTTTGCAAACAACAAATAGAAACAGTAGATCACATCACAAGCGGATGTACAATACTAGCAAATACAGAATACCCCAGAAGACATGACAATGTAGCAAAAATAATACATCAACAACTTGCCATAAAACATAAACTAATAAAACAACACGTTCCCACATACAAGTACACACCACAAAATGTACTGGAGAATGATGAATACAAATTATACTGGAACATAACCATTATAACAGATAAAACAGCACCACATAACAAGCCTGACATCATACTCACCAATAAAAAGAAGAAATTAACACAACTAATTGAAATATCCATACCCAACACAACAAATATACAGAAGAAAACAGGAGAAAAAATTGAAAAATACATCCAACTGGCTGAGGAAGTCAAGGACATGTGGCATCAGGATAAAGTTGACATTATCCCAATTATACTATCAACTACAGGAGTCATACCTCACAATATTCACCAGTACATCAATGCAATACAGCTACATCCAAACATATATATACAACTACAAAAATCTGTAATTATTGATACATGTTCAATTACCCGAAAGTATAAATATAAGATATACCATACAGTTACAAGGAAGTCACGCTTGACCGAGGTCCGCGTCACGTTCCATTTTTAACCAGACTTAAGTCTGAGAAAGTAAAGAAATAATAATAATAATAATAATAATAATAATAATAATTATTATTATTATTATTATTATTATTATTATTATTAATAATTAACAAATTATAATTAATAAATATTATATTGCAGTGGTGTAGCCGATGTATTTATATGAGTGATTGTTTTGTGTATTTTGCTAGTTTCTGCTCGTTCTAGAAAGAATTTTCTTAAATTGTCTACCTGTCCATAATGTAGGTTTTTTATATCGATAAATCCCCTTCCTCCTTCCTTTCTGCTTAATGTGAATCTTTCTGTTGCTGAATGTATGTGATTTATTCTATATTTGTTAATTAATATTTATTAATTATAACAATAATTATAATTATTATTTTTAATTATTATTATATTAATAATAATAATAATAATTGGAAATCCCCTGGAAATGATAAAATAGCAAATTTCTGGTTAAAGAAGTTCACCTCAACACATTCACATCTAACTAAATTATTTAACAGTTACATTGCAGACCCATACACATTCCCTGATACACTTACACATGGAATAACTTATCTGAAACCTAAAGATCAAGCAGACACAGCGAACCCAGCTAAATATCGCCCCATAACATGCCTACCAACAATATACAAAATATTAACTTCAGTCATTAAACAGAAACTAGTGACACATACAACACAGAACAAAATTATAAATGAAGAACAAAAAGGCTGTTGCAAAGGAGCACGAGGATGTAAAGAGCAACTGATAATAGATGCAGAGGTGACATATCAAGCTAAAACTAAACAAAGGTCGCTACACTACGCATACATCGATTACCAAAAAGCTTTTGATAGTGTACCCCACTCATGGTTACTACAAATATTGGAAATATATAAAGTAGATCCTAAATTGATACAGTTCCTAAACATAGTAATGAAAAACTGGAAAACCCCACTTAATATCCAAACAAATTCAAATAATATCACATCACAGCCAATACAGATTAAGCGTGGAATATACCAAGGAGATTCATTAAGTCCTTTCTGGTTCTGCCTTGCTCTGAACCCACTATCCAACATGCTAAATAATACAATTTATGGTTACAATATTACTGGAACATACCCACACAAAATCACACATTTGCGACACATGGATGATCTAAAACTACTGGCAGCAACAAATCAACAACTCAACCAATTACTAAAGATAACTGAAGTATTTAGCAATGATATAAATATGGCTTTTGGAACAGACAAATGTAAGAAAAATAGCATAGTCAAGGGAAAACACACTAAACAAGAAGATTACATATTGGATAACCACAGCAACTGCATAGAAGCGATGGAAAAAACAGATGCCTATAAATATCTAGGATACAGACAAAAAATAGGAATAGATGATAGAAATATTAAGGAAGAGCTAAAAGAAAAATATAGACAAAGACTAACGAAAATACTGAAAACAGAATTGACAGCAAGAAACAAGACAAAAGCTATAAATACCTATGCTATACCAATATTGACCTACTCATTTGGAGTAGTGAAATGGAGTAACACAGACCTAGAAGCACTCAATACACTTACACGATCACAATGCCACAAATATAGAATACATCACATACATTCAGCAAGAGAAAGATTCACATTAAGCAGAAAGGAAGGAGGAAGGGGATTTATCGACATAAAAAACCTACATTATGGACAGGTAGACAATTTAAGAAAATTCTTTCTAGAACGAGCAGAAACTAGCAAAATACACAAAGCAATCACCCACATAAATACATCGGCTACACCACTACAATTTCATAACCACCTCTACAACCCTTTAGATCACATAACATCAACAGATACAAAGAAAGTAAATTGGAAAAAGAAAACACTACATGGCAAGCACCCGTATCATCTAACACAGCCACACATCGATCAAGACGCATCCAACACATGGCTAAGAAGAGGCAATATATACAGTGAGACAGAAGGATTCATGATTGCAATACAGGATCAAACAATAAACACCAGATATTACAGCAAGCATATTATTAAAGATCCCAACACCACAACAGATAAATGCAGACTTTGCAAACAACAAATAGAAACAGTAGATCACATCACAAGCGGATGTACAATACTAGCAAATACAGAATACCCCAGAAGACATGACAACGTCGCAAAAATAATACATCAACAGCTTGCCTTACAACATAAACTTTTAAAACAACACGTTCCTACATACAAGTATACACCACAAAATGTACTGGAGAATGATGAATACAAATTATACTGGAACAGAACCATTATAACAGATAAAACAACGCCACATAACAAACCTGACATCATACTCACCAATAAAAAGAAGAAATTAACACAACTAATTGAAATATCCATACCCAATACAGCAAATATACAGAAGAAAACAGGAGAAAAAATTGAAAAATACATCCAACTGTCTGAGGAACTCAAGGACATGTGGCATCAGGATAAAGTTGACATTATACCAATTATACTTTCAACTACAGGAGTCATACCACGCAATATCCACCAGTACATCAATGCAATACAGCTACATCCAAACTTATATATACAACTTCAGAAATCCGTAATTATTGATACATGTTCAATTACCCGAAAGTTCCTAAATGCAATATAACACATACTGTACAGTTAAAAGTTATTATTATTATTATTATTATTATTTCCTTTATCGTAATTTGATATATCCACCTTTGAAAGCTGTAAATGCTGATACACCCTGAGAACAAAACTAAACATCAATCATGCAGATATTATTCTTTGTGCGAAATGCAGAAGTATCAGTGTCAATTACTTGAGTATTTCTTTGAGAGCTGAACGTTTTAAAAAGGGTCATCCAGCAATTCAAAAAAATTAAATAAATAAAAAAGACAACCAGTGCCCCCCTGTACTTGCTAAAAATGCATACACTATGTGATCAAAAGTATCCAGACACCCCCAAAACCATATGTTTTCCATATTAGGTGCATTGTGCTGCCACCTACTACCAGGTACTCCATATCAGCAACCTTAGTAGTCATTAGACATCGTGAGAGAGCAAAATGGTGTGCTCTGCAGAACTCACAGACTTCGAGCGTGGTCAGGTGATTGGATGTCACTTGTGTCATACTTCTGTACGCGAGATTTCCACACTCCTAACATCCCTGGGTCCACTGTTTCTGTTGTGATAGTGAAGTGGAAACGTGAAGGGACACATACAGCACAAAAGCGTACAGGTCGACTTTGTCTGTTGACTGACAGAGACCACTGACAGTTGAAGAGGGTCGTAATGTGTAATAGGCAGACATCTATCTAGACCATCACACGGGAATTCCAAACTGCATAAGGATCCACTGCAAGTACTATGACAGTTAGGTAGGAGGTGAGAAAACTTTGATTTCATGGTCAAGTGGCTGCTCATAAGCCACACATCACACCAGTAAGTGCCAAACAACGCCTTGCTTGGTGTAAGGAGCATAAACATTGGACGACTGAACAGTGGATAAATGTTGTGAGTAGTGACAAAACACGGTACACGGGGTGGCGTTGCAATGGCAGGGTGTTGGTATGGTGTGGTTTTGTTTTTCATGGAGGGGGCTTGCATCCCTTGTCGTTTTGCATGGCACTATCACAACACAGGCCTACAATGATTTTTAAGTACCTTCTTGCTTCCCACTGTTGAAGGGCAATAGGGGCATGACAATTGCATCTTTCAACACAATCAAGCACTCGTTCATAAAGCATGGCCAGTGGCGGAGTGGTTACATGACAATAACATCCCTGTAGTGGATTGGCCTGCACAGAGTCCTGACCCGAATCCTACAGAACACCTTTGGGATATTTTGGAACGCTGACTTCAGTACAGCAATCTGTAAAGAATGGGCTGCCATTCCCCAAGAAGCCTGCGAGAGTGGAAGCTGTCATGAAGGCTAAGGGTGGGCCAAAACCGTATTGAATTCCAGCATTAGCAATGGAGGGCGCCACGAACTTTTAAGTCATTTTCAGCCAGATGTCCAGGTACATTTGAACACATAGTGTATTATTATAGGCATATATAGGGATACAACACAGATTATGCTTCATCTGAGTTGCATAAAGTCAATTCTGATAAAATGTCAGCTGATAATAAATCAATAACAAATTTAGAAGTTGTATTATAGCACCTGGAATGGTTTAAAGTCTGAGAAGTTAAACCAAGCATTCTTTTGTTGGCAGAATGAAATTTTCACTCTGCAGTGGAGTGCACACTGATATGAAACTTCCTGGCAGATTAAAATTGTGTGCCAGATCGAAAATCAAACATGGGACCTTCGCCCTTCATGATCAAGTGCTCTAGCAACTGAGCTACCCAAGCATGACTCACAACATATTGTATCAGCTTTACTTCCACTAGTACCTCATCTTGTGCCTTCCAAACTTCAAAGAAGTTCTTCTGTGAAACTTGCAGGACTAGCACTCTTGTAAACAAGGATATTTTGGAGACATGGCTTAGTCACAGGCTGTGGGATGTTTCCAGGATGTAATTTTCACTTTGCTTGGGTAGCTTAGTCAGCAGTGCACCTGCTCATGTAAGACAAAAGTTTCGAGTTTGAGTCTTCGTCAAAGACACAGTTTTAATCTGACACGAAGGTTCATTTTTTTGTTGCTATGAAACAGCACTAGCAGTTAACAGTTGCAAAACAGTCTCTACAAAAGAAATGTTACTTGACCTGTAGAAGCAAAATATTCATGGTATTACTGCTATAGTCAAGCCTTTTGCTAAAAAGTGTTTGCAAAGAGGCAGCTTCAGTGGAGCAAAGAACAAAACTAGTACTACCAATCAATGTAAACTTTTAAAGTGTGGGCTGTAATTATTGTACGACAGTGAAACTTGGTAGATATTCTAATGTGTTAATGCAGAACCAATTTACACTGGAAACAATTAGTTCCAATTCTGGCCACTAGGTGGCCTGTCACTGTCAATGCACATATAGAAATGTTTCCACATGTAATGGGTTAGGAATGGGACGTGGGCAGAAAAGATAACAAACAAGTGGGAAATGCATGATGTGGATTTTATTTTTAACCACTGCTTACATGATCTGTTTGATATGAGCACCACGGACATTGATGAGATGCTCTACAATGCCAGATTTGCAGCTGATGGTCAAAATTGGAACTAATTTTTTTTCAGCGTAAATTGCTTCTGCATTAATACATTGAAATATCTACGAAGTTTCACTGACATATGATAATTACAGCTCCCACTTTAATTATAACTGCCTGGTACTTTCACTCTGTGTTCCCTGCATGTTTATGCATGGAGAACACTAGAAGCAGCATGAAATCAAGATAGTGTGTTATTGAAACTATGAAACACATTTGACGAAAGGTATGGATGGCCGTACCAAGGTTTTTAGTATACTCTATGAATGCAATGATATCAAGAAAGGATCTTGGGTGACTATGTTCAATGTAAACATAATTCTCAACAGAAAATTGTATTTTTAATCTTGATAATGCTACTGGAAATGAAATAAAAGATCTACCACAGTCTCAAGCCACTGAGGTCTGCAATGGAACAGTAATTAAGGGCCTGTTCTCCCCTCCTGTGTCTTTCAAAGAATTTCAATTGTTTCTTGAAGTAGAATAGTGTAAAAACTCATTAATCACCAATTTGGATTTGTATACATCGATCCATCATGATTTAGGCTGTCTGAAATACTGAACAGTAGTCCTAATTATGTGGATCCCATATTATTGTGTCTAGCTTCCCTATTTCGTACCAAGATGAGGCAGCAGCACATACATGTGTAAAAAAATCTAGAATGTCTAACTATTTCAGATTCAGCCCCTCAACCTGTTCATTCGTTGTGTAATACGGCCTTAATTCATTCTATTAACTTATCATTCTCTTACAGGAATACAACAGGTAACAGTAAAAAGTAAATAGTATTCATACAATATTAGAAGAAACATGTATATATAACCTCGAAATCTATGTAGTGCCATGAGGAATGGATCATCCTGAAAAGTTAAAGCTTCTTCCCTTGAAATGTGTTCTGTTCCCTCCCTACATACAGCAACAGGTGATGATACAAGTGTTTGTCAATTACAGCATTGTTATAAGAGCACGGAAAATTGACTTCGTCTACTTGTACTTTGCATTTATGACAATCTAAATTATTCTGCAATTCTTGCAGTCCGTTTTTGTGGTATTTTCACTTGACTTCTTTTGTATTCTCTGCCTCAATGTTTAAAGAGAGAGAATGTGTAAATGTTCATACATAAATGCTAATATTGCATACAGAATTTCAGTAAATGAAGTTCTGATGACAATGTGGCACGAGATTTTATCTCAATTGCTTTTATGTAAATGCATGATTTTACGAATTTAATTTCTCTGCCAGAATTCATCCCAGTCTCAAAAGACTTTCCATAGTGCTTTTATCCCATATTTTCTGATTTTAGTAATAACAAGCTAGTTCACAGTGATGCAGATAATTGCATGGTTTTCTTTAACATGGGATGGTTCCGTCTTCAAGTATTAGTATCTGAAATAATGAAATAAATGTCGAGTACTGACTAACTCACAGCCATTAACAAAACCACCACATACTATGTCAACATTTATTCCAAACAGGCTTATTATCACTGACATCAGTTTTTAATATTCCAAGAATTAAAAGACCAAGAACAGCTGCCTAAGCACTGAAATTTAGTTCACACAAATCATACCCACATACATGAAATAATGTATTTAACATAACATAACTGTAGATTACAGACAAGTCAATTACAGTAAACATACATATATTTGTATATTTTTGCACTACTCAATTTGAAAGATATTTATACACTTTGACATATCACAGTTTCAGCCTCATTTCTTAATAGAATAAAAATTTTCAAAAGGACAAGCCTTTATACAAAATCATAATGGATAGTGAAGCAAACATAGACAGTTACTCTGTGTGTGTCAGAGATGGGAAAGGGGGGGGGGGGGGGGGGGGAGATTGGCGTGAATCGTAGCTAGTGCATTAGGAGAATGAAATAGTGGCAGTGGTGGTGTGTAAAGAAAAGAGAATTAATTTCAATAAAATGTACAAGTAAAACTATTTCAACATTTAATAATCAAGTTGTTAAAACTAACTGTATACAATACTTTATTCAGAAACCTATATAGGCACAAAGTTCTATAGCAAGTAACAAAGCAGTAAACTTAACAAATTTACTTCTATAAAAAAAAACTTGCCACTCATTTTTGCCATTGCCTTTAATTTGCTGTAACTTCTTGTGGAAGTATACACATATTAGCTGAAATATTGTTTTGCAGCAATATTATTCCAGCTTTTCTGTCTGTCATACTGGGTAAGACAGATCCAAATAGTATATATAAACTTTTATAACCAGATTTTCTCTCTCTCTCTCTCTCTCTCTCTCTCTCTCTCTCTCTCTCTCTCTCTCACTCACTTTCATGTTCAGTGATTCAACATCACTATTTTCATACATTTAACACAACTCCAGTTGTGTCAAAAGTTTAGTAGCACATATTACCACTGCGCTCCATAAGAAGCTATTTTCATTTAATACAATAAATACTTTTAATTACACTCCATAACTCTAAATGAAGTTTATCTTGGACATTTGGTATTGACAATACTCTTGTTATAATTGCATATTAATCACTACATGGAATTTCAGAAACTTTTACATCAAGTTCTTTTCCTTCTTGCCAGTGTTCAGTGTAGTTATTCTTCACCTATGTCAGGTGTTATATTCATGGATATTTGGAGGACTTACAATAAAACTGTTCTCTCTCACTTTAATCAATTGCCTCAGTCAATGTTATTTGTAAACTAGCTACACAGAATAACAATGATTAGCACCAATAACAGTAGTTAAACTGATTTGTACAGCATTACATAATATGTGTAAAGCATAGGTAAATAGGAGGAGGATTTGTTCCATGAAATTTCAGGTGAACTGCTGGATGTTGTTAACTTCCAGCTATGATAAACACACACAGTGCCAAAATATTGTGGCAGAAATTATTATCTTCTGGCAGTTTGCCTGAAGTTTTAGGAACCACTATATATGCCAGGAAAGTTTTAAATGTCACGGAACAGTATGTTATGAGATACGAGAGGATGAGTTATACACTAGAAAGTCACACATTAAAACCCAAAACAATACAGGTATATAAACCAGATCACACACATCATGTATATTTTATCTTGGCACATGAATTTCCTGGTTTAGAATTGGTAGAAATCTCACGACTTCAAACCAATAGTGTCCGTGTCCATCCACTGCCAACTTTGGTGATCAAACAATATAATGTGTGGTAGTACTGTAGTCCCTGTCAAATGCCATGTTTTATTCCCTTCTACTATGTGTGCTGAATGTGTGATAAGCAGTTTCTGTTCCATTGTGGGTAGTATCTACAACTCCTCATCACTGTCCAGAGAGAGTAGATATTTACTACACAGTACTAGTATGATGCTTAGCCTGTTTGCTCCA
This sequence comes from Schistocerca serialis cubense, assembly GCF_023864345.2. Taxonomy (NCBI): domain Eukaryota; kingdom Metazoa; phylum Arthropoda; class Insecta; order Orthoptera; family Acrididae; genus Schistocerca; species Schistocerca serialis. The sequence continues at coordinate 719,750,485 of NC_064639.1, read as the reverse complement.
TCGATATCATTCCTTTCACAGTGGTATGCTCCATCGACATCGTTCCTTTTGCAGTAGCAATCTACTTACAGGAAGAGCCTTGTCACCTATGTTCCTCAAACATCCCTCTAAAATCAATCAAGTTAAAGTGTGTGCATATTAATGAATCTTCAACATAGCAGTAGTCTTGGTTGTGAATACTTAAACTTTCAACTTCTACACTGAATGAAGCAATCCCAGTGATGACAAATAATAAAATAGAGGTACCACTAGAAGAAACAAATCAGTGCAGGGATAATCACCAGGCCACTGTCAGAAAAGTGTAATATTTAAACAATAATTCATGTTTACTATTTCAATAATAATACTGATTGCATGCCATTAAATGACAGCTGCTTGTTACTCACTTAGAAATAATATTTGCAGAATCTAAAAATGTTACGCATTTATAGGTGAAAAATAAATTCAGATTTTTTTTTAGCATAGCGAAGAAAGATTAATGTTAGCTGTACCTCTCCCTTGTGGCCATACAGACTCAAGTGTCCCTGTGTGACAGATCCAATGAGTATTTCATTTCCTTTGTCAGCACAAAGTGAAGTATTTGCACCAAGTGTAGGCTACAATTGTTTGATAAACAGAGTAATTAGGACTATGGAAATTAACTCTTACTAAAATACATAGTCTTTGGTGGCTGAAATAACAAACAAAACAGCTTGAAACATTAAGCTGAAACTGCTAAAGGTCCTGTACAACAGCAGAGAGAGCTAACAATCAGATCAAGAATCTGGTTGAAATGATCTGCACTGAACCACACAACATGACAATAGTTTATTTATCCATGTCAGATGAAGATGATCAATAAAAAAAAGGACAGCTGCCATTACGGTTGCATTTGTATGATGGGAAGTAGCTTCCACTGCACTTTTTTAATAGGTATTGCTAGAGGTGACGTGGTCTGAGGCCGAAACTGAAAGATACTAGAATCATTGAGTAGAACTATATGGACACATTGAAGTGTCTCAAAGTCTCTCAAGAAAATAGTGGGAAGCTATCAAGTCTATTTTATGGAATCAATTTTGTGAATTTTTAGATAAAGAAAAAACTAGTCCAAGGCAATACCTGGAGAGAGAGAGAGAGAGAGAGAGAGAGAGAGAGAGAGAGAGAGAGAGAGAGAGAGGGGGGGGGGGGGGGCAGAGAGTAGGGATTGCTTTAGTATCACGTTTTTAATTGATGACTATTTAGACTTGGACAATATAAACCAGATAGTGGGACTAAAACGTCAACTGACTTGGTACACTTCCTGACATGACCAAAAAAATAAATAGTATTTCTTAGCAGGATTTAAATACAAATTAGGTTGTTCCTTAAATGAACACATCTTACCTTTCTACAAAGGTTCATGGAATTTTGTGATTAGACTGAGAAATGTGCATTAGCTAAATGATAAATGAGTTTACTTTTTGGCAGAATGGAGGTGCGACCACTTGTAAAGACTAAAATTTATGCTAAAACGCATTAATTTTTCCCACGGCAAATTTTATTAATTATATACAAGTACAAAAGTAGGTGTGTGTGTGTGTGTGTGTGTGTGTGTGTTTACGACACCTGCTCCTAAACTACAGTACAGATTTCAGCCAAATTTGGTACACATATTGATTATTGCCTGGGAAGAAGTACTGCAAGAACCACCTACATCCCAAAAGTGATGGGGTGTGGATGAAAAAGTTGGTAACCTAACATCTAGCCTGCTCAGCACAACAGGCGTGTTATGGGATTGTATTGGGATGCATTAAAGGGACCTTCTGAGTGGATGGGCATGGCTGAGCAGAGTGTGCAGAGGGGGAGATGGACAGACAGAGGGCAGAGAAAGGGGAAGGATGGGGTGGACAGAGAGGGTAGGAGGATGGGATGGACAGGTAGGGGGAGGAGGGGATGGGCAGGTAGAGGGAGGAGGGGATGGGCAGGTATGGGGAGAAGGGGATGGGCAGGTATGGGGAGGAGGGGATGGGTAAAGTGGGGAAGAGCAGATAGACAAGTATGGGGAGGAGGGGATGGGTAAAGTGGGGAAGAGCAGATAGACAAGTACGAGGAGGAGGCGATGGACAAAGTGGAGGAGGGGGAGATGGACAGGCAGGGGGAGGGGGGGATGGACAGGCAGGGGGAGGGGGGGATGGACAGAGAGATGGGATGGAGAGCACGAGGGAAGGAGGGAATGGTGAGGGGAAGAGGGCAGAAGGGAGGGAAGGGGAGGAGGGAGGAGGAGGAGGAGGAGGAGATGAACAGAGAGAGGGAGAGGGGGACTGGAAGGAGGAGGAGATTGACAGAGACAGGGAAATGATGGGATGGACAGAGACAGTAGATGGAGAGAGAGAGAGAGAGAGAGAGAGAGAGAGAGAGAGAGAGAGAGAGAGAGGAGGGGATGGGGAGAGGCAGTAGATGGACAGAGAGATGGGAAGGAGCAGAGAGGGGGAGTATGAGACACATGCAGGAGGCAGGTGGAGAGAGGTAGTGGGCAGCTGGAGAAGAAAGAGGGAGAGGAAAATATGGACAGAGATATGATGAGGAGGATATGGACAGTGAGATGGGGGAGAAGGTTACGCATAGAGAAAAGGGAGAGGAGGACATGTGAGCAATACACAAGTAAGTGTCAAGTGCACACATGGGCAAAGTTGCGTTCTACCAGTTGACATCACAGCAGCTGAGAAGAGTGCTTCACCTACCATCTTTGAAGGATGCCATGGTTATAACAAGTCTTATTGTATTTTATCCTTATAAGCATTTTGTCATATTTTATTGTTAATCTAGTAAGGTTTCTATTACTTTCTAAATTAAATTACAGGTCTGATGATGGTCATGTGATATGACCTATGTTATTGCAGCATACGTGGTGCGATCAAGACTGAATTTTAAAACGAAAATTTTTTTAAAAATTAAAATGTATACTGAGAGCAGTACTGTGCAGTTTTAACTAGCTGAAGAGAAATTAGTGGGTGCTAAATTTATATTTCATAAATTCTGGAGTACCTGCAACCAGAATATAGCTGTAGCAGTAATGCAACCACAAACAAAAAATGTTGGACACTAGTGTAACACAGAAACAATCAAGTTTCTGCACACCCATTTTTGCTTACTGAATATTCTTAATTTAATGGCTGACAGTGAAATGAAGTTGACAGTCCAAAATATGACCCGTGCTACAAGACTGTATAGTGATTTATTTTTTCTTCATCTAGAGTACTTTGCACTATAGAGTATAACAGAAAAATAATTCCAAAGCAAAAGAAACTAATAATTTTTTTATGTTATTCCACCAAACAAACATTATAAAATTGAGGTGAATGTAATGTTCTTGCCAATAAATCACACCACGACTAACCACATAAGACTAAAATGACATACAGTGGGAACCATAACTGTCAGCTCCTCCTTTTTACTATGGTAAAGAGAAAGGGGAGGGGGGAGAAAGAGGGGGGGGAGAAAGAGGGGGGGGGGAGAAAGAGGGGGGGAGAAAGAGTGGGGGAGAAAGAGGGGGGGAGAGAGAAAGAGAGAAAGAGAAAGAGAGAGAGAGAGAGAGAGAGAGAGAGAGAGAGAGAGAGAGAGAGAATACACACATGTAAAGTGGGCAGATATTTTTTAACAAGCCAACAGTGCATAAACAGCCTCCTATCTGGTGATCTGATTGCAATAAGACATAAGAAAACAAATTTTGCTGTTGAGGAAGTATTCTTTTTTTTCTTCCTCCCTGTGCTACGCAATTACTGCCAAGCAGGGGGTGGGGGAGGGAGAGGGGGGTGGGGGAGGGAGAGGGGGGGGAGAGAGAGAGAGAGAGAGAGAGAGAGAGAGAGAGAGAGAGAGAGAGTCTCAGAATCTACATACTGTATGAGTGGCTAGGAGAGAAGGGACTGTGATAGGAAAGGAAGGGGGCACGATCATTTTGCAAATGAAACTGCTTGAAAAGAACACTAAGTCAAAACCACTTCACACATGACTGAAAAATGTCTATCTTATTTGTTGGGAATGAAAATGGCTACTTTGTGGCACATACAGGAACAAAATATCCATGTAAATCATACAAATCAATGTAAAGAAGTAGTACCTAAATGAAACCAGAAATGATCATGAGTACAAGAGAAGTGAGCTCATGTTCATACTTTAAGTCTTTGAAAGGGTTTATTCGGTATCCTTTAAGCCTTTTGATCCTCATCTTGATTCTACTTATATCATTCCCCATGAGTCCAACATCAATCTGAATGTTAACCCTTTCAAGATAGCTTCAAAAAGTCAAAATAAAATTTACATTGGGTTGGCACTTAAAAGGCATTTTTCAAAATTTTTGGTAATATTTCTTGGGTTCCAGTACTTTTTAACAGTTAATAAACCTCATTTTGCCAACTGTGATCTCTTATGTGGGCGCAGTAAAACCAATACATCCACTGTTTATCCAAGGCTTCTAATTTGGTATGTAGGTTTTCAACTCCTGTGTCATAATTTATAGTTTTCCCCAATAAACTATCACTTCTTGCACAGCTATTGCAGCATTAAGATACACAGTTAATTTTGACATTTGCCAATTGTAAAATAAATCCATTAATGTTTGTTTGACAGTAAATGTAGACTGTGAAAAATAGTCGCTAATACATGTATAAGGCTATCTTCTAAGTGCTAGATTGTAAAACAAATGGTTTTTTAATATATTTACCTGTTTGATTTTGTAATGTGTGCTGATGTGGCATTGACTATAAACAAAATAAACATAATTATAGCTAATGGACTTTTCCAGCAGTGATGATGAACCCATCAGTTAGATTCACAAGATTGAATTTTTTAACAAATGAAAGACAACACAGCACTACATAAGAAATTATAGCCAACTATTGAGATGGCTGTGTGTATACAACTGATACTGTAAATCTCTTTTGAGATTGCTTAAATAATGTTAACTGCCTGAACAGCAGTAAATAATCAATGGAAAATTTCAACTAAACAATTGACATGAGAGAGAGAGAGAAAGCTGCCTATAAAGCAACTAAAAGAAGTCAACAGCAAAATTGTGTTTGTGTGATATGTCAAATTTGAATAAACAATACTGTTGTCAATATACACAACACCCATTCCTCCTTGGAAATAACATCTCAAAAATATAAAACATAGCTACAAATTTACAATGATCACATTTGTTTTACAAAACCAATGAATTTCCTTCCTTCTTTATATGATTTTGTTTTTTGTTATTATTATTAATACAGTAGTAGTTGTTGTTGCACCTCCCGCTGCAGAACTGCAGTAATATTTAATTCTACAATTCTCACTAGATCTAGCATTGTAACCTGATACCTACAAATGCTCAAAAAGGAACTCTGGAGACAGAAACACAGTCCTCACAAACTACTGGAAAAGGCATTATCAGATTGAACAAATGTACGGAACATAATGATCAGCAACATGGGAGAACACAAAACAAAAAGTATTGCAAACCAACAACAATGACAACAGAGAGAGAGAGAGAGAGAGAGAGAGAGAGAGAGAGAGAGAGAGAGAGCGGGAGGAGGAGGGGGGCAGGGAGAGGGGAGGGGGGGGGGGTCTTCAGAAACTATATCAATATTACAGTCTGTCTGTCACTAACAACACAAACAAGAAAAGCACCACACCATAAAATTATATGAAAATGTATAGATCGAAAATGAAAAAGCAGCCATGTCACACAAGCATGCACAAAGTTACTTTCTGCAATAAACCATCAAGAAATACCATGTTAAGGATATTAACAGTTATAAGTAACTTTCAAAATATTTGTTTCCTTAACAACAACTATGATTAACCCATCAATATTGTTCAACTATCCATGTAATTAATTCTGCTGAGTCCACAGCACCTTGCAACATTTTTTTTCTGTGTTACATTATTAAACAGTCTTCTGACATAGCAAGTACCACTAAATACATCAAATATGTACAATGCAATACTCAAACTTTCTTAATAGCCTCATGAAAGACTTATAAAAATAAGCATTTCTTACAACACTGCCACAAAATATATTCACACGTTTACCAACATCTGCTGGTTTTTTTGTACCTCAGGTACCATTGCTATCACAAACATTATTACAATTTGATGCCAACATCACAGAGTAATGCAGCAGCAAATAATTACATTCGACCTGCGTTGCTTCACTTCTAACAACACAATGTTATACACAATTAGGAATCGACCACAATGCACTAGTATGACAGAGTTGGTCTCACATCCAAATCAGTGTTACTATTTTTCAGGTGTTCCCGAAATTGCTGAAGCTCAGCTGGAGAGATTCCTTGCCAACTTTCTAGTTCAGACAAAACCCTGAGATTATCACAGTGGTTCATTAACAAATTTACAGTATGCATACTCAAATTATCACTATACAAAATTTTTAATTCTTCAAGTTTTTGCATTGGGTTGACTGACAGAACTTTAGCCATTGTGTCATCACCAATACCAGTAGAGGAACCTAACTGTATATACTTAATGTTGAAACAACTAGATAATAAAAATTCAAGATGTACAAGTGCACAGTCTACAACACACATTATGTATTCCAAATACTGGAAAGGTTTAACTGAAAGTGTCTTCATTGATACAGATGTATGCTCTAGAAAATCACAGTTGTAAAAAACTAATTTTTTTAAGTTTGGGCAAAACTGGCTAATGTATATAAGTGCATTTAGATCGATTTCTTCCACATGTTCAAGGTGCAACCATGTCAGATTTTGTCCTTTGACTTCCAACAAAAGCTTGACATGGTCAGTATAAAAATCACAAGACATAAGTTTCAGTTCTCTTAAATCATTTAGAGCTGCAAGTACTGTAAGGTCACTAATTCTTTCATCATGGTAAATGGAAACATGTCTGACACAAGGACACATCTCTATAAGTAAATTTAAATGATAGGTTGTCACATCTCGGCTCTGGAAAATATGTAATCCCAGTGGATGAGAATATGTGCCGGAAAACCGTAAATGTTCAAGAATGGTGCCAAATTCATCACAGCGCCCAAGATCTCTTAAGTTTTTTAAACCCACTAACAATTCAGCATAGCCTTCAATAGATACAGAAGTTCGATATAACAGTAACTGCCTCAAATCCTGGCAATTCAATAAAGATGGTATACTGCGATCAGTTACAGAGCGTGATGAAGTAACATCTAAGATGCGTAACCTACTACAGTTGTTTGCTACAATTGATATAATATGATCAGTACAGTCAAAACAAAGACAAAGCGATACTAAATTTTTCATTGCTGTGATGCCCTGTATAACTGTCTTTTCAAAGTCAGAAGTTTTCCAGCCACCAGAACCAGATCCAAGATTCAAAGTTTCAAGGCCAGTCATCTTCTCTAATGTTTGATACAAAACATGTCTCATAATTTTTGGCCACACTGAGATATTCATTTCACGTAGATGATAGTTGACTGCAACTTCTGTTAACTTAACAACTATATTCATTTTATTGAGAAAGAGCCACATAGGTTGATCCTGGCTATAAGAATCTTTTGTTTCTTTTATTAATTCACTGACTGATGTTAAAATATGAGTAGCCATTTTATCAAACAGAGATCTAGGAACACTTGAGTATAATAGTTCATTCAGCCATTGGAAGGTGTTCTGCAAATACTCAGGACGTTGAGTTGGCATTTCATGTGAAATAGGTGATCCTGGAGATATCATGATGCGGCCTATGTGTGCCACAAACTGACCAACAGCTGCAAGACTCAATCTTTCTAAAGATAAGGGCTGTTTTTTCTTAGGCATTGTTACTAACAGAATGCACTTGTCAAGCACAGAACTGCAAAGAAAATAATTATATTTAGAATTTTAAACAACGTCTATAAATTAGTGCATCATAATATTTTTCATAAAAGAGTACAATTATTTAAAACATAAACAAAAAATCCTATTCAGGAAGCTTATTAAATACATTACCTTATCAGCACTGCTTTAAGTTGATGCAGTAATGCTATTTAAAGTTATAAACAAATTTAATATTTGTGGCAGGAATATTAACTGGTTCAAAACTTATAAACACTTATATACAGCCTCAGGTTCTAATTTCAAAGTTCAAAGAAAGCAATTAACTGGTTCACATATGCGGATCAGAACATAATGTCATGATCTAATAGACCACTTTGTTTAAACACAATTTATGACAAGTGGTTTAACTGGTCTCACTGATGTTTGAAGCAGCAATGGAAGAAATCTTGGATAAATTTTTTGCTGCTACATCACTTGAGAAGAATAAATGGGTTGACAGATGCTGAAGACACAGCTAACAAGGAGTGACTGAATAAATGCGAAATTGAAATTAAAAGTGTGTGTTACAGGATGGTGTGAGGGAGAGTGCATAAGAAGAGGGTGAGTGAATGAAGGGGACAAAAAATGGAAAATGAGGGATTCAAATGCACATTTGACTGACACAGGACCAAATGTAAAACAAGTAGCAGACCAGTCTTATTGCATAATGCCACAATATTAGCACACATTCTTTCCATAGACAATGGACCATTACGTAATTGCTAGAGTCTTTATACATCTCATGTTTCATCACCAATTGTCGGTCTTTTTAACATGTGCAGCTGTTCAGATGATAGTGCACATGTAACACCTACTTTGTGGTGGCTTGTAGACATCATTACTGTACAAGCAACTGTAGGTACCAAAAAAGCTGTTCCACCTGTAAAGATCATCTAACAAGATGATATTTTGCTGAAACTTATCCTGCCAGATTGAAACTAGCAACACCACCATTTGTTCTACCAATAACAACTGAAATATCCGACAAATGCGAACACATGTGCACTCACTCTCTCTCTCTCTCTCTCTCTCTCTAGCAAGAATTAACTTGGTCACGTGACTAGGTACACCATGCTCCAGTTCAAAGTAGTGCATGTTGTTTGCCTTACAGTGGAAACATGAAAAATTATCATGGAATATCCTTTTGCAGGCAGCCACAGTGACTTGCTGCTAGCAAAAATTTATTGGTGATGATAAGAAGAAAGCAGTGACAGCACACACAGAAATGTTAATGCTGGGTAATTATGGTAGGAGGGGCACCATGAGGAGATGAGTGGAATTCTTGTATTCACCACAAAGAAAAACAGCAAAGTGCAGACAGTAAATATGCCACTGACAATACGGATAAATGTGTTATTAGGAAGCAACTTCTGTGATATTACAAACAATAAAAGGAAATACCAACTTTGTGAAAACCCCATGGCTTATGTCGCAAGGAAATGGACGTCAATACTTGCAAACAAACTCTGACAAGGTGAGGGCACAGCATCAGTGATGGGCATCAGAGAATGGATTGAATGCCAATGTGGTTTAAGTTCATAGCTATTTCAACCTGAATCCGTTCAACTCAGTGGGTCTTCATTAAGGGTGTACCATACCCAGAAAAGAGAAAAATTGCGTTTACTTACCAGCCATTAAAATGGCCTAAGTTTTTAAGACAGCACTACCTCACAATGTGAAGGTGACAGGCTACTGTGCTGATGGGCACTAGTTGTTTCATGCCCCACTAGCAGATAATGAGTTGGATGCAGATGAACTGGCAAGAGAATCATAGTGGAATAGTGCACAACACTGCCACAGAGGACATGTGCTAAGTGTTGCAAGGCAGACCGTTCAATCCAGGCAATAGGCCTGCCTGGGCAGTTCTTATGTGAACATCATCTGCTTTTACCTCACACTGTACTCTGTTTTTGCTGTGCTCAGTTACTCACTCACAATGGCCATGTTGTGTTTGCTCTAGGCTCATCTCTACGCAGCGTTCAGACACCCTCCTGCTCCGCAGATTCACCCTCTGCTCAAATTATTCTTGGAACCGAGAGCTCTATGAAACCCGAAATAGAAAGCGAAAAGAATAGCAAGTCATAGAACATATACCGGAATGACGCAGTAGACATCATAGGATGGGGAGTGTTCACCGGCATCGAGAAAAATATTGTGTCTATCGAGGTCAGAACCAAGTCTGACTGTGAAGTTACCTTGATGCAATTAGCAACTCAAGTTAATTACTGGATGTCATTGCCAGCCACCCAAGTCCATTGTAACAGTTGTAGAATCATTCAACGGAAGTCTATGTTCAGTAGCATGGAAATACCTGATCATGCAATATTAGTCAGAGATGACTTTAATCTGCCGAGTATAGACTGGGACACTGTGGATTGATTGCATGTGGTATGGACAGTCTTCTGAAGTACTTTTGAACACATTTTGCTAAAGTTTCCTTGAACAACTACTTAGACAACCCACACACACTGAAATATTTTAGACCTAGTAGCTACAAACAGGCCTGACCTTATCAATAGTGTCAGTGTATAGACAGGGAATAGTGAACAAGACATCATTATAGTGACAATGGTTACTCAAGTTAACACAACAATCAAAAAGACTGCAGCAGTATTTCTGCTAAAACAAGCTGATACGCAGTTTTTGGCATCCCATTTAGACAACAAATGGACATCAGTGAGTTCCAACATGACGGATATAGAGGAATTATGAACAAGGTTGAAACTGATTGTAAATCACGCTCTGGAGACTTATGTGTAATAAGGGATAATAACCTCTGTGGTTTAATAACAAAATTCAGAAAATGCTGAGGATTCAGACTGTTGCACTTTTGATTCAAAAAAGAATGTCCAAATGTTGACATGCAAAATTTAGCAGAAATTTGTGCATCAGTAAGAAGATCAATACACAAGGCTCACAACAACTTCCACTGTCATACCTTTGTGAAAGTTCTTGCCAAGAACTCAAGCAACTTCAGTGCATACATAAAATCAGAAAGTGGGTCAAAGGTTTCTATCCCATCACTCATCAACCAGCCTGAGTTGGCAATCTATCACACCAAAAGGAAAACTAAAGTTTGAAATTCACACTTAAGGATGGTGATACAAATATACCATCATTTGACTGTCGCATAGACTCCCACATGGAGGCCATAGAAACAGGCATCCCTGCTGTCGAGAAGCAATTGAAAGAGTTGAAAACAAATAAGTTGCAAGGTCCGGGTGGAATCCCTATTTGGTTTTACAGAGAGTCTGTCCCTTACTTAGCCTGCATTTATCACAAATCTCTCACCACGTGCAAAGTTCCAAACAACTGGAATAAAAATGCATGGTACTCCTTATGTAAGGAACATAACAGAGCAGTCCCACATAATTACATACCATTATCCTTAACATTGGTCTGCTGCAGAATTCTTGAAAATATTCTGAGTTTGAATGTAATAAATTTCCTTGAGACAGAAAAGCTTCTGTCCACGAATCAGCACAGACTTAGAAAGCATCACTCGTGGAAACTCAGACTGCCCTTCTCTCATATGATATCCTGAGAACAACGGATGAAGGGCAACAGGTAGATTCCATGTTTTGGAATTCTGGAAAATGTGTGACACGGGGCCCCGCTGCAGACTGTTACCAAAGATACGAGCATATGGAATAGGTCCTCATAAATGTGAGTGGCTCAAAGACTTCTTAAGTAATAGAGACCAGTACATTGCCCTCAATACTGAGCGTCCATCAGAAACAAAGGTACCGTTAGGAGTGCCCCAGAGAAGTGTTGTAGGACCACTCTTCTTCTCTATATACATAAATGATATGATGGACAGGGTGAGCAACAGTTTAGAGCTGTTTGCTGATGGTGCTGTGATGTACAGGACGGTGTCATCGTTGAGTGACTGTAGGAGGATGCAGGATGACATAGACAAACTTTCTAGTAGGTGTTATGAACAGCAGCTTGTTCTAAATGTAGTTAATGGGAATGAGTAGGAAAAACAATCATGTGATGTTTGAATACAGTATTACTGTAGTTTGAATACAATATTACCGTATTTGTAATGTACTGCATGACACAGCCACATCAATCAATATCTAGATGTAATCTTGCAAAGCGGTATGGAATGGAATGAGCACATAGGTAGTAGTAGGGAAGACAAGTGGTTGCCTCATTTCATTGGGAGAATTTTAGAAAATTCTAGCTCATGTGTAAAGGATATGGCATAAAGAACACTAGTCCAACCCATTCTTGAGTATTGTTCGAATGTTTGAGACCCCCACCAGGTTGGATTAAAGGAAACCATTGATGTGATTCACAGGCGTGCTGCTAGATTTGTTATAGTTGGTTCGATCAGCAGGCAAGTATTATGGAGATGCTTCATGAACTCAAATGGGAATAGCTGGAGTGAAGACTATGATCTTTTTGCAAGGCACTCTTAAGGAAATTTAGAGAATGGGACTGAATGCAGAATGATTCTACTGTCAGTAATGTACATTTCACATAAGGATCACAAACATAAGAAAAATTAGGCCTTGCGTGGAGGCTTATATACAGTTTTTCTCTTGATCTATTTGTGGGTGGAACTGGAAAGGAAATGACTAGCAGTGATACATAGTGCCCTCTGCTACGCACCATATGGCGGCCTGTGGAGTATGTACACTGATCAGCCACAACATTATGAACACCAATCTATTTTCATATAAACCCGTCCAGGTGACAGCATCATCATCTGGTGAGCAATGACTGCTAGTCAAACATATTTCACCATGCATGTATCAGTGAGTGTGCTGTCTGTGGGTAGAATGGGGAAGGTGTGCAATCTATCTGCATATGACAGGTTCAGATGTGATGGCCCAGAGGCTCGGAACAAGGGTTTCGCAAATGGTATGACTTGTCAAGTGTTCAATGAGTGTTGTTGTGAGTGTTTTCAACAAATAGCGAAACCAAGATGAAACCACGTCCAGATGTTGCAGGGTTTGGCGGCCATACCTCATTACAGATGTCAGACGTCGTAGGCTGTGCAGACTGGTAAATCAGGACAGATGGCAAACTGTGGTGGAACTAACATCAGACTTTAATGCTGGGCATATTAAAAGTGTGTCTTAACACACAGTACGCCGAACACTCCTAACAATGGACCTTTGCAGCCAACAACCCATGCATGTGCCAATGCTAACACCACAACATAGACAACTATGACTGAAATGGACATATGACCATCAGCACTGGACCTTGGTGCAGAGATAGAGCACATTGCTTGGTGTGATTATTCCTGAGATTTCCTTCATCACGCTGATGGAAGGGCACAAATGCATCATCTTCCAGGGAACAGGGCACCTATACTGTGGAACAGAGACAAGCTGGCAGCAGCTCCATCGGGCTCTGGGGAACATTCACTTGGGCATCCATGGGTCTGATGGAGCTTGTGCAAGGCACCATGATGGCCAATGAGTATTGTACACTGGTTGCAGAACATGTACTCCCCTTCATGACAATCATTTTTCCCACTCTTTCAAAAAGATAAAGCATCATGTCACAAGAACAGGAGTGTGAAGGAGTGGTTCAAGGAACACAGTGGTGAGTTCCAATTGATGTGCTGACCACCCCCCCCCCCCCCCCCCCTCCACCCCAACTTCCCAGATCTGAATCCGATAAAACACATCTGGGATGCGATTGAAAATCACGTCAGAGCTCATCGTCCTCACCCACCTCCCTCTCCAGAATGTAAGGGAATTGGGTGACATTGTGTGTAGGGGGGAGAGAGAGGGGGGCGGGGGTGCGCACCCATGTGCCAACTCCCCCCCCAGCAATGTACCAAGGCCTTATTGCTTCCACACCATGACACTTTGCCACTGTTTTTACCTGCATAAGGTGGGCATACCAGCTATTAGGTAGATGCTCTGCTTCTTCCTGGGTTCAGCTCCCCAAGCTTTTAGGTGGGCAACCATCAGAAAGTATAATATCATTCTGTGCCGTCAGTGACGGTACCGTGTCGTTGACATGCCTGTGCAGATACTACAGTTGTGACATGGCACTTTCTTACACTTTTAACACTTTTCTTTTCCAGTGTGAGATTGTAGCCATCATGGACCCAGCATGTTTGCAACGCTGGTGGGAGTAGCTGCTCCTCCAGGAGCAGCAATAAAAACTGCAGTATGAGTAGAGATTGAACAGAATGTGGAACTGATCTATATGCAGGCTGCCCTGCTGGCAAGCCAGGCACCTGCTGAGAAGCCTCCTCCTTCACTGCCCTTGACACCATTTGCCAATTTTGATCAGTCTATAGAAATTGGGAGCATTACCTAAGGTTGTTCTTGCTGCACTGACAGGTAAACTATATCATCAATCCATCTCCTAGGGCTGCCTTGTTAATGCCCAGCAGTTTGAGACTGTACACAATCAAGCAAAATTCGAAGCCCTCTATCGAACCTGAGGAACTTAACTTTGAGGATATATGTCAGTTGCTCATGTAGTACTTTGATCATCAAACCCATGAGGTGGCAGCACAGTTACAGTTTAACCATGGTGGCAGTACGGTTATCATTTAACTAGCACCACAAGTGTCCCAGAGTTACAAATAGCATGGATAACTGATCTGCAGGGATCTCATAGAACTATAAGTTCGAGTATTCCCAATGTCCCACCTCATACTTGGACTTGCTAATTAGGGATGTGATTGTCCTGACCTAATAATCCAAATTAGAACACTGGCACTATTTGACCCATCTTTAGCCTAAATCACCAAGATTGTGGAATCACATGAACACATACAGTAGTGGCAAAAGACACTTTGTCTAACAACTGGCAACTGGCAAAGTAAGATGTGCATGACAAACATCCCTCAGTGCCCTATGGGGTGAGGCAGGCGGCCCTGCCTTCTGCTGAGCCACCATATGCTGATGCCATTGATGATTTGAGCGCAGTGACATCATGGTGCTGCCTTTTTTGGCCCACAATGGTATAGACAGGTTTGAGACAAGTCACACCGGGTACATATGCGGACAAGGAAAAAAATTCTTGATTTTTCCCCAGATTTCCTGGTTAAAAATACACTTTCTCCTAGACCAAAACACACTTTTCCCATGTTAAATGACAGGATACTTTCCCTTGGATCTGAAAAACTTATCAATCCTTTGAAGGGTTAAGGTTTCATGCACTGGCTTGAAATTCCCAGTACATTAGTAAACCACCACGAGTGGGGTAGGGGGGGGGGGGGGGGGGGGGTAGGGGGGGGGAGGGGGGGGGAAGGGGGGGGGGTTATATGCAGCCACAAGGACGCTGCATATTTTCATATTACAAAAGTATAAATTCAAATTCCACCAAACTCGACAAGTTAGTTTCCGAAGCATTGAAATCGAGTTTGCAATGCACTTTTGTAAGTCAATCATAACCCATGCCACGTGATCTCGCCAGTCATTGAAAGCAGATATTCAGAGCATAGAACACGTGATGTAGTCAGTCAACAGCAACTGCACTGTTAAATAGCGCGAACACATGAGTAGGGAAAGTTAATGGTTTAAATTAATATACAATTGTGGCTGCAAGGGAAGCTACGCTTTCACATATAATACTGGTCTCGAAGATCAATTAACCATCAGAAAAACTAAGGTTTCACGTATAAATTGGTCTTATTTTTTTACGAGTGTTATAATGCAAGAGCATCAGAATTTCGGAAACCATTCTAAAATACCCAATTCCGTTTAAAGTGTACATTTGTATGTCCAGATTCACAATGAAGAAGGCCCCAACCTGAAATTAAGCTTTTCAGTAAGGTTTTTGGGATGTAAATTTTCTTGGATTATCATTACTGCATTATCTCGAGTTTGGTTCTTTATTATCGTGGTGTCGAATGAAATAAAGACTTGTACCTGGCTGCCGAACTTCTCCGAATAGGGGTCTCCCAGCCAACGATGCCATACTCTCATTTCATTTTATCGATAGTGCCATACGAGCCAGAAGATAAAAAAGTGCACTTGAAATCCAGCAAACAGTTGAAACTAGCCAATAGTATGGAATGAAACACTTCGTTTCAAATAAACTGACTGCCTCAGTGGAAAAGATTAATAACAACCAAATTTCTTTAGCAACCCAACAAATATAACTTCACCGTTCTGCAAGGTGGGAATTAAAATAAAACCAAAAACCTGAAACGAATAACGTATTTTAGCCTTGCATAATTATGTGATCTATTTTATCTATGAATCTGCAAAATCTATGAATTGATGGCTCTCAGCCACAGAAATCCGTTTTGTTTTCATTTGACACGAGATCTGTAAACGAAGAGGAAACAACAAAATAACTAAATGTGTCCCAAAAAAAATTTCTGTGTAGCATCTGGCTGCTTGCTACAGCCACACTTCCAAGTAGCCAGAAGCAGGAGAACGTACTGTTCTACACAACTGGCATATTCTCTAACGAAGCTAACATAAACAACTGTGAAGTCACGCTCATTGCAAGCAGTTTGCTGTTATGAAGTATTGCATAGTCTTTCGTCTGAATGCCTTTAACATGTTTTGTTGTTGGCACATGTTTGCGTGTGCAGTTTGTTTTGTTGTAAATGGTGTATTTCCTTTGCAACTTCGGTTTTATTTAATTTTTTTTCCCCGTTTATGTTTTATTGCTGCAATATAATTCTGCAGTAGTGAGGTAGAGTAATATTCTTTGATAGGCTATCAGTTGTTAGCAATCAAAATTACAAAAATTTCATGGAAAAATAATACTCTGAAAAATTCCCGGAGTTCCAAAAGATTCCCATGTTTTTCCTGGTTTTCTCCTGGATGAAAAAATTCCCCGGTTTCTCCCGGATCGTCCGGTTGTACTGTGGCATATACACCCTGTCACAGCACAGTAATCCCTGTTCACAGCATTTTTTGGGTTCTCAGCATCACTCTCCCACTGTACTTGATTTTCCTCAATGGGAAAGTCAGCAGACATGCCCAAACTGTCAGTTGGTGCACATTCAATGGAACTGCCCACATGTAGCTGCCCACATGTAGATGCCATGTGTGGGGTATGTCATAATGTTGGCCATTTGACAATGGTTTGTGACAGTGAGCCTCGGGATGGTCATCGGAGGCCTCAGCGTTTTCCTTTGAATTGGAGGCTGTTTCTGATGCCCCACAAGCAGCACATCAGTGTATTCTGCTTACATTGGTAGTGGATGGGTGGCCAATTGAGTTCGAGGTAGACAAAAGAACGATGGACAATCTAATTAACTTAAATATGTACAGTCTCTTAGGCTGCCCTGTGACACAATGGCCACTACATCATTGTGTCTCATAGTAAACAAGCATATCCCTTTGAGGGGGCAATTCTCAACCTCTTATCAGCATTCAGAATGGCAAGTTACATTGTTAGTGGTTAATTCACCAGTAGCACAAAGTATTTTTGGGTTAGATGCCATTTCTGTTTTTAGTTTCTAGACTGTTGACAACGTACAGTCAATGTCTCAACAGTTCCCTTGTAACACTTGGACTCTCTTTTCTATGGCTGTACAACCATCTGTTTGAGAATACCCTGGGTCAAGTCAAAAATTCTGAAGCACACATCTCTCAAATTGTACGCAATACTTAAATTTTCTGGCCCTACCCCATTCCCTTCATCATGCCTGACTAGGTCAGGGTCAAGTTGCAGCACTGGTAGACCATCGGCATAGTTTCTCCTACTTCACGAAGCCAAAGGGTCACCCCTCTGGCAGTGACTCAGAAGTCAGATGTTGTCGTGTGCCTCTGCAGTGATGTTAAAAAGACTGTCCTCAGGGAATGTGTCACGGACTCGTATGCAATTTTCCCACCAGAGGAATTGTTGGCGAAATTGTCATGGGGACAGTATTTTTCATGCATCAACTTGCATGACATTGTTTAATGGGTACAGTTCAGTGGAATTTTCGCATGGGCACCAGCTATGGTGTCTTTTGGATTTGCTGCACCCTGAGTCGTATGCCCCAGACCATCAAAGCCTACTGCAACTTTCTTGCTGGCCTGTCATTTGGGGCCAGTCTTCGATCGGCACTGGGTGTCATGATAGGTTGCACAGGTCAGCATTTGCTGGTAGTGGATGTCTATCCAGGAGCAGCAATGCAATCAGTTGCGTCCACGACCTATTGGACCCTCACTGCTGCTGTCCATGAGCATGCCAGGTGATGGGTTCAGTCATGGCATTCTTCTGATGCAAGATTCCCTGTTGCCGCAGTGCGATCATTCACTGCCATCCCCACTATGATATCTACAAACCTACTTTGACTGCAAAACCGGATGTGGACAGGGATACCTCCCATGACTCCCATGGAATTTGATCTGCTGCCATCCTTCCCCCACTCACCAGTGGATGAGGCCTCACCCATGGCAATTCATGTAGACCAACTGTTACCCCAGCCTGCTCTACAGTGGAGCCAGTGTGTCAGCATTGTTCCCTACAATGGTCGATCTGCTGCCAGAAAATCTCACACACACTCCTGTTTCATGCTGGAGGTCACGGCACAGACCTGGCCATTTTTTGGCTCTATGTGGCCTTTTCAGTATGGGAATTTTGTATCCAGGACAGCAGATAATGCAAATGAACTAATCTGGGTATTGCAGTGGACTTGTGCAGAACCTGCCACAGATGGAGTCTGCAAGGGATTGCATGGGCAGAGCCACTGACCCAGTTGCTGGTGACAATATACATGGCCCAGCAGTTCTTACACATACATCAGCTATCCTGCCTCATGCTGTGCTCTCTTTTCCACATACACAGTTACTCAGTCGCTCATGCTGGTCACATTGTGTTTGCTCTGTACTCATCTACCTGGTGTTTGGATACACTGCCCCAGTACATCGACTCTAATGTTGAGTTCCATTCTCTCTTCCTAGGTTCAGCTCTCTTGGCTTGTAATCGAGGCTCTATCAGCTACCGTATTTACTCGAATATAAGCCGCACTTTTTTTCCGGTTTTTGCAATCCAAAAAACCACCTGCGGCTTAGAATCGAGTGCAAAGCCAGCAGAAATTCTGAAAAAAGTTGGTGGGTGCCGCCACAACTTACTTCTCCCGTCAAATGAAATGGAAATGTCGTGTGGCTAGGGCCTCCCGTCGGGTAGACCGTTCGCCTGGTGCAGGTCTTTCGATTTGACGCCACTTCGGCGACCTGCACGTAGATGGGGATGAAATGATGATGATTAGGACAACACAACACCCAGTCCCTGAGCGGAGAAAATCTCTGACCCAGCCGGGAATCGAACCCGGGCCCTTAGGATTGACAGTCTGTCACGCTGACCACTCAGCTACCGGGGCGAAATGTAGCGCTACACAGGCATGCTTTGTAGGCACAAAGATAAATTCTGGCGCCAAAACCTCTGCGTCAGTAAATAAATTTAAAAAACAAAGGTGGAAGACGAGCTATTTTCAATGTACTACGAAAATCCGACTGGCAAGACTGTTTGGGATGTTTGTCAATATGGCCAACTCTACGTTCTGAATTTTTTCCTATCTGTGAGAAGAGATGGTTGCTATAATATGAACTTTAATAAATTGTAAATCACATGCAGTATTCTCGTGACCATAAGAATAATACGCATATTAACATTTTGCCATGTATTGTTTCATGTTTGCTGCTATCTCATTTAAATCCGGTCTGCCTAATAAACTACGAAACTAGAGTGAGACAACAGCAAACGCGGAAGAATATAAATATCATGTCATGTTTATACATGTATTATACATGTTTATACATGTATTATTCTTATGCTTAATAGTGATACAGTCAGAAATGAAGCACGGCAATTGACTAGATTTTTAAATCTAAGATGACTCTAATTTCTGTGTAGAATGTAATGTACTAAAGAGGCGCCTGCAAAGATTTTCAAACGGAGAAAAATTTTCGCTAAACTCTCGTTCAGAACATCTTCTATCATACGCAGTCTATTATTTGGTTCTTGTTGATCATTATCAAAGAAAGCAGCAGTGTAAGTAACAACAAATAGCAGTTTCTTGCCATTGTTTCGCTAATGAGACGATTCCTCTTTTTTAAAAAAAAAAAGCGGCGGTAGCGCGCACAAAAGCAAGCCATGCCGCGAGCGGCGACAGGCCGTAAACACGCACTATCAGAATGCGACAAACAATGCATGACACAGTACAGTAACACATTTTCAGCTTAGAGTGACGTAAACACCTTTAACAAAGAAAACTGCACTTATCAGATCAAAGAAAAATAAGCTATCAATTCAAACCAGACGAAGCACATGGAAAAGGAAGGGTACCCGTATAAATAGACGGAGCGCCTGATGCTTAGCAATCGCTACCTGGTAAAGCTTAACTGCTAACTTACGACTCGAACCAAACTACTGTAGCTGTATCGTCATTCATTCGACCTAAATTGTGTCTCATATTACAATGGACCAACTTTGTTTCGATTTGGAGATGCGGCCTATAATTTTTCTCTCCCCTTGAATTTCGAGTCTCAAATTTCAGGTGCGGCTTAGATTCGGGAAAATATTTTTTCCTTGATTTCGAGTCTCATTTTTCAGGTGCGGCTTAGATTCGAGTGCGGCTTAGATTCGAGTAAATACGGTAGTACAGTGTGGTCAGGAACAGTCTGAAAATCTTGTAAGAGTGTTACAGTGTAGGTTGTACTGAGAAAAAGTTGTTCAGAAAAAAATGTGTATGTTGCGCCACTTCCAAGTTAATTAACATTGAACTTAACCAAACGGTCTCCTGCACATGCAAATCCAAGAGCAGGCCAAAGACGGAGTTGCCAAACATCATCTTTGTTTGGTTTTCTAAAAGCGAACAAGAGGGCGATACAAAAATTGGTTGTGGGATGGTAGTAAGGATCAAACCCAAGCCAGAGGCTGAACAGTCCCTGCACCATTAGGACAACCGACACTAACTGTATCTGGCAGACTGCTTGAATTTTCATGAGCAATGCCCTCAATGGCTGACCTCAATACTAAGTAACTTGGAAATGGTGCAACAAATCATTTTTTTTCTTACCAATTATTTCTCAGGATGATGTACTCTGAGACACCCTTACAAGCCTTTCAGATTCTGTCTGACCACCCTGTACAGTAATATTCGGTGCTGATAGTGGTGGTACCACAGCATTACCACGCCTGTGCAGATACAAAAGGTTGGGTACCAATCATTAGCAAATTTTGTTATTCTTGCTTTATTTTCACTTTCGATAATGGCCTTCCTTACAATTGTTACACAACAGATGACTAAGAGGGAAAATACAACAGATTCCATATTAAATATGAACTAAGAGCATACAAATTTATTTATTACGTTACGATTTGTAATTTCTAGAGTTACATTCATGATAGACACAATGGAAACATAAACCGTTCTTCCACAATGAATATTGTATGAAGATCGTCTTGCCATACTGGCATTTAAATCCTATATATTTAAGGGGCAGCTCGTATCAACAACATTCTGTAATATTACTTTTACAGGTATTGACTTTGAAGCCATAAATTAGTCTCTAATCTAAATTCAGCAGTATCCTCCCTTCTTTTGTGTTGCATACAACAACACACTTCAATAATGACAAACATGAAATTGTCATATGACCTGTACCGAACTCATGACCCCCAACTGTGCCAGTTCAATGCCATTCACACTAGGTTATCCAACCATTACAAAAAATCAGCACAATTTTAATAGATGGTATGGTTATTCATCTCTACCACTTTCCTATGGTGCTACCTCGTGTTCATACGCCCACCAGGATGAAAGGCTTTGGTGTGAGGTACTTTGCACCTTAAACTACATCACCATTGTGTCTGTTCTCCAACCTGCATCGTACATTCTCCACTTGTGAGAAAAACAGTTCCATCTATAAAATTTATTGTTTAAATGTATCAGAGCTAACGACTTCTTAGGTACAAACAAGAAGTTTTAAAAACGCAATGAAATGTCAGTTCATAGACATTATG
The DNA here is from genome assembly GCF_023864345.2 of Schistocerca serialis cubense. Lineage (NCBI taxonomy): Eukaryota > Metazoa > Arthropoda > Insecta > Orthoptera > Acrididae > Schistocerca > Schistocerca serialis. The sequence continues at coordinate 719,728,781 of NC_064639.1, read as the reverse complement.
TTGTGAATAAATGCTGGCAAAGTGATATCACTCTAGGAGTGCGAATTTATCTTTCACTTAATGTTATGCAGGGAACTGGCATGCATAACTGTGGCCTGTGCCAGTGCTTCACTTGATAAGAATACTGGACTGTACGCTATTACAACCTCCCCTCCCTATTTCTAAAGTATAAACATGACGGTGCTAACACCATATGCTGCGTAATACATGGAAGATGGTTTCAAATGCTGTCATCCATTTCACCCACATATAATGTTCTGTATTCATTTTCTCATGAATATATTTTTTGAATATTCTATACATGTGGAACAACTGTTCTCCTACTTCCACCTACTTTCAATTGTTTGTACAAGTTTGTGAAATTTCTACCCATCACCACAAAGAACGTAGTACTGTATATGTGTGGCCTGACAGTGTTTCTCATAGATAATTGCTAGTGTAATCTTTTTCCTTTAATATATCCTGTGTTCTGGGACTGCCTATTGATTTGAGTCTTGTCATCAGTGTTCATATTATCTGTGTTTGTGATGGCTCGTGCTGCATTATTCATGCAGTTGCATTGCCACATTATCTTCTGTTCCCCCTTGCTTTGCTCTCTTTGTCATTATCCAGTCTCTCTACTATGATATCCAGGGGCACCAAATTCATCACCTTGAATAAAAAAAACCTTGTTTCACAAAGTGTTTAGCATTCAGCGCATGTTGGTCTATCGATTGATCATATTATTTTGAAATGTATTCCTGTTGTTTTTTGAAAATTTTTGAACACATTCTATGTTGATATCTGAATGAATCATTAATTAATTTTTGAATGCTTGTGCATAATGTACATGACGTCTCTGCCAGGGGAGTCCCTGTTGCATCTAGAAATAAAAACCTTTACCACAGACAAAATGGGATGCGGCTATACAATCTGAGCCAAATAAACCTGAACGTGCGAATGCCAATCACTGTTTGTTTATGTGCTCAACTGGGTGTGCGAACGATAAGCATTGTTATAATTATTAGCAAAATCCATGGATTCTGACAGCCAGAGTAGAAATAAATGACTAACACAAATAACGGGTAAGAAAGATTATCTTCTCGGAGTAAGAAAATGAAATTTTGACAGAAAACTTTTGCCAGATCACTACACTACTAAGGGTCAATTGTACAGTGCCCGGTTAGCAGTCGCTAACTTCTATTCTCGGAATAGCATGGAAAAAACATCGCACAAATATGTAATAATGCCTAACCGGAGAATAAATGCAGGCTAATTGAACTGGTGATTCTGGCAGGGTTAGCAAAGTTAACCGGAGAATAAGTTGTGATTATGGTAGAAATAGATACAGAATTAGTGATAAGAAGATCAATTGTTAGAATGAGGAAGGAGAAGAAACAGGGACATCACACAAATTATATGGAAGAATATGATGATTCCAAATTTAAATAAAAATTTTGTACTACTGCATTCTGATCACATGCTTCAGAAACTGGAGTGTATCACTGAAATGTGAACTACTTCCTAACATAAAACTTTCTGCTTGTAGTAGGCCTAATAGGCATTTGATATCGGTACTTTATGAATTGTGTCATGTTATTTACGTAAATGAGGTAGATAAAAATGACCATTTGTGAAGAAGCAGTCTCGCTTTTTTGGCGTGTGTTACAATTGCTGCATATTAGAAACACCTATTTCATTTTATCTAGCAGACAGTGACAAAATAGACATAATCAAAAGGAGAAACCACACTACTCTTGGGTACTATCCGTATTAACAGCTTTTTCAGTATTAGACAATGACATTTTGATTTTTCAAGTAGCAACACATCTGACAAACAATGATGCAAGGTAATAGATTCTTTTGCAGAAAGCAAAGCACACTTTGTAAAGCTGAAGCAAGTTTAGAGGAAAAAAATGCTGGGATCTAAGGACTGACAAAATGTTTGCTGTCTTGCTTGTCTCTAGTCTTTACTGCTTTTATGTTTCTTATATTTAATGTTATGTTACAATACAGAGAAAGTTATTAGTTAATACACAATAAAGAGCGCAAATTTTCTGAAGAGTTCTTATTCTCCTGTTCTCCTGGCCACAACTATCCCTGGCAGTATTAATTGTGAGTTTTTTAAGTGGGTGGAGGAGAGGGGGGGGGGGGGGGGGGGGGCAGGATGTCAAACTGGACAACTGAGGTAGGAGAGCACCACACGACATTTTAATTTCCACTACCCTGAATAAAGACTTGATGGCATCCATTACAAAATAAATGCATTTGCATTCCACACAGCAAAATACAGTGACATGCCATAGAGGAATGCTGTGTTAAGAGGCATGGCACTGCACTTCGGCATACTGAAGACCAAATAACATGTTTTATATTTCCTCAAACATAAATGTTTTATATATCAAACTCTTCAGAAAGAGCTGCACTACAAAATGAACATATTTTTGAAAAAATCGATTTTTTTTTAAATTTTCAACATCCTATCTCACAGGCTCAAGGGGAGGGGGTCCCCCCTATGAAGTTTTTGCCCTGGTTTGGAACTATCATAGGCTGAGAACTGACGCTTCAGGAGGAACATCTTGAGGTGTGAAGTAGAGTCCCCGTATTCTACACAGAACACACACGTAATATTACATTTCATTTAGTTCGCTGACACTTGAAAACTATTCCATGTACAAAGATGCAGCTAGCCTCAGTGGTTCTGGAAGTGCTGCACTATGTTTTCATTTTAGTTTTATTAGTAGTAACGAATCTTTAAAACGATAATTATAAATTTCACAAAAATGCATTTCCAGCCAATGTTACAGGATGTTTTACATGTGAGAAACCTCTGTGTTATTTAATTTAGGTGATCATGTGCAAATGAACTCTTGACAATACAACAAATTTTCATTTCCTCAAAATTTAAACTCTGTCGGAGATCTCTAATGAGACTTACTTTAAGTTACATTTGACACATGATGTTGCATGCATCTCAATAGTTGCCCGTTTGGTTTTACCGAGAAAAACAGAGGGCTAGGTTTATAATTAGCCTGTTAATACATTTTCTGATCAAGCTTTCTACTTATTTGCAACATAACAAAAAATGTGCCTCTTAATTGAGGTCAGGATGCTTATCTTATTAGCTGGAAAGAAAGGAGGAGGAGGAGGAGGAGGAGGAGATTAGTGTTTAATGTCCTGTCGACAACAAGGTCATTAGAGACAGAGCACAAGCTCGGATTAGGAAAGTGTAGGGAAGGAAATTGGTCGTGCCCTTTCAAAGGAATTATCCTGGCATTTGCCTGAAGCGATTTAGGGAAATCGCGGAAAACCTAAGTCAGGATGGGAGGAGGTGAGTTTGAACTGTTGTCCTCCCAAATGCAAGCCCAGTGTGCTAACCATTGCATCACCTCGCCCGGTGGAAAGAAAGAAGAATAGTAATAACAAAAAACATTACACTCAGAATTCCAATAATTATAATGCAGCAAGAGGGATTTCTTTTGTGAGATTGACAAGGGAATGATTCAATCTGATGTGTCAAGACATATCCTGAAATTTTTCATACACGAAGAAGACTCTGAAAGAAATGCAATGTCAAAATTTTAGCTGCTAAGCCAAATTTCAAATGCTTCTTTTTTTAAAATTAACATTACTCATTTTTGTTGCACAAGGAGCTACTTATAACAGCAATTTGTGCAATCCTTCCTGCCTAGTGTGCGAGTTGGTGAACTAGCAAATGCAGCTATGACAGAAGAATGTAGCACAAAGTCCAACGTGCACACCTATGGATATTAGGCACTTATGCCACGTCAAAAATGTCTCAAATATTAATTTTTTGAATAACTTGCAGTTCAAGTCAACAGCAGTTCATACCAACAGCTAAACTGTTGCTGATGTAATTGTTAAACAAATGACTAGCACAGGAAAGTAAATCACGGCAGTACATGATGTTACACTGCAGATGACTTCCATCAGGGTTACAGGGTTGATAGAAGAGAGAGAGAAGATCCAACGTAGAGCAGCGCTCTTCGTTACAGGATCATTTAGTAATCGCGAAAGCGTTACGGAGATGATAGATAAACTCCAGTGGAAGACTCTGCAGGAGAGATGCTCAGTAGCTCGATACAGGCTTTTGTTAAAGTTTCGAGAATGTACCTTCACCGAAGAGTCCAAGCAGTATATTGCTCCCTCCTACGTATACCTCGCAAAGAGACCATGAGGATAAAATCAGAGAGATTAGAGCCCACACAGAAGCATACCAACAATCCTTCTTTCCACGAACAATACAAGACTGGAATAGAAGGGAGAACCAATAGAGGTACTCACGGTACCCTCCGCCACACACCGACAGGTAGCTTGCGGAGTATGGATGTAGATGTAGATGTAGATCAGTCAGGACTTCAATTTGTTGACATGAGTTATTTTATAGCAATTCAGGTAGTACAAATCTTATGATAACTTTTGAATAATATATATTTTACTAACAAAGGAACACTTCCTTGTTTATTCCCTGTAACCGTCACAAAAATGAAAAGTGTCTCATTGGATGATGAAAAAATCGTTTTCCTTGCAGCAGACACATTTAATAAAAGAAAATCAATGCATTCGGGGACTTCAAAGTAATTGCTAGTTTTATTTAGATAGAATTGGGATTGAGTAAATAAATGGTCATAGCCATGTTCTGCATATTATGCTGCACACAAGGCATGCCTGATCAAATTTACAAAATGTGGTGATGCAAACTGACAATGCACAAATGAATGAAGTTTAACAATACTACTCTGCTGATAAATGTGAAATGACAAAGAGGCATTGAGAAATAACATTGTCTGTCAATTTTCTGAAAAATGCTGTACACTGCCACAAAAATTCCTTTATCGAGAGGGTGAATCATACCTCTAGTTCCAGGTTGAGTCCGAATTATATTAAGTCTTCTCATCATCCCCATAATGACAGAAGTGTTACATCCAGGTCAACAGACCAACAAATTTAATGAATTATTTTCTGCAACAGGTAAGAAGATGTTTCTGAAGCAATAACAAAACTACTTCTCTCCCATTTTTCCAGCTTTTGCCACACCGATTACAAGATTTTTGCAACCAAACAGTTGTTTGCAAATTTTTGGAACTAATTTGCTTTGAGGTTCCTGAAGAAAGATATAAAGCTACAGAAACACTAATCCATTGATACTTATCACTGGCTCTTTTATATATGAATGTATAATAGCATTGATCACCTGCAAAGCGACTGTCTTTTTTTTGCTCAATAAGGTGAAGTGCAGTTTCCACACATTTCTTGGATGAAACCTGACCGACTGACTGACTTGACTTTATACACAGGATTTTGGCGATAACAAGAAGCTTCATCTGCACATCAGCTACAAATTTCTCTGTAGTATTACCTATTAAAGACATCTCTTCTATATGTTTACTGGAAATGAACTTTGTAATTTTGTGACTTCCTTTTCCATATAATTTTTGAACTTGTTTAACCAGGTAAAAAAAGAATGGAAATCATCAATGTTCATCTCACCCACAGTTCAGAGGACCCAGTCTCAAAGCTGTCACTCAGTTATGGTGCACTGACTCATGTGCAGTTGCAGGTCTTTCCGACAGATTTTCCTTCAGACTTTTGCCGGTTTAATTTTGATGCATATTTTGCACTTCGAGTAAACCTTTCTTCCACTGATACAATGCACATTTAGATTTTATGAAATGAGACCGGCTTTCCACACTGGTAAACTTTAAGCATTTTCTCCCTTCTTCATTTAACCAGACAATTTAAAGCCTTTTGTTTGTCACTGAAAGCTATTACTGTACTTGTTTTCCTTGGGATAGGAAAGTATAATATTTTTGTTACGGATTTTAATGAGCATAACAATAATCATTCGAACCACAATTCCCAGAATCGACAATTTCCTGTTTCTCTAATATCCCCACAATTTCTAATGAAATGTCAACATCATTCTAATAAATAAAACATATGTAGGTCTTTAAAAGAAGTAAGTGATTTCAACTGCATATCACATTCTTCATATTTCATCTTTGCAAGGTTGAAAACATTAACTGGATTCCACATTACTGGACCCTGGAACCTGCACAAAGACAGATGCTATTAGCAAGCGCATATATATATATATATATATATATATATATATATATATATATATATATATATATATATATATATATATATATATATATATATATATATATATATATATATATATATATATATAAAACAAAGATGAGGTGACTTACCGAACAAAAGTGCTGGCAGGTCAATAGACACACAAACAAACACAAACATACACACAAAATTCAAGCTTTCGCAACAAACTGTTGCCTCATCAGGAAAGAGGGAAGGAGAGGGGAAGACGAAAGGAAGTGGGTTTTAAGGGAGAGGGTAAGGAGTCATTCCAATCCCGGGAGCGGAAAGACTTACCTTAGGGGGAAAAAAGGACAGGTATACACTCGCACACACGCACATATCCATCCACACATACAGACACAAGCAGACATATTTAAAGACACAATATATGTCTGCTTGTGTCTGTATGTGTGGATGGATATGTGCGTGTGTGCGAGTGTACACCTGTCCTTTTTTCCCCCTAAGGTAAGTCTTTCCGCTCCCGGGATTGGAATGACTCCTTACCCTCTCCCTTAAAACCCACTTCCTTTCGTCTTCCCCTCTCCTTCCCTCTTTCCTGATGAGGCAACAGTTTGTTGCGAAAGCTTGAATTTCGTGTGTATGTTTGTGTTTGTTTGTGTGTCTATCGACCTGCCAGCGATTTCGTTCGGTAAGTCACCTCATCTTTGTTTTTATATACACTCCTGGAAATTGAAATAAGAACACCGTGAATTCATTGTCCCAGGAAGGGGAAACTTTATTGACACATTCCTGGGGTCAGACACATCACATGATCACACTGACAGAACCACAGGCACATAGACACAGGGAACAGAGCATGCACAATGTCGGCACTAGTACAGTGTATATCCACCTTTCGCAGCAATGCAGGCTGCTATTCTCCCATGGAGACGATCGTAGAGATGCTGGATGTAGTCCTGTGGAACGGCTTGCCATGCCATTTCCACCTGGCGCCTCAATTGGACCAGCGTTCGTGCTGGACGTGCAGACCGCGTGAGACGACGCTTCATCCAGTCCCAAACATGCTCAATGGGGGACAGATCTGGAGATCTTGCTGGCCAGGGTAGTTGACTTACACCTTCTAGAGCACGTTGGGTGGCACGGGATACATGCGGACGTGCATTGTCCTGTTGGAACAGCAAGTTCCCTTGCCGGTGTAGGAATGGTAGAACGATGGGTTCGATGACGGTTTGGATGTACCGTGCACTATTCAGTGTCCCCTCGACGATCACCAGTGGTGTACGGCCAGTGTAGGAGATCGCTCCCCACACCATGATGCCGGGTGTTGGCCCTGTGTGCCTCGGTCGAATGCAGTCCTGATTGTGGCGCTCACCTGCACGGCGCCAAACACACATACAACCATCATTGGCACCAAGGCAGAAGCGACTCTCATCGCTGAAGACGACACGTCTCCATTCGTCCCTCCGTTCACGCCTGTCGCGACACCACTGGAGGCGGGCTGCACGATGTTGGGGCGTGAGCGGAAGACGGCCTAACGGTGTGCGGGACCGTAGCCCAGCTTCATGGAGACGGTTGCGAATGGTCCTCGCCGATACCCCAGGAGCAACAGTGTCCCTAATTTGCTGGGAAGTGGCGGTGCGGTCCCCTACGGCACTGCGTAGGATCCTACGGTCTTGGCGTGCATCCGTGCGTCGCTGCGGTCCGGTCCCAGGTCGACGGGCACGTGCACCTTCCGCCGAACACTGGCGACAACATCCATGTACTGTGGAGACCTCACGCCCCACGTGTTGAGCAATTCGGCGGTACGTCCACCCGGCCTCCCGCATGCCCACTATACGCCCTCGCTCAAAGTCCGTCAACTGCACATACGGTTCACGTCCACGCTGTCGCGGCATGCTACCAGTGTTAAAGACTGCGATGGAGCTCCGTATGCCACGGCAAACTGGCTGACACTGACGGCGGCGGTGCACAAATGCTGCGCAGCTAGCGTAATTCGACGGCCAACACCGCGGTTCCTGGTGTGTCCGCTGTGCCGTGCGTGTGATCATTGCTTGTACAGCCCTCTCGCAGTGTCCGGAGCAAGTATGGTGGGTCTGACACACCGGTGTCAATGTGTTCTTTTTTCCATTTCCAGGAGTGTATAATTTTTCCCACGTGGAATGTTTCCTTCTATTTTATATATATATATATATATATATATATATAAATATAATGGAAGGAAACATTCCACGTGGGAAAAATTATATATAAAAACAAAGATGAGGTGACTTACCGAACAAAAGCGCTGGCAGGTCGATAGACACACAAACAAACACAAACATACACACAAAATTCAAGCTTTCGCAACAAACTGTTGCCTCATCAGGAAAGAGGGAAGGAGAGGGGAAGACAAAAGGAAGTGGGTTTTAAAGGAGAGGGTAAGGAGTCATTCCAATCCCGGGAGCGGAAAGACTTACCTTAGGGGGAAAAAAGGACAGGTATACACTCGCACACACGCACATATCCATCCACACATACAGACACAAGCAGACATATTTAAAGACAAAGAGTTTGGGCAGAGATGTCAGTCGAGGCAGAAGTGTAGAGGCAAAGAAGTTGTTGAAAGACAGGTGAGGTATGAGTGGCGGCAACTTGAAATTAGCGGAGATTGAGGCCTGGCGGATGACGAGAAGAGAGGATATACTGAAGGGCAAGTTCCCATCTCCGGAGTTCGGATAGGTTGGTGTTGGTGGGAAGTATCCAGATAACCCGGACGGTGTAACACTGTGCCAAGATGTGCTGGCCATGCACCAAGGCATGTTTAGCCACAGGGTGATCCTCATTACCAACAAACACTGTCTGCCTGTGTCCATTCATGCGAATGGACAGTTTGTTGCTGGTCATTCCCACATAGAATGCGTCACAGTGTAGGCAGGTCAGTTGGTAAATCACATGGGTGCTTTCACACGTGGCTCTGCCTTTGATCGTGTACACCTTCCGGGTTACAGGACTGGAGTAGGTGGTGGTGGGAGGGTGCATGGGACAGGTTTTGCATCGGGGGCGGTTACAAGGATAGGAGCCAGAGGGTAGGGAAGGTGGTTTGGGGATTTCATAGGGATGAACTAACAGGTTACGAAGGTTAGGTGGACGGCGGAAAGACACTCTTGGCGGAGTGGGGAGGATTTCATGAAGGATGGATCTCATTTCAGGACAGGATTTGAGGAAGTCGTATCCCTGCTGGAGAGCCACATTCAGAGTCTGGTCCAGTCCCGGAAAGTATCCTGTCACAAGTGGGGCACTTTTGTGGTTCTTCTGTGGGGGATTCTGGGTTTGAGGGGACGAGGAAGTGGCTCTGGTTATTTGCTTCTGTACCAGGTCGGGAGGGTAGTTGCGGGATGCGAAAGCTGTTTTCAGGTTGTTGGTGTAATGATTCAGGGATTCCGGACTGGTGCAGATTCGTTTGCCACGAAGACCTAGGCTGTAGGGAAGGGACCGTTTGATGTGGAATGGGTGGCAGCTGTCATAATGGAGGTACTGTTGCTTGTTGGTGGGTTTGATGTGGACGGATGTGTGAAGTTGGCCATTGGACAGGTGGAGGTCAACGTCAAGGAAAGTGGCATGGGATTTGGAGTAGGACCAGGTGAAACTGATGGAACCAAAGGAGTTGAGGTTGGAGAGGAAATTCTGGAGTTCTTCTTCACTGTGAGTCCAGATCATGAAGATGTCATCAATAAATCTGTACCAAACTGTGGGTTGGCAGACTTGGGTAACCAAGAAGGCTTCCTCTAAGTGACCCATGAATAGGTTGGCGTATGAGGGGGCCATCCTGGTACCCATGGCTGTTCCCTTTAATTGTTGGTATGTGTGGCCTTCAAAAGAGAAGAAGTTGTGGGTCAGGATGAAGTTGGCTAAGGTGATGAGGAAAGAAGTTTTAGGTAGGGTGGCAGGTGATCGGCGTGAAAGGAAATGCTCCATCGCAGCGAGGCCCTGGACGTGCGGAATATTTGTGTATAAGGATGTGGCATCAATGGTTACAAGGATGGTTTCCGGGGGTAACAGATTGGGTAAGGATTCCAGGCGTTCAAGGAAGTGGTTGGTGTCCTTGATGAAGGATGGGAGACTGCATGTAATGGGTTGAAGGTGTTGATCTACGTAGGCAGAGATACGTTCTGTGGGGGCTTGGTAACCAGCTACAATGGGGCGGCCGGGATGATTGGGTTTGTGGATTTTAGGAAGAAGGTAGAAGGTAGGGGTGCGGGGTGTCGGTGGGGTCAGGAGGTTGATGGAGTCAGGTGAAAGGTTTTGCAGGGGGCCTAAGGTTCTGAGGATTCCTTGAAGCTCCGCCTGGACATCGGGAATGGGGTTACCTTGGCATACTTTGTATGTGGTGTTGTCTGAAAGCTGACGCAGTCCCTCAGCCACATACTCCCGACGATCAAGTACCACGGTCGTGGAACCCTTGTCCGCCGGAAGAATGACGATGGATCGGTCAGCCTTCAGATCACGGATAGCCTGGGCTTCAGCAGTGGTGATGTTGGGTGTAGGATTAAGGTTTTTTAAGAAGGATTGAGATGCAAGGCTGGAAGTCAGAAATTCCTGGAAGGTTTGGAGAGGGTGATTTTGAGGAAGAGGAGGTGGGTCCCGCTGTGACGGAGGACGGAACTGTTCCAGGCAGGGTTCAATTTGGATGGTGTCTTGAGGAGTCGGATCATTAGGAGTAGGATTAGGATCATTTTTCTTCGTGGCAAAGTGATACTTCCAGCAGAGAGTACGAGTGTAGGACAGTAAATCTTTGACGAGGGCTGTTTGGTTGAATCTGGGAGTGGGGCTGAAGGTGAGGCCTTTGGATAGGACAGAGGTTTCGGATTGGGAGAGAGGTTTGGAGGAAAGGTTAACTACTGAATTAGGGTGTTGTGGTTCCAGATTGTGTTGATCGGAATTTTGAGGTTTTGGAGGGAGTGGAGCTGGAAGTGGGAGATTGAGTAGATGGGAGAGACTGGGTTTGTGTGCAATGAGAGGAGGTTGAGGTTTGCTGGAAAGGTTGTGAAGGGTGAGTGAGTTGCCTTTCCGGAGGTGGGAAACCAGGAGATTGGATAGTTTTTTGAGGTGGAGGGTGGCATGCTGTTCTAATTAGAACAGCATGCCACCCTCCACCTCAAAAAACTATCCAATCTCCTGGTTTCCCACCTCCGGAAAGGCAACTCACTCACCCTTCACAACCTTTCCAGCAAACCTCAACCTCCTCTCATTGCACACAAACCCAGTCTCTCCCATCTACTCAATCTCCCACTTCCAGCTCCACTCCCTCCAAAACCTCAAAATTCCGATCAACACAATCTGGAACCACAACACCCTAATTCAGTAGTTAACCTTTCCTCCAAACCTCTCTCCCAATCCGAAACCTCTGTCCTATCCAAAGGCCTCACCTTCAGCCCCACTCCCAGATTCAACCAAACAGCCCTCGTCAAAGATTTACTGTCCTACACTCGTACTCTCTGCTGGAAGTATCACTTTGCCACGAAGAAAAATGATCCTAATCCTACTCCTAATGATCCGACTCCTCAAGACACCATCCAAATTGAACCCTGCCTGGAACAGTTCCGTCCTCCGTCACAGCGGGACCCACCTCCTCTTCCTCAAAATCACCCTCTCCAAACCTTCCAGGAATTTCTGACTTCCAGCCTTGCATCTCAATCCTTCTTAAAAAACCTTAATCCTACACCCAACATCACCACTGCTGAAGCCCAGGCTATCCGTGATCTGAAGGCTGACCGATCCATCGTCATTCTTCCGGCGGACAAGGGTTCCACGACCGTGGTACTTGATCGTCGGGAGTATGTGGCTGAGGGACTGCGTCAGCTTTCAGACAACACCACATACAAAGTATGCCAAGGTAACCCCATTCCCGATGTCCAGGCGGAGCTTCAAGGAATCCTCAGAACCTTAGGCCCCCTGCAAAACCTTTCACCTGACTCCATCAACCTCCTGACCCCACCGACACCCCGCACCCCTACCTTCTACCTTCTTCCTAAAATCCACAAACCCAATCATCCCGGCCGCCCCATTGTAGCTGGTTACCAAGCCCCCACAGAACGTATCTCTGCCTACGTAGATCAACACCTTCAACCCATTACATGCAGTCTCCCATCCTTCATCAAGGACACCAACCACTTCCTTGAACGCCTGGAATCCTTACCCAATCTGTTACCCCCGGAAACCATCCTTGTAACCATTGATGCCACATCCTTATACACAAATATTCCGCACGTCCAGGGCCTCGCTGCGATGGAGCATTTCCTTTCACGCCGATCACCTGCCACCCTACCTAAAACTTCTTTCCTCATCACCTTAGCCAACTTCATCCTGACCCACAACTTCTTCTCTTTTGAAGGCCACACATACCAACAATTAAAGGGAACAGCCATGGGTACCAGGATGGCCCCCTCGTACGCCAACCTATTCATGGGTCACTTAGAGGAAGCCTTCTTGGTTACCCAAGTCTGCCAACCCACAGTTTGGTACAGATTTATTGATGACATCTTCATGATCTGGACTCACAGTGAAGAAGAACTCCAGAATTTCCTCTCCAACCTCAACTCCTTTGGTTCCATCAGTTTCACCTGGTCCTACTCCAAATCCCATGCCACTTTCCTTGACGTTGACCTCCACCTGTCCAATGGCCAACTTCACACATCCGTCCACATCAAACCCACCAACAAGCAACAGTACCTCCATTATGACAGCTGCCACCCATTCCACATCAAACGGTCCCTTCCCTACAGCCTAGGTCTTCGTGGCAAACGAATCTGCTCCAGTCCGGAATCCCTGAATCATTACACCAACAACCTGAAAACAGCTTTCGCATCCCGCAACTACCCTCCCGACCTGGTACAGAAGCAAATAACCAGAGCCACTTCCTCGTCCCCTCAAACCCAGAATCCCCCACAGAAGAACCACAAAAGTGCCCCACTTGTGACAGGATACTTTCCGGGACTGGACCAGACTCTGAATGTGGCTCTCCAGCAGGGATACGACTTCCTCAAATCCTGTCCTGAAATGAGATCCATCCTTCATGAAATCCTCCCCACTCCGCCAAGAGTGTCTTTCCGCCGTCCACCTAACCTTCGTAACCTGTTAGTTCATCCCTATGAAATCCCCAAACCACCTTCCCTACCCTCTGGCTCCTATCCTTGTAACCGCCCCCGATGCAAAACCTGTCCCATGCACCCTCCCACCACCACCTACTCCAGTCCTGTAACCCGGAAGGTGTACACGATCAAAGGCAGAGCCACGTGTGAAAGCACCCACGTGATTTACCAACTGACCTGCCTACACTGTGACGCATTCTATGTGGGAATGACCAGCAACAAACTGTCCATTCGCATGAATGGACACAGGCAGACAGTGTTTGTTGGTAATGAGGATCACCCTGTGGCTAAACATGCCTTGGTGCATGGCCAGCACATCTTGGCACAGTGTTACACCGTCCGGGTTATCTGGATACTTCCCACCAACACCAACCTATCCGAACTCCGGAGATGGGAACTTGCCCTTCAGTATATCCTCTCTTCTCGTCATCCGCCAGGCCTCAATCTCCGCTAATTTCAAGTTGCCGCCACTCATACCTCACCTGTCTTTCAACAACTTCTTTGCCTCTACACTTCTGCCTCGACTGACATCTCTGCCCAAACTCTTTGTCTTTAAATATGTCTGCTTGTGTCTGTATGTGTGGATGGATATGTGCGTGTGTGCGAGTGTATACCTGTCCTTTTTTCCCCCTAAGGTAAGTCTTTCCGCTCCCGGGATTGGAATGACTCCTTACCCTCTCCTTTAAAACCCACTTCCTTTTGTCTTCCCCTCTCCTTCCCTCTTTCCTGATGAGGCAACAGTTTGTTGCGAAAGCTTGAATTTTGTGTGTATGTTTGTGTTTGTTTGTGTGTCTATCGACCTGCCAGCGCTTTTGTTCGGTAAGTCACCTCATCTTTGTTTTTTATATATATATATATATATATATATATATATATATATATATATATATATATATATATATAAAAAATCAGTTTTATCTCCATTGTTAATACCTGATGGTACCCGAATGGCAACTGCTAACTATTATGGATATTAAATGAGTTGAAAATTTGAGTGAATAGCAACTGTGAACAACTATGTCTGAGAAACTATCAATGTAAACAGAAATTCAATTTACAAATTACAATTGTTTTGTGCTGTGTTATCTTGCTAGTGCTTTATATCTATTCACCTTCAACCAAGGCTATGCACCAGCTGCGTTGCACATGCACTGCCTGCTACAGCTATGGTAGAGGTGTAAAGATCATTTCCTTGAAAGACTGAGATAAGCTTTGTGGCAGCCTAGTGACTGCATGTCCATATGTTTTTGCCAGATTGCCTATTTCTTATATGCGGAACCATGGTTTATTCACAGATATTAGTCCCACATGTTCCACCTTTTTAAATGTATCACTTACTTCAATGCTCCGGCACATCTCTTTTTGCTTTGCTAAGGTGGATGTCTAGTCAACAAAAAGAGAATAGTTAGGAGCATTATAAAGGACAACTGTTGACAGTGTAGTCACGTAATTCCCAAACTGACTCTCTTAACTAATCTCATATGGAAATCCTCTGCCCAAGAGACCGACAGTGAACATTTCCACTGAAAAACATTTGGCAAACTTACTTAAGGGAACAATTGACAGGAATGGGGGAAAGAAATACAGTAGAAGAAGAATGGGTAGCTTTGAGGGATGAAGTAGTGAAGGCAGCAGAGGATCAAGTAGGTAAAAAGACGAGGGCTAGTAGAAATTCTTGGGTAACAGAAGAAATATTGAATTTAATTGATGAAAGGAGAAAATATAAAAATGCAGTAAATGAAGCAGGCAAAAAGGAATACAAACGTCTCAAAAATGAGATCGACAGGAAGTGCAAAATGGCTAAGCAGGGATGGCTAGAGTACAAATGTAAGGATGTAGAGGGTTATCTCACTAGGGGTAAGATAGATACTGCCTACAGGAAAATTAGAGAGACCTTTGGAGAAAAGAGAACCGCTTGTATGAATATCAAGAGCTCAGATGTAAACCCATTTCTAAGCAAAGAAGGGAAAGCAGAAAGGTGGAAGGAGTATATAGAGGGTCTATACAAGGGCGATGTACTTGAGGACAATATTATGGAAATGGAAGAGGATGCAGATGAAGATGAAATGGGAGATACGATACTGCGTGAAGAGTTTGACAGAGCACTAAAAGACCTGAGTCGAAACAAGGCCCCCAGAGTAGACAACATTCCACTAGAACTACTGATAACCTTGGGAGAGCCAGTCCTGACAAAACTTTACCATCTGGTGAGCAAGATGTATGAAACAGGCAAAATACCCTCAGACTTCAAGAAGAATATAATAATTCCAATCCCAAAGAAACCAGGTGTTGACACATGTGAAAATTACCAAACTATCAGTTTAATAAGTCACAGCTGCAAAATACTAACACGAATTCTTTACAGACGAATGGAAAAACTAGTAGAAGCCAACATCGGGGAAGATCAGTTTGGATTCCATATAAACACTGGAACACGTGAGGCAATACTGACCTTACGACTTATCTTAGAAGAAAGATTAATGAAAGGCAAACCTACGTTTCTAGCATTTGTAGACTTAGAGAAAGCTTTTGACAATGTTTACTGGAATACTCTCTTTCAAATTCTAAAGGTGGCAGGGGTAAAATACAGGGAGCGAAAAGCTATTTACAATTTGTACAGAAACCAGATGGCAGTTATAAGAGTCGACGGACACGAAAGGGAAGCAGTGGTTGGGAAGGGAGTAAGACAGGGTTGTAGCCTCTCCCCGATGTTATTCAATCTGTATATTGAGCAAGCAGTAAAGGAAACAAAAGAAAAATTCAGAGTAGGTATTAAAATCCATGGAGAAGAAATAAAAACTTTGAGGTTCGCCGATGACATTGTAATTCTGTCAGAGACAGCAAAGGACTTGGAAGAGCAGTTGAATGGAATGGACAGTGTCTTGAAAGGAGGATATAAGATGAACATCAACAAAAGCAAAACGAGGATAATGGAATGTAGTCTAATTCAGTCGGGTGATGCTGAGGGAATTAGATTAGGAAATGAGACACTTAAAGTAGTAAAGGAGTTTTGCTATTTGGGGAGAAAAATAACTGATGATGGTCGAAGTAGAGAGGATATAAAATGTAGACTGGCAATGGCAAGGAAAGCGTTTCTGAAGAAGAGATAGTTGTTAAAATCGAGTATAGATTTAAGTGTCAGGAAGTCATTTCTAAAAGTATTTGTATGGAGTGTAGCCATGTATGGAAGTGAAACATGGACGATAAATAGTTTGGACAAGAAGAGAATAGAAGCTTTCGAAATGTGGTGCTACAGAAGAATGCTGAAGATTAAATGGGTAGATCACATAACTAATGAGGAAGTATTGAATAGGATTGGGGAGAAGAGAAGTTTGTGGCACAACTTGACCAGAAGAAGGGATCGGTTGGTAGGACATGTTCTGAGGCATCAAGGGATCACCAATTTAGTATTGGAGGGCAGCGTGGAGGGTAAAAATCGTAGAGGGAGACCAAGAGATGAATACACTAAGCAGATTCAGAAGGATGTAGGTTGCAGTAGGTACTGGGAGATGAAGAAGCTTGCACAGGATAGAGTAGCATGGAGAGCTGCATCAAACCAGTCTCAGGACTGAAGACCACAACAACAACACTTCTGACACTGTTCAGAACCAGAGAAAACAGAACAATTGTAATAAGACACAAAATATTAGCCTCGTAACTTTAAGAAATGAAAACAAAATGTCAGCAACAATGAACAATCCCAAAAGACAGCATGCCTCCTGAAGGTGCAGAACAGTGGCAACAGCAAGTGTTGTAGTGGTCGGAGTGGCTCCTTTGGCCACACATGTTGTGGGGTTGGCTAAATTCATGCCACACCTTCCTCACCACCTTCACGCAACCATTACTTCCCTTGTAGCTGTCAATCCTAAAGTAATTTTGAACAGAATATGCATGCCCCCAGGCAGCTACTGTCCAGTTTCTGTGATGTTTGTCTCATTGAAGTTGAGCAGCTTTATATGGCACTTTGAGTACTGGCCTTTCGTGAGGTACCCGATTCCAAATTCCATAGCATGCTGTTGTTTTTGCAATATTAGGTCAGAAACTGATTGTGATGGACGTGCATTCATTGACAGCACCAATTCCTGCTAGGTCAGAAACTGACTGCCACTGGTAAGCCATGGCACACAGCTCCAATTCCTGTAGGTTAGAATCATTTTACAACAATTGTTCTTATGCAGAGTTACATGGCTGCAAGTGGCACTCCATTCCTTCTACACTTATTCGACAATCCATTTTGATACATCAACAAAATTTATCGGACAACTTCCTTCATTGTGTTGTCACGGGTACATCCAAACGTGATGGCTCCTTTCTGCCATTCTGTCATGTCTCCACATCAGCCCATCTACTGGACTAATTACAACCAACTGACACATGAACAGCACTTGACTGTCATGAATTACATCAGTGGCAGGTGGTCATATGTCCATCTGGTACCAGTCCTATAACATCTACAGTAGTCCCGAATCAATAAGTGCACTCGTTTGAGGGGGGGGTGACTAGTATTTTGTCTAGACAGTATGTTTGCCAATATATGTGACATTGAGGAGCCTATAATAACTGCATCATATTCTTTCTCAAACTAGGAGTAATTTTAGTACATAATAACTTTAAGATGATTTGTTTTTCAGTACACACTTTTTTGGGAAACTGTGGGTTCTCTTCTATTAGTTTTATTGGTTCTTTGGATAGCATTAACATGTACATACATCCTTGTACAACAGAACAAATACGCAAGCCAATCTACATCAAGCCAATAGCTTACAGATATAATTCTTGGTGGTACTAAAAGAATCTTGTTTTTTTGATCTTATGTAATGTGGAAGCACTATCAATTCTGATGCCTACTGTGAGACATTAAAAAACTGAGATTAATCATTCAAAACCATCAATGCAGTGTGTTAACTAGTGGTGATGTGTTTATTGCATGACATTGCTTGGCCACACAACTATCTAGCATGCAAAAGAATTGTTTCAGTTCAAATGTGACTTTTACCAACATACACAACGCATCACACACTTGGTACAAAGTTATTTCCACCTATTCCTACAAATGAAAAAGTGGCTTGGCCTGCAAAGCTTTGACTATGACAGAACATAAAGGTGCTGTCATGGCCGACTGTAAGTTAAAGTTGCAGAATTTGATGCAGAGCTACTTTGTTAATTTTCTAAGACAAATGAGAAATGCTCAAATCTGAGTGGTGATTCTGTAAAGAAGTAATACAAAGATATAGTTTGAAGATCTTTCTAATAAATTTATTTGAACTATTCCAGTACTTTATTTATAGCCCTGCGAAGGTTACTTTCCAAGCAGTCCCCACGTTTTGGCAAGATACTGAAAGAGAATGCAGTAGGGTTGTATAAGGATACCAAGACAGAAAAAAATTGAAATAAAAGATGCTGTAAAGATGGAAATGGCACCACTGATAACAAAACATTCAAATACAGAAATAGCATACTTTATGTACGGATGAAGCAGGTAATAACAGCCTGCAGTTGATCTACAATGACTGCAAACCACAGGAAGAAAACCTGTGTTGTGTACTTCAAGTAGTTTATTGCACAGTTACATATAATATTGGGATATGAGAGGTTGGAAAGGAGAGAGCTATGAGTTAAACAAGGGAAAGTACAGGTTGGAATATCAACAGATTTGGAAATATGAGATGTGATGGGCTCAGTGCTTTAAGAATCTCTTGATACACAGCAGACTGTAAAATACATAGTGCACGGTTCAGGAATATGGATAGGATGCTTTTGAGTTTTAGAGAAGTCTGTTTAAGATGGGTATTAAATGTGCTTTTGTTAGAAGGTGTGATTTGAATGATGATGTAAGAAAGCTTGCTGCTTTCAGGAATATTTTCTTTTTGTTATAGAATTTTTTGATGCGTTATTGCCAACAAGCACTGCAACATCACCTACTTTATTCAAATTTAATTAAGAAAATTTCCTTCATATTTAACTTCTTCATAAATTGGTAATAATTTCATCTTATCTAGCATTTGACACTTTTATTGTTGAAGTTGAGTTTACAAAACGGGTCATCTATTTTTGAGCAGAGGTCGCTGCAGTTGGTAACTGGTTGATTTTTTTTCTTTCTTTGTGTGTGTGTGTAAGGGAGGTGCAGGGGGGGGGGGGCTGTTTGGTGGTAGCAGGGGTGAGGGGGCTTGAGGCATAATAGGACATCCTAATCACTAAGTTGCTACATATAATATGTACAACTGATATCCTACTTAGATGAGGTTTTTACAAGGCAATGTAACTTTCATCCCAATGCATTAAATTTCTATCTTTGATACACAAATTAAATGGAAGTCTTTATTAGTATGGGAATCTCAATTTATATGGCCTCTAGAAAAATATAATATTCTTCCCATTCTAGTATTTATTTATGAAATGTTTAGTAAGAGAGTCAGCTGAGTGTCACGGAGGATAAATTATGTACAAATTTCAAATAAATTAATACAAAAGAATCACAATAAGGCCTAATATTTCAGCTAACACACGTTAAAAAGTATAAACTGTTTTTAATATTTAGATTAAGATGTGTAAACCATGATCGCTTGTATTGAAGTCAGTCATGTCTGTATCTCTATCTTTGATAAAGTAAGACTTAAAACAAATTTTGGTAAGCTCATGTAAAGTTCGGTAAGGTAGCAGTGGCTATCAACAAAAATGCTCTGTACTGTCCTCAGGTAGCACAGATGCATCAAATTAACACCACAAACACCAAAAACTTTATTGGTATGTGGTGGAATCACATTATAAGTATTACTCCTCAGAGAAAAGTGTGGTTCTGCCATCTACAAACAGAATTATATGTCATCAAGAGATATAACAGGTCTCCCAGCAGAACATTGTACGAAAAACTAATTATTTACTTGCAGATTTGTAGTCTTTCTGATCACATTATAAATCTGAGAGTTTTGCTAGATGTTTCCCACATATGTGGACAGACTCTAGCAACCATTTCATCCCACCATTACAAAGAAAGAGTAAGGAATTATTCAACTGATATAAAATTCAGTTACTGATATAGACAGAAGGGTACATTACAAATCCAATGACTGCAATCACTGGCCAGTTACAGGCATATCAAATGATTTGGAAAACTTAATACCAGTAAGCAAATTTCCCTAATAAAATCAATTTTTCTCTAGAGTCTGAACCAACTGGTATGTTGCTGGGGTATAGCACTAACAGATGATAAGGTCAGAATATATCTGAGACCCACCAAACATATTACTAGAAAGGTCTCAAGATAGCATATAGCATGGACAGATGGGGAAAAAGAAAATAGCCGTTTGATCCAAACTTGCTTCAAAGCAATGTTGGTTCAGGGGAAGACCACCTTGCCTCACTGTGCTTAAGTGGTATCAGTTCGGAATAGCCAATCTAAATCAGTGCAGCTGTTCCTGTCAGGTTGTCTACACATACTATTTTTACTAATGGAGGCACACCACCTACATAATAAAACTAACCATGACATGCTCTCCAGCACTCTTATGCATTCTCTCATCTCATCTATTTGGTTTTTTTTATTGTTCATGAAGATTGGCATGAAAGTCTGCCACCTACTCAGCTAACAACATGTTCTGATCTCCATCACCATATCAGATGTGTACAGAGTACGAAAGTATCCGGTCATGTCACAAGAGGATACACACAGCTATCACAATTGTCAAAATTAGATGTGTACGCAGTCTACTCTGCAAGCTGAATGTACTGCACATGCCAAGACTACTTTGGTAAGAGTGCTGCACATAACACACTATGCAATGGAATCTCATTTACTCTCGTTCTCAACCAATGTCTCCCCTTATTCTTGTGAGGCAGCCTAAAACAGAGTAGAAATACGCCAATCCACAATGCCAGATTTTTTGTAGTAACAGCCTATCCTCCACAGAATAATAAAAAAAGAGTTCTGATTGGTAAAAAGTGTGGGGAAACTACTCAAAGAAAGGGGGGGGGGGGGGGGGGGGGAGACAGACTGACCATGAGAGTGAATGAGATTTGGATGCAAAGGAGAGCATATGCCGAAACTCATATCAAACTTGCAACACTGTGGTGTAGGCAATTGGTCCACAAAACGCCCTCTCCGTGAGTATTTTTGGCAATCACAGCTGCCTTGTACATCCACTTGCAAAGCAACCAGATTTCTACTCTGATTAACTGTCAATGCCATCTAGGGACTTTTCTAATAATATGATCTGTGGGTATCAAAACCATTCTTATCTTACTGTATAATGATCCTATATTTCAGTAATAATTTAGTTGTTCCTGATTCCCCAAAAAAGTTTTATTTTATAAGGGAAATTTGCATATTAAGTTTTCCAACTCATTTAATGTGCACACAATCAACCATTGGATTTGTAATTTCCCTTTCTGTCTAGATGTGTGGGTAGACTGTACTTCAATGTACTATATAAATTCAGTAAAAGCTGGATGAAACGGTTATTAGGGCATCTAGTGAAATTCTCAGGCTTATAACACGATAAATTAAAATTATAATTTATTGAGCATGGGAAGAAATAACATGATTAGTCTCATTTCAAATATAAATGAAAAGCTAATGAGACCGTGAAATCCATCAGTGTCTAACACCCATCATTAAAAGTGTTTCTGATTTAATCAAAAAAGTTTCATCTCACATTAAATATAAAAAGTCAGTTATGTGAAACTGATATAGTTTTGTCACAAAAGTTTTTGATAACTAAGTTTTCTTAAATCCTTCAATTGCAAGCCAGTTCTTACGGTGTAAGTACAGGTGATAATCAATATAACTGATATTAGAAATATATGGTGAACTGAAGTTCTGCACTGGATTTTTTTTAGTTTTCTCGATTCAGCAGACAGCATATGTGAACCCATAATAATCATGGGGGAAAAAAATCTTGATTCCAGCATTCCAATTGTTCTGCACAATGCATTGTAATTCTGGAAGAGTTTCACAAAATCACATCTCTTTAAGCTCAGAATACAGCTCACTTCATTTTTCCCTTTGCGATACATCTCCTTGAATTGTTTTTAAATCTTTAGTGAACTGTAAAATGTGAATATATGAAATGTCCACACTCAAGAAAGTCACACAAATTACATGTTTCTGTCACTAATGACAAATCACAATTCAAATAATCATCTTCTACTTACTTCAGTGACTAAAAATATGTACAGGCACAGTGTCAATCGCTGTCCTGTGCAATTCTTTGTCAGCATTTTGTTAACAATTATGCAACCTATTTACACAAACCTACCTTATTTGTCATAAGTCTACATTCTGTTTCCCTATAAACTTCTGTAATGTAACAGAAATCTCTCCACTCAAAATGAGTGCGTCTGTGAAATACATCAATCATTCACAGCTCCTCACTCATTGTGTGCATTTGCAATTCACAAAATCTAAACACTGATCTGCATTTACCACTGGCAGATATTTATTTTTGTACACATGAAAATAAGTAGGAGACTGGAGATAACCTGAAAATATACTGGCCTACACATCAGTTGAAGCCTTTTATCGTGTGAGAATTAATCAGAGTTGGTAGTCACTTTTTAAATCAAATAATTCTTCCTTCTGAAAGGCATATGATATTTTCTCTATATTTAAGTATTTATTACAATTAATTGAATCAAAAGTTAGATTTAGGAAATGGTCAGGGGTTGTATTCGGTCTATGATCGCAAGCAAAATATTAAAATATTAATCTTTTTGTTTTGTATGATAAATTTATAGGCTGTGACACATGTAGATGAAACAAATGCTACAGCAGAATTGCAGATCATTGTCAAAGACAAATGTGTAATGTAGAATAATGATGATATTGTGCCTGAAGAATTATTATGCATATTGATTTCAAATAAAGGTTCTTGAATGAAATGATAAGAATGTATAAAAAAAATATTAATACAACTTACTGTATCTATCAGAGTCTCTCTGAAAGAAAGATTGTCTTCCTTCAAGTCCAAGTTGTTGATATGTCCCTTTGTTCAGAGAAAGAATCAACAAGCCATTTGGGGTGACAGCAATAGAATCATCCACATCAATTCGGGTATTGTGACTCAATAAAGTCAGTTCACCTGCAATAATGATGTTATCAGTCTCACACTGCAAATGTAGAATTACTAATCTACTATTACAGCCTAACTATGTATTCTGCACAACCAATATTTATATTTGTCCAACTACTGCACTAGTCAATGAGAAACAAAACTATTGTGATGAACTTACATCTGTATCAAAGGAAATTCAGTTGAGAAAACTAGTAAATTATAAGAAAGCAATGAAGGGAACGACAGATTGCTACTTACCATACAGAAAACATGTAAAGCTGCAGACTGACACAATTAAGACACTTACATAAAGCTTTCGCCCAAGGCCTACATCAGGAAAAGAGAAAAGCACACCATCCATACACACAAGCAAGCACACCTTATGCGCACATGACTGCCAACTCCAGCAGCTCAGGCTCCTCAAAGTGAAAGGCTCACTAACATTGTCAAAGGCCGGAACATATGAAGACTGTCTTTCAGCTGACTTCCTCTGATGGTAGACATACTTCAATGTACGTTGAGTTACACAATTGTCATGATTC
This sequence comes from Schistocerca serialis cubense, assembly GCF_023864345.2. Taxonomy (NCBI): domain Eukaryota; kingdom Metazoa; phylum Arthropoda; class Insecta; order Orthoptera; family Acrididae; genus Schistocerca; species Schistocerca serialis. Next base: position 719,704,994 of record NC_064639.1, on the reverse strand, counting down.
AGGATTACTGTAAAATGGATCTGTTGTTTGTTTGACCTGAGTTCCTCAAATATAGAAGAATCAATTAAGAAAGAATTAACTGAGTATTTCAATACTGCTGAGTAGTGAAGAATTTTCTTTCAGCATCACCCTGCAGGAAGTAGTCCAACATACATGACCATTGACAGAATAGTTGAACCATGCGAACTTTTAGAACGGTGACCGTAATTATCTGCAAGAATTAGCGCAGATCCAATGTGGATCTTATGCACGCGCGCGCGCGTGTGTGTGTGTGTGTGTGTGTGTGTGTGTGTGTGTGTGTGTGTGTGTGTGTGTGTGTGTTCCAGAGCATATTTCACCCCACGGGTGAAGTGGTATTAATTCTGTCCCTCTGTTGTTTGACCAAGAAAAGAGTAGAATTTAATCAAAAATCTCTGTCTTTATTTATAAGCTCATCTGTGCATCAAAAGGCTGGAATATCAAGGTCACTTGTTAACTTAATATCAACTGATTCCTTAATAACACCATCCCAATAGTCTGAAGCACATGCTAGACTCTCCATGCTATTATATTCCATATGATGACCAGCACCAAGGCGATGTTCAGCACTAGGAGATATGCTCGGCTGTTGTTATTGTGTGTGTGATGCTTATGCCCAATACACCAGTCCTCCATACTCCTGATGGTCCGACCAACGTATGAAATACAGTAGACATTGCTGGTATACTCATTGTTATGTACTTCGACACTAAATGCCAAATGGCTACTTTATATTTGCTGCCAAAATGTTACTTGCATTGTGACAAGCTGAACAGTTTTCAACCTTTCAATAAATGGAATGAAAATTTGTATTAAAGTTAGTTTTAATTGTGGGTCAAAGTGCAGCACTGCACTGGAAATAGTACACGTTGTTTTGGCAAATCATCTACAAACACAATAAGTATACACAAAGGGTAAAAAGAGTCCAAGAGGGGTGTACAAATGTTGACAATGACATAAAACAAGCTGTTCTTTGAACTTTTTTGCTGTCTTGCATCAATCTTGTCTGTTACAACTCACACAGAATATGGTGAGTGAAGCACAATGACCAGTTTTCATCCAAGGTGCTGGGCGAGTTCATTCATTTGTTCGCAAGGGGACACTGATAAGTGTTTTTCCACCTTTCGGCCAGTCAGCGATGACAGAATTGAGGCATACACCCTGCAATCTTTCTCAAACAATTTTACAGAAACAATTCAGTAAAAAAGTAAAATAAAATAAAATTTAAAAAAAAATCATTTTCACTTTACTTTTAGCTTTATATGTTAGGTTCATGATGAGGTGACCATCACTTCGTTAATGGTCACAGTTATTCTGATATTTATGTGAAAGTAAAACAATGTGCGAAATTTGGAAAAGTGTATAATGAAAAATAGAGGTCGCTATGATTTTGCATTTGTTGCATATTACATAATATGTTGTTGTATATGAAACTTAGCTAACATATTGAATTTTTCTTTAGACTTGGGTACAGGTATCTATCTGTCACCAATCTTGAGAAAACTGATCTGATGTAGCACACTCATTTGCAAAGACACAATGAAATATCCACAACATTCCTCATATTTCATAAACAGTTTCAGATGTCAAAATGAGAGTTTGGCAAATGTTAGCACACAAGGAGGAGAGTATTTTACCATATTGTTATTACGTAAAACTTCATTATCTATTGTGTTATTCCAAAAACTACAGACTTTTTCAGTGAAAGAATGTAATTTTTAAGGGCTATTGATAGCTGGTGAAACAAAAAATGCTATGGGTTTTGGTACAACATATGTGAAGACATTACATGCTTTTTTTTGTAACAAGGATGTGCTTTTTCAAAAGCTACTCACTTTATTTTTCCTCAGTTCCTCACTTAATAAACTTAATAAACCACTGTTTCAGAATTCTCTTGTAACTGTGTCTGCACAACATGTTAGTGTGGTGAGACAGTGTTAACTATGCTGTGTTTTGGCAAAAGAAGCAAATTTTGACATGACAACCAGAGAAATGTGCAGGTTTTACTCAAAATTCACCGCTCATGATGTTTCTCTGAAAATGACCAATGGTTAACAAGACAGGCGAAAATTAATTTCGGCAGACTTCTTTTTAGATACTAGTGAAAGCAGAGGTGACAGTAGATCTTCCTGAATGGTCATCATGTAAGTGTGGGCATGGAGGGGACCCATTTAATATTTACAAAAAAAATGTAAGATCGGCTTCAGCTTAGAATGGGCACTTCGAGTGTTCAACATTTCGCCAACAGTGCTCTGAGCAACCCCCCCACCACAGTCACTCTCCCCACACTTCCCCAGCCGACTACGCATCTAGCAGCCATGGCATTTTGCATGCACTATAAGGACCTCATATCGCACAGCAATACTCTAGCAAAGGACAGACAAGCTGTGGTGAAACACATTGTTCACCCAGAAAAACATGTTCCACCTCTTCCTCACAATCAGAGGAAAGATGTTCTTGTAAAACACTGTTTAAGTAGGTGGTATGTAGATAACTTTAGACTGTGCATGTGCTGGTTTAATGGACATAAAGAGTCTGAGCGAGACATGTAAGCATAGAACATACATCTGCTGCGAAGGTGTCGCTTATACTTTGATGTCACAGCTAGGTGGTGTTTTAGAAGGCAGAGAACAAGATGTACTGTCAACAATGACAACACCCAGAAAAATAGTTGAAAGAATTTAAGGTAATGTCATTCTATTGTGTTCTATTCAAAGAGGCAGTTTGGAGATGATGACCTGGTGTACTGCCTACTACGAGACCTGTCCACTCTATGTTTTAACTGTTATATCAGAGCAACAAAGTATAGAAGACTTACTGAAAGATGTTTATGTCATTTAGAAGCTCAAACACTTTGAAGCTCTCTTCCATCCCTCAACCCTCTGCAGACAGAGAAGCAGCTGCACGGCAAGAGTTGGTGGCACTGCATATCAGGTCCACTGCATCAAGAAAATTCAACAAAGGCGACCATATAAGAAGACAATTATGGTAAAAAGTATCCAGGATAGCATCAGAGTGAGAGATCATTTTGAAGGCAACACATCTCCTCGCCTTAGCCCAGCTGTAGAACAGTGAAGTTAACATTCCATTTTGGCACCCTAAGTGAGGATGGGGATAAGGGGATGAAGAGAAGAGTGTTTTATCAAAAATAGGAGACATTTTGGAAAGTGATGGAAGAAAATATGACACTGTCTAGAGCAACTGAGGTAAAAAGTGAGGGCTACACAGGTGAGCACACTCTTTACTGCTGCCCAAAGTAATTAAAAGAAGAAATAATTTCCACTTGGTGCAAACAAAAAAAAAAAAAAAAAATATTGAATTGCTGCACAAAGCTGAATATAAGGAAATAATTGACCATAATAAGTAGGCGAAAAGTAAGACATAGTTGGGTGCTTGACTGAAAACTTCTGGGACATGAGTCAAGGAGCAGTACGTCAATGATAATTGCAAAGTAGCTCATCACGATGTCACTTTACCCACAGACAACACATCAACTGAGCAATGCATCTAGCTGTGTGCCTGATTAGGTGAGCTGTAATCAGCCACAAGCTAAAATTTTGTTTTCTAGTGATCTGTTTCTGAAGTGGTGTAAGTATATGTATTACTGATTCTTTGTTTTGATATTAAAACACAAGCACAGGTTCCCATGGTCTTGTGAGAACATATTGTGTTGTTATTGCATAGCCACCATAGCATAGCAGTCTGTCAGAAGCACTAAAGAAATTGGACAAACTGTCAAAAGTGTTAAAGCCATTAAACAAGAGTTGTCTGTTAGTATGGAAGCCAATAAAGAAGTGTTGTCAACTAGTATTACAAATTTAAAAACAAAAGGGGAGGAGTTAGTTACAAAAGTAGATCCTTCAATTTCAAATAGGTGCTACCTTAGTAAAATTACCTAAGGAATTACAGCCTGAAATAGAAAAACAATGTGATTTTGTCAGGTAGGAAGTTGTAGAACAGTTTAAAGAGGTACAGAGCAAAATGAAACACATATAGAAACTACCAACTAGGGAGTTCAAAAACATGAAAAGTCAAATCTCAAACACACAAAATCAAGCAGATTTTTTTTTTTTTTTTTTTTTTTTTTTTTGTTGTTTTAGGGCGCAAAACTTCTATGGTCATTAGCGCCCAGCCCGTGACGTAGAAAACAGGAAAAAAACGAAATTTAAAATCAGCAGCAATGGAAACAAAGTCAGAAAAATTGAGAAACTAAAGGCAGAAGGAATGCTTAAAAGTCCACTATAGAAAGGGTTTGGTTGTCCCCCAAAAAAAAACTTCAAATGACTGACGTCATTTCACTGTCACTAATAAACTGTAGAACGCGGTCAGCTGAGCGCGTGTCATCTGCTAAAATCGACGATAGATCAGGCGATAGCTGTAGACGGGAGCGTAACGGATTAAAATAGGGGCATTCAATTAAAAGGTGTCTGACCGTCCACAGCTGAGAGCAGTGGGGACAGAGTGGGGGAGGATCACCGCTTAAAAGATGTCGATGACTAAAAAGACAGTGCCCTATCCGGAGTCGAGCTAAAATTACCTCCTCCCGACGACGCGTTCGGGAGGAAGAGGTCCAAGCGCAAGGAAGGGCTTTCACTTCCCGCAATTTATTGTGGGGAAGTGTTGACCAATGTGCATGCCATAAATTAGTGACTTGGCGACATAAACCGCTCCGTAGATCGGTAACCGGAAGAGACTGAAGAGCTGGCCGAGGAAGAGAGACTGCAGCCTTGGCCGCTATATCGGCCGCCTCATTTCCACAGATACCAGCGTGTCCCGGGAGCCAGAGGAACGCCACTGAGACGCCCCCCAGGTGGAGCAAGCGCAGACAGTCCTGAATCCGGTGGACCAGAGGGTGCACAGGGTAAAGAGCTTGGAGACTTAGGAGAGAGCTGAGAGAATCGGAGCAGATTACGTACTGTATCCGCTGATGGCGGCGGATGTAGTGGACAGCCTGGAGAACAGCGTAAAGCTCCGCAGTATAGACCGAACACTGGTCGGGAAGCCGAAAGTGATTTGGGGTGTCGCCAACAATATAGGCACTCCCTACACCTAACGATGTTTTCGAGCCATCGGTGTAAATAAATGTGGCTTCCGTCATTTGTGCACATAGAGCAGCAAATGCCCGACGGTAAACAAGTGTAGGGGTACCATCCTTGGGAAATTGACATAGGTCTCTGAGCAAGTCGATCTGGGGACGGTGCCAAGGCGGTGCTGTACCCCAAGTTGTCAAGAAGGTTTTAGGAAAGCGGAAGGAAAGAGAATGGAGCAGTTGACGGAAGCGGACTCCCGGGGGTAGTAGGGAGGAGGAGCGGCCTGAATACCAGACATCAAAGGAGGCGTCGAAAAAAAGGTTATGGGCTGGATTAGCAGGCATGGAAGACAGATGGCTAGCATAACGACTCAGAAGGATTGCCCGCCGATTGGACAGCGGAGGTTCAGCAGTCTCAGCATAAAGGCTTTCCACAGGGCTGGTGTAAAAAGCTCCAGACACTAAACGTAATCCACGGTGGTGGATAGAGTCGAGTCTCCGAAGAATAGACGGCCGAGCAGAGGAGTAGACTATGCTTCCATAATCCAATTTCGAGCGCACTAAGGCGCGATAGAGGCGGAGAAGGACCACTCGGTCCGCTCCCCAAGAGGTACCATTCAGGACACGGAGGGTGTTAAGGGAACGCAGACAGCGAGCCGAAAGATAGGAAACGTGGGAGGACCAGCACAGTTTTCTGTCAAACATAAGACCCAAGAATTTAGCGACGTCGGAAAACGGAAGGTTGACAGGGCCTAGATGTAAGGAGGGCGGAAGAAACTCCTTACGTCGCCAAAAATTAACACAAACGGTCTTACTGGGTGAGAAACGGAAGCCGGTTTCGATGCTCCATGAGTGGAGGCGATCGAGACATCCTTGAAGACGTCTTTCAAGAAGGCTGGTCCGTTGAGAGCTGTAGTACATCGCAAAATCGTCCACAAAGAGGGAGCCCGAGACTTCAGGAAGGAGACAATCCATAATTGGATTAATGGCGATGGCAAACAGTACAACACTCAGCACGGAGCCCTGGGGTACCCCGTTTTCTTGGGAGAAAGTACGGGAGAGAGTAGTGTTCACCCGCACCCTAAATGTGCGCTCTGCCATAAATTCGCGAAGAAAAAGGGGCAGCCGGCCTCTAAAGCCCCAAGAGAACAGTGTACGGAGGATGCCTGTCCTCCAACAGGTATCGTACGCTCTCTCCAGATCAAAAAATATTGCTACCGTTTGGCGTTTCCGGAGAAAATTGTTCATGATATAAGTGGAGAGAGCAACAAGATGGTCAACAGCAGAACGATGCTTTCGGAATCCGCATTGGGCAGGTGTTAAAAGACTGCGGGACTCCAGCCACCAAGCTAAACGGTAATTCACCATACGCTCCAAAACCTTACAGACACTACTCGTGAGAGAAATGGGGCGATAGCTAGAGGGGAGATGTTTGTCCTTTCCAGGTTTCGGAACGGGAACGACAATAGCTTCCCGCCATCGCCTGGGAAAGGTACTGTCGGTCCAAATTCGATTATAAAGGCGAAGGAGGTAACGCAGGCTATGGGTTGATAAATGCAGCAACATTTGGACATGGATACCATCCGGTCCTGGGGCGGAGGAGCGAGAAGAAGAGAGTGCATGTTGGAGTTCGCGCATGGAGAAAACAGTATTGTAGCTTTCGCGATTTTGAGAGGAGAAAGCAAGATGTCGCACTTCCGCTGCACGTTTCTTCGGGAGAAACGCCGGCGGGTAATTTGAAGAGCTCGAAATCTCAGCAAAGTGCTGACCCAATGAGTTAGAAATTGCGACGGGGTCCACTAAGGTATCATGCGCGACAGTGAGCCCAGAGACCGGGGAGAAACTAGGCGCGCCTGAGAACCGTCGAAGCCGACTCCAAACTTCCGAGGAGGGAGTGAAGTTGTTAAATGAGCTAGTAAAGAATTTCCAGCTTGCCTTCTTGCTATCGCGGATGACGCGACGGCATCGCGCACGGAGCTGCTTATATCGGATACAGTTGGACAAAGTTGGATGGTGACGGAAAATGCGAAGAGCACGTCGCCGCTCACGTATTGCGTCACGGCATGCCTCGTTCCACCAAGGGACTGGAGGGCGCCGGGGCAATTCGGAGGTGCGTGGTATTGAACGGTCCGCAGCTGTGAGAATAACGTCGGTAAAATGTGTGACCTCATCGTCGACGCTGGGAAAGCGACGGTCATCGAATGTCGCTAGAGACGAAAAAAGTGTCCAATCGGCTTGGGCAAACTTCCAGCGTCGCGAGCGCATATATGGCAGTTGAGGCTGCAGTCGAAGAACACATGGAAAGTGGTCACTCGAGTGTGTATCATCAAGGGCGAACCATTCGAAGCGCCGAGCTAGCGGAACAGTACCGACCGCAAGGTCCAAATGGGATAAATTTGCCGTGGAGGCAGACAAAAATGTGGGGACCCCAGTGTTGAGGCAGACTAGATCCGCTTGGTGGAAGACGTCTAGCAATAGTGAGCCACGTGGACAAGGATGTGGAGATCCCCAAAGCGGGTGGTGGGCATTGAAGTCCCCAACCAGCAAATAGGGGGGTGGAAGCTGATCAAGAAGATGAAGGAGATCAGCTCGTGCCATTGGTGTAGACGATGGAATGTATACCGTACAAAGAGAGAACGTGCATCCAGAAAGGGAAAGACGGACGGCGACAGCTTGGAAGGAAGTGTTTAAGGGGATTGGGTGAGAATGGAGAGTATCATGGAGCAGAATCATGAGTCCTCCATGGGCTGGAGTGCCTTCAACAGAGGGGAGGTCATATCGGACGGACTGAAAATGAGGGAGAACAAAGCGGTCATGGGGACGCAGCTTTGTTTCCTGAAGACAGAAGATGACCGGCGAGTAGGATTGTAAGAGGATCGACAATTCCTCCCGATTGGCGCGAATGCCGCGGATATTCCAGTGGATAATGGACATAGGGTGAACAGAAATGGAAGAACGTCACCAAGGGTGCTGTCAACTCAACGACTGCTCAGAGCTTGCGACCGACAGGATGGAATGGCATTCAGTCGAAGGCAGAAGATCCTGATCCATAGGTTGGTCAGGAGCAGCTCCTGCCACCAACGATCGGCCAGTTAACCGGCCACCAACAGTGCGCCTCGGCGACACAGAAGATGGCCGAGGGCGATTTCCGCCAGGTGGTGCTGTAGATGGGACACGCCTTGGCGGAGAAGGAGAGGAACTGTGTTTCTTCGTAGCCTTCTTGGAGGTATGTTTAGATGAAGGAGGAACCGATGGTTGTGAAGTTGCAGTACGTAAAAACTCTTCACGAGAATGCTCTTTTTTGGAAGACTTGGCGTCTGACTTTTGGGCTCGAGATTTAGCAGAACCCGACGAAGGGTGAGCCATAGAGTGGGCAGGCGAAAGAGGTGAGGTTGAACGGGCGATCTTTGCGCTGGCCGATCTGACGACCGTGGTACTAAATGTGAGATCGCAAGTCTGCGTGGCCGCCTCCTTTGTTGGCCGAGGAGAAGCAAGGACAGCGCTGTATTTTCCTTTCTGAGGCACGGTGGGCTGTCGACTGGCGAGTAACTTTCGAGCAGCAAAGGTCGACACCTTTTCCTTCACTCGTATTTCCTGGATCAGCTTTTCGTCCTTAAAAACAGGGCAATCTCGAGAGGAAGCAGCGTGGTCACCCATACAGTTGATGCAGCGAGGGGATGGAGGTGGACAAGCACCCTCATGGGCATCCCTGCCACACGTAACACATTTGGCCGGATTGGAACAGGACTGGCTGGTGTGATTGAACCGCTGACATCGATAGCAACGCGTAGGGTTCGGGACATAAGGGCGAACGGAAATTATCTCATAGCCTGCTTTGATTTTTGATGGGAGTTGAACTTTGTCAAATGTCAAGAAGACAGTGCGGGTTGGAATGATGTTCGAGTCAACCCTTTTCATAACCCGATGAACAGCGGTGACGCCCTGGTCAGACAGGTAGTGCTGAATTTCTTCGTCAGACAATCCATCGAGGGAGCGTGTATAAACGACTCCACGCGAGGAATTTAAGGTACGGTGCGGTTCCACCCGGACAGGGAAGGTGTGGAGCAGAGAAGTACGCAGCAATTTTTGAGCCTGGAGGGCACTGTGTGTTTCCAACAACAGGGTGCCATTCCGTAGTCTGGAACAAGACTTTACAGGACCCGCAATTGCGTCGACACCTTTCTGAATAATGAAAGGGTTGACCGTGGAAAAGTCGTGACCTTCGTCAGACCGAGAAACAACAAGGAACTGTGGCAACGATGGAAGAACCGTCTGTGGCTGAGACTCAGTGAACTTACGTTTGTGAGCAGACATAGTGGAAGGTGAGGAAACCATTGCGGAAGAATCCCCCATGATTACCGGCGTCTCCGATGGCGCGCTCCTCCCTTGTGGGGGCCCTCACCGAGGGCACACCCGCCTTAGGTGATTGTTCACACCTCAGGTCACACCTCCCGACAAACGGACGGAGGGACCAATCGGCACTTTCGGAAGGTATCAGCTCGGGTAATCAACCCTCCCTGGGCCTGGCCTTTACCAGGGGGTACGTACGTGTCCTACCTGTCTACCCGGGGCGGGGAATTACGCGTTACCCCGTCACCGGCTACGCATGGAAGTGCGTGGGTCGGCCTTCAGACACGCACAGGGAGGAAGAAAGAGAAAGGGAAAGGAAAGAAGAGGGGGTCTCAAACGCCGCAGCGGAGAAAAGGGTAAAGAGAAGAGGTAAGGAAAGGAGAAGGACAAAGGAAGGAAGAAGACATACAAGCAAGGAAGAAGAAGAATGCGGTACATTTACAAGCGTCCGTCTCCGGACGTAGGCGCAAACCATACTCCCAGAGGGGGAGAAGGTGAAGGAAACAGCCAGAGGTGAGGGGGGGGGGGGGGGTGAAGACAGGGGATGGGGAAGGATGCGGAAAGGGAAGGTATGCAGCCCGGAAAGGAAGGAAGGCCACATTAGCTCGGGGCCCCGTGCTCGCTACGCACGTATCCACAAAAGAGTTGTGGATCCCCTGGGGGGATCAAGCAGATGTGTTAGAATATAATAGAGAAGTGGTCGAAGTAACTGGTGATACAAATGCTTCAACTAGTTTGAACGAGCACCTACAGACACTAGTTGAATCACAAGTACAAAAGAATGTTGATTCTGCTAGCACTATCACTAATTCTTTGGGTGATATTGTAAAATACCAGAAATAATTTCTAAAGTTCAAACTAAATGGTTATCTTACACCCAGTGGTATTTCTGAAGCAATTTAACAAAGTGTTATCCAAAGGTTGCACAGACATCTTGAAAATTAATTTTGTTGTTAAACATTTACAACAGGAAGCAGTAAATTGGAGATCTAAATGCAGAAATAATTTTAAGATATTATTAAGTCAATTTCAAGTAGCGCTGAAGAGAGAATTTATTTGTCCTAGTGAGTATTCTTCAGTATACAATAACTGTAGGCCTGTTTAAGAAAATTGCATAAATAATAATGAATATTCGGAGGAGGAATTACGTGCTTCTTGCTGTTTGTGTCAGGGAAGTTTGATGATTAGTGCAGATGCTAAGATGTGTATTGCTTATAAGCATTAATCTAATAAGTATATGGACATTAAGGAATATTTGAATAGAGTATTAAGCTATGAATGTGCTTTGCATAATATGTTACGTCAATTATCAGTTGAAGGATAAAAGTTTATTAGTAGCGATCCATGTGGCAGTTCAGGCATCCTACATTTAGAGACTTAAAGGATTATTCTCCCAACCTGGGGGGAGGTGGTAGTAATTAATCTAGGGACATCACTGATCATTAGGGATGTGATGTCTCTTACATGGCTGGGTACAAAATGGTAGAAACTTTATTTATTTGCTACATGTTTGCAATTATATTTAATTATGTTTATTGCCTCAGTGATTAGTTTTTATACTTGTCTGAGTGACTGTTAGTCATGCTATCAAAGTGTTTTCCAAACTACTTAAAGTATAATAGATTTATTTGGGCAATGACTGATTCTTTGAATTTTCATTTCTTTACGTGCTGACTTGCCACAAATATGAGTACAAAGTCATGGAAAGTAGCATAGAGTGAAACATCAGCATGCAATTCTTTATCATAAATAAAGACTTAAAACGCTCCTATCTCAACAAATTTGAGAATCTTGTGCTGTTATAGATGACAATTTCAAAATAGTAAAAAACAATCACCCTTGAGTAAAAGCAATGAGATAATGATCAAGCCTGGTAAAACAGGACCATTGTCACGTGGGTATTCTTGATGTACAAAAGAGGGTAATGGTTAAGCAGGTATTCACAAGCAATTTAAACAAATAATCTAAAGAAAGAAATGAATATATTTAAAAGAATGATACCTTCTTCTCAAGTAAGTTGCATTAGGTAATAATACCTATCTAACACAAAACTGCCTAATATGATGTTTAATACTGTTAAAACTAAAATAATCAAAAATTGATATAAATGGGACAAGAGATATGATCACAATTTTATTTTATTGTGTGAATGGAAGGGGATCTCAGTCTCAAGATACCTTAACTTTGATAATAACAACAATTTAACAAAAAGTTAAAGGTCATAAAAGATTGCAATTAGTTAAGAAATCTGTTTCACAAGACATCTTTCATCTTACTGCAAGAATCTTTGGTAAAACAAGCTGTTCATCCAGAGGAACCTGTTCCACCACTTCCTCACAATCAGATGAAAGATGTTCTCATGATTAGTATGTACAGAACTTTCTATTGTGAGTGCATTGGTTCGAGGGATGTAAAGAATCGGACTGAGATGCACGAACACAGAATGTCACCAAGGCACAACACTGATTAAGCATCTCCACCTGCTGTGAAAGGGACACTTATGCTTTGGTGTTGCAACTTTGCAGTGTTTTGGAAGGCAGAGAACAAGAGTGCTGCCAAAAATGACAGCACCTGGAAAAACAGATGAAAAAAAGCTTAAGGAAAATGTCATTCTATTCTGTTCTAAAGGCCTGTTCGGAGACAATGTTCTGATGTACTGACTAGTAAGAGATCTGTTCACCCTATGTTGTTGTTATTATATCAGAGCAATAAAGAACAGAAGAGTTATTGAAAGACATTTACATCATTTAGTAGCTCAAATACTTCAATGCTCTCTTTCAGGCCTCAATCATCTGCATATAGAGAAGAACTCACATGGCAAGAGTTGATGGCACTGCATAGCAAATCCACTGCATCAAAACAATTCAAAAACAGTGACCTTATAAAAAGATAATTAAGGTAAAGAGTGTCCAGGATAGCATCAGGGTTAGATTAGATTAGATTAGATTTACTTTCATTCCAATTGATCCGTAGTGAGGAGGTCCTCCAGGATGTGGAACATGTCAGAAAAACAACAATACATGACAAATATTTAAACTAAAACAAATAAGCTAATGTACCATTCCACAGGTCCCAAGTGGAATGATCGTCATTTTTTAATGAACACTAAGAGTCATTTTACAAATACTATTGCACTGAATTTAAAATAAAAAAGTTTTATATTTATTTATAAGGTAAGAAACATGTAATACAACTACTGTAATACTTATTTACAATGAACACATTACTGCACTGAAATGGTGCAGAAGTTAGATTATACTTACACACACACACACACACACACACACACACACACACACACACACACACACACACACACAAATTTTCAGTGAACACATTACTGCACTGAAATTGTGCAGAAGTTATGTTGTACTTATATACAAATCAGTTGGTTTTCCTCAGAAATTCATCAATGGAGTAGAAGGAGTTGGCCACCAATAAATCCTTTAGGCTTCTCTTAAACTGAATTTCATTGGTTGTTAAGCTTTTTATGGCTGCTGGCAAGTTATTGAAAATGTGTGTTCCTGAATAATGCACACCTTTTTGTACAAGACTAAGTGACTTTAAATCCTTGTGAAGATTATTCTTATTTCTAGTATTGATTCCATGAATTGAGCTGTTGGTTTGAAAAAGTGATATATTTTTAATGACAAATTTCATTAAGGAATAAATATATTGGGAAGCTGTAGTTAGTATCCCTAGTTCCCTAAACAGGCTTCTGCAGGATGTTCTTGAGTTCACACCACATATAATTCTTACTGCACGTTTTTGTGCCCGGAAAACTTTAGCTTGCTTTGAAGGTAACATGTCTCCTGGACTTAGTCCAGCCACAGAACAGCAAAGTTACATTCCAAAGCGCAGCACAAGCAGTCTCTTAAGCAGACATGTTGCACCTTCTAAATGTTCTGCCAATAAAATTGCAGTTTCTGGTTTCCCTTCCCCACAACAATTTTAGAGTGATTGTTCCAATTTAAGTTGTTCGTAATTGTAATTCATAGGTACTTAGTTGAATGGTTAGCCTTTATGTAATTTAACATGTAACTGAACTTTAAGGAATTTCTTTCAGTATTCATGTGGATGACTTTTTTTTTTCATTATTTAGCATGAATTGCTACTTCTAGCACCATAAATGTATAGTACCTATACCACTTTGTAACTAGTTTTGAGCTTCTGATGGCTTTAGTAGAAAGATGACAGCATCATCTGCAAACAATCTACATTGGCTCCTCAGATTGTCTCCTAATCCATTTATACAGATTAGAAGCACAAGATGGCCTATTAACACTTTCTTGGAAAATGTCAGATATCACTTCCATTTTACCTGATGACTTTTGCTATAAACTTTGACCTTTCTGATAGCGAATCATGAATCCAGTCACACAACTGAGACGATACTCCAAAGGTACACAATTTAATAGAACCTGCTTCTGAGAAATTGTTTCAAAAGCCTTTTAGAAATCTAGAAATATGGAATCAGTTTGAAATACCTTGTCAATAGCATTCATTATTCCATGAGAATGAAGGGTTAGTTGCGTTTCACAAGAACAATATTTTCTGAACTCGTGCTGACTATGTATCAATAGATTGCTTTCCTGAAGACAACTCATAATGTTTGAACACAGTTTATGTTGCAAAATCCTACTGCAAATTGACATCAGTGATATGGGGCTGTAATTCATTGGATTCCTCCTACATCCTTTCTTGAGCATCACTGTGATCTGTGCAAGTTTTCAGTTTATAGATTCAGATCTTCCACCTCTAATATTTTTGATGACTAAGAGTGTGTGAAGAGTATGCACAAACTTCCCACTTCTCTTGTACGAGTCGACTTACTTGCTTTATACAGCCCATCTTCTTCTCTGGATAGCCGGCTACCGGAATCTCTATAAACTTTTTCTCTGAAGAATGACGCTAGGTACAGGAACCTCCTACCACTTGCGAAATAATTCGGTACTTGAAGAAAACTTTTCAATAACTTTTGGTATATTTGAGCTTCATAAGAACAAAATTCGCACTTCGCATATAAACATTTAACTTCTCGTAAGTAACTCTTATCGTCTCACATTAGAAACAGATTTAAATCCATTTAGAAAAGAGTTGGCTACAAACATATAAAATATATCTGGCCTCCAGCAAGCCCAAGATAAAGAGTTTTTCACAATTCAGAATCTCAATCGTTCTTTTGTCACTAACAATAGTGAAAAAAAAAAAGCACAGAATAACACAGAAGTTCCTTGGTGCTGCCATGTGCTTTCATTGCGACTTCCATGGACTGACCGACAAGTACTTGTCAGTGCCGTTCGACCGCCGTGTCTACTGTCTTCATACGACAAACTTCAAACCTGCACACACAGACAGGTGACATGCAGTAGATAGGGTTCCCTTCTCTCACTCACATCTAAAATATTGTTTATTCGAGACGGTGTAAGGCCAAGTGGTTCTAGAATTTACGCCAGAATTCTCGAAGCACTACACACCGCGGGAGCAGTCATATACAACTTACGTAAGGAACTACTGTATCAGCATATCCACATCTAACTGGTACTCAATCTGGAGTGGAGGATTTGCTCTTATTAAGTGATTTGAGCTGCTTTGCTGTGCTGAAGATATGTATTTCTAAGTTACTCATGCTGGCAGCAGTTCTTGATTCTGAATTCTAGAGTATTTACTTCATTCTCATTGGTGAACGAACTCTGGAAAACCTCTGCTTTAGTGGCACCATCATTGGTAATATTACCATTGCTATTGTTTAGAGAAGGTATTGATTGTGTCTTGCCACTGGTGTACTTCACATATGACCAGAATCTCTCTGGGTTTTCTGCCAGATTTCAAGACAGTGATCCGTTGTGGAAACCATTACATGCATTTCGCATTAAGTTTGCACTAAATTTCGAGGTTCCGTAAAACTTCGCCGATCTTGAGCAATTTTAATTCTTTTAAATTGGGCATGCTTTTTTTTCTTAGCTTCTGCAACAGTGGTCTGACCTGCTTTACTGTACTATGGATGGTCAGTTCTGTCTCTTATTAACTTACTTGGCATAAACCTTTCCTTTGCTGTCAATACTGTTTCTTTGCATTTATGTCACATCTGGACTATGCTTACATAGTTTGGAAGAAATGCTGGCTGTCCCTTAGGAAGCCCTCAAGCAAATTTTTATGTGATTTTTTAAAATAGATATATGTTGTGTTTATTTTTGGTTGCTTTGGATGTTATGGTGTTCAGTCTCAGTACAATGACCTTGTGGTCAATAATTGCTATACCCATCATCATAATGTTCCCTACTTGCTCGGGATTATTTGTTGTCAAGAGATAAGAGTATATTTTTGCAACCATTTACAATTTAAGTGGGCTCCTGAACTATTATTCAAAATAATTTTCAGAGGAAGGATTTAATTTGATTGCAGATGATGTCTTATGCCTACCACCAACTTTAAACATTTACCTTCGCCAACATATCAAGGATAGATTGGAGTCACAACCAAACATAATTTTACGAGTGGGGTACCTATGCGAAACGAAGCTCAACTCTTCTTTGAACTGTATCATCCGAGTCACGGGAGGGGGGCGGTAAAAAAAACTGATTATTAATTTGTTCCAATTGTCAAGTACAACCTCTGTCCATTCTAGCTCACAGGAACCATCTACTTCATTTCTGCTACAGTATTGGCTTTCAGTTAGAACCTGGCACTTTGGTTCTTTTCCAACAGAGCTATGACAGTTTACTACTATAATACCTATGGCTCCTAGGTTAACCCCTAACCTGTGTCTGACCTGCACCCTTTGACACTGAAACCCTTTTTGTTCTTTTCTGAGGCCCTCTAACTTATGAAACCACCAAGTCCACTCCACATTACCACTGCTACCCATGTAGCCACCTTCTGTATGTAGTGTACCCCTGACATATTACGCAGGACCCAATACCTCACTCCCCGTGGCTCAAGTCAAGGCTACATGGTTGTGGAAACATCTAAGCCTCTGGATTCAGACCCTCCCCTCAGTTCTGCACCAAAGCCTTGCAGTCAGCCCTGTTGGTTGGATGGTTTAAAAGAGGAGGGGGGCCCAAACTGCTAGGTCATCAATCCCTTGTTCCAATTAAAATAATTCCACAAGGGTGGGAGTAAAGTAATCGAGACATACAAAACACAGGTGGAAGAAAGATAGAAGGGCAAAAACACTGAGAGAGAGAGAGAGAGAGAGAGAGAGAGAGAGAGAGAGAGGGAGAGAGAGAGAGATGCAAGAAACATGTAGAAGAGATCAAAACAAGAGAGCAGATTACCATGGCTGGCTGACCATGACAATAAAAAGGAGAAGCTAGCTACTCTGCAACACATTAAAACCTCCACCCTGAAAGCACTAGGCTGGAGGTCACAGAGGGACAAAGGATATGCGCTAAAACTTAGATCAAATGATACAACCTATCCTCACGAATAAAACATAAAGCCAATGAGGTGTTGTCAGATGAAATTAGTAGCAACGAGTCCGGTAACCCAAGATTTCGTTGCAGGGCAGTCAAAGTGGGGCAGTGCATCAGAATATGGGCCACTATCAACCAGGTGCCACACTGACACTGAGGCGAGTCTTCATGACACAGGAGGTAGCCATGGGTCGCCCAAGCTTAGCCAATGCGGAGCCAGCAGAGAACCACAGCGTCCCTGCGAGAGGCCCGCATGGAGGACTTCCACATGTTTGTAGTCTCTTTAATGACACACAGTTTGTTGTGCGTACTGTTATGCCATTCCATCTCCAAAAGCCAGAAAACCCTGCAGCGTACGACAGAACGCAGGTCAGTTTCGGAGACACCCATCTCCAGAAGCGGTTTCTGTGTAGCCTGTTTGCCAGCCTGTCGGCAAGTTCATTGCCTGGGATTCCGACGTGTCCTGGGGTCCATACAAACACCACTGAATGATGGAACCATTCCAGGGCACAGATGGACTCCTGAATGGACGCTAACAAAGAATGGTCAATAGTTTATATGCTGCTCACGGAGTCAGTACACAGGAGAAATTACTCGCCAGGGCATGAGCGCATGTGCTAAAGAGCATGAGATATGGCTGCCAGCTCTGCAGTGAAACCACTGCAACGATCGGCAACGAGCGCCAGCCAATATGTCCTCCATGAACATATGCAAAGCCTACGCAACCATCAGCCACTGAGCAGTCACTGTAAAGCATTTCATGGCCCTGGTACATGTCGAGAATCGAGAGGAAGTGATAGCGGAGAGCCAAAGGGTTAACGGAGTCTTTAGGGCCATGTGAAAAGTCCAGAAGAAACTGCAGCCTAGGTGTACACCAAGGAGGTGTACGTGAATGGACCTCCAGGAGAGGTGGTAGCAGGAAGGACTCCAGTTCAGACAGAAGGGACTGGACGCGAACCGCAATTGTAAGTCCTGACCTGGGCCGCCAATATGGGAGATGAACTGCTGTGGTTGGGATAAGGAGACAGTAATTCGAATACGCAGGAAAACTATGAATATGTGCAATGTAACTGGCCAGCAGTTGTGCACACCTAACCTACAATGGAGGGACTCCGGCCTCTACCAGGACGCTAGTCACCAGACTTGTCCTAAAAGCTCCCGCCGCTAGTCGAATGCCACAACAGTGCACTGGGTTGAGTAAACGCAACACTGAGGGTGCCGCCGAACCACAAACCAGACTCCCACAGTCAAGGCGGGACTGAACAAGGGCTCTGTAGAGCTGCAGCAGCGTAGAGCGATCTGCACCCCAGATGGTGTTGCTCAGGCAATGGAGGGCATTGAGGTACTGACAGCACTTCCGCTTAAGCTGACGAAGGTGAGATACCCAAGTCAATCGGGCATTGAAAACCAGTCCTAAGAACCAATATGTCTCCACTACAGTGAGTGGATCATCATTAATGTAAATTTCTGGTTCTGGATGAATGGTGTGACGCCGACAGAATTGCATGCTGAAAACTGCAAGCCGTGGGCTAGAGCCCATGACTGTACCTTGTGAATGGCTCCCTGTAGATGCCACTCCACAACACCAGTCCTGGAGCAGCAGTACGAAATGCAGAAGTCATCTGCGTACAGACAAGGTGAGACTGAAAGCCCAACAGCTGCTGCTAGACCATTAATAACCACTAAAAATAGAGAGACACTCAATACAGAGCCCTGTGGAATGCCATTTTCCTGAATACGGAAGGGACCATGGGAGGCACAGACTTGGGCACGGAAAGTATGGAGCGATAGGAAATTCTGGATAAAAATTGGGAGTTGGATGCTTTTTGTAAACCAAAAAAGACAGCAACAAGGTGTTGGCATCTGGAAAAGGCTGTTCAGATGGCAGACTCGAGGGACACAAGATTATCAGTGGTAGAGTGCCCCTGGTGGAAGCTGCCCTGACATGGAGCCAGTAGGCCACTTGAGTCCAGGACCCAGACCCAAGCCCTGACACACCATACCTTCCAGCAACTTACAAACAATGTTGGTAAGGCTGATGGGTCGATAGCTATCCCCATCAAGTGGTTTTTGACAGTGTTTGAGCACCGGAATGATGGTGCTCTCCCACCACTGCGATGGAAAGACGCCATTGGACCAGAACCGGTTGAGGATGACGAGAAGTTGGTTGGTTGGTTGGTTGGTTTGGGGAAGGAGACCAGACAGCGTGGTCATCGGTCTCATCGGATTAGGGAAGGATGGGGAAGGAAGTCGGCCGTGCCCTTTCAGAGGAACCATCCCGGCATTTGCCTGGATTGATTTAGGGAAATCACGGAAAACCTAAATCAGGATGGCCAGACGCGGGATTGAACCATCGTCCTTCCGAATGAGGGTCCAGTGTCTAACCACTGCGCCATCTCGCTCGGTGATGACAAGAAGATGACACTTTTAGTCATATGAGAGATGTTTAAGCATCTGACTGTGGATCTGATCTGGCCCAGGAACAGTGTCTGGGCAATGTGCAAGGGCACTGAGGAGCTCCCATTCTGTAAATAGGGGGTTATAGGGTTCTCTGTGGTATGTAGTGAACGAGAGGACTTTCCCTTCCATCTGCCATCTGAGAATGCAAAAGGCTGGTGCATAATTATCCGATGCAGAGGTTCGAGCATAGTGCTCAGCAAAGTGCTCAGCACTCATGTTTGTGTCAGTAGATAATACACCATTCATGTTAATGCCAGGGATACCTGTTGGGGTTTGGTATACCCAAAAACATGTCTGATCTTTATCCAGACTTTGGAAGGTGACGTATAGCACCCACGCTCTTTAATTGCCTCAGCGACTTCCAGTGACCACCAAGGTACCGACTTTTGTGGGGGCACCCCAAAGAACGATGGACTAAATTTTCCATCACAGAAATGATCATTATAGCTACCTGCTCAACCACAACATCGATGGCACCATGCTCAACCACACAGGTCGCCATGTGCTCTCCAAAGGATAGATGGGAGAAGTCCTGGGCTGCAAAGCGATAAATCAATGGCTGAGTAACTACCATGAGACACACTGAAATTTGTGGCGGCCCCAGTATTTAAGAGGCAGAGGTCAACCTGAGGCAGTAAAGTTTCGACATATCTGTCTCGGCCAGTAAGCACGGTGCCACCGTACAAGGGGGTTACGAGTGTTAAAACTCCCAAAAGTAGGAAAGGTCTAGGGAGTTGAGCAATAAGTGCAGCCAATATGTTCAGGGGTACTGAACTGTGGTGTCACCGCCAGCTAGGTGGTAGTTTTAAATCGGCCGCGGTCCATTAGTACATGTCGGACCCGCGTGTCGCCACTGTGTGATCGCAGACCGAGCGCCACCACAAGGCAGGTCTCGAGATACGGACTAGCACTCGCACCAGTTGTACGGACGACGTAGCTAGCGACTACACTGACGAAGCCTCGCTCCTTTGCCGAGCAGATAGTTAGAATAGCCTTCAGCTAAGTCCATGGCTACGACCTAGCAAGGCGCCATTAGCCTTACATAGCATGTATCTAAAGAGTCTCACTTGTATCGCCACAATCTCCAGATGTACCAAAAGGATGGATTAAAGTTAAGTATTCCAGAAGCTACGTACTTTTCTTTATAACATTCATTGCGTATCCTGTTTCAGACTTCACGCCATCCTACTTTAGCTTAGCGCGTGCCTTTCGGCTTCCTCTCATTGTGTCTAGGCTGTCTTGTCTACACACAACATGAACCATATACATTGCAGACTGTTATTTCCTGTGTCATCCATATCCTAGCAGTCACAGCTTCAAAAGAGGTTTGAAGGGGCACAGGCATACCGAGTTCAGGACATAGACACAAACTCCACCTGAAACTCTATTATACTAGCCACAGCTCTTGTAATATCCCCTGTAGCCACAAAGGGCAGGAGTCCACATTGCCGGGAACCAGGTACAGCTTAACATTGCCATAGCTCAGCCAGGTAGTGGAAAAAATCGCTGCAATTCCACTGGAGGACAATCTGATCGTGAGGCTGGGAAGGCATGGAACATTCAATGAGGCCCTTTACACCTCAGGGTCACCTGCCGCCACTGACTTATTTCCTCAGCAGTTTGTAGCCAATGTGCCCGGCGAAATCTGGATTCTCAGTGGACGCCAGAATCTACATCCCATCCTCAGATGCAGAGCTTGTAGGTAGCAGTGGTGTGGGTCCCACTGCAATTAACACCTTGGCATTCTAAGTCGGCATGCAGCTCGTCGTCAGACAGCAAAAGAAGGTAAGTGAAAGTCATAGCTACATGATGGAGGTGCTCAAATTTCACCGTAGCCTCAGTGCAGGTCAGTCGGTCCAGGGTCTCATATTCCATGATTTTCCATTCTTGCTGTAAAATCTTGCAGTCTGGTGAGCAAGGGGAATGATGCTCTCCACCTTTGACACAGATTGGAGGCGAGGCACATGGAGTACTGGGATGCAAAGGATGTCCACAATCTTGACATGTGACATTGTAAGTACAGCGGGATGACCTATGGCCAAACTTCCAGCACTTAAAGCACCGCATCAAGAGAGGGATATATGGCTTGACATCACAGCGGTAGACCATCACCTTGACCTTCTCGGGCAATGCGTCACCCTCAAAGGCCAAGATGAAGGCACCGGTGGCAACCTGATTGTCTCTCAGACCGCTACAGACGTGGCAGACAAAATTAACACCTCGGCATTCTAAGTCGGCATGCAGCTCGTCGTCAGACTGCAAAAGAAGGTCCCCATGGAATGTAATACCCTGGACCATATTTAAGCTCTTATGAAGCGGGGTGAATATGCTTCGCTGCCATCCTTAGCCTGCCATTCCTCTCATGGTGTGGCCACGGGGAGGGGGAGGGGGGCAGGATAATGATTTGGAGTCATATTGTTTAGCACTGAGGTTACACCTTGACCATTTAGAGACAGCTAGTGTTTGACCATCAGCAAGAGATGATGTCATCTGCCCTGATGCCACCCACTCCGACCAGGGGCCCTCCCCATGGGTGCCACCTGGCTGCAGCAAAGGCCACCTGGCAGGATGGCCATTGCTGTGAGTCCCGAAGCCCCGGGGTGACTGGCATCTACTCCTTGGCATATGTAGGGAGTTAACAGCACAGGCATCAACAGAGTGATCCATGTGTGGTCAGGGAGCTACAGCCAACAGGGTACATAGTGGCTTCACCACAATGGACTAGCTGGATATCAGGTGCAACCAAGCAAACAGGTCCATTATCATCATCAGCGCAGAAAACGCACCCAGGAGGGTGACCTTGCCCAACAGCTGGAGAATGAGCAGAAGTGCAGATCCACGTCGATGAAGGATGTGAGAGGTCTCAGCGCATGATGGACATGATGCACCATGTAAGGCACCCTTTGCCAATTGGCTCACTCTTCGGGAAAATTTGGAAAAATGGAGGTCAAACCCAACGGAGGACCATCACATAAAGGCCAAAACAAGTGAGACTCCTTTTAGTCACCTCTTATGACAGCCAGGAATACCTCAGCCGTATTCTAACCCTTGAACCCGCAGGGGGAGTCCTGTTTGACTGGCAGTCTTTATCAATTCAGATAGCCCCACAAAACAGAGAGCATCGTTTCTGATACAAAGCAGCATACATCATTAGTACCAACACAGCCACCACCTGAAGTTGACTGCACCCTGCGCTCTTCATGGCATCTGGAAGGACCTATTCCACATTTGAGATGATTCTCCCTCCCCCCCTCCAAATACCAATAATCCCCACCCTCTGCCCTCTCTGACTGTCTGGATCTTGCAGGCTAAGAGCCTTCCTCTAAAACAGGACAGGTGACTTTATCAGCCATGGGTAGCATCATACAATCACAACTGGTGATTCCTTTCACCCCCCCCCCCCCCCCACAAACACACACACAAACACACACACAGGGAAGTCTTTTACTGCCTGCTACACCTTGAAATGTAGAAATAGGCACTTGGGATGAGGCATTAAATGCATCATCATAGAACCTGAAGACATAAGCACCTGACCCAATGAGCAATGCACATGCTAAGCTGACACCCAACAGCACAATTTACTAAGTCTGGAAACTAACTGGGTAATGACAATGCTGATCAAAGCACAAACATGCACTAGTGAAGGCCAGAGCACATATGTCAAATTTTCAGGACAGCAAATCATAGTACAAGTAGAATGTGAGTCAGCAACAACTTGGTTCTTTCGAAGAGGTACTGCAGGTTAGTGTTGTGTAACATATCACTTTAGTAAACTGATGTCTTGCACACTGTAGTACTGACAAATGATGACTGGCATCAGAAAAATATGTTTTAGTTAGGATAGTGAGTTTAAATTTGCATTCTGTTTGGAAGACTCATTAGGTCTATGCATGTATTCTGATGATACTTGATGCAGCAGCATTTCTTTAAGGTGGGACAACAATAGCTGCTTTATAATGCTTCATACCTGCTTCTTTGGACGGTTTATTCTATGCAGTCTCGTCCCGGCATGGAGATGTGCCACATGCCATAGGGCAAAAAGTACCATGACAATGGCTCTGTGTCATGAGAACAATAGAATATGTTCAACTGTCATTATGATTCTAGAGATCTGTCATTCATGTCCTGTCATATGGAGTACATATATCAGCACGAATTATTATAAAATGTTTCTGACTATGAACAAAAGTCAATATACAAGTGTTTCTGGAGATATAGTTTGGATCATTCAGTATGGGTCTAGAACTGAGTAAATATTTCAGCCAGCAGCACAGAAGATGCAGAGGTAACTAAATCCATAATGATGAAGAAACTCATAGAGTTATTGATCATTTAAGTAAAAGATAGAAGATCAGAATAAATAAGCTGTGGTGATCATAAAATTTTACCATAGCACATACACTATGTGACCAAAAGTATCTGGACACCAGGCTGAAAATGAGTTACAAGTTTGTGGTGCCCTCCATCGCTAATGCTGGAATTCAATATGGTGTTGGCCCATCCTTAGCCTTGATGGTGGCTTCCACTCTCACAGGCATACATTTAATCAGGTGCTGGAAGGTTTCTGGGAGAATGGCAGCCCATTCTTCACAGAGTGCAGCACTGAGGGGAGGTATCAATGTCGGTCGGTGGGGTCTGGCACGAAGTTGGCGTTCCAAAACATCCCAAAAGTGTTCTATAGGATTCAGATCAGGACTCTGTGCAGGCCAGTCCATTACAGGGATGTTATTTTCATGTAACTACTCTGCCACAGGCCGTGCATTATGAACAGGTGCTCGATCGTGTTGAAGGATGCAATCGCCATCCTGAATTGCTCTTTAGCAATGGGAAGCAAGAAGGTGCTTAAAACATCAATGTAGGCCTGTACTGTAATAGTTCCATGCAAAACAACAAGGGGTGCATGAAAAACACGACCACACCATAATGCCACCACCTCCGAATTTTACTGTTGGCACTACACACGCTGGCAGATGACGTTCACTGGGCATTCGCCACACCCACACCCTGCCATCGGACTGCCACATTGTGTCCTGTGATTCATCACTCCAGACAACATTTTTTCACTAATCAGTCATCCGATGTTTATGCTCTTTACACCAAGTGAGACATAGTTTGGCATTTACTGGCATGATGTGTGGCTTATGAGCAGCCGCTTAACCATAATATCCAAGTTTTTTCACCTCCTGCCTGCCTGTCATAGTACTTGCAAAGGATTCCGATGCAGTTTGGACTTCCTGTGCGATGGTCTGGATAGATGTATGTCTATTACACATTACAGCCCTCTTCAACTGTCAGTGGTCTATCAGTCAACAGACGAGGTTGGTTTGTATGCTTTTGTGCTGTACACATTCCTTCACATTTCCACTTCACTGTCACATCGGAAACAGTGGACCTAGGGATTTTTAGGAGTGTGGAAATCTGGCATACAGACATACTACACAAGTGACATGCAATCACCTGACCACGTTCGAAGTCTGTGAGTTCTGCAGAGGGTCCCATTCTGCTCTCTCACAATGTCTAATGACTAATGAGGTCACTGATATGGAGTACCTGGCAGCACAATGCGCCTAATAGGAAAAACGTACGTTTTAGGGGGTGTCCGGATACTTTTGATCACATAGTGTACACAGTTCAAACAAAAGATTAGATCATTCTGGCAACCGACAGTTCTGAGCAACTGACATTCTGGCACTCCAAGTGAAAGGAGCCAGAAAATTTCTGAGCTGGAAAAGCGAAGGAATTGATAAGAGTAGAATCAAGCAAACACAAATTAAGAAGGAGTAACAGTTCTGAAGAAAAATTTCAGTGAAATATATTGCTGTTGTCCTTATCAATGGCATCAACTTGCAAGTCGACACCAGCACTGTACTGAAAAGGCGTTAAGAAGAACTGTGTAGACAATGAGCCATCATTAAATCCATTAACAACAATTATGTTGAAGAAAATTTTAATACGTCTACAAGTTGGAAGATAGTCAACTGCAACTTGTAAGGGTACTATGATCCTTTCAGCAGACTACAAAGACACCCCAGCAGCTGATGGTGATCATGTCTGCAGCTTATCTACCTGCAGCAATGACAGCTTAGTAGTGTAGTTCACCCATCGCATCTTTACAGCTTCCTGTCAGAATCATGACACCAGAATCCATGCAAGCATTGTTTGGTGAGTTGTTTTTAATCCAAACTGATTTTTGCTGATGTGGTGGTGGTGGTGGTGTGTATATTAGGACATAATTTAGGGTGGTTTTGAAATTCGAAAGTTTGTTACTTGTTCAATGAAAACTTCGAAGTATTATTTTATTCATGGCAGTAATTTTCCACAATATTTCAGTCACCAGTTGCAAATAAATTTTTATTACGTTTTACCAGTTTTGATAAATTAATTTGTCATCTTCAGAAGCTTGGTATTGGTTTAGCAGGTGCCAATATCTTCTCCATAAAAGTATAATGCCATAATATGTCCAGAAATGTACATATTGTATGTGATTATTTTAAGCACTAATTGAAAATTTACAGTAACTGAATCACATCTATGTATCTATTGTGCTAGATACTTGTGTTAATTGTAAGTCTATTATTAATGCAATTGAATACCTGTACTAACCAAAAGTACTGAGCAATGGATAAAGAGTTATTTAAAACCTTTATGGAACAATTTAATGCCCAGTTTGTTGCAAATAATACAGATTTAAAAACTGTACTAAATGCAGTTATTGAAGGTCGAGGTATTAATTTTGAAAAGTCTTTGGTGGACACACAAGAACAGAAAAATGCTGAATTAAATAGTACGGCAGAAAGTACATATTCCATGTTAAAAATACAGGGCGTCTCAAAATCTACAGTTGGCTTGCACAATGTATCCAAGTCAACTGTCACAATGACACCAATGATTAGGTTCTTTAAATCATTGATGTGGCTGATAAAACATCAGAAACAGAAGCTATTATAGTAACAATATCAAGGGAGTTACATTTTGGCATAACTGTGCGATCTGATTTTGTAGTGAATCCACTAATCACAACCTTTAAAGTCCGCCCCTGGTAGCTGAGTGGTCAGCGCTACAGAATGTCAATCCTAAGGGCCTGGGTTCGATTCCTGGCTGGGTCGAAGTCCGCTCAGGGACTGGGTGTTGTGTTGTCCTAATCATCATCATTTCATCCCCACTGACACGCAAGTCGCCAAAGTGGCATCAAATCGAAAGACTTACACCTGGCAAACGGTCTACCCAACGGGAGGCCCTAGTCACACGACATTTACATTTTACAGACTTTAAATATTGAAAGAAAATGAACATTAGACATGAGTGTCAGTCTACATATTCCAATGCTAGATAAACATTTACATGAGACTGTCCTCCGTGTTGCGCTTACTCAACTTTAGATGAAGATATTAGCAATTTATGTGAATTTCAACAAGATGCTAAATATTAACACGCCTCCATTGACAGAGGTTTTCATTATTCAAAATATAAGGGAAAAATTATCTGCATTTGATAAATGATTCCAATTAAACTGGTGGAACACTTATTTGACAGGTTTTAGCCAACAATTTTGCAATAATGTGCCTATAATCATTTGGTGTTAATTTGTATGAATGTACAGTACAGTATTTTCATAAGATTAAACTCTCATTACTTAGAGTATCAATAAGTAAAGTGATTACTTACAGAAAGTGCAGATTGAGTTATTGCTGTAAATTTTAATTTGCAATTTGTCTTCTGTCCATTAGTGACTTCAGATATTTTCGGAAAATGAAAAAGATTCAAAAGGGCAGGTAGGCAGATGGTAGACAGTCTCATACATACATTAAGCAAACAGAGGTATAAGGGTTGTCGAGAGAGATTTGCAATATCTTTCGTGATGCCACAGGCACGCAGGAATGAAAATTAGGAGTCTTTTACGTGAGGAGAAGCCGTGTACTTGTCCGACTACACAGGGTAACTAATATTTCAATTTCTGTATGAGAAGAATTTGGAAATTTGTGGTAAGGTCTTATGCGACCAAACTGCTGAGGTCAGCGGTCCCTAAGCCTGCACACTACTTAATTTAACTTAAACTAACTTACGCTACACACACCCGTGCCCGAGGAAGGACTCGAACCTCTGACGGAAATCTGTATAAGAGTTCCTTATTCTCCAACTAACCTGTTTTCTATGAATTACAGCTCCTTCGATTATTTTCTTATACATTTATTTATTTATTTATTTTAAATCATATGTAGTTATTTTACCTGAATTTAACTGATGCCAATTCCTATCTACAATTATGCTAAGTTACCAAAACACGAGAAAGGTCATATTAGTAACTAAAATAATAAAATGCAAGACAATAACGTGGTAAAAATACTGCCATTAATGTCTCTCTCATTCTCTTGCAGGCACTTCCTGAAAACAATATATACAAATATGTTCTTATAGGCAGCAATTACTTATAGCGGTTCACGATATATCTCGCACGTTCATGTTTGTGCCGTATCTATTCTGAGCAACAAAATTTGTGTCAACATTAAATAATTTAACAAAAATCAGTTATTTTGTTTGGAGAACCATCTTAATGAGTGCTGATCATTACCAGTGATATGTTGAATGGGGGAAGAAATGAAGATGTACCCATATACAGTACATATAGCAATTGATGTGCTTACTTTCAGCCCAGATCCTGATCAAGTCTAAGTAAGGACATTCAGAACCAAAAGCAGCATAGTACATTGGCAATAAATATAGGTGGCTATTTGGGGTAATGTACAGAGGAGTACGCTTATGACACAATTGCTGAGGAAGCTCAGTAACCATGTACACGTTCTAAGCAAAATCACAGACACCAGAATACACATAGGGGTCAGGTGCACACGGATTGTGAGCTGTGATGTCACCATGAACCCTCTCGCCTTGCTGCACTGCATTGAAGTTTATAGGCATACACCACACACATTCAATTCATACACAGGTGTCACTGTAATCAAGATTTTCCATGTTTTAGTGTAATATTATTGTTATTATTATTAAGCTCTATATTAGTAGGTTTTCTTTCTTTTTTCCTTTTTTAACAAATGTGTTGGTCAGTTTCTTCTTGTCATTCTTTTTTCTCTCTTCCTGGTCAAAATATAAATCACTGGATACTTCAATTTCATCAAAGCTACGAGCTATGTTTCATTCAAATTTTGTTAATAATGTTTAATTTTCGAAACACTACAGCTTAAATCAATAAAATTTGGTGGACTGTTACACGGCCCGAGTCTTCTTTTTATAGTATCTTCACTAGGAAGAGGGTGTTTCAATACATTCCTGATAAAAGGTACTGCTTTATAAGGTACACAATGTAAAGTCGGAGCCTTTGCAATACCTTCAGATGACCACTTAGTACACTGTCGTTTCATAGGTACTTGTCAACAGTCAAAAAAAGAGCCCTGAATCACTTTTCGAACCTGTTTTAATTTCAGCAACCCAGCACTACAACGTTCCATTTCCATAATTTCTAATTGTTGGTGTATGCATGCATTGTTGCACTGACAGTAGTGCTTGTTTTCACAGTTAAAGTTTTGTCTAGCAGTTATTTCTTCATTAACTAGTAATACATTTACCTGTAAAGTATCTTCTATTTCTTTACAGCAGCTTTGTTTTCGTGCCCGAATATGTTTGTCTTTATTAAGCTCATTACTATGCCCTAAATCGGCACCAGAGGATGTTAGATTTAGAGTGGAACAGCATCAGTCTTCAACTTGCATTTCAAAGGAATATTTGTCAGTTCACTTTTCAAATTCCATTTATAATCCAAATCAGCGAAATGTATTGATCAGACACAAATATTTTCAGCTGAAAACTAATCTCCACATTTACTAGCATTTATCTTTTTTCGTTTCGTCTCATTGTTTTTAGGAAATATATGAAACTTAATTCCTAACTTACTAACTTGTGTGTAGTAAAACAGGCACTCAAGCAGAAAACCATTATTTGTTGCATGAAAGCTTACTCTGAAAGATCCCTTAACACAATGATAGTTACGGCGTAACTCTACTCAATCGCCATTCAGTAAAAAATTCACACTGCCGTAAACAACCTTGTTTGCACTTGTAAACATGATTACAACATAATATTTTATGGCAATCGCGGGCTACTGAGCTCTGGTTGGGTTCACTCTGATGTCAGCACTGGTAGCTTGCTATTGTGCATATCATCCGTGATCACTACCATGTATTCCACTGCCTGTGAATAAAATAGCAGTAAATTATCTTAAGATATATGAGGAAAGAGGAAAGTAGAGTGGCAGATAATGATTAAGCAGGATACTATACCCTTATATATAAACTGCGTAATGAATTTGGTACCAAGTAGGTGGACCGAAGGATAAAGAATGACACTATTACTGTGTAGATTTATGGCTGTTTAGGGAGTATTCTTCTGTGGATGGTTGTGTATGAGCCTATAGGATTAGGATACCACTGATTTTGAGGCTTACATGTACTTGACAGTTCCTATAGGATCAGAATACTGCTAATTTTGAGTCTTACTACAAGGCTGCAAAGTATGTGAACCTACTCGAGTTCTGGGGTCAATTGTGTACACAAATTTAATAAAATGAATGCTAAGGAACAAGTTTCTGAGGTTTGTGTACTGCTCAAAGTATGTAACAAAAAATAAAGAATTGTAGTATGAGAGGTAATGAAAACTGCTAGCTGTTCTGAGTGAGTGATTCCTCTAGTCTGATGACAGTACCACAAAGAATTAAAAAAAAAATACTACAATATTATGAAAATGATAGACTACTACTTACCATACACCAGTTATTTTGAGTTGCAGATGGGTACAACAAAATGTCCACTATCACATAAATTTTCAGCCAGAACATGTTACAAAGCATGGAACTAGAATTCAGTGTACAATACAGTTCTTTCTATAAAGCAAGAATATCTAAAATAATCTTTCTTATCAACCTAACTGTGGATAATGCTCTACCTTTAGTTAAAGAGAGTGTTAATAGTTCTACAACAGCAGTGCATTCATCAGGTTCTCGTTCATAGGGTAGTTTATCAAGAGTTAGTGAAATAAGTTAAGAATTTGATTTGATCAAATTGTGATAGTATGAAGCAGAGATAAATCAAGATATCAGACATGAGAAATACCTCAATGAGAAGCAAAACTGTATGGGTTAGGTTGGTCTACAGGCCAAAGTGCACATGAGAGACTGAAGGAACAAGTTGTCATACCCCAGGATCACTTTCTGTCACTGATGGAGGTGGATCATCATCAACAAGTATAGATTCTGAGTCTGATGGCATGGAAGGATCTGGTGCCTCTGGGATCAACAGGGAAGACCTCTGAGATCTTCTTTTCCTCCCTAACTACTTTACAGAGTTGGGTTTCTTGAAAGTGCTTACTTGCTGTGAGGGGTAGGAACAGAAGAGGAGTGGGCAGTTCTGGGACCCACAGTCCACAAGTGCTTCAGCCACTGGCAGGTGTCGCGTCATAGGCCTGTAAATTGCCAGGAAGAAGGTTATTTCCAGAGGATGCGGCCTGTATGGCTAGATGCAGGGATAGGTAATTGAAGACAGTGCTGCACGAACCACAAGAAGGTATGATGTATCTCCCCAAAACGCTAATTTATTTGCTCGACTTACAGAAGCCAATTTTGGGTGAAAGGAGGTAGTATTACTTGCACTGCTAATGACATGGCCATAGTAGTGGCAAAATGCAGTATAACTGGGATGGGAAGGATGTGATCATACTTTTTCCGCACTTCAAAATACAAGAGGTGATTGGCGAGTTTCTTAATTAAGGGATCATTCACTGAAAATTGAGGGGAGAGGTCACAGCTGCACTTGACACAGAATAGTGATTCCTCACATGGTAAATTTTCATGAAGCAGCTGATTAGTTACCACAAATTCAGTTTTTTGTACAAAGGGATGGCATACACCAAAATCATTGATATGTAAAGCATAGAATCAGATGTAGGAAATACGGCTTTATATCACAATGGTAACAAAGGTTTTAACTTTCTCAGGAAACAAAACACACTGAAAAGTGAGAATGAATGCTCTGGCATAAACCTCGTTTGGCAGGACACTGTATATGATGCATGGAAGGAAAACACTCACTTGTCTAGTTTTCACGTAAATACTCTCCTGTCCGCAATATTATGTCCCTGTGAAAAATTAAACCCCGTACCATGTTCAGGCTCTCATGGCGTGTTAACAAGACAGGTGTGTCATCAAATTCTTGCAAAAAAATATTGCTTGGGACTGGGTAGGATTCATTGTTTTGCTTAAGGCATAACCACTTCATAGTTCACTGAGGGAAGAGATTTCTCCAAGTACTAAGTAGTAGCTTCAGAAAGTATGTCATACGTGGCATCCCATGCTAATTCCATTACACAACAGTGTTGCACTGTCAGAAGAAAGTTCATTCAAAATCCATTTTTCCATTGGTGTTGTGAGTAGTTAGCAGTTCACTCCACTGCCAATTACAAAGGATTCAGCAGCAATACAGTTGGAGGTATTGGAACTGCAAGAGGTCCACATACTAGGAGGACTGAAAATGGTAGTTCAGCTATTGAATTTTAGAAATGCAGGAGAAAAATACCTCCAACCAAAGATTGTGCCAAGAGACTTACATTTTTTGGATCTCTTGTATGTGAATCACTGTACTCTGCACTTAAATCACTAAATCTAGATATCACTCTAAACTAACAGATGAACATTTAATTGAACTTACATGAACTGCACTCACCAGATATCAGCAAGAATTGAAACAGCTTACAGCAAAAATGAACACTTGCAAAAGGACATTACAGTGGCTTCTTATTTCTTGTTATGTAATGAAATGTTTAGTGATGTCAGTTTTAAAATAAATGTTTCTTTGCTAATGACATAAAAATGTTACTTCAGTGATGATAATGTTAGTCTCTAAACAGTGTGGCTCTCTTCAAATAAATTTCATAAATTTACAGCTTTCAAAGGTAAAGTTAGTGACCAGTCTGCTATGTAAATGATCAGGTGTAGAACAGTAATTGTAACCTCACCATCTTTGCAAGTGATGCATTTGCCATTGCCTGTAATGTATGCCCAGAAAAAAACTGCACAAATATCCAGTCCGATCTGGATAAGGCTTTGAAGTGTTGTTAAGATTCACAACTTGTGTTAACGGTACAGAAATGGAAAACAGTGCACTTCACAAAACACAGAATAGTAGTATCATATAACTGCAATATCAGTCACAGTTGGCATCAGCCAACTCTCACAAATGCATGAGAGTAGGAATTTGTATGGATATAAAATGGAATGCTCACATAGACTCAATCTTAAGTAAAGCAGGTAGCATACTTTGATTCATTGGCAGGAGACTGAGAAAATGCAGGAATGTCTACTTAAAATGTTTCAAGGATCAGTATTAAATGAAGAATCTAGGACTACACTATAGCCTTCTGAAAACTGTAAAGCTTGTGATGGGTGACAAAAACTTGCTAAAGAAAATATATTATACTGTCATTTGTTTGTACAGTAGCTGAGGTAAAAATGTTTGCAGGCATGCTCCGTTGTCTGCTGGACATATACTGAAAGCATTACCTGTAAATCTTTTCTTAATGTGCGGCTCCAAATTCTGAATTGAAAATAGTTCAGATATTTAAACCACTACTGTTTCTCTCTCACCATTGTCAACGTTAGTAATCAAACAACACTGTTTACAGTACCAAAATTAGTTTCATTAGTAATTGATACTGACTTGTGCTGTCAATTTTTTTGTTTTCGAAACATTGTGCTGAAGCAGTCACCAGTTAATCACAAGTGGTAAAAACTGCCAATTTCAGTTCTGATTATGTGTAACATGTGAGTACTTGCTACCTCTGTGCACCAGTACTACTTGCATACCTGTTTGGATCTGATGATGGCGGTAGCCCAAAATGTGACACTTATGTAATGAGTAAAAATACACTGTACAATCTAAACAGTACTATTTCAAAATAGTCCATAACTATGGCACACTCATTAAAGGATTTTATTTAACAGAATACTTCACTATTCAAGTGAGGCAGAAGGCCCTGCTTCTCCACCCATCCCCCTTCCCCCAACCCACCTATTAGCATTTAAGAAAAAGGTTTAGAGGCACTAGCTACCATACTTACCCATCAAACGAGCATGAGGTGATAATTAGCAAAATCACACACAATGCCCACTCAATTTAACTAGTTTTTTGGAGATCTTGTTTCCTGTAATACTACTGTGTTGTATTGCACTGCAGTGCATTGTATTGTATTTGTCTACCAAACAGCTTATGCATAAGACAATTGGCAAATCAGCTAATTTGTATACAAGTGAAAAGATGCCTAATGTATGTTTGCAACATCCAAAAGCAAAATTTAGACGCTGTATTTGTTAACTGGTTAGTTGTACTTGCCTGATGAAAATATATGTTAATGGTGTAAACTAATAGCATAGGGAAAGTATTTATGTGTTGTTCTTTGCATCCAAACAACAACAACAACAACAACAACAACAACAACAACAACAATAATAATAATAATAATAATATACTTAAAGACTACCTTATCAAAAATAAAACATGTTGAAAATCATGGCTGCAGTACAGTCATAAGGTTTAAATGCAACTTGTGGCTGGTTGTTGTTTAAGTTATAAACATTATAGTAGTCTTTAGGATTTCTGTACTGCAGTAGCATGAAAGGAAGAAATGAAATTGATAAAGACATTTTTGTAGGTATCTAAGCTAAATGGCTCTCAAGACAAGCAATTGCTCAGAAATAAATTCTTGCAGTGTCGAAACTATAGCTCAAATAGCAGAGTCAGATGGTTAGTTCAGCATTTTAGAAGGAAGTAACATTGTATGTTCACAGTATGTACTGATGTTCATTATTCAACACCCAAGAGTTACTGAATAGGGTGTGTGTACCGCACATGGAAGGTAAAGACTGCACCAACTGTGACATGCTAAAGCAGTCAGAGTAGCAAAGCATCCTCAAAACTGCTCATTTTGGGAATTTACTCAGGTCATACACAAGAAGTTTTCATCGGCTGAACTCAATGGTAAACAGGTTTGTAAATAACAACCTGATTAATAGTAATATGTTGTCTTTACATCGAGTCATTTACATTTACTTTTCAAAATTACATTTTCATCAAAATAGTCTTTAAATATTTAAAAATATATCACAAATCTACTAAATAAAATAAAGGACGCACATAAATTACAGATGTTGTGGATAAGCAGGTTAAAGTCATAGTTACGCAACACTGTAAGTCATACTAGTACATACACAGAGTGAATCAGCACTTCGACAAACTTTTGAAGGTTGTACAGAATTATTTTCCAAGCATTTTGAGACAAGGGACTCATGGTCTCCAGCATCTCTTTACACAGCAATTTCATTTTATCTGATCTCTTGCTCCTTGTACCAATATTGCATTCAAAATATCTGCAAAACAGTGTCAATGTCAATGGTATACACAGTGTGCGTTGTTTTGAAACAAACTTGTTCCATTCACTTGTGGCCAGCAGTGTCAGTTGCACATTAACAGCAATACACAGGTTCACAGATGAAGAATTGCCCAATATGCATCTTGTCTATGGGTTCACTGAATTTTGCAACAAACAGACAAGCAGCCCAACAACCCTATGCTCAGCTGTCCCTACAGCAACAGCAACCAATTCATAGTAGTTTTGCATCTCTACATAGGTGCCCAAAAATTACAGGGTTCTTTGGCATTACTATGTTTTGGTGAATGCTCATCACTGTTGTGAAAGTATTTTCACAGAAACAAAGATAATTCCAGTAACAAAGTTGAACAGATTCAGGCAGGTAATGAAGATGTGTGCCCTTGGTAAGTCATGAGCAAGACACTGCTCCACATCATTGCTCCCAAGTTGGGTAAGAATAGTCTGAGAAACACACTGCTCACTTGAGGATGCTTGTGTGGCACTCTAGTCACTTGATCTTAACATTAATGAGTACATTCAAAATGCCACTGGTCAAATATGAACATGCCTTAGACCCAGCACTGACCAATCTCTGAGAGTTGTGGTCAGTAGTTGAGTGGTCACGGATCAAGACAGCTCAACAAGCTTTTCAGAGGGTTGTAGAGTCCATGTCACGACACTTCACTACAGCCATCAGTGCCAATACCATGCATAAGAATATTCTAAGATAAAGAATTAATTATTCACATAATAAGGGTTGAAAAATACCTCTTCTTACAAAAGCATCCAGAAAGTTTCTGTTGATAAGCTCCACTGCAGGTACAGCAAAAATTCTGTAGTAAGCACAGTCTTCCAACAGTGCATCTACAATTGAACTTGGAACTGATAAAGTATCTGGTATGACAACAGATATCTGAAAAATTAAAATAAACAAAATGGACTATTTGTACAAGCTGGATTTTTTCACAGCAGCAATTAAAATAAGATTCAATATATATGAGTGTCACTGCAAAAGATTTAAGAGTTACTAATTTTCTTCTGAGAAATCTCAGCTTTACATCTTTTGGAAGACATTTCTATTATGTTTTATTACCACAATATATTACCAACACACTTATTAAACGGCTGGACAGACATACCCACAGTAACCCATCAAACAAATACTTAAAAAATAGATGATAAGGTTTGTCCATTTATAACACTTGACACAACAACCTGTTATAAAGGTATACTAATACAAGAGTGTCACTACCAAGTCAGCACAAAATATTAGTATTTTCAGTCCGATATAACCACTGCCAGAAGAGTTACTGCAACTTTCTAAAAGATTGTTTGGCGAAATTGATGTCAGGTTATGAGGTATGCAGTGCCTGTCTCAGTAAATCTAATGGATTTGCCTTTGACGGTAATCCCCCAACCCTTCCAGGTATTGCTGGGAAAAATTAATTGAATTTACTAGCAAATGACAGGAATTCCATTATCCTTTGTCTCCCAGCCATTGTGCTCGCGAATTTAAACAACATTTAAGATTATTCATTTCATGCCTAATGATTCTCTAAATTATCCTTGCCTTGCCTTCAATTTTTTGTATCTTTTCTCATAGTACATTGTTTTTGCCTTTATGATGACGTGGTGAAGAATTTTGCAACATTCCTTATACATGATTAAGTAATGATTGGAGATATTCACCTGGTCTAAATAAATTTGGTTGGGGTTAAGGGCTAAACAACAAAATTAGCACCCTTGGTCCATGGGTAGTTCATCAGGAGTTAGTGACATCCGTCAGAAACATGTTCTGATGATGAAAGTACACAGGAGGAGTTAATTCAATGCATTGACGGTAGCACTGATGTCTGATGTCAGAGCTGAGAAATGATCTGTGTGTGGAGAAATACATGGGTTAGGGCAGTACATAGGTCAGAGCAGACATGAGGTCCCCATGGCTTATCCATGACGTGAGAAACAACACCTGTATCCAACCCACACCAAGCTGGTTGAGGATGAAGAATTCCTTCTAGTCCGGAGATACAGAACAAGTGAGAAGGAGAAATGTAATGGACATCAGCTGGACCACTATGATTTATTACAAACACAATTATAAAAACAGCATCAGAGAAATAGGTAAGGGAGCACAGGGGGTGGGGGAGGGGGCAGAGTCCCTGGGGCTCTGCATATGACAGCAGCAGCCTCACCCATAGCCACCCCACTGCCCCACTCCTG
This sequence comes from Schistocerca serialis cubense, assembly GCF_023864345.2. Lineage (NCBI taxonomy): Eukaryota > Metazoa > Arthropoda > Insecta > Orthoptera > Acrididae > Schistocerca > Schistocerca serialis. The sequence continues at coordinate 719,668,076 of NC_064639.1, read as the reverse complement.
ATCCATTATAGTCAAGCCATTAAAGAGCAACCACTATTCAGTAGTGTGCTACCCCTAAAATGGAAAATAGGGTTCAGCAGAAAAAGGCAAATCGCATCTAAAAGCAGTTAAAACAACACCACCCACCTTGCCCCCATAGGTAGTGTAATAGGATGAACTGCACAGTGCCTGGAGTCAGGGATGAAGCACAAGAAATAAGCATCGACCACCACTGGTCATCGCCCAGCCCGCTCATCGCCCCTCAACCAGCAGCAGCAGCAGCAGCAGCAAAATGCTTCCATAACATTATTCTGTGTGTCAGTGCCCCAGTGCCAGCCTTCAGAAAGCTACTTATGTCTGACGACACCCAGTTTGGTCACTGCGTCTGAACCAGACCATTTCCACGTGACACCCAAGTGTGGACACTTCCGTAATGTCAGCCAGTAGCAGCGACATTTACATCCCTCCCGGACTAACTGTTGTCATCAGTCAGCTGGGCAACATAGCTGTGCCCAGTCTGCAGCCTTTGAGTCTTCACCGTAATGATGTTGCCACCACCACTGCCATCCCCAAGTGTGAACCAGGGACCACAGCCTGACTGCCCAACCTCTGGAAGCCAACAGTGCTGCCATCTCAACAAACTGCTTGCCAATGTACTTGCTGCTGCCCCATGTCCAGGACTTGAACAGATCACCTACCAGCAATCTGCCAGCTACCCACAGCTGCTCTTCAGCCTTTGGTTCAGAGTTGGGCTCACATCACCGTCGACTGCCTCACACTGCAAAGAGCCAACTGTGATGCATTGGTTGCCACCTCCAATTCGCCTTCCAGCATGCTGGCTACACCAGCTCAACACCACCTTCTCGGCAGCGTGTGTACTTCACATGCTGTGTCTACAAAGCCCACTGCTACAAGTTCGAATATTATGAGTCGATGCTAAACAGCACCAGATGAGTGGGTATACCTGAATGACTGCCAAAGCTGACTGAATTAATAAGTACTTGTTTTACATTTCTCTCTTATTTCTCTGAAGCTACTTGTTATCTGCTACATTCTGAAGTAAAAAGTGGGATAGTCTGGAGAGGAAGAAGGTATGCTTCATTCTGATAATAGAAGTCTGCAAATGGTGACTCAACTATGACAGCAACAGATGTAAGTAGCAGCTCAGGCTTCAAATTTTACTAGAGGGATCCTTATATTCTGGTATCTTTATATCCTTGTATCTCTATTTTCCACTATGTCCTTTTCTGACTCAGTTGTGTTTAGTAATGGTTGACAGCCAAGCCTTTAACACTTGTGACATGTACTCAATGTTATTTACCAGGGCACACAGTCCTGTGCAAAAAGTTTCACAAGGTAATTTGTTGGGTTTGCCATTAAAAAAGAAGTATTACACAAGGCAAGGCCAGGAGTACACATGGCTTAGATGTGGGAAACTGAGTTGTGAATGTGATTTGATTACCAGATAGAAGGTAGATAATAAGATAAATGTAATCAGTGGTAGCTCAGTATGGTCCGAGTGTTACAATGGGATCGAATTGTTCAGATTTCCCATCTTTACGCTGTGCAACACTGACCCAAAGTAACAATATGATGTGAGATGATTGTTAAACATGATGACAATATCAAAACTACTCCAATTCAGCCAGGATACACTGCACATAATAGGAGTAAATCTGACAGCAATGTCTGTAGAAATTAGTTGTTATGGGAGAACATGTAAGGTATTAGAGAAAATATAATGAAGTTTTTCAAAGGTGTATTATGGGCATGGGAGGGTAGTTAAAATGCGACTATGACCCAGGAAGTAAGTCTGTGGCATCTGACAGATTGGTGAAGTGGGGCCACTGGACTACTACTATTCTCTCAGAATGAGAGAGAGCTGTCAATTCGGATGTTGAGCTTCGTTATGAAGTATCATGAGGAATTTGATGATGATGATGTATTATGGGTGTTTACTGATGTACTATGAGAATGAAAGGTGCAATAGTTGTGTTCAGGGTACTTCCTGATCGATACAACTGAGAATGCAACAATAATGCTGCCACTGAATTCCTTCCTTTCGCAGACAGTTTTCATTATTTGTTACATCATACTACAAGGTAAGGTCGGTATTGCACTACCAAATTTCTTTGTCCAAGTTGATATATCAAATATTTTTGTCAAAGAATTTTGATGGTGTAATAGGGCACTTTGTCAAATCTTGTCTGTCATGAAATAAATTTGATCAAAACTAGGGCTTCACTGTAGATTTGATCATAAAAGTCACTTGTCTTCTGTTCACTGCAATGTGACATATTGCCACGTGGAGTGCTAGCATCGCTGCAGCATTCTGTCATCTGTAGTGTGTTTATAAACATGGCAGATAAATACAATTGGTGTGTACCGACAACTACAAAATTAAGAGAGATGTATGAAGCTGATGAGGCGTTTTACAATGTGAGGCACTTTGAATACAAAAACACATTAAGGAGATTGGAGACATAACCTAACCCCACTCTCTCCCATAGCAAGAAATCTGGGTGCTACAGTGAGTCTGTTTTCTGCAGATATAGCAGTTCTTAAGTGAGTATTGTGCTTTGTGATATGAGGATTCACTTCACTGAGCAAATACTGAAATTTATGCTCATCCATTCTTAATGAATTTATGTACGACTTGACGTCCTCCACTACAAGCTCACACAACAAGTTTTGTTGAATGCTTTTACGTCTCGTCGTAAAACCCACGGCTTCATCCAGGTACGTTTCCTTTTTTTCCCCCGCTTCTCTTCCACATGTGCACACATTGCAATTGTGGTACATGCAACTGCTGTGGTTAATAAAAAGTTGTTGTTGTCAGCCATCTTGAAGTTTGACGAAAAATATGATGACAGTGTAATATCCCATTTTAGTGCCACATCAAAGATTTTTGCCAAATAAATTTGACAAATATTTCATCATATCTTTGATCAAATCTTTGGCAAAGAAATTTGACAGTGTAATACCAGCCTAACATGATAGTATGCATATAAGGTAGTGAAAAGAGAAGTGTACAAGGCACAGAGTGCCTGATAGTACTTTTTTGTGCCAGAGAGGAAGTAATACTGTCCGTGTAAATGCAATATATGACTTAATGTTATATGTGAGAATTTTATTCAATTTATTATAGGTATATGGTGTACGTAATATGAGACTGTGGAAGATACGAATTTCAAGATGCAAATTGTAAGTGGGTTAAAATGCCTTCCTTGTCCCAACCCTTCCCCACGATATGAAATGGTGCAGCTGCTAACAGGACTAAATGAGTTGAAGTGAAAATAGTGTAAATAAGAACATAGAGACTTGGTGGTTGTGTAAATAGTATCACTTGAGTGAAGAATGGGACAGCAAGTGTAAAAAAATTGTAAACAAACCAGTGCTTCTGTTACAGACAGTTTTCCACGGAAATTTGCAGACCAGATTTTTCTTGGAAGGAGGAACTGTAATGGAATGAACTGCACAACTGCTTGGAGCCAAGGCCATAGCACCAGGAAACAGGTACAGATCACCCCCAAGTCATTGTACTGTCTGCTAAGCACCCCTCAGCAGGAGGAAGATGCTTCGTGACACTGTTCTGTGTGTCTCTGAGGAGGTTAAGCAGAGATCCCAGAAGAGGGCTGCGAGATGCATTCCAACTGGTAACCCCACCAAAGGACAGGTGTCACGGGGTCAATGTCACTTGTGCATAAAAAAAAATGTGCTAAGTTGGATGACAAAGAAATTGCTGGATGGTGACTAACTAAATGAGCAACAGTTGAAACTGCCAGCACTGAAGAGGGAAGAGTCCTGCTTCAGCATGGAGACTTGCTACAGGATTAGTCCAGAAGGCACCAGCAGCCCATCTGACCTGGGTCTGAACATTTCAAAGCTGAAGGTACCACTGACCCATAAACCTGGCAAATGTAGTTTAGTCAAGATGAGACCAGAGACTGGTAAATACAGAGAAGGGTAATGCGAATCACACACCAAGAGGTGTGGACAATTAAGCATAGAGTGTTAAGCTTTTGCATTCAGCTAGTCTTTAGTTGATGAATATGGGGCAGCATAGTCAAGTGCTGGGTATCCACGTAGAGTTCTGGATCAGACCAGTTTGTGGTAAGACAACATAAATGCATGACCTGCATTTTTGCAGGAGATAAGTGGAAACCACGGCAAAGGGTCCAAGCAGAGGCCCTGCAAATGGTGCCTTGGAACTGGCAATGGAGTAGGAGCTGTAGCAAATACAAAATAACCAACAATTAGAGTGGAAGTGACCAGTGGCCCAGCAGAGGTCACTAGCCCACTGATTGCAATGGGGAAGACTGACACTCAGCACAGTGTTTGCTGTTCTCTTGGACCTGCCGAGAGCTGAGTGAAGTGCCAACTCAAACCCAGAACAACCAGTGGGGTAAAAACTGATAATTACAAATCAGTAGCTAGCCTTGAACGTCCCACTGATGGAGGTTAAATAAAATGTCATGGCGCAAAGGAAAATCATGAACCTTATGTAGACTGCAATGAAGAGTAGGCATTTATAAAAAGAATGGTCTCCCATTTCCATCCTAACCAGATAGTCAGTTGGATAGTCACTGATAGAGGGACGAAAGGCCCTGAGATTCAAGAACACAGCTTAATCAGTGGGCAACCATGCTTTCAAGCGGATTGCAGAGCACATTGGTAGCTCTCAACAGATGTCAGGTTTTTTTCCTGCCTTAGGGTTTGGGGCAATGATAATATCTTGCTACTGAAAAGGGAAAACATTTTCAAGCCAGAAATCACTGAAAACTCTCAGTAGATGGCTTTCAAGTAACATTCAGATGTTTGATCACCTGATAATGCAGTCAACCAAGGCCTGAGGCCATATTGCAAGACGAGTCAAGAGCCTACATCAGTTCCCAGTCAGTCAAAGGTTCATGATATATGTCACCTGTTGGTGGGGATGTCTTCCACTTATCATTTCTGGATTAGGAAGATAGCAGGGTAAGAAGGGGTCATCAATTCTGTTGTAAAGTGGGTCACAAGGTGTTCAGTAAGAACCGACACATCAGTATAATAACCACCCTAAAGGACGAAGACCTGGAAAAGGTGTTAATCTTTCGCCGCCCAGAAGGCTACAGAGTATGCACCATACCTGGGGGGGAAGAGGCACACATTTCCAAGGAAGAGACATAGTGTTCCTAGAATTCCTTCCTTCTGAGCTTAATTTGCGATCCCTAGTGTGACATTGCTTAAAAGTGAGCATGCCAGCCTGTGAAGGATGCTGCTTGAGACATTGCAGGGCCCCACACCACTCCTAAATAGCTCTTGTAATGTCTTTGGTCCATTGCAGGAGAGACTGGCCTTGGAGTGTGCCAGTAGAAAGAGGAATATCAGTTACAGAGGTGCAAGGATTGCATCAGAGATGTCACCCACAACCTTGTCAATGCAATTAACAGAGAGGAGACAGAAGTGACAGCAGAGCCACTTTGCTCTTCAAAGGTCCATCATGGTAATTGGCCCATTTCACACTGACAAAGAAGTGACAGGATCACTGGTAAATGGTCGATGTTGCAAAGGTCGTTCTGGAGCAACCTAAGTAGTGAAGCCATGAGAGATTGGGGGAAAGAGATTGTAAGGTCGATAGATGAAAAGGTGCCACAAAGGACACTGAAATGGGTAGGAGTACCATTACTGAGGAGGCACAGATGGCCTCTCCCAGACGGAAGTGATACATCCACATGGGGCGATGCACATTGAAATCCTCAAGTAGGAGAAAGGGCAGGGGCATTTTGGATTAAGGTGGTCATCTCAAGGGAAGTAAGTGCCCTGCACAAAGTACATAAATGTTACAAACAGTGATCACTGGGGTAGTTTGCACTCACACTGCTATTACTTCCAATGTGTTCCGGAGGAGAGTACACTCGTTGATGGCATCTGTGCAAACCAATAAACAGGCTAGTTTAGCTGCCCTCCCAGCACCTGTACAATTCTGACAGAATGCACAGTAACCACAAGGCATTAGGGAATGGTCATCAGTCAAGTAAGTTTCTTGTGGGGTGATGCAGACTGTAGAATAAAAGGAAATTAACTGTTGCAGTTCTGCCCAGTGACAGTGGTATCCATTACAATTCCATTGGATCATCAAACTGAGGGTGTTCTGGTTAGGTGTCAAGAGGCTAAAAGGCAGGATAATATCAATGAATATTTGCTCATAATCCAATGGTGTCAAGAGGCTAAAAGGTGGGATAATATCATTGAATATTTGATCATAATCCAATGGTGTGTGTTGGTGGCCGCGATTCTTGTGAGAGGCTTGTCTACTGTAGGCATGGACACAGATCAGTAGGCAGCTGTAAGACCCACAGGTCATGGTTATTTTAGCTGGTGGCTAGTGTCGGGCCTCTGATATGCGGGTTTCCAGGAACAGGGGTCCTGAGAGGGAGCTCTGTCATGGATATATGCTGCAGGAGGAAGCTTCTCTGGCTGGGTGTGGGAAATGGTTCCCAAAGATGGTGTCACTGGAACCATGAGAGTTGTTTCATAATAACCCATAAAAGGTCCCAATAATGATATTTAGTCAATCACTAAGCAGTGGCATGTAAGTTACTCACTGTTGGTTTAGTATCTGTTCTAAGGATGGTTTATGACTTCCATTTTGTTCTAAACCCCTTTTTTGTTTCCGTATAACTTTGTGGACCTTGGGAAGACAATATAATCAGGGAGGCACAGAGCTGCATCCCTTCAGACTGTTGGTGACCTCCTTGGGTAGACAGCTCTAGTCCAGAAGTGAAGTAGTTTTCATTTGAGCATGTGACATGGGGTCCTTGACAACTTTATATTGCGTGCTCAAATAAGTTGAATGTCTTCTCTATGTAGATGTCTCTTGGTAGCAAAAAAGGTGAATTACCTTCATCTGCAGGAAGAACCAATGTTTGGAATCATTATAGAGATTACAAAAGGAAGCTATCGCAGATGAGGCTATGTTACCATTTTGCTGACAGGATCTTGCTAGTGCCTGCCATGCTTTACACCTTATTTTTTTCATCAGTGTCGCCACAAAGTTTTTTGGAGGCTTTTTCAATTCCTCCAATAAAACACGTTAATGATAAGGGCTTCAGTATACGAGAAAAATTCAAGGACTTTTCTAAAACAATCATTTTCATGTTTCTTAAGATCCCTATTTGTTAAATTAAGAACAGAAAATTTAAAACACATTTCTTGCTGTGGCAGATTAGCCAGGTGGTTAAACTTTGCAACTTGCACTGTGTTGCAGCTATGATGGATCCAGTCTGATTTTACCAAAATTATACCTTCAGCACACTCCCAAGAAGCAGAAGTGAGACCAGCTGTTACATAGGCATGTACATGACACAGTTCTTCTGAGATCAAATCCAAGCTTTGACATAAGATCAGATGCAAAAGTGTTTTGTAGGTAGGCTCCTTCACTGACTGCATTTTCCCAGTACCTTGCCAATGAACTGAAGTCTGCCACCTGCTGATTGTGAGCCTATGTGATCATTTCATTTCATATCCATTAAAATTGTTACAGTCACATATCTGTGAGTTAAATGATTCTGCTCTGACTCATTGTTATTACTGCTACATATGTTACTATTCTGTATTTTGAGCAGTTGCACAATTTTACTTTTCTGTATATTTAAAGCAAATTCTAAATCTTTGCAAAACTTCAAAATCTTATCACTATCTGTCTTGACAATTGGGCAGCTCTTTTCAGGCAGTATTTCATTATGGACAACTGTATCCCCTGCAAAAATCTGAGGTTGTTGTTAAAGTTGTCTACATCATCAGTACACAACATGTACAGTATGGGTCCCAATACACTTCCTTTGGACACATCTAAAATTACTTCTCCTTCTATTCCTATTTACAATTATTTATCCTACACAACACAGAAGGTCCACCATACAAAGAAATCCTCAACCCAGTCACAAATTTCACTTGATATCCACATGTTATTTTTATTAATAAATCATGATGTGGCATAGAGTCTAATGCCTTTCAGTAATCAAGAAATACAGCATACACCTGATTTCCTCAATCCATAGCTTTCAGAATCTGATGTGAAAAGCAAAAATCATAAGTTGGGTTACATATCACCCACATTTTTTGAACACACGCTGGTTGGCATCTTTTGATAAGATTACGCTATGACAGCCATTACAGGCTTCAGATGCTGCCCATTTGACAGCCAAACGCATTTCATTCAAAATCTCCCATCTACAGTTCTACACTTTATTTTACACCTATTAAGTAGCAGCTCTGTTTCTTTTCGGTGACTACTGAGCACAAGATCCCACCCATAATGGACTGTTGTTCTAAGTACAATCAGACAATGGAAACTCCAGGCTGGAATACCAACAACAAAGAAGGACATAGATTGTTAATCACAGTAAAGATGACCCGTTTAGTTGCAGACATGCACAGGCTGCCAATGGCAGCGGTTTTGTGTGTGTGAGGTGTGCTTGCTTGTGTGATTGTGGACGTGTATTTTGCTGAAGAAGGCTATGGCAAAAGGCTATAATGTGTAACAGTCTTTCCATTGTGCTTGTCTGCAACTCAATGAGTCACATTTACAGTGAGTAGCCATCTATTCTTCTCCTAATATTGTTCTAGGTACATACCTGCCCAGTGCTTGGTTGCCATTCTTTTAAAGTTGAGCAACAATTTCCCTACATGCACCTGCCGTGAAGTTAATGGTCTGAGTTATCTTTGTCATATGATATGGCTTTCACATTATCCAACTTACAGAGCATGCAACTCTGTCTATTTGTTTTACTGGCCCTTTGTACTTTGGTAATGAGTTTTCATTCTACCTCATGGTTACTGATAACATTTCCATACCGACATCCTCAAATAGGTCTGGTCTGTTTGTTGCCAGCAGACCCAATAAAATCCCATCATGAGCAGGTTTATGCACTATCTGTACCAGGTAGTTTTCAGAGAATGCATTCAGAGCTGTTTCACAGCATGTCTTGCCACATGCACCATGAACAAGACTGTAATTATTCCAAATGATTGTTGGATGATTAAAGTCTCTTTCAGTAATGGCAATGTGAATGAGAACATATTTATGGGGAGAGTCAAGGATTCTATACAGTTTTTGCTTACATCTGTGAGTGAGCCTGACTCTCAATAGAAGGATCCAATTAAGTTTATGCCATGCAGCTTCAATTTCTGTCTCACTGGATCTGAGACCTTGTCTACTGTAACAAATATGCCACCTCCATTTCCCATTAGTCTATCTTTTCAATACACACATTTAACCAAAAAATGTTGCTGCTGTCAATTTCGGGTTCTAAACAGTTCTCAGTACCGTGTATTAAACGAGTTTAACTGCATAGCTTCAAACTCTGAGACTTTATAATGCTTTGCCAAGTGAGCATAGTGATTTCAATTGTTTAAGGGGGTGAGGTGGGGTGGGGGGAGAGGCTGGGGTATTTCTTTGTTACACCAGCACTCAAGAGTTAGGGTCCACTACAGCTATGATTCTCTGGACTGAATGGAGAGTTGCCTAAACCAAAAACTCATTTGCATACACTCCCTATACAGACAGCCACCTGTGTACCAGCCTCTGATGTGTAGTGCAACCCTGAGCTATTCCGGAGGGCACCGTTCTCAACCTTGTAGTGCATGTGTAGGAAGTTGTATATCTCAGAACCTCTGAAACTTCTTATTCAAACCTTCCACTTGATTCAGAACCAGATGGTCATAATCAGTGCCAGACACAATTCTGCAGATTGTGAACTTTGCTGAAATGCTATGACCAACACTCATGTTCTCCGTCTTTTTTGTCAGTTGCTGCAATGATCCAGGCATAATACCAACTCCAAATGACAGGCTTTATTCATTCCAATGTGTGCCTCAAAAAGGAGATGGTTGCACCCTGTTCCTCCATTGACTGCTAGAACGGCCTCTTAAACATTTTGAATGAGATGTCCAGGGATACACAAAGCTTGTACTGGCATGATCTTTCCCACCCCTTGCTGTATTTCCATCAGGGGCACCACTTTCCATCATACATTTGAACCACCAACAATTAACAGACTTCTACCCTTGTGCTTCCCTTTGACAAGCGACACAACAGGCTTCGCAAAATGTGAAGTATGCCTCATTGGTACAGTTTCAGTGGAAGAACAGGACACCTCAAATATGATGGTTATGGGGATGTGTGTAATACCCTGATTTCTCCATGGTCCTTGCCTCCTTACGGAGCCTTTAGAGATGCCATCTGAGAGGAGTCTGAGGCTAGGGTACTGTCCCTCAGTCTTCACTAGTATATGCCTATAATGCAAGGGGCTGTGGTCCATGAGTAGTTGCATGTCTGCCAGTTCAAGTAGTAATTTGTCCCACCACATTCAATTAAGTGCCAAGTTAATCTGGACGTATAATATTGTTATCAAGTTCAATGGTGGCCTTTACAAGATCTTTGAGGGGGTCGCGATTTGGTTTACTACACTCCTTGCCCCACATATCTTTGGTGTCTCTGGTACATTACTCTCAGTAGTTCACCCAATCACATCCATGTGTGATTAACCCACTCAAGTGACTCCTGAAGCCCTGCATTTACACATTCACTAGAAAACTTCAGCCAGATTGTCATATCACTCAAAGAGTGATAAAATCTTTACTACACAAATTACATCTTTCCATCGTACCCACTCTGCACGTACTTATAGAGTGTGAATACATGATAGGAAAGAGGTTGAATATTTTGTTAGGCCTAATGAGATTTGAAGCATAATTAAGGAGCGTACACAGGTGCAAGACATGCAGCTCATGAGATGATGTAAATGGAAGAAAAAATTTCACTGTAAACTTGAATAAACATTACATCAATTTACTCCTCTACTCACAAACTGTTAAGTGTAGAGGAAAGTGTGCAATGTTCACTGTTTATTAATTTATAATCTCTGTAGATAAAAGTTACAAGTATTAGCCACACAGCAAAGTACTTGCCCTTTTGCAGTGAAATTGCGAAGTGTAATACTTGTACTTTATAGTACCATACATACTACTCTTGACAAAACAGTGACACCATGCATAAAAATCACATAAAAAACAAATGACTATAAATGTCTGTGTAAGGAAGAAATTTGACTAAACCTATCTTGTGCTGAAATCTGAGATTAAAAATAGCTTTCCATCTATGCTCAAGCAGCTCATGAGCTGCTGAGTTTGCAAGTGTGTTTGCTCTTTTACAGAATATCTTACAGCTACAATTATTAATTTTTCTGAACCCTTACCAGATTTTCCCCATCTGACATCTATAGTAGAAGTAAGGCAACATGAACGACAACCCACTGAAACCCTTAAAACACTGAGTTGCATGGTAAGTTGCAGGAAAACCACCACCAGAGACCTGAATTACGGTGGAAAGCTGGTAAGATCTGTATGCCACAGGCAGCACACCACATGGTAACAACTTTTTGAGACAATTATATGAAATTACCTGGACTAAGTATTCAATACTACTTCACCAACTAACAACCAAATCGTAACCTTTCAATCTAAAATAGGACTTGGGCTACGCTAAAGGGCAGTATTCCACCACAACTAAGATTTCATTTTTATATTCATTGGCTTCACTCAGATATGAATTGTCACCTCTCGACTTACCTTATAAGCACACTTTACAGTTCAGCCTGATAACACAACCTACATTCCGAAAAATGTCACAAGCCATATAATTACTAATGGGCTGAAGCCGACATCTGGTTTTGATAAATTTAGTGGATCCAACTATCCCACACAAAGTTATAGCCAGAACACCAACTTTCAGTTAGATTAAGCCATCTGTGGACTTTCATGCAGGAAAAACCTGAGGCCATAATAAACAATTAAATGCTGGCAAAGAAACTATTAAATATGATTCTAAATGTCACTGTATTACCTCATCCTCCATTTAGTACAAGAAGTTTCAAATGTATGTCTTTATCCAATGGGGTGGTTTTCATTATTTACACAGACAATGAGGACGGTGTGTCATGAGTCTGGTAAAATTTGAATCTTATTACAAAATAATAATTTAAAAGTGTTTGTATTTGCATTACTGTTCTCCAATACAATCTATCAAGACAATAAAAAAGAGAGAGAGCTGTGGCTCAAGCATAGCACACTATCAATGCCAGCAGTGCTTCTGGAATATGTGGGTTGGTATCAAGTCACTTTTGTGGAATCACTTGGAGGATAACTTCTGGTAACCAACAAAAGGCAATAAGAGGGATCACATATCTGAGTGCTGAAATTGAAACTATTCATTATTCTATAGACTAATCTAAATCACAACAATGAGCTATCCTGAACATTCGACTTCTTCCAGGTCCATCACCATAATTGGTTCTGAAAAGGTTGGACCTACTCAAAACACAATGAGACAATCTACACAGCTCGTAAGTCTCTACAACTGCTTGGTTAAAAAAAAATAAAAAATAAAAAAAAAAAAATAAAAATCCTATTTATATATGTTGATTGCCAGATCATATTAAATTTATATCTTCTATTACAAATGAGAAGACCTCTGCAGATTTTCATTACATTTCACCAGCTTGTCTTTTTGATTAGTACAATGCTTAATTACTTCCTTCCATTACTAAATTCTCTATTACTTTCCATGTGCACAGGACATATCCAACAATCTGCATTCTCTTTCTGTTGCAGTTTTTGTGCATCTGAAGCTGAGAAAAGTTTTAAGATGGAGAACGATTTATGCATATCACAATAAAATGAAGTACTCTACTTGGTTAAAATAAGTTAAACTATCAAAGAAAACAAACCTTTTCGAATATCTTGCATCAAATAGCAAAAACGTTGACATACCTGAAATAAATGGATACAGATCTGAACCTCAAAGATGAAGAATGAAAAAAGTCAGAGATCACCATGAAATGGCACCCTGGTTATCACAGGTAGAAACCTGATCTGTTTCTATCTGGCCTCAAAAGCAGAACTAAGTGTTAGTAATAATGAAATTCGCTACATCAAATATTACACTGAGTGGAGGAATGGAAGGAACAGAACAGGGGAAGATGAGCAATCCTCAGACACATGGGAAGACAAGGTGAGAAAAAGAAAGAAAAAATTGTTAGCTTTGGCCTTTAATGCCATCAACAATGCAACTATTCATACCACTACACAATAAATATGGTAATTATGACATCATACATTCAGACATATTTTAATTATTAAGGATTGGGATTCTTGCATGAAAAACGAGGTTTCGGAAGGAAAATTCTTGTTATGAATGGCATCAAACACATAAAAAGCTTAAAAAAGTAAGACTGCACTGGTTAAATAGGAATTTTCAGTGGGAACATAAATATGTCTAGAATTTTTAATGGACAAATAAATAAATACAAAAGAGTGAGAACAAGAAACAAGTCAGGCTATCATGACACATCTATTGGCTTCATGAACTCACAACTTAAGCTAAACATTAAACTACACTACAGATCAAGCTACCATCACAAACATCATTAAAAAAAAAGTGCTAATGGAGATGTAAGTGTTCATCACAGAATGACGTAACACTGCAAATTTCACTATATATGGCAAAGCCGTAACACACACACAGGAAGAGAGAGAATCAGCAGGGGAAAAATGCAGAGAGGAATATGAGATAAAATTGCCTAAGGAAGGTACAAATAGCATGAGTAGTACAATAAAAATACGAAACACCTGGATATAAATAGGAAGAATTTTATGGAGGAGGAGAAGAGGAAGTAAAGAAGTAAATACAGAGGGATTTGTAACTGCAAGGGGGTGGGGCGGGGTTGGATTACAGTGTGAGCAGAATGGCAGTTTCCACTTGTCAGGTGGCAGAGATTAGAAAACGCTTGTAGTATAAAAATGGTAGGAAGATCTACATCACACAAGCCATGAAGCAAATATGAACATGCAATGACCACTAACCGAACCTCTAATTGGTCTCTGTCCTCCTGTCTCCCTCATCATACCACTGCTCCTCCACATACCTCTTGTTTTACAGCCTTATACTTTCCAGTCCTCCTCTACTGTACTTTGAAGTGAGCAAACAAATCACTCACAGTATGTTTGTTAATCTTAAGTGCTGTGAACCACAGACATAAGAACAATATTGAAAATGAGATTAAATGGGCTTTTGCAAACATCTCCTCAGATGAATTTTACTCTCAATAGATGTGAAAAATTAAGGTAACAAACAGTTACAAAACTAAAGGAGTGGAACATGAGAAATAAACAGAAGGAGAGACCTTCAAGGGAAATGGGAATGCAGTGTCAAGACAGTGGACAGGATTCAAAAATGAGAAAAGAAGAAAGGCTGGGTTAGTTAAGCAGGAGAGAGTCCAGTGGGCGTCTTTCAGAAAAGTTAGTATTTGGGGTGGGGGGAGGGGGAGAGAACCACATGCCACAGGTACTGATGCAGCTGTTGAAACCATTGGTACTGAGATGATTGCTGCCTGCCACATGAAGCACTTACTATTTCAGCCTGATAAAGATAGCTGCAGAGAGGTATTATCAATTCAGTTCAAGATTTTAATATTATGGCAGGTAGAAGAAACTATCACTCAATAGCAGCAATGATTGGTTTAATTTTGCTTCTTAGCAGCTGCAATGTTTGCTGCCACTGTGAGTTAATAATGACTATCAAAGGACTGGGATCCATGAAAAGTTGTAAATGATGATTTTGTGAAAGTTACTGCCTGATTCTGCACAGGTGAGCTAGCTTTAAACTTTGAAGGGAAAAAAACTAGTTTTGGACTGTTGATAATATCCCACCTCCTGTTCAACTAGTATACCAACTATAAATAATGAAGAAAGTAGAAAATAGTAAATTCTTAGGTGTGCATATTGATGAAGACAAACTAGACAAATCATATATTGCAGACTTGCTAAAATATTTAAGTTCAGACAATTTTGCCATAAAAATAACAACATATTTTCACTCGGTGATGTGTTGTGGGATAATATTATGTGGTAACTCCTCACTTAGGTAAAGTATTCATTACATAAAATAAGAGAATTAGAATCATGTGTGGAGTTCATGCCCATACATCCTGCAGGTGTCTGTTCATGCAGCTGGGAATATTAATCACAGCCTCACAGTACAATTATTCACTTATGAAATCTGTTTCAAAAATCCCTCTTTAAGTATTCTCCTAGCACAATGGTAGAAGGAAAAATGATCTGCATTATCCTTTAATGGATCTAACTGTGACAAGCAAGCGGCAAATTGCACAGCTATAAAACTCTTCAACAACCTATCCATGGAAATAAAATGTCTGCTAGTTATAAATCCTCCTATACAACAGAGGAATTGTTGAGTAGAGATCATTACTAGTAGCCCTAGCCATAAAATAAGACCTGTAAATGTAGTTAATTTTTCTTTTTTTATATTTGTGTTGTTCTGTTCTGTTGACACATCCCACATCATAAAGTTTAACATGAATCCTCATCTATGAAACAAGAAAGTAACTGTGTACCCAAAAATTACAATGATGAAATCATATTTGGTTTCCATCTGGGAGGCCGATGTCACCATCATCATCATCAGCAGCAGCAGCAGCAGCAGCACCACCACCACCACCACCACCACCACCACCACCAGCTGGCAGAGTCTTTGCCATAAGGATGATGCAAGTGACATAGTGACACTCATCGAAACATGGCAGGATTTCAATACAGCAATCCAGATGGCTTCGAATGAGGATGATGACAGATACAGCAAAATTGTGGAATTTCAACACAGACACCCAGATGGAAGCCCAAGAATATTTCATCAGCATTATATGCTGGCAAAGAATACACTTACAATCATTTCAACATTTTATGATTTCTGCCACAGCTCATAATTGGGAATTCACCATTTTTATTAATTTCATGGGTATTAAAGTTACATACAGTTTTTGATTCATCCTTCAATTTAATTTTTGTGTGTGGTAAGTGTTTATTTCACATCTAATGACACACTGTGTGAACTTATAGTAATTTTAACTTTTGGTTACAGCTTTTCCTCCGAATTGCGTACAGTATTCCTTTCTTACTGTGTGTTAAACTTTCCCAAATATCAGATGCTGCTTAATTTCACCTCTGTTTGCTTTTCACGAAAATATGACTTCAGTGTTTTTCTCCGTATAGTGTGAATGAATTATGGAGTATGTTTCTGTTCTACACATTTTTATCTTTACAACTGAATGTACCTGCTTCGTACATTTTATCATAACCTTTTGACCATCATGGTCAGATTAACCATTTTCTAACACTCTTAATTACATCTAAAAAAACTAAAGGGACAGAGATCTAAACAGAAGTTTTCAATGGCTGTCGCACTGTTCAACCTGTACTGGAATTTTAACTGTGAAGGGGGAGGGGAGGTAACTTTATAAACGTTCAGCATGTAGCCATATTTAGAAATTAATTTGCGATTTGAATGTAAAATGATTCGTTTCAAATCATTACAATTTATCACGCAAATGACCCCTGGAACATTAAATTAACGAAGTAAAAAACTTGAAAAATACAGTATGAAAGATAAATGTATGTACAATGAATCCCTGATTTAAGCCTAATACTATTCACATTTTAGCTGTTTGGAAAGACTTAAAGCAATCCTTTTCGAGGCTTAAGACGTACAGTATTTACTAGTTTGTGTAACAAAATCAGCTCCAGTGTTTTATCACTATTTTCGAAGAACTGAATGACACAATCTTCATTAGTCTACACCTCCCCTTTCCATTTACTAACTCTAGAATAGCATGAAAATGGCTTATAGCCATCTTGATGTATCTGATGGACTTAAGTTGTTATCAAGTCATGCTCTGCTAATTATAACATCTCCTGATATTTGACTTTCCGTCCCTCTCCCACATCCATATAGTTATGTTCGACGTTCCAGCTTGTGTGTATATAACTCTCGCCCGTTGCTTCGCTCAAACCAAATATTTTTTTCCTAAGTTATTAGCATTTGTTTCAACAGATTATACGTTTACTCTATAATCTGCTATTCAGGCGGGCTTTCAACAAAATCAAAATAAGATGATCACAGCTTTTTGGTGATTGCATGCGTGTGGAAATTACTCACACAACATTTTTATCAGATTCATTCACATGCAGTGTGAAGCAACAAAATAAGTGACGATACGTAGAGAATCATGAAGATTAGAACTTCACTACCTAATTAAGAATATAGAAACTTCTGGGTGAATTAACATTTTGGTGATCATACAACGCTAACTTCAAAATTTCACTCCGAACTGGATCCGCGGATGTAAGCAACTTTAACACGGACAAATCAATCTGTAAGTTGTAATTCAATTCAGATGTGTGGCTGAACAACTCCAGACGGAACAACAAAAACAACATTGTTCCATACCATATGATTAAAATGGTGAGATGAAACAATAGCGTGGGATTTTTCCGCATCGTCTTCTTCCTTCAGTACCTTACTTGAAAGTTTACTACAAGGAGAAGAGAAAGACCAAATTTCTGGAGATAACATTCTCACTGTCTCCCATGCTTCAGTGCACACAACAACAAACCTGAAACGACGAAGTCACCAATGATTTTATTACATTTGTTTTGATGTGAAATTTCAAAGCAGTTACTGCGCGCAAAAACGCAAGAACTTTGTCCAAGGATGTTCAATAGATCACCAACAGATATCTCTCTGGCAGCCTGGAAAACACTACAATTTGTCTGCGCACGTGTAATCTGTGCTCACAAATCGTTGCGTGAGGTCAGAAAATTTGCGCAAAAATGGAACACACAACTTTCAGTAAATTTATTCAAGTCTCTGAGCGAAAAACATATCTGGTCAGAAAAGTTGCAAGTTAAGTACACAAGGTACGATTTGCAGGATAGCAAAGCAAAAGAGGACACAATTAAGTGCGTTTTCATATGTTCCTTACATACCACTCTAGAAATTACACTAAAAGTAATGTCATAAACTACACAAATTTTACCTGCGCAGACAAATCGTAGCGTATTGTCTAGGCTACTAGAGAGAGAGATAGAGAGAGAGAGAGAGAGAGCTATTCGTGATAACCTGAATCTCCTTCGACATAATTCTTCGCCTAATCGCCTTTTCAACTATCTTTAAAAATTTCTTCAGAAACTCACTCGTAGAATGACTATCAGTCATCTCGCCTTCCACAATATCCTCGGTATAAGTCAGTTTAGATTTCGTGCTTGCCTTTCTACTGAACAAGCAATCAAGTTTTCGAATCCATTGACAAAACTCCAGTAGACATCTTTTGTGATCTCTCTAAAGCCTTCTATTGTATAAACCATCAAATTCTTTTGAGATACCCAGATTATTATGGCTTAGGTGCCATAGTGATGTGTTTTGATAGGAGAATACGAGGACTATTTCAGATGGTGTTATGTAACAGAATATGTACAGTGATACTTAAAAAGAGTGAAAACTAGTATAGATGGTGACTTCCAGAAACAACTAAAGATCTGTGCTGTATTTATCGACCTGTCTGCCGTTTACGATGTCATGTGGAGACAGGGTGGAGTCTACCAATTGCTCTTTGTAATAACAGCTAGAAGAATAACATATCTTCTTAACAATATGTTGACTGAAGAACATATCAGGTAACTATAGGCAATGCCACTAGTGCCCAAAAAACCCTTAACAAAGACCCACATCAAGGCTCATTTCTATCACTACTACTATTTAATCTGTATACTGCAGATTGCAAGCCACTCAGTCTAGGAAGTGTCGTTATGCTGATGATTGAATGATAGTGAAGGAAGAAGGAGATTAGCTTTTAATGTCTCATTGTGAGCAAGGTAATTAGAGAAGGTGTACAAGCTCGGATTATGGAAGGATGGAAAAGGAAAGCAGCTGTGCCTTTTCGAAGGAATTACTCATCATGGCATTTTCCCTAAGCGATCTAGGGAATCGGGATGGCCAGACACAGGGTTGAACCATCGTCCTTTCAAACAGATGATAGCAAGAACACAAAAAATCCCTTTGATTTCTTCAACACTATTGCAGACGTGATCACTTATATAAATTATAAACATAAACACTGCTTGTATGTAAATTTGTAAATTATGTACACATTTTATTTTTATTTCTAATGTGATGTGTAATTGCCGTACAACCAATTAATATCGTTAGGCTGCACTGTTAGTTCATCACTTCATTTATTTCTAAGGGAATAAAGCAGACTGCGATGCTTAATGGCTCATCTGGAGAACCTGCCTCATGTATGTGGGGCACGTGTTGCTGCACTGTGTCACAAGGCTCTGTTTTAGGTCTACTGCTATTTCTTGTTTTCATTAATGGTCTCACTCTTTATTCTGATACAAAGCGTAAATTTACCGCTTTCGAAGACGCTACAACAACTCTCACTGAGAAATTGTCAAATAACGGTTTTTAACACAATGTGGAGAAAGTTTTCACCTAAACGTCAAATTGGTTTTCTTTAAACACTCTCTAGCTCAACGCAGATAAAAACCCATTACATGAAATCCCATGCTCTACAAAGAACCCTTCAAGAAAGTAACATACAATAAAGAGATCAACCAATACAGAAATCTGAGGGTACAAATGTCCTGGTTGCTTCTGTAGACAGCAAATGTAATTGAGGATGTTAAATTAAACACCTTTCAGCCGTCAATTTTCAACCTTATTTTATTACACAACCAGTTTCAGCGTTTTATTACGCCATCTTCAGGCCCCTCACTGATGTGTAGGACTAAACCACCTCGCTTGTGATCGAAGCTGGGGCCAGAAATATTGGTATTAGTAGAATCTACTTGCTACAGTGACTGCTTCAAACAACTGTTACATCTAACAGTTGGCAAGTGATGTTTGAAGTAGCAATTAGATATCTACTAATACCAGTATTGCTGGCCCCTGCGTCACTCACAAGAGAGGTAGATTAGTCCTACACGTCGGTCAGGGGCCTGAAGACGGCGTAATAAAGTGCTGAAACTGGATGCCTAATGAAATAAGGTTGAAAATTGACAACTGAAAGGTGTTTAATTTGACATCCTAAATCGAACAGCTGAGTCCCGCGACCATTGCTAAAAAGATGGAC
Source organism: Schistocerca serialis cubense (assembly GCF_023864345.2). Taxonomy (NCBI): domain Eukaryota; kingdom Metazoa; phylum Arthropoda; class Insecta; order Orthoptera; family Acrididae; genus Schistocerca; species Schistocerca serialis. The sequence continues at coordinate 719,648,070 of NC_064639.1, read as the reverse complement.
ATATAGAGGGAAATGCAATTAGTCAACCAACATTCTCCACCTTTTTATAAGATTTGCTCAGTAATGAATTATCCCCCAGCAACTGATGCAGATACTGTTAACGCTTCCTACTGAGGCAGCTTTCTATCATTTATGTCAAATGCTGATATATTGTGGGGGAACTAACCTCTCACAAAACAAAAATTTCACTACCCAAAAAACTCTTCAGAATAAAGAGTGATGTCCATCACAAGAACACTTGAAGATGTCTCTTTCAAAAGATAGGGATCCTAACCACCATTTCACAGTATATTTTTCCTTGTTGACTTTTGTCTCTTTACAAAGATAGGAGCTACTGTGATGAATCCGAAATAAGAACAAAAAAGTCTGCAAATTGAATTACAAATCTTAATCTGGTTGAAGAAAAGTATTTATTACTCCAGAATTAAACTTATTTATGCACTCTCAACACATATTAAATGTCATAATAAACAATTGCCCAAATTTAAACCAATTCTCAAACAAATTCCAATACAGAAATTTTTTGTATGTTTGATGAATTTCTGAGACAAAGGGATTATTATTGCTTAAGTTAGAATCGTCTTAGAATTACTTTTAATTAATGTTACTTGAGGAAATCTAATTGAAACATGATTATGATTCATAACTTGAGAACAGTATAAATTATAAAGTCTGTATCACGTTTTTCATCTTTTGGCCTTCTTGAGTATTTGTTAACTTCTAATTTATACCACTGTTCTATTGATTTGGTCACTATCATAAATATGTGGAAATTTGGTTTTTGTATTCATGTATTTATTGTAATATTTAACAAATTATTGCTTTCTGTATATGTTACTCATCATTCCACAGTGAAACACAATTTTCTTTAGTTGAGGTCTTATTTACAATGTATCTTTTATTGTCATGTAAGCTATACACTGGCAAGACTCACGGGATACCTGCCAATATGGTGCAGACCTCCTTTCACCCTGAATAGTGCTGCAGCTTGACATGACAGACTCAACAAATCGTTGAAAGACCCCTGTAGAACTACTGAGCCATGCTGCCCCTATAGATAAAGATGCTGCCACAGCTAATGCAAAATACTATGGAAGTGGGTCAGACCAGAACTGATCAGACACAGCTACACTGGGGGCTACCTGCTGATGTGGCAAATACTGTCTCCAAGTTGTCGATATGATTACTACATGCAGCAACTGAGTGGAGGCACCTGATACATAATAGTAATGACCCAAAATGCTCATTGAAAACTAAGTTGTATTCATCTATTATTCTAATTTTGCATATAATTATTTTAATTTAGCATTAGTTGTTATGCACATGGTTTCATGTTATATGTAATAATATTTTATTTATGGACATCTAATTGTAAATCTTTTCATGTCCTATTTTCTATTTAAGGCAATGTATGACAAATCCTATATCATTTTTTATAATGATGAGATACAAGGATGCAACACATTGAAGGGAGAGCTGCTGTGGCATGAGAGATTTGGTTGTTTCACATCCAAGCCATGGTTTTGTTGTGGCTTATGTGACAGAAACTGATGCTGTAGCAAAATATATAAATACTTCTCTCAGTCTCTCAATGTGCTCTGTTATTTGCAGTCAGATCTCGTTTAGCCTCCATTGTGAACTGCCACCCACTGCTACAGCCAGCATCTTTACAGAGTCACTGCCATAATCACTTCATCATTTGTGCAACACTGCATACTGCCAAGCTGACTGCTAATGGACACTCCTCTTTGCATGCTGCGCAACATTTAAGTCCAGGGAATGTTGGATCCTCAGAGTATCGTCACAATTGCTGGACTGTGTTGAACAATAAAAGACTAATGCTTTCATGTTGACACCTTGGATCACTACAATGTTTCCACTCAATGCTTTACTGCTATCCCGCCCAGGGTGGAGAATTACTGGCTTCCTGACATTATAAACTCAGTTGCACCACCACCCATAGTGGCCATCCACTCCTGGTCATTACAAGTGGTGTCAGACTTGCGGCTAACATCTGCAGCAGGAGCCAGGACACTTTCACCAGGCACAACATGCAACATCAAAATGTAGTGGGTAAGTGCACTCATTTTTTTTTTTTTTTTTTTTACCTACAGGTATCATATTGAGTCAATACATCTTCTATCATGTTTTTAACCCTTTCAGATCTGAATATTTTCCTGCAGGAAAGAAGGTTTTTATTTATGTGGTAATGCTCTTAGGAATTTTTTTAATGATTTTAGGTGCAAGATTTATCCAAAAATATGTACCCATTTTTAAAACATACTTTGTTCACTTGGCTTCATTTTATGGACTAAAATAAGTAATTACGAAATATTCTCTGTTGTAATAAAGAGTAAAATAATCATTCAGTAATTACCAAGTAAAACAACAATAACAATATTCAGTTACAGAGTGCAATATAGCAAACTAGCCACATCCGTGTATTCTGCTGGCCATGAGCTACTGTGTGAAACACAACAGTTGGCAGCACTTGCTCATGATGCAAACTTTGAGCTTTCACAAATGTGTACCTCAGACTTCCATTGTGGAAAAATATTTCCCTTGCAGCTAAGACACAGTAAAAGTTAATACACACAATTGTAGCCAGATGGTCTGAAAGCATTATTATGCTTTCATATGTGAAGTATGCCAAGTTAACTCAGTACCCTAAGGATGTGTAAATATACGAGGCATGTTTTTTAAGTAAGTACCATTTTGAAATTAAAAAAAGATATCTCAATAATTTTATTTTTATATGAAAGCCTGTACCTTAATCTACTTTTCTACATGATTTCCGTCAATATTGAGGCACTTGTCATAACATTGTACTAGTATTTGAATACCTTCCTCATAGAAGTCTGCCGCCGGACTTGTTAACCACTGCATCACCACTGTTTTGACTTTGTCATCGTCTTGAAGATGCTGACCGCCCAGGTGTTTCTTCTAATGCAGGAACAGATGGTAAGTCACTGGGCGCAAGATCTATGCTGTACGGAGGATGATCTAGAGTTTCCCATCGAAAAGAAGTGATGAGATCTTTGGTCTGATTCGCCACATGCAGACGACCATTGTCTTGCAGCAAAACGATGCCCTTGCTCAACTTCCATGGACTGTTGCTTTGGTTCTGGTGTGACATGGCCACAAATGTTTCATCGCCCGTAACAATTTGGCTTAAGAAATCATCACCGTAATTGTGGTACCACTCAAGGAAAGTCAATTCACTGTCTAAATATTTGGTTTTGTTCACATCCATCAACATTTTCGGTACCCAATGTGCGCAGAAATCGTAAAGCGTCTGTTTTCTCTCACATTATTGTCCACTTTCTGCGCCAAACTTTCATTAACGACCGAAGGACGTCCACTCCGTTGATCATCATGCACGTTTGTGCGGCCATCTTTAAATGCTCTCACCCCCTTACTTACCATTCCATCACTCATAATGTTTTCTACGTAAATTTCACAGATCTCACGATGAATATCGATCGCTTTTAGGCCTTTAGCACTAAGAAATCTTATAACAGCCTGTATTTCACAATCGACGGGACTCACGATTATCGGAGGTATCTTAAACACCCAGTACTCAACGTAAACAAGGAAGAATCAGACTGTAATGGCGTCAGTGCGTAGATTAAGGTACAGGCTTTCATGTAAAAATAAAATTATTGAGAAATCTTAGCACGTCTTTTTTAAATTTCAAAACGGTACTTACTTATAAAAACACGCCTCGTAATTGTTAGTTTTCGCTGGACAACATACCTTTGGCATAAGCAATGGATGTGGCTCAATGTCCAGAAGTATGTAAACTGTTAACTTCAGGAGGTCACCCTGAGTTTTGTGATGAAGTATTACATTAGTTTTTTAAAGGATTTCATCTTGATTTAAGCTGCTAGTATATTATTTTGCGACTACAGTTCTGACATTAAGCCTTTGCCAAACTTGCAAAGGTAATCATAAAATAAAATTCTAGCATCTGGAAGCAAAATGAAATCCTTTAAAAAATTACTGAAGTTGTGGACCCATAATACCATTAAATATTATGATAATGTTACATTTAGTCGCCATTCTTGTCATTTAATGCTGTTTTTCCTGTTGTATCTGTTTTCTTGTATTTATTGAATAGAGTCTCCACAACGTCAGAGTATGAGACACAGGATGTTTCCAAGTGAGAGGCGATTAGAGCCATGTGAGACTGCACCATTCAAAATGGGCAGTGTAACTGCCTGCAAGCAAGGGGAATGGCTCATTGTTTACAGTGTGTAGAGTACGGTAGTAATTATGAACAGCCACTCAAGTGGAGTAGCTAAGTTACAGTAAGAAATGCTAGAATAGTATTACGTTTAAGAGTCCCTGTCGTTTGTATTTTGCGCGACTGACCAAGGGTTAATCATGTCGTTGTCGATACCACAGGAGGCTTCCTGGAGAATGTCGTAAATATTAGCAGTCCAGCTAGCTGAGTTGCAAGCAGACAATGTAAACATATCTAAGGAAATAGGGACTATGTGAGCAGACCAAGAAAATACAGCAGAGAAACTAAATTTTAGGGATAAGAACAATGCTCTGCACTGTAGAGTTACTCCAGAGTACACAGACAAGAGGCAAAAAGATTCTGACTAGTGGTTGGCTAAAAGCGAGCACTAATGTGTTCCTCCAGCAAAAAGAAATATGAGGCTTTTAGAGAGGCTTGAAAGATGGTGAAAGGGTATCACTTGCTTGGAAGCAGAAAATAAGGAGAAATCATTTAATACTGTAAGTTTAATTGACGTGCAGAGTACTACAGTTCCAGAAGATAAGAAGAGTAACGTAAAATTATCAGATCCAAGAGAAAAAGGGGATAACCTTGGAAGTACTATTTACGTTAAGTATGCAGCGAATGAACCTGGTGGTTTAAGATAAAAAAAGCTGAAACTGACATATGACTGGGAGAGTGGTGTGCTGACCACATGCCTCACCATACCTGCATCCAATGATGCCTTTGGACTGATGATGACACGGCGGCCGGTCGGTACTGCTGGGCCTTCCAAGGCCTTTTCGGATGAAGAGGAGAGAAAGAAACCTCCATGAAGCTGTAAAGTCAGTGGAGGACCTGGTAAAGCAAAAGAAGGCAGGAAAGAAGAAACAGAAGAGAAACCTTGAAGGGATAGAGGACTCCTAATACAAATATGGGGCCTTTTGAAGAGGTGACATAAGAAAAAAGGTAGATTGACATCCAAATTGCATTTCCTGAAATTATGTTTTTTAAAGTTTTTGTACCTTCTTCTCAGAATCTATGAAGGCTATAATTATGGACGTTTCTGAACATATTTCTGTAAACCAAGTAAATGTTCTCTCTAGGGTAGCTTGTGAAATCCTGAGTGTAAGCTGAGAAGTGGGGCAAAGTGATTGGAATTTTGCACAAATTTTATATTATACATAAAAAATTATAGTTAAAAATTATTGAAATTTTTCTATTTGATATAGCCAAAAAAACCTCATGTGAGAAGCTTATTATATGTAAAGAGATTAAAAGAGAAAATTTTGTAGAAATCTCTTGAATAGTTTTCGAGAGAAAGGTACTATATTATTTTTGAAAATAAAGTTTTGAAATTCCATAAAAACGTTAATTGTATATATGACCCCAGGAACTTAACAGTAAATATGTCAGTTTCGTGTACAGCATGGTACAAAATTTCATTGCCATATCTTCAAAATTGTAGATTTAGCGCACTTTCAAACTCTCTGTGCTTTTCGTGAATGTCCCCCCTTAAGTAACAGCAGTTTTGCCATTAATTACTTCGTGGGTCTTCCTCTGAACCCAAGGACTGTTTATTCGAGGATGGAGATGGAAACATCCAACCATTTGTTGAATATCATAGCTAATCATGTAATACAACAGAATGCCTGCACAAAGAAAGCAGTTTCCTAACAACAGGAAGTTACAAATATTTGGGATTTTCGAGTGCACTGTCCATGGAAGCACTGCGGAAAATTACAGTGAACACCTGCTAAGCTACGCAAAGTTTACGGAGGGTTTCTTGAAGGCAAGTAAAGTACATCAACTCTAACAGGTTCCATTACTTTGCTTAATGTTTTGTGGTAAATAATTTAGTTTTCAATATTCCTATCGTTTACCATTTTCCAGACAGTAACTTCACCCTTCTGCTCTAATAAACCGGTGTTTTCTTATCCAGTACCTGATTTTCCTTGCTCACAGCTTTCAAAAACATATGTGGCTCCTATATATTTCAATCATTGCAATGATGAATCCTCAAAAGCACCGGCATGTATCAGCCATTCCACATTTACATCCAACTGCACAACTTAATAGAGTTTCTTCCCAATGTACTCGTCTATGGAGCGCTGGAAGAATTATTGTTTAAATTCTCTCTTTTTACTGAAATTAGTGTGAAGGCATGCAACATGTACTGTTTGGTGTATGCAGCAAAGCGACATAAATCTCGGGTGTTGACTTGATGCAGATTCAGTCGACTGTTGGTCCACTATCTGTCGATCTAGGAAAGAAAATTCAAAAGTGAGCGGCTACTCTCTCATAAAAAGTTTTCAGTTCAGGAAATTAACTCGTAATATAGCATATATGTCAGTAGCCTGTTTTCGCACTTTGTCACACAAAATAGGGTATAAACAGCAAACAAAGTGTCAGAGGCAGAAAGCCCGATCTAAATTGTCACAAAGTGGTTTCTTAAATGGCGGCAATTTGCACATTTTAAAATGCTTCGTGAATCACAAGATGAACTCGACGACAGCTGAAATTATTTGCGAATTGGTATGCAGGAGTACAAATATGTACGGACATTCGTACCTCCTCACATAATATAACAAAATACTGTACTTTTATGAGGAAAGCAATTCTACACGAGTGGTTAATAGCAACATTTACGATTCTGGCAAAGAAAGAAACGGTAAAGGTTTCTTATTTTCGACTAAAATGACTAAACAGGCACAGGGAAAAAGAATACCCATCATAAGAGAAGGTCCACACATTGTTCCAAAAAAAATATTTCATGAAGGCTGTGTATAAGGCCTATGTCAATTGAGGACCATTTTCACAAAACTTGTAGGAAGAGAGGTACTAGTTGTGCGTATAGAGAATAATGTGCACTGGTACTGAGTAGGCAGTTCTGTAGCTTATTAGTAGAATAGGCAATATACTGTGACACTCAAGTCCGATGTACAGAGAGAACTGAAATCAGAGTCAAAGATGTTACTGTTGCCTACTACCCAGGGCAGCGATATCGATATTTACAGTGAGAGACGATAAATAGTTGCTATGTCACCGCAGAGATTCTCTCCTCCCCTCCCCCCCCCCCCCCCCCCCTCAACCGTGATGCGGAATATGCATGCCGCAATGATCCCAGAGAACTCGTAGTCTTGTAGGTGGGCAGGGGGCCAGAGAGCACAACTGTAGTGTGAAGTAATTGGAGCTGGTGCGATGGCGTCACCCAAAGTGGAGTGTTGGGTGATGTGGTACTGTTGTCTGCTGTTGTTGGAACACCCACATTGTAGGCCAGGGTGATGATGATGAAGAAGCCCTCAGTAGTTAGATGGGACATCAGCTCCACTGTGTCCATGTCGGATAGTATAGGAGAGGTGTGGAAGTAGCGATGTGAAATCGTGCTGGCTCTAGATTTCCTGTACCAATAATGCGCGAATGACGAGATTATCGTTAGCGAGCGTCACTGATACGTCCTCAGGGAGGAAGTCTGAAAGGTTTACCTGCAAAAATGTGAAGGGGGTAGAAGAGAGCAAACTAAATGTAGAGCCAAAGGGTGGCTGATGAGATGTGTCTCCAATGGTCCGAGCAGGCTCCAGTCTATTGACAGGTACTGTCGATCTTTTGCCCCTGATCATAGTATCAAATGTGTTTGTGCCACGTCCTATCACTTCATGAGGACCAGTATATGGCGGATATAGCGTGAGTTTCACTGCACTGATGCCTAGTATTACATGTGAGTAGGTGGAAAGGTCTTTGTGTATTAAGACCTATGATTTTGAATTGTGAAGGGGGAGGAGTACATCAAGTTTTGTACAAGTCATCTAACGCAAGCGATTAGACCTGGTTCAAAAAAAAATGTTTCAAATGGCTCTGAGCACTATGGGACTTAACTTCTGAGGTCATCAGTCCCCTAGAACTTAGAACTACTTAAACCTAACTAACCTAAGGACATCACACATATCCATGCTCGAGGCAGGATTCGAACCTGCGACCGTAGTGGTCACGCGGTTCCAGACTGTAGCGCCTAGAACCGCTCGGCCACCCGGCCGGCAATTAGACCTGGCAGGTCGCGATCGGCAGGAGACATGGCCTGCACAAAGAAATCGGCGGGAAGTGACAATGTCTCACCATAGAGGACTTCTGCTAAGGATACATCGAGATCCTCCTTATAGGTGGTACCTATGCCAAGTATGACCCAGGGAAGGACCTCTCTCCATGATTCCGAATTACACATTAGCAATGCTTTTAAGTCCGGTGCCATCTTTCCAGTAGGCCATTTGACAGCTGATAAGTGGTTGTATGGAAGTGGTGGCAGCCGGAGAGACAGCACAGTTCGTTTAATATTGAGGATTCAAACAATCTGCCCTGGTCGGAAGTGAGCGATGCAGGACAGTTGCAACATACAGGTATGGACAGAGACTCCGGTGATGGTCTCAGCGGAGACGTTTGCAGTAGGTGTTGCCTCAACCCACCACATGACACTGCCTGGGGACAGAGTCCATGGACAGAATGTATATTATATCGGAGAAGCAGTGGTAGTATGTGTAAATTGTAAGAGGTCTGCACTCTACATTGTCTTGGAAGTAATGCACAGATTTGTAGACAGCAAGGAATTCTTCATTTAAGGTTGACCATTTACATGTTTGAAAGTTTAGTAAAGAAAAATCACAGAGGCTGAAGTATGCTGGCTCTCTCTTCCTGTAATCCAGCGCTGATAGCCTGGCAGTTAGCGTCTGATGTTATGGTAGGGTGTGCGTTGGGAGACGGATGAGCCAGAATAGTTGTATTCAGTAAATTGTCCTTGATCTTTTCAAAGGCGGTTTGCATGGATTGTGTCTACCCTAGGTGACATTTACCCAATGCATTCTTCCTGCATAGAACTTGTGTCAAGGGAAGGAGAGTATCAGCTGCATACGGGATGTGTCTTCTGTAGAATCTAACGACACCTAAAAATATGTGTAATTCTTGATAATTAGTGGATAGTGGCAAGAGTCATATCTGATCGGTCTTTTCAAGTGTTTGGTAGATGCGTGAAGCATCTTCGTGGTGGTCAATGAACGTCACACGAGTTTGTCGTAATTGTCATCCGTCCTCATTAACGACAAACCTGTGGGCTGGTAGTCTATCGAGAACTTCTTGAAGATGTGTATCATGCTCTTCCACCGAAGGCAAGAATATAATGACATCGTCTAAACAGGCATAACGAAAGGGTAAACTGAACAAAGCACTGAATATAAAACGTTGCTACGTTTGCACGGAATTGTTTAATCTGTAAGGCATGTACACGAACTCCAAAAGGTGTAATGATCACTATCTTTGGCAGATCCTCTTCTTCCATGGGAATCCATCGGTCTTTTTCAAAAATTAGATTTATGGGTGATGCCCAAACACTGTCCTACAGGCGAACGATCCCCTCTTTTACGTATTATTTCATCCATGGTGGGCTTAGTCACTCTCAGTTTGTGCTGCTGGGAAACATCAAGGTGTATGTCAGATGGATGAGCCTGGTGTAGTAGTGATGTGATAGACAGTACGATTGTGAATGGCACAAAGGCTGGGTGGCCAATCAGTGGGGAGCACATCAGGGTTGAGAGCACAACGCACTTTAGAGAGGGATCAGTTGGTGAGGCAATTGGTACATTGTCAAAATCGTGCACTACACTCAGACTCAACTCTACACTAACCTTTTCAGACTCCTTGTGGACAGGATGTAGTACTGTGTTGGCATCCTCTGTGGCCGTGGACTATTGTAGATGTTGTAGAACAGCAAGATGTTGTTTGGCTGTGTGTAGTGTAGCGGCAGTGTCTGCAATGTGTTGCCAGAAGTCTTATGTGTCGTGCCTCATGGTCCAACATCAAAGAGGGAAGTTGTTGTAGAGTGTAGAACACTTAAGGAAAAGGTCTAGTGGTGTATCTCCCAGTGATGATGGGGTGAATGGCGTTGGAGCTAGCTATGGCAGAGCATCACCGATAACTCCACCAATTGACTGCTGAACATTGTGGAATAATAACAAGCCACGGATGAGATTCGGAAGCAGCTGATAATGATGCAGAAAGTCTGCTGCCATGACCAGCTAGACAGTTTCGACGACAAAGAATGTTCAAGGTTTGTGTTTTTCTGCCTCAGATTTAAGATAAGGGACATGGTGCTGCCGACAGCTATGACAGCGTCATGAGCAGCATGTAATCGAGAGGATGATGTGAGGAAAGTAGGCGGCACTTGAGGTGGTGGGAGAGTGCTGACGTCAGCTCCCATGTCAATGAGGAAGTAAGTTCGTGTGAGACAGTCATAAGCAAATATGCAAATATGCAGGAGCCCTCAAAGGACTGATGTGAGATGGCAGAGATCTGCAGGTGTGGTTGGTTTGGTGTCTTGTGGTTGTAGAGCTACCTAGTATGCCTACGGTAGGTCGCTGTAAACATTTGAGTAAAGGGGTCCTGCAGTTGTGAGTCACATGTCCAAATCTACTGTGGAACCAACAGTATTGCTTGGCTGCTGAATGAGTGGATGTGGGAACACTGTATTCTGTTGTGGCGTTTGTTTGCAAACAATGCTGGAGGGGTGGCAGGCTGGAGGGCAAGCGAATTTGTTGTAGCATTCAGTATTTTTTGCCTGTTTGCACTGTGAAGGTTGCACAGGGTGTGGTGGTTAGGATCTTGCGCCAGTTTGGAGGGATGTAGCTGTCCTCGATCATTTTGCAGCTGCAAGGAGCCAAGGCAGTGATGACATCTGGTCTCGTGGGTGGGAGCTCGGGCCAGTTCAGCAGGATTTTGCTATCTCGGTCGCGCTGTTGCTGAGTGAGACGACTGCCTTCTTGACGTCAGACTGGCTGTTAATGAGACGATGGTGCTGCACCAGGGTGTGGATTCGGGCCACGAGGTGGAGTCTGGCGTTGAGGGGGCCTCTCTCATCAGACAGCATTGCAGTCTGTTCATGTGTAGGAAGTTTAAGAAGCCATAGTGTTTAGATCGTGCAGCCAAGCATCAGTGTAGGATCAATCTGCGACTGGAGACGGCGTCTGAGTGAGGACGACAAGCTATGTCTGAGAGTTTCTTTATGCTTAGCCAGGTACAGCTGCTGCTCCAGGGAGCAACAGGGCTTTGGCCATCTCATACTTACTGTGAGCAGATGCTGCCAGGAAGAGGTCACTGATTATGTCCACATCAGCTCTTAGATAGCTATGTAAAGTTACAAATCTCATGTCATCATCGACATGCCTTGGGTGAACATCAGACACTCACATAGAAGTGAATCATACTGCCAGGGAATCAGTACAGAATGGCGATAGTTTAAAACGAGGCTGGGGGTGTTATGAGTGTTTGTGGGCTGTGCATATGGCACTGGCCATACATCTCCATTCCATTATAACTATAAGTAAATAAGTTGTCAGACACAGCTCTTCTCCTATTTAAGTAAATATGAAAAAGCATCAGAAAGTTGGCTCAAGTGTAAGTTATTCATCTGAATAAATCTTAGAAATTAAAAATTTTTGGTGTGCTTTACATAGGTAATAAAATAATCGTTATTAATTGCTGTTTATTTACTTTTCTTTCAATGATCATATCTGTAATTGTTGTATAAATGTATATAGTTATTGTCCAAAACTTTACAATGGTGTCTCCTTAGCTGGGCCAATTGTATGAAAAATACTACAAGTTTGACAAATGTTCTATTAAAATTGAAGGTAAATCATTTTAAATATACCAGATGATCAAAAAGTCAGTATAAATTTGAAAACTGAATAAATCACGAAATAATGTAGATAGAGAGTTACAAATTGACACAAATGCTTGATATGACATGGGGTTTTATTAGAACCAAAAAAATACAGAAGTTCAAAAAATGTCTGACAGATGGCGCTGCATCTCATCAGAATAGCAATAATTAGCATAACAAAGTAAGACAAAGCAAAGATGATGTTCGTTACAGGAAATGCACAATATGTCCACCATCATTTCTCAACAATAGCTGCAGTCGAGGAATAATGTTGTGAACAGCACTGTAAAGCCAGTCTGGAGTTATGGTGAGGCATTGGCGTCGGGTGTTGTCTTTCGGCATCCCTAGAGATGTCAGTTGATCACGATACACTTGCGACTTCAGGTAACACGGAAGCCAATAATCGCACGGACTGAGGTCTGGGGATCTGGGAGGCCAAGCATGACGAAAGTGGTGGCTGAGCACACGGTCATCACCAAACGACGCGCGCAAGAGATCTTTCACATGTCTAGCAATATGGGGTGGAGCGCCATCCTGAATAAACATCATACATTCCAGCAGGTGTTTATCAGCCAGGCTGGGGATGATGTGATTCTGTAACATGTTGGCGTACCTCTCACCCATCACGGTAGCAGTCACTGACATTTTGCTGTCCAGCGCCATCTGTCGCACATTTTGTGAACTTTGTTTTTTTTTTTGTTCTAATGAAACCCCATGTCATAACAAGCATGTGTGTCAATTTTTACCTCTTTATCTACATTATTCCGTGGTTTATTGAGTTTTCAAATTTATACTGACTTTTTGATCACCCAGTACATTTGATATTTGTATTATCCAGCTATCAATTTCAGAATATTATAACTGTGAGATCTTATGGACAAAATGCAAAGAAAAAATAAAAATGTAACTTGGTTTCCAGTTATTGTTCAGAGGCTAGTTAGAAAAAGTAAAGAAGATTGTCGGATATTTCGTCAAATGAATTTTTAAATGTATGATAGTAACACTTTTCCGTGAAAAATATGATAAATACTAGCTTAGGAAGGATGAAATGTTTTGCAAATTTATCTGTGGAGGACCTAGCATTAAATATATATCGATATACTTCCAGTTTGATAAGTCCTTCATATGTAGTTTGCTTTTCAAAGTTCTATTAAACTTAAAGTTTAAATTGCCATTCTTCCTCCATTCATTTATTTAAAAATGCTTATTAGAAATTTAAATGTAAAGTTTCCTCAAGCTATATGTTCAAATATATAATAATTCTAAATTTGATTGGTGAGTTCAAACAATCAAAAATGGGAAAAGTTACTGTCAGATACACAAATTGTATTTTATTCAATGAAAAATAGAGAAACTTTTGAATCTCTTATTTGCAATGAGGAAGCATTTCACTTAGCTTTTCTATACCTATAGCCCTATGTTTTGTTCCATATCTATTGCACATTAATTGCTGTTTCCTTAGAAGTTTGTTTACAGAGGCTGTCTACCATGAACAGCTCCTCCCAACACGAATTATTGTACTAGATACATAAGCATCTATAACTTGGAAAAACTATTCTTCTAAACTTCAGCCATAGATATTCTATATGTTTCTGCCCAGAGCAAAGGATTTCAGTTTCGGATTTGACACTTGTCTCCTTATCTAGTTCACTGAATATAGCAATGATGCAAGACAAAAATTTAATATACATGTTCAAAGTGGCAACACAAAGTTATTTCAAAACAGTCACATCCATCCTAGTATCAAACTATACAATGCATTACCAGAGACTACCAAACACATACAGAATGTTGGTCACTTCAAATCTAAATTGAAGTTGTACTTGGTTGATCACTGCTTTTATACAGTAAATGAGTATCTACAAAAATAATTTTCTCTGTATTAACCCAGTGTCGTCTCATACAGAAGAACACATGTGTATTATCTTCCTAAATATAGCCTATCAACATTTATTTAAGTATTCACCATTAATTGATATATTAATGCATGTCATTTTATGTACAAAGGTATAATTATTTATAAAATTTTTAATATTGACATACAAATCCAAATATTTCTTGCACATTGTTCAGCTGTAGTAGATGAAATGGATCAATAAATCAATCAACTTCATACTTTAGTAATCCTCATTGTTACAAATCCTTCGTTGCCTTGGATACTAGTTTCAATCTGGATTTCCTTACAGAGGCCAGGTCTCCTTTGTGTCATTAGATTTAATACACTTGTATCATGAGTGAGCTTCCAGAATATACATTTAGACAGTTTTTAGCAATGGCATTTATCATTGTTTTTCAAGATGTTTTGCCACTTTAAGTATCCAGCCAATTGCCAGATAATTCATATTTCCCCAGTTATGACACTTTGGGGAATGTACCCATTATTGGCCAAACATTTTCCTTAAAATTTCAGTTAAATTGGGAGGTGAGTGTGATAGCTAATAGAAATTATCCAGTTATATATTTATAACAACTCTTGATACTGAGTTGTGCTGAAACAATCTCGCCATGTAACTTGAGTTTCTTCATTGGGGGATTTGAGTTTCTTGGCGCATCTGCCACATGTTTATTACCTCTGTTTCTCAGTAATACAAAATTAGATCAATTTCAGGTTTCATCTAGCTTCCTGTATCTGCTATTATGTGAGCATCTCTGCTTTTTAGAACTTCTTCTAAAACTGGCTAATCTCTAATGACCTCTTTGTTGACAGAGTGTTAATCACTAACCTTCCTTTCTTACTTCTAAATCTGCAACACAGGCTTGCTTTGGAAGTTGATCACAAGGATTAAGCAGTCTTGTATGGGGGAGAAGAATTTCTTTGGATTCTACACTACTTTGGTGTTTCCTACAGTTAATATCATCTGAACTGGATGCAGAGATGCCTTGTGTAAAAGAAAATCGTGTGCATCCTAGACAGCAGCACCTCATGTGTAGTGCATCCAATTACGGGGCTCCTCAGTTCTCAGTCCTATGGTACAGTTTTGTTAACAATCAAATTGCATGTCGATGGAATATCATCTTAGTTGTGCTACTGGATTCGTGATTTTGTGTTTTAAATATAACAATTCGTAGTAAATGACAGTAATCATCTAGTGAAACTGAAGTGGTATTGTAATGTTATGTGTGCCTCACTATTTTTTTTTCTTTGACTAATTTGTACCTGATTTTATTCTGAGAAGCTCAGTAATGTATGTAAATACTGTAAATGTAAATGTGATTCAAAAAGTACTTGAAGTGAGTGAAGTGCAGCTGGACAGCAAAAAACTCTTTGGCGCGCAATCCCCACGATAGTATTAGAGAATCTCTGAGTATGGACTCTAAAGAAAATACAATTGATTTTATTTAAAAAAAGACTATTAATCTGTATCTTGTGGAAAGAGGACGTGTTGCTTGGCCGTCGCTCAGAACGTATTGTTACATTTAAGGAAAATTGATATTTTAGTGATAAAACCGAGTGAAGTATGTGTAAGAGTTGCCAAACATTAATGTATACAAATTTTCTGGAAGTGATGAATAGAAATATCTTGTTTTTGGAAAAGGAGGTGAACTTCATTGTTGTCACCGTCTATCAATTGACAGAATAGTAAGTGTACAAAGTTCACTAAAATACTGGAAAAGAAATGCATTCTCTACAGTTTTCATTCAATAAGTAACAACCTCTCATAATTTCTTAATTACAGTAATTGGATTATGTTCTTGTACAATAGTATGGTGCTGAACTCCACTGACCAATTTTGATGTAGCAGGACGTGTAGTTTGAAGGAAGTTTGTGTGTCAAGAAATCTCCTTTTCTCACAAAAAGCAGATTGCTGTTTGATCTTACTTACAACAGTGGTCCCTTAGGTATGAAAAGCTACGAAAACTTGGGCTCAAAGCTATCCGCAATACGGCCAAGTAACTAAGAGTCGTATTTTAAACCTTAAAGAACAATAACTTCCTCCAAATTGCAATACGTCTACTACTGGTGCAGAAGCTGATCATTCAAGGACGTAGCAACCAAACTTCAGGTACCAGTTACGACTTAAAGTAAAAATCTCAATCAAAAATCAATCTCTCTCTCTCCAAACACATATATAAATATTGATAGTATATTTAAAAAGAAAGTCATTTTACATTGGCGCCCGAACAGGAACGCGAAACGAAATTAAAAATATTTCACGCTGTTGTTCGAAACGCCTTTGTAATTATCTTGTATTTGTTAGACTTGAAATATTTAAGAAGTTGAAAAAAAAATTTTCCTCGTTGCTAATCGATGTCACTTATTTTCATGCACCACGACAAAATTATGCCGGAAACAACACTGATTTGCTGAGCTGCTAAGTAAAAAGCATATCGGATGATGAATTTTGCCACGAAAAGAACATTTGGACTTTGAAAAATTCTTCAGCAGTTGCAGACATGCAAGAGTGAGTACCTTTTTTATTTCCGTTGAGAAGCTTCATTAATGCCCTCTCATGTAGCAAGCTTCTGTGCTTTTTTCCATCAACCTATCCAAATTCAGTAGAAAGTGCAAGGAGGTATTTGGTAGGAAGACATTTAGTAGCATTGTATCATTTCAGGTATTATTATAGTCAGTATTAGCTTAAAAAAAATTCATTTGTCTGCATCTCCATATTGCATAAACGGCGTTGGCATTCAGTTGTCTCTGATCAGTAGCGTCCATTGTGTCATTTTGTGTGAGCATAGGCAATTGTTAGGTATACATCATCATTACGTCAGTGTATCCCAGAAGGCTTAGCAAGCTATTGCGTAACTTTCTCGCACTGGAATTTCATACAACCCTGCTCGCGAACCCAACAAACAATGGCAGAGGGCAGACCAAATTCCGTTGCAGATGACAGTGAAGAAGTAGTTGACACCTAATACCAACTTAGATCTCGAATCGTGCCGACGAGGAATGAACTACCACCTGATAGGCCAGATGAAATAAACACCACACACAGTACTGTAGTAAACGCATCGCCCAGCAGCGTACAGGAACTAAAAACCACTCAGATAATACAGACTTCAACATACAATGATGTTTCAAATGTAATCGAAGTCTTGTTTGCGCGCCTGTTGACACAAAGGGAAGAAGAGAAACAGCAGGAACGAACACAAAGGGAACAGGAAAGACAAGAATTTATCCATAGTTTAGATGATAAGTTCGAAGCGCAAACCAAAAGTTTTGACAAAAGGCTTGATTCAAAATTAGATTCTATTTTAGAAGCGCTAACGTAAAGCCTCGATGAAAAGTTAGCAAATCTAGTAACCAAGACTGAACTTGACAGTATTGTAACAGCTATGAAAGGTGACTTTGAGACTAAAGTACTTACTACCGTTCAAGGTGCAAAACAAGAGGTAACCACTGAAGTTCATCAGATGTTAAGAGACATGGAGTAACAAGAAACAGCAAGAAAATGATGATAGGATTCAGAAAAGGTATGACGAATTTGCAAAGCAGACGGAGGATAACCTAAATCATTATCAGCAGGACGTATATGAAGTAAAATTAGAACTCGAGCTAGTTAACAAACAAGTTGTTACCTGTAAAGACACTTTACATACAATGACAAAGTAAAACAGTTGACTGACAAATTCTCTCAGTTGGTTGTGTGGATGAAGAGTCTCCTGAAATTGTGTAGAAGACAAAAAAAGTATTATTTTAAAACCTTAATGTAAAAAAACAAGCATTTAATATTCAGGTGTTGTTGATCTAGTTTGATTATAAAGCGAGTTTTGAAAATGAAAACTGTTTTTCTACTCCCAGCAGTTGATAAATTATCAAAAATTTTATGTATATGCAAAGACTATCTTAAAACATCGTCAGAACTGTACGAAATTTGCTAATTGTAAAGAAAAATTTCCATCTTAACTTGCTTGTTAATTAAATAAATATGTCTCTACAGTGGCAATGACGACACAAAAGTGGTGACGAGGATAATTCAGTGCAGACTGAAGTTAATCATCTTGGCCAAAGATTTTGTTTGCTTCTCTTGTGTTTTAGCTTGCAGGGGTGATCATTTTGCTAATTTGCTGTTGTTGGTTCTTGCATGTATTCCATGAGGGAAGCCACAGAACTAATCAAATTTCTCTTTTCAGAGACTTTGCTTGCTTTGTTGCTATAACATATTTGTGTAAACCATGGCTGCAACGCCCCCTCCACTCCCTGCCCCGCTCCTCAGTCACAGACGGTCAATATGCCGGATCTAACATAAGTTTTTCAGTTTCGGAACCAAGAGATGACTGCCCTTAACAACTGTACAACAACGACTGGCTGAAAAAGCTGCGTCGGCAAGTTAACGACACAGAAGAGGAATGGCTCGAATACCAGACACTGTTCCAAGCACATTGTGAAGTTCATTGAGTTCAAAGTACTGTAAAGCTACAATACTGTCGATTGCAGGGTCCCCAGTGTTCACGTTAATACAAAAACTATTCCCAACTGCGTCTCCTATCGAACTCAGTTACGACGAAGAAATCGCTGCATTAATCAAGTACTATGACCAGCATGTCCAAGTAGCTGCAGCAAGATATCAGTTCTTTCGCTTGAAGTAAAAGCAGGAACAGACGAACCGTTAGTGGTACATATAGATTGAACAGGCATGACTAGGAAGCGTAAATTTAAGTGTAATTTTGGCAATTTTAACAGTGACTTAATGATAAGGGATTCAATAACATGCAATGCCCCAGATAGTAGAATACGAGAACAGATCCTTAAGTACTCTGATCCATCACTTCCTCATATATTGCAAATCTTAGAGCAATATTATTAGGGCGTCATAGCGGCCGATAAGGTTGACCAGGCCGGCATTTGTCGGGTCGAGTAGCCGCTTGCTCACGACCGTCCTAAGCAGCCACAACAACGAGCGCGTACACAGCCACGCGGATAGCCACGTAGACAGGTGAACCGGCCTGTTAATTTAGTGAATTGTTGCCCTAGATGTTGAGCTCGCCATAAAAGACAGGTTTGCCCATCACGAACGCATGTAGAAAAAAAAAGGCCATATCCAAGCAGTTTGTATGCAACGGCACAGAAACGCCAATTTTCCGTCTCCAAGAGAAAACAGGCTCATGCACATGCAGTGAACACTGTGTTTTCTAAACCTACAATAGGTTCTGAGAAAAGTAATATTAAGGTTGTGGTTCATTCTCACCTTAGTACTGTGTAACGACGTTCTAACAAACTATTCGTCTCATTACGAATTGCTGGCTGTCGTGTGAACTTTCAGTTAGACACAGGTGTCAGTAACTTTTCTTAATCGTGCCGCATACGAACAGTGAGGCACGCCTTTCTAAATGTAGCAAGCACCTCACTGCTTACAAGAGACAGGAAATTCCGGATTTTCCACCTCAAATCTCGTCTCGGAAAGTGTGACATTTTTCAAACTCACCTACAGTACTTAGATTATGTGATAAAAATTCAGGGTGTGCACTCTCTCCAATCTCATTTGCTTGCAATCCGTGACCTGTCTGTTCCTCGCAATGTGTCTGGCAAGAGGACGTAACTCAGTCGGTTGATACCGAATGCCGCTCAGATCGGGCACTACTGCATCTCTAGCGTCGGGAAAATGTGCCGTTTGTGCGGGCCAGATACCGTCAAATGCATTTCAGAAATTCAAAAATTCTTTGCTTAGTGACAGATGTTTAGTACATTTTGACCCGGTCAAGCCAGTAGTTTTGCAAGTCGACACTTCTTCCTACTGAATCGGAGCTGTGCTTTCGCACAGAATTGTTGTCCAAGACAGACCTATTGCTTTTGCCTTAAAGTTGTAAATTTAAACTCGGTGCAATTATTCACAAATTGAAAAAGAAGCTCTCGCTATTGTGTATGGTGTGACAAAATTCCATCATTACTTGTCTAGTCGCAAGATCTATTTAGTGACAGATCGGAAGCCTTTGCAGTCCCTGTTTCATCCGTCAAAGCCGGTTCCTACATGCATTGCTCAAAAATTGCAACGCTAGACTTTGTTGCTATCGCAGTGTCAGTATGAAATTGTGCACATACCTACGGCAAAGCATGGCAATGCAGACGTCCTATCTCGCCTTCCGATTGGCCCGGACTCTTGATTTTGATGCATCTGCCGCATCTTGTTGCCAAATCGGTGCGCAGGACTCTGAACTGCTGGAATCTTTCCCCTTGGACTACAGAAAAATTGCACAGGCCACGGAAGCAGACCCAGATCTCGAGATTTTGTTGCATTACATTCGCACATCTTGGCCTCGTTTGCTGGCCGGAGTGGCCGAACGGTTCTAGGTGCTACAGTCTGGAACTGCGCGACCGCTACAGTCGCAGGTTCGAATCCTGCCTCGGCCATGGATGTGTGTGATGTCCTTAGGTTAGTTAGGTATAGTTAGTTCTAAGTTCTAGGCGACTGATGACCTCAGAAGTTAAGTCGCATAGTGCTCAGAGCCATTTGAACCATTTTAGCCTCGTTTATTGAACAGTATCCACCATTCAGTTGTGCGGCGATACATTGCTCGTCGGCCTAGCTTTTCAGTTCAACAGGGTGTGATTCTACTCTTAGTTCAAAATGATAGTGGACAAACGCGTGTGCTTATTCCCAAAGTGTTGCAAAAGGATGTGTTGCGGTTGCTCCACCAAGAACATTGAGAATTGTTCGCACTAAACAGTTAGCGCGACGGCACTGTACTTGGTAGTGTACGGACGCCCACATTGAACACATGACATTACAGTGTCGCGCATGCGCGGAAAACCATTTCGCTCCGCCACAGACATTCTCAGCTTGGCCTAAGATTCAATCGCCATAGCAACGAGTACACGTAGACTTTTCAGGACCATTTTGGAACACTTGTTGGCTCATAGTGGTAGACTCTTTTAACGAATTTCCATTTGTGGTGCCTATGAACTATCACATCACGTAAAGCCATTCAAGTGTAGTCCTCCACATTTTGGAAGGTTTGCCAGAAGTACTTGTGTCGGACAACGGACCACAGTTCACTTCATGTGACTTTGAACAGTTATGTGAATGCAACGGCATTTGTCATCTAACAATTGCTCCATTTCAACCACAGTCCAACGGAGAAGCAGAACGTTTCATACGCACTTCTAAGCAACAGATGGTCAAGCTTCACACCACCCACACACGGGAACAGGCACTGCAACCCTTTCTCGCCCACTGTCGCTCCCACCCACCAGATGGACCACCACCGGCGTAACTTCTGCATGGCCGCCGCCATCGGACGCTGCTACACTTGAACTGCAGCATCTGGTGCCGCCAATGGTCGGCAAGTATCGCTTCACGCTGCGCAATCTTGTTCTTTTCAGGACTTATGGCAAATGTGGCCGCTGGGAAAGAGGTGTGATCCAAGAATGCATTGGCTCTTTTATGTATTTGGTTGTAGGTCCAGATGGTTTGCAGCGCCGCCAACAGAACCAAATTTGTGCTTGTCTTTTGTCCTGTGATTAAGCTACTTTTCTTCCCCCAGGGCCTCACAGGATCACGCGGGCTGTGCAACCGCCCGCTGATGGCACCAGGGCACCCCTGGAGGAGTGGCTGGACGATGCACCCTCGCCCCCACTGTCCCCACTCGCCAACCACATGGAACCTCCATGTTTGTCGCCCCAGGAGACGCACTCAGGCCTGACGTGTGCCCTGGCAGCAGTTTTCCGGTGGATGTTCCTGTTGCCTCGCAAGCCAGATGGTGGGGTACGGTTGGGAGTACTCCATCCTCCACAACTACGGCTACCAGCTCATCTCTACAACCAGCGTCCTGTCTCCATTCCTGTTGTTCACAGCCTCCCTACACGACAACGGTACAGCGTTTCAGAGGGGAGGAATGTGCTGGTGTAAGCTATCTCTAGCAAACTGGTGGCAAAGAAGTTTCAAAGACCGATAGTAGGCGCTGGAGCAGGCGCGCCTATCAGGAGAGAGGCCACAGACAGGTTTGCATGCAATGTGCCGCCAACGCCCTCTTGACTGCTAGTACTGAGATCGCCGCCGTGGACTGGAGGACCCAGTCATTCAGTCAGCTGAATCAATTGCAGTCACAGTCAGTTCAGTTATTGTTCTAACTGGCATCTGTCAGTTCACGTCAACGTCTATGAGAGCGTAGTGTTTATAGCGGGACTTGTACTTCACCAGTAGTGAGGCTAATGTGGACTATTACGGAAGAGTTTGTACCACAACATCTTGCTTAAACATAAGTATCTTCTTATTCTTGTGAATAAGGAACCCTGTAATACATGTGTGCAGTTGTGTTGGAGACAGAGGATACCAGCTACCAAACAACATCCTATCCGTGCTTCCCATGGTGCAAGAATCTACAGTTGCAATGACGACTCAAAAGATATATTGTAAGAAACTTTAAAACAGATACACACAGCTGTCTGACACATACACAACACGTACAGCCAGAATCACAGACAGGAAGAGGGAGATAGTTGAAAAAATTGATATTGGGCTAAGGAAACTGTTGTGGGTTGGCAAGAGAGCCAACCCGTTTTTGAGAGGAAGCCGAAAGGCACACGTTTTAGCTCACGCAGGCTGGCGTGAGGTCTGGAACAGGTCAAGGAAATTAGACTAGCAAAAAAGGACGTAGATGTGGAATACTTAACTTTAATCCATAAATGGTGAACATTGCTCTTGACGGTACATGTTTTACAGCATCAATAGTAACTGGTAATGGCGCCTTGCTAGGTCGTAGCAAATGACGTAGCTGAAGGCTATGCTAACTATCGTCTCGGCAAATGAGAGCATATTTTGTCAGTGAACCATCGCTAGCAAAGTCGGCTGTACAACTGGCGCGAGTGCTAGCTAGGAAGTCTCTCTAGACCTGCCGTGTGGCGGCGCTCGGTCTGCAATCACTGATAGTGGCGACACGCGGTTCCGACGTATACTAACGGACCGCGGCCGATTTAAAGGCTACCACCCAGCAAGTGTGGTGTCTGGCGGTGACACCACATTCCTGCCGGCCGAAGTGGCCGTGCGGTTAAAGGCGCTGCAGTCTGGAACCGCAAGACCGCTACAGTCGCAGGTTCGAATCCTGCCTCGGGCATGGATGTTTGTGATGTCCTTAGGTTAGTTAGGTTTAACTAGTTCTAAGTTCTAGGGGACTAATGACCTCAGCAGTTGAGTCCCATAGTGCTCAGAGCCATTTGAACCATTTTTTGAACACCACATTCCTCCCCCGCAAATCGGCGTACGGTTGTGTTATAAGGCTTCCGCCCGCCGTGGGGAGGACCCCATGTTGACGCATGCGACGAGGTGGGGAGCCTAACAACAGGCGAGGCTGTGCCACCCGCACCCTGCCATTCGGTCCGAGGGTAGCTAGGAAACGCCTGAAAACCTGCTCCAGTGTGCACGCCAACATGCGGTGTATGCGCCCGCAGAGAGACAGGAGGGGCCGAAGGGTCGACCTCCATCGGGCCGGGACACCCGACGGGCGAAGACGACATACCTGTATGATCCGGAGCGGGCAACAGTTCCATGTCGGAGGACAACTGGTCACGGGAAGCGATCGGCGGTGCGTGAGCCAGGGAGGCGCCCGGCGGCTGCAGCGAAGCGTCCACTGCAGGCGTCGCCGGCGGGAGAACAGGCGGCGGCGGCGGCGCGTCGCCATGCGGCAAAATGGAAGGCAGCGTCGGTAACACCTGGGGCTGAGGCGAGCCAGTAGATTGGTCCCCAGGGCGCTGACTGGACGGCACCGTCTCTGAAAGCAGACGGCGAGCGGCAGATCCCATGCGACGACAGAGGCGCAGCTGGTTGAGATGCCGGCGCACCTCACCAGAGGCCCCCAAAACCAGATACATAGCGCGGCCGAGGCAGCGAAGAATGCGCCCTTCGAGCCAACGCCGTGAACCTCGATAGTGGCGATAGTAGACAACGTCGCCTGGAGCAAAAGCAGGTGTCTGCCGCTGCACAGGAACCTGATGCGGCGGATGTAGCAAAGACATCAAGGTTCGATGAGGATGACCGTGGAGCAACTCAGCCGGCGAGCGACCATCACGGGGCTGAGAGCGATACGAGGACAAAAAGAGCAACAACGCGTCCTCCCGAGAATGCGACTCTTTCAACTTCAACATCTGTGACTTGAAAGTCCTGACCAATCGTTCAGCAGCACCGTTTGACTGTGGCGTAAACTGCGCGGACGTCAGATGTTGAATACCATTGGCCTTGCAGAATGACTGAAATTCTGCGGACATGAATTGTGGGCCATTGTCGGAAACAATAGTCTGTGGAAGACGTTCAATGCAGAAGATAGTGGATAATGCTTGGATGGTGGCAGATGACGTCGTAGAAGACATGCGGACAACAAAAAGAAAATCACTGAATGAATCTACCACAACCAACCATCAAGCATTCCAGAATGGACCAGCAAAATCGATGTGTAAGCGTTGCCAAGGGGAAGTGGCTTTTGGCCATGCAAAAAATTTCCGCGGCGGTGCTGATTGTTGTTCGGCACACACCATGCAAGAAGAGCACATATTCGTAATCGCGGCATCGATTCCGAACCAGGTACAGTGCTGACGAGCAAGTTGTTTCGTTCTCACTATACCCCAAAGTCCTTGGTGGAGAAGCCGTAAGACAGAGGGCTGCAACGAACGTGGGACAACGACCTTGGACTGATCATTATCAGAACGCAACAGCAAAACACCACGTCGTACAAAAAGTCTCTCCTGGTGAGCAAAAAATCGGCGAACCAACGGATCCCCGATCCGTGACTTTGACAAGGTCCATTGAGTAGCAACGAAACGCAGAACGGTAGCAAGGACAGGGTCGGCAGCTGTGGCTGTAGCTACACAACGAAAATCAATCGGAAACAATTCGACCACGTCATCGGTTTCTGAATCAATGAACATGCAAGCAAGTTCGGAGGAATCGAATGCTCTATCCTCAGCAACAGGCAAACGGGACAACGCATCGGCGTTTCCGTGCTTAGCAGTGGACCGATACAAGATATCGTAGCGGTACTGCGAGAGGAAAATAGACCAGCGAATGAATTTCTGCGCTGTACGTGGAGGTACAGGCTTGGTCGGATGAAAAAACGATGTCATAGGTTTGTGGTCTGTGATGATGGTAAAGTGACGACCATACAAGAAATCGTGAAACTTTGTAACACCAAATACAAGAGCCAATGCTTCTTTCTCGATCTGTGAATAATTTCTTTGCACAGACGAGAGCAATTTGGACGCAAAGGCAATAGGGCGATCGTGCGATCCATCTTTGTGCGCAAGCACAGCACCGATCCCGAAATCCGATGCATCCACCATCAACAAAAGGGGCTTCCGGGGATCGAATGGCGTAAGGCAAGTATTGGAAAGCAACGCCGATTTCAACTGGCGAAAGGCGCGTTCGCATTCCGTCGTCCAGACGAAGGAACACCTTTACGGCGTAAGCGATGAAGCGGAGCTGAAATGGAAGAGGCGTGTGGGACATATTTGTTATAGTAATTTATTTTTTCCAGCACACTCTGTAGCTGCTTAAAATTCTGCGGCGAAGGCAAGTCTTGTATGGCACGGAGGTGCTCTGGGCTAGGATGTATGCCTTGGGCATTGAGTACATGTCCCAGATAGGGTAAGTCACGAGCAAAAAACACACATTTGTCCTTCCGCAAGCGAAGACCATTTTGTCGCAAGACCTGAAATAATGTTCAGAGATTGGCTAAATGTTCTTCTTCCGTCTTTCTGGAGATCACAATATCGTCCAGATAGTTTGCTGCAGTAGGGACCGACGCACAAACAGTTTGTAGATATCACTGAAACAATGCAGGGGCGGATGCACACCTGAATGGCAGTCGTTTGAATCGATACAAACCAAGATGCGTGTTAACCACCAAAACGCGCTGGGATTCTTCGTCCACCGGTATTAGCAAGTACGCATCTGCTAGGTCCAACTTCGAAAAATATTTACCCAGGCACAGGTTGTCAAAAAGATCTTCTGGGCGGGGTAAAGGAAAGGTTGCAATCACAAGTTGTGGATTCACTGTTTCCTTGAAGTCCACGCAAAGTCTCAATTTTCCGGAAGGTTTTGGCAAAATTACGAAGGGTGATGCCCAGCGAGAAGCGTGCACATGTTCAATTACACCTTGTGATTCCAAATCATGTAATGTTTTTGCGACCTCATCACACAATGCGTGGGGAACATTGTGCGCTCTGACAAATTTCGGTTGCGCGTTTACTTTCAGTTCCAAGTGTGCTTTATAGTTCTTAGTGCAACCGAGGCCCGGTGCAAAAACGTCTGCAAATTCTTCACAGAGACGAGAAACACTGTCTGAAGGCACAGTCTGGTTCACTGAGAGGACCTGGTTTACTACAGACAAGTTAAACAACTGAAATAAATCGAAACCAAACAAGTTCACTGCAGCAGAAGAACGAAGGACGTAAAATGACACAAGATTCGTTTGTCCCTTGTATGTTGCAAGAAGGCTGCACTGTCCTAACACAGGGATCGCTTGTCCTGAATAACTATTTAACATTTGCGGCACGCAATGGAAGTGTGCCCAGCTGTTTGTATGTTTCGTGATTGATCAGTGAAACTGCAGCTCCGGTATCGAGCTGGAATGGTATCACTTTGCCATTAATGTCCAAATCCACAAAAAGTTTGTTGTCCTGCTGACGACAAGAGCGACTGTCTCGTGCAACATGAACTGACACTGGTATAAAATCACTTGTGACTTGACGGGAGTTCCTGCGATGTCGACGCACATTATTTGTGGGACGAACACAGTCACTGTTAGAGAGAGTGGCACTGGGCGGAGTGGCATGAAATATATGAATTTCCATGGGCGAAGTGTCGCGAGCCTGAGTATCCTTGGTTCGATTCCGATTCCGGCGCGAAGCAAAGGGCCTGGAATGGTTTTGAGCTTCCGATAGGAGCTTTTCCTGACAAACACTTTGAACATGTCCTTTTTTATTACAGTAAAAGCAAATAGCTTGGCGTGACGGGCAATTCTCACGCGAATGTCTAGTAGCACACCACGGGCATGATTTTAGCACTGCATTTGCTTGCCGACACAGTACACGTGGCTGAGAGTTTGGCAGCAGTTGCGCGGCTGGGCACGAGGACTGTTTACTGTTCCATGCTGCTCGCCCGGCGGGCTGGGTAACCTGACACACGGGTGGCGAAGTTTCAAAGGATTCCTGAGCAAAGTCAAGTGTGTCCTGCCGATCCAATATGTCTATCACTTGTTGAAGGGAGGGACTGACTAGTTCCAAAATCTGTTCCCTTATACGAACATCAGAAACGATCTGTGCAATTGCATCACGCACCATAGTATCTGAATAAGGGAGTCCACATTGACACTCAAAAGCACAATCCCTAGTAAGGCCTTACAAGGTTGCAACCCACTCCCTATTAGTCTGACCTGCCGTACGTTTCGTACGAAAGAAGGTATACCTTTTCGCAACTACATTGACTGATTCCTTGAAATATGCATCTAATGCAGACAAAATTTCGTCATAGGACAGAGTTGCTACGTTGCGTCGGGGAAATAATTTGACTATCACACGGTACATGGTCACCCCTACGGAAGAAAGGAGAAAAGGCTGCCGCTTACCTTGAATTCTGTAGGGGGAGAGATGGAATCCAAATTGGCGTGACCACTCCGTCCAGCTTTCCAGTGCAGCATCAAAAGGACGAAAAGTCGGTGCAACTGGGTGTTGTGGCTGCGGTCGCGGTGGGGCGGCGGCCGCCGCATCGTTTTGCATTGCACATTCACCCTGGACGAGCTGTCCAAGGGCATCCAGTAAGGCCAGCGTCTGCTGATTCTGTAAGCGATAAAATTCGGACAGTACATCTGGAGATGGTGGCGAAGCCATTACACAAGTAAATCAGGGCAGTATAGTTACGAACGCGGTGTGGCCTCGTCGCCAAATGTTGTGGGTTGGCAAGAGAGCCAACCCGTTTTTGAGAGGAAGCCGAAAGGCACGCGTTTTAGCTCACGCAGGCTGGCGTGAGGTCTGGAACAGGTCAAGGAAATTAGATAGCAAAAAAGGACGTAGCTGTGGAATACTTAACTTTAATCCATAAATGGTGAACATCGCTCTTGACGGTACATGTTTTACAGCATCAATAGTAACTGGTAATGGCGCCTTGCTAGGTCGTAGCAAATGACGTAGCTGAAGGCTATGCTAACTATCGTCTCGGCAAATGAGAGCGTATTTTGTCAGTGAACCATCGCTAGCAAAGTCGACTGCACAACTGGGGCGAGTTCTAGGAAGTCTCTCTAGACCTGCCGTGTGGCGACGCTCGGTCAGCAATCACTGATAGTGGTGACACGCGGGTCCGACGTATACTAACGGACCGCGGCCGATTTAAAGGCTACCACCTAGCAAGTGTGGTGTCTGGTGGTGACACCACAGAAACGTTAGAATATAGATAAATGTTCATTTTTCCTTTTATACATATCTCTTTTTGGGGTGGGCATGTTTATGATATAATATTAATATCATTACCCTACGCTGTGTTTCGATACTTATTAAATGACACAAGCTTTATGGCCGAACCAAAGTATGATCCTTCATAACTGCACCCTACTGTATACTAGAGTTTTCCACGATTTCTGGACCACAGTATACAGTAGTTGTGCATTTTATAAATGTACATAACATAAATAATCAAATTTCGTATGGAAGTACCACTTAAATTACTTTTTGGCCTTACTAGGGATCAAATACCTTTATTTGTGGCCAAGTTTATATTTTATTTATCCCCTGCACATGTCAGCTTTATTTACATTACAATTAATTTACGTGAAATTTACAAAACTTCAATAGTTGAGTTTACGAGAGATCATCACTTGACAGAGGGTATGTTTAAATAAGATACTTCTACTCCATGACTGACATGTCGTGGCCCCCCATATTTTGTGTTGCCATATCTCCACATGTTAAGTGTGTTCATCGTGTGCGTGCCTTGCAGTACCATCAGTTCAACTACAGAAAACAGTTCAGCCTCGGCTGCACAGCTTTGTAAATGATGATGAACTGCTCGTCATTAGTGTGCAGGTGGTAGCTCCATAGGATAAGTGCACATTGATCTGCGTTTGGTTAAAAAGTGATGGAAAGCCTTACAATTTCCGACCATGGTTATGTAAACCACATCGTCCATCACATATTTCAGTGTCCAAAAGGTCGTCTCATGTCATGGGCATCACGTCGAATGCTTACCATATTCCAGGTAAGTCCATAAATTACTTGCTTTAATTTTTCCTTTGTAGTCAAGTTCTGTGCCCAACGCCAAACAAAGGGCATGTAGAAAATTTTCGTCATTGTAGGCATGTGCAAGTTTGACCACAGCCTCACATGAATGTGTATTCCTCATTTAACATACGCTAAATATGTGATATATGGATAGTTTTTCTTGAAGTTTCTTTTCATTTCGCATATGTTAAACACCCTTTTCATATATAGGTTTCCTTACATGTCTTTCTACATGTGTATAAAATTATGGATGACCTGCATAAAGAAATTAAAATATGACATAACATTGCTCCTTCTAACTACACATAAATGTAATTTTAATATCAACTGACAAGCAAGGTCCAATACATTTCACTCATATACAAGTTTATACATGAATTTGTCACATCTTTTCGATGTTTGCATAACAATATTTAAACACAAGCGAATAACATTTAAGAAGTCATTCTCACCTTCAAAATTCGTAAGGCAAAATATCAGTGATAAGTTATTTCATATTAACTCCCATAATTAATAAATCACCGGGTGTTTACAACTTTTATGATGAGGTAGTACCCCTTCAACTTTTAAATTCATGATATAATCTTTTTTTTTACAGAAACAGACAAAGACAAAGTAAATATTTCATAATTCGACTCAAGAACAGCTGTCAGAATGAGTAACTTAGATATCCTCAGAGTAGTGAACCAATGTAAATCATTTAATAAAAACAAGGCCAGACTGTATACAAATTAGATTACTTTCAGAGTGTGCTGATACTATAGATCCATAATTAACAATCATATGCAACCATGCACTCGATGAAAGATCAGTACCCAAAGACTGGAAAGTTGCACAGGTCACACCAATATTCAAGTAAGATAGTAGGAGTAATCCATTAAATTACAGGCCCATATCATTAACATCGATGTGAAGCAGGATTCTGGAACATATATTGTGTTCGAAATATGAATTACCTCGAAGATAATGGTCTATTGACACACGGTCGACACAGATTTAGAAAACATCATTCTTTTGAAACACGACTAGCTCTTTACACACACAAAGTGTTGAGTGCTATTGACAAGAGATTTCAACTTGATTCTGTATTTCTAGATTTCCAGAAGGCTTTGACACTACCCACACAAGCAGCTTCTAGTGAAATTGCGTGCTTATGGAATATCGTCTCATTTATATGATTGGATTCATGATTTCATGTCAGAGAGGTCACAGTTCATCGTAACTGATAGAAAGTCCTCGCGTAAAACAGAAGTGATTTCTGGCGTTCCCCAAGGTAGTGTTATAGGCCCTCTGCTGTTCCTTATCTATACCAACGATTTAGGAGACGATCTGAGTTGCCATCTTGAGTCGTTTGTAGATGATGCAGTCATTTATTGTCAAGTAAAGTCATCAGAAGTTCGAAACAAATTGCAAAACGATTTAGAAAAGCAAAAATTGGCAACTGACCATAAAAACTGAAAGTCTGAGGTCATCTGCATGAGTGCTGAAAGGATTCCGTTAAAATTCGTTTACTCAATAAATACGTCAAATTTAAAGGCCATAAATTCTACTACATACATAAGAATTACAATTATAAACAAATTGGAAAGAACACATAGGAAATGTGGTGGGGAAGGCAAACCAAAGACTGCGTGTTATTAGCAGGACACTTAGAAAGTATAAAAAATCTACTAAAGAGACTGCCACACTATGCTTGTCCATCTTCTTTTGGAGTACTGCTGCTGCTGCTAGGTGTGGCATCCTTACCAGATAGGATTAACGGAGTACATCAAGAAAGTTTAAAGAAGGGCAGCACGTTTTATACTATTGCGAAATAGGGGAGACAGTGTCACTGAAATGATACAGGATTTGAGGTGCACATAATTACAACAAAGACGTTTTTTGGTTGTGCGGGCTCTTTTTAGGAAATTTCTATCACAAAATTTCTCCTCTGAGTGCTAAAATATTTTGTTGACGCCGACTTACATAAGGAGAAATGATAATCATAATAAAATAACGGAAGTCAGAACTTATACAGAAAGATATAGGTGTTCGTTTTTTCTGCGCACAGTTCGAGATTGGAATAACAGAGAATTATTGTGAATGTGGTTCGATGAACCTTCTGTCAGGCTCTTAAGTGTGATTTGCAGAGTTTGCATGCACACATGTAGACGTCGAATTTGCAAAACATGTTACATATCAAGACTGTAAAAATCAGTATACATATGTGAAATCTGATGATATGCATGAACTACTACTATCATCTCATTCAACCCAAGTGTTTGTAATTCTAGATTGCTAACGAAGGAAATAGAGAACTTCACCCTCCAATTTCCAACACAAGCACGCATAATTATGCTTAGCCACGCCTCTCTCATATCTACCAGAAGGTGGGCTACGAATCTACAGGGAATTATGATAAGGAATGGGAATAGGCATTTATGGTCACCTGCTGAAATCCATCATTTATGCATCACACAATAATTGAGCAAATTCTCTGTGAATGCTTCTTGTATTTTGTGACAAACTATTTACTCAGTGTCTGGAGCACTATAGATAAAATTCTAACATCATTGTGTCATAACAGTTTATTAACAGCATTTGTTTAAAAGTACCTATAATGATTGTACTGCAGTGTACTTAATTTATATTTTTCACTGTGGGACACAGCTCCTATGTAATGTAATATGCATATGTGTAAATACTTTGTTATAAAGGTTGTGTCAAAAGAAATGTTGGTTTAAAGACAAACAGATAAACTGTGATCATGTATAATTGTGTCTTAAACACTTGCATTTGGCCTTTGTATCGATTACTTGCATTCAACAATGTACAGTCCGACACCCTATTTATATCCTTGGATAATACAGGACCTCAACTTCATTTCATAACATTTTATTTATTATAACTTCTTAATATTCACACATAACGTTTACACTACCACATTCATACACATATTCCTATACAAATAATTACAGATATTGCAGTGTTGTCCAGTTCTTTTGGTACCGGCTACCTAAATTCTCTTTCTTGTCATTACTTGGAGGTGCCCTTTTGTCGATCCCTGTAAAAAAGGCTCGAGGTCAAACAATATATCATGCACACTTGAAATGTGTATATTTTCATTCAGTATTAAAATTTTTTTAGTTCATTATTTTCTGAATGATTCTCAGAATTCACCCCTTTATTGAGAGCACATATATTAACAGACTGTCTGTCACTTGGACTTACCTCTTCTATCTCTTCCATATTCATACAATGAGTGCACATGTAACTAATAGGTCTCTTCCTAGATGTGCCACACTCTCTTTTATTATTCAGAGCGTGAATATATCTCTAGAATCATTCATTCTTTCATGGTACATACAGATTTTCTATACTGTAGTGCTTAGTTTATTTTGTATCTAGCCATAATGTACATTTTTGTGTATATATTGTAAATAATAACCTAGTGTGTAGACATCTTCCTGTAGTTGTTCAATTTCTTTCCTTCCATGTAACAACTTCCTTATTTTAGTTCGCTTTTATTATATAAATTTTATTCTTCTAGTGTAGACCTCAATATTTATTTTAGTAAACAATTTAGATTCATAATCTTTTGGGTATATTCTACTTTGTTTACACTAATGTTAGCTGAGCATCTGGCATGTTAAGCAGCATGTTCAACTTGTTTGTCTTTGTGAATGGGCTGTGGTCACTGACCTGTGATGCAAACTTGCTACTGAGCTAGCATGTTGCCTCTCATCATAATGCAATAACATTTATTTCTCCCCGCAACATTTATCAGTTTGCAGTTGGAAAGTGTATGTATTTTAGTAATGAATTCACATCATGGCAATTAAATTCAGCTTATTATTAGTTTCCCAACATCCTTTTGTCAGTAAACAAAATCTTAAATAACTACTGACCAACCCTATTTCTATTTAAACACATATAAATAACAAGAGAGAAACTTTTCCTAAATTAAGCGAATGTCTTTCATAATTTATAGAGAAATATTTACACTACACTTAAGCAAAATAACTTGATGAGTTGGTTTAACCTATTTTCAAATCCATTTCATTAGATCCTTGTGTGGATAAGGGTCCTCATCCTTTCCACTTATAGGGTAAGCTAGTCATACAGTGTTTTTTGAGGGACTTGCGTGATTACAATTGGACCGTGTATAAAAGTTTCCATTTGACATTAAGAGTTTTCCATGCTTGCTAGACTTTGGGTATATTTGCAACAATACTTCTTATCCTGAACGGAATTGTACAGTGTGCCCAAATCTTTTGGTGTAAGACGTTCTTCTCTGCTCGACCTTTTCTCCTAGATTAATCAAACCTTGGCGTCTTTTTCTTCAGATGACATATCTCCCTTGGATACTTACAGCAGTGGTTTTTCCATTCGTCCATTTCTCGTTTCCTTAATATTAATTCAATGGTTGTAAAACCTGTCGAACTATGTGGCAAGTTGTTAATGATTTGCTTAAATGGCAAGACGAACTCGATCCATTATGTATGTTTCTGTGGTTTATAGTAGCATATAAATCTATTAAATTCCTTAAACACTCTTACTATGGGGCTTGCTTCGGGGTGGAATTGTGATGCCAGTATGTGTTTTATTTAATTTGCGGTCGTGAATTCCATCCATCTGTTAACTGTGAAGTACAATGCATTATCAATTAACAGTATCTGCAACTTCTCTACTCTAGAGAGATAGTCGTCTGTAATTCTTCTAATAACAGAAGTGGCGGTCATTGACCTCATTGCAAACAACTTAACATGCCTGGAAAAAAACACCATATAAGGCAAATTACATACTTAACATAAACTTTTCCTTTTGTATAGAGACTGGCAGCATAATTCTAAAGCTTTTGTGGGGACTATAGGACGGAGATCAATTAATTTTGATTTATTTGAGTGTTTGATTATCTGACAAGCAACACATGTTCGAATTACTTCGAGGATTCGGCGCCGCATGTTGGGGAAGTAGCAGAATGTGTTTGTCATATCAATGCATTTACGAACACCATAATGACCCCATACATCATGCGTTTCAGGTAACATATGCACCACCGTTCTTGTTTAGGTATATATCTGTGAAAGAGTGCTCCTTTATAAACAGTGTAAAATTTTTTAAAGCTATTATTATATCTCCTTTACATACTTTGAGTCTTACCTTTTTCCAGCATGGATTTTTTCCTGCAATTTCTCCAGGCTATTTCACATTTTTACATAATGTCGTTGGTGCGTTTTGTCTTGCATAAGTAGGATACAGATTTAAAAATTCTATTCGGCGAATTCTAAAAATTCATTTAACCCTTTGGGTAGCTTCGACAAGGTGTCAGCATTTATGTTTTTTGTTTACCTTAGATGTACATTGCCTCAAAACTGAATTCCTGCCAGTTTAGACTACATCTAGCTATTCTTCTGTGCAGCAATTTGCACATCAAGAGAAAAGAAAGTGCTTCGTGGTCACAGTATAATTATCTTGGGTGCTTGTTGTCGATCTGTCTCGGTGACTTGTAATAGGTATGCCTCTTAGATTATAGTGGTGTATTTCACTTTATGTAACTTTAGTAACTGTTCTCATAAGTTGCCGTGATGCGACTTATCAAGAATAATGATCCTCATTATATTTCATGTGTCGAGTACAAACCTGACGCTAATGTCGGTTTTGGCGATAGCTAAAGCAGGATCACAATTCGGCGAATATGAGCATTGTATGACCGCCCAATCTATCATCCTCTGTGCCTCCTTCTTGGACCAGCGTATGGAGTATGATAAAAATCAGAACGTTTCATGTGGGTAAACATCCATTTTATATGTATAACCCTTTATTACTTCTGGGCGCTTTCCAAACACCACACATGCCATTACCAAAGTATTAATTGCTGTAGCTCCTCTTTCTGGTCTTCTGACAAACAAACTTCTTCACTTACCTTCGCTTGTACTAGTGCTAGATCGATACTTCTTTCATGTAGCTGTCTTTTTGTGCATCACAGAACAATACATCTGAATAAGACAATTGTACTCTAATGTCTATATTTGGCAGAGGTTTGTTTTCTATTGTACTGGTTCTGATTAACTCTGCTGATAACTTTTGTTCATTAATTATAAAGAAACACTTTGCCTGTCCCATGTCAATATGTACCTTGTACGGTCAGAAGGTATCCATACCAGTAAGACAATTAACTACAAGTTTTTCTATTACTAGAAAAATGTATTTTAAAGAAAATTTTTCAACAGTAATGCGTATTAATGCTTGAAGCTCCGCCTCCCTTGGATTTGTTACCTACTGCAGTCAAGATCGGACGGTTCTACAAAGGGAAGGTTGGTATGTGTGTCCGCTTTTGTAACTTATTAAATAAACCTTGTGAGATTATATTTGTTGACGCATCTGTATTCAGTACAACGTGCATATTTAAGTCAGCTATCCTGGCATTTATTAAGGCCTGAACAGACACTCTTTTGTTCTCTTCCAAACTGCCCACATTTCTCAGATACAAGTCCCCCTTGATATCTACTTCTTTGTCATATCTCAGAAAATAATTAGGAATTAATTGTATGACCCCATCCACATCCTCAATCTGTGAATGGGCTCCTTTCATGACCTGTTTTGGTTTTCTTGATTAGTTGGGGTGTAATCTTTTCATTATTGTTAATCTCAGCTGTATGCACAGTGTGGTCTTGACTTTGCTAATTTGTGTCTTGCGATGCTCATGAATTAAATTCTCTCTGACCTTCAGCTCCGTCTGGTACATAATTGTTGTTCCATTGGTTGTAGCTATCAGGAGGATGGCTGTCTACCGCCGGTTGGCCCTTGCCAATTATTATATTTGTTATTACTCCCACCAGGGTTACATTTTGAATCTGTTGTCTGAAACCCCTCTGCTTGATATACGCTGGTCCATTGTTATTAGGCTTCCTTTAAAACCCTGTTTGGGTGCTTGGTTTCCCAGTTACCATAGTTACCTCTTGTGTGATTATTATTAAGCAGGTAGTATGGGTGCCGACCATGTTGATGTCTTCTGCATTTACTTCTTACCAGATCACTATTTTCCAGATGTTCACTTCACACATTATTGGTCTGGGGTTGCGGCCACCCCTCTTCATAATCAGGTCAATCCAGCACATCTAAGAAGTATTCTACATCATTCTCGGATGCTGTGATTAATTTTTCCTTGACATGTGGTGGGGACTACAATGTTGATTCACTGAAAGAGTGTAATAGGAAGAATAACCTGGAAGTCTTGCTCGGTTCTTTCAATTTGACATCTTTCACTGATTTTCCTACTCGGGTAGTAAAGGACAGCAGCACATTGATAGATAACACTTTTATAGACCAAGATAGGTTTAAAAAAATAAATTCTTGTACTGTTGAGAATGGCCTTTCTGATCCTGATGCTCGCTAGTTACAGTATATGACGTAGCTCCATTCAGTAATTCAAAACTACCCTCCAAAGTTGTGCATAAAATTAATGACTCAACAATTAGAAATTTCAGAGAAAATCTTCAGCAGTTAGACTGGGATGAGGTGTACAAGGAACCCAATGCTAATTTAAAATTTAACTTATTTCACGATACACTTGTAAGAGAATTTGAAAACTGTTTCCCCAAGAAAGTAGTTAAATCTAATTGTAAGAAACCATGCAAAAAACCTTGGCTTACTAAAGGAGTAAAAATATCTTGTAACCACAAAATGTGGTAATTCAAAACTACCCTCCAAAGTTGTGCATAAAATTAATGACTCAACAATTAGAAATTTCAGAGAAAATCTTCAGCAGTTAGACTGGGATGAGGTGTACAAGGAACCCAATGCTAATTTAAAATTTAACTTATTTCATGATACACTTGTAAGAGAATTTGAAAACTGTTTCCCCAAGAAAGTAGTTAAATCTAATTGTAAGAAACCATGCAAAAAACCTTGGCTTACTAGAGGAGTAAAAATATCTTGTAACCACAAAATGGAACTGTATCTAACAACAAGAAAAGGTAATGACCCAGAAACAGCCAAATATTATAAAAACTACTGTGCTACACTAAGAAAGGTTATTAAAAAGTCCAGAAGCATGTGTATCATATCTGAGATTAACACCTCTGATAACAAAATCAAAACAATTTGGAATATTATTACAAGGGATACAGTGCAACCAAGAGTACAGGATGATGGCATCACCATCAAGGTGAATGGAAACATGATAAACAACAAGCCGGAAGTCAAAAACATTTTGAATAATCTTTTTTAAATGTTGTACGGCAAATAGGATCTAAATGTTCATTAGAAGAAGCATGGCAGTTAATGGAAAAGGCGTTACCCATACCATTTGATAAAATTCAAATTCCACCCACCTCTCCTTCTCTCAAGAATAAAAGCTCACATGGAACTGATGACATTTCCAGCAGGATAATAAAAGCTTGTTCCCAAGAAATAAGTGGGATTCTTAGTCACATATGTAATAGCTCTCTGAAGCAGGGTATTTTCCTAGATAGACTTAAGTATGCCATTGTTAAACCACTGCACAAAAAAAGGGGATATGTCTGATGTCAAGAACTACTGCCCAATCTCTCTTCTGACTGCCTTATCCAAAATTCTTGAAAAAGTAATCTATTGTAGAGTAGCTTCACACCTTTGTAAAAATAAAGTTTTAACAAAATGTCTGTTTGGTTTCCAGAAGGGTTTTCAACAGAAAATGCTATATATATATATTCAGTAATGAAATATTAAATGCTCTGTGTAAGCAGAAGTCACCCATTGGGATTTTTTTTTATCTATCAAAGGCTTTTGATTGTGTAAATCATGGAATACTTCTAGATAAGCTCAAGTACTGTGGTATGAATGGGATAGGGTTCAAATGGTTTAAATCATACCTAACTGGAAGAGTGCAGAAAGTTGAAATAGGCAGTTCACATAATATGCAAAAAACTGGTGATTTTACAAACTGGCGAACAATCAAGAATGGGGTGCCACAAGGTTCGGTCTTGGGTCCCCTGCTGTTCTTAATGTATATTAATGACTTGCCATTCTATATTCACAAAGATGCAAAGCTGGCACTTTTTGCTGATGATACAAGTATAGCTATCACACCCAACAGACAAGAATTAACTGGTGAAATTGTAAACGATGTTTTTCAGAAAATCATTAAGTGGTTCTCTGCAGATTGGCTATCATTAAACTTTGACAAAACACAGTATATACAGTTCCACACAGTAAATGGAATGACACCATTAATAAATATAGACTTCGATCAGAAATCGGTAGCTAAGGTAAAATATTCAAAATTTCTAGTTGTATGCATTGATCAGGAGTTGAACTGGAAAAAACACACTTAGGATTTGCTGAAACGTATGAGTTCAGCTACATATGCTATTAGGGTCATTGCAAATTTTGGTGATATACATCTGAGTAAATTAGCTTACCATGCCTATTTTCATTCTCTGCTTTTGTATGGCATCATATTCTGGGGTAACTCATCATTGAGTAAAAGAATGTTCATTGCACACAAGTGTGTAATCGGAATAATTGCTGGAGTCATCCAAGATCATCCTGAAGACACTTATTTAAAGAGCTAGAGATCTTCACAATATATATATTCACTTATGAAATTTGTTATTAACAATCCGAATGAATTCAAAAGTAATAGCAGTGTACATGGCTACTACACTAGGAGAAAGGATGATCTTTACTACTCAAGGTTAAATCTAACTTTGGCTCAGTAGGGGGTAAATTATGCTGCCACTAAAGTCTTTGGTCATTTACCAAATAGTATCAAAAGTCTGGCAGATAGCCATATAGCATTTAAAAGAAAATTAAAAGAATTTCTTAATGGCAACTCCTTCTACTCATTAGATGAATTTTTGGATATAGTACTGGGTAATTTTCCCAACGCCCACAAAAAAAATTAAAAATTTAAGTGTCGTGTAATATTTTTTGTAATGTAATATCTTGTATAGACACCTTTTATTAGCCTGACACGTTCCACATCATTGCGAAGTGTCGTATTCATGATCTATGGAACAAGTACTAATCTAATCTAATGCTTGGGAGTACCCCACAGTGGATCTGATATTCTGTGCCTCGGTCCATTTGAATGGTAACACATTACAGAAGCTGTGATGAATACCACGGGGCGCGTTCTTATACACTCTGTAATAAAAATCGGAAACTGCCCATGCCATATCAATCTTTCATCACCTAGAAGATTCGACAGGCAGGAGGTACCATCCGCTACTGCCGTTGCATTGTCTGCCTGCATATGGTTATACATCGTGTATGCTGGTGCAACTGGTACCGACATTGGCAGTGCCTGTTGTATTTTATACTCCACTTCCTCTCCGCCTGAAGGTCTAGTGCCAAATGACGGATAGGTATTGCAGCTCTCTATTCTGCCTGATTGCACCTGACTTCTAGCAACTATTGGGTTCTTTGTGATATCAGTACCTCTAGTTAAACTGTTCGGAAACTTTTCTTCGGCTCCCTTTAAAAGTGATTTAGTCCTGGCTACTAGCTCATATTCTTTCTCGTTGACTACCTCTTCGACCCCTTCTACGAGTACATAGGTCTTATGCTCTTGCACTATCTTCTGTACCCTTTTCTAGCAATCCCGCTTTTGGCTCTATCCATAAAGTTCTTTACATCCCCTGCATTTTCAGCTTCGTGTCGCTCACGTTTTTCAGCCTACATGCCATTCTTCCTGTGTCTTGTCAACATCCAATACCTTTTTATCTAGCTTATCCATTTCCTGAGACAGATATCTGAATAACTCCGTCTTTAATTCTTTTCCCTTTTCAGACAACTTACATGTTAAATTATTTGACAGGTCAGTGTTCACATTTTTACTTAAGTCATCAAATTTTTGCGGTTATTCATTTGAAAGTTTCTCAGATTTTTGTGTCACATGATTCTTAAAATTATTAAACGTTTGTGCTTGTTGTTTTGAAGGATCTTTGACTTTTTGTGCTACATTATTAAATTTTGGTGTTATATCATTAAAGTTTTGTGTTTTTTTCATTCAATTTTTGTGTTTGTTCATTTCTAAACCATAAAAAGTTGCAGAAGTTGTATCAGTGCTGGGGTATCTTTTTGAATACCAACTGAGTCGTATCTGGTCCGTTTCGCCCGATGCGGAAATTTTAGTTTTGCTAGAATCTGCGCTACCGCGTGTTTCACTAGCTTCATGTGAAAAAATGTTTCCCGGTGATATTCGTGAATATATTTAGTTTACCATAAGTAAAGTCATGTTGTTAATCACAGCGTTACTATCCTCAGTCGTAGCTGAGCTTAAATAATACGCGTAGTTGTCTGACTCACCAATACTTTCACACAGACTATCATATGTCGTTGTGTTAGTTGTCGCGACATTTTGTGCCGAATTCTCAACAATGGCTTTATCTGCTGTATCCATATATGTCCTTGTGATTTACTAATTGCAAAATTTTGAAATGAGATTTCTATTCTTAATTACTCTGAGAAAATTTTCTAAATTATCCTGTGACGTGTTGCGAACATATAGTGCAACTCATTGTCGTTGCATTTACACTCACTCAGAATTCTCAACCGAAAAGTCATTTTTAATAAATACATTATTTTACTACAGTTTAAAATGCTCCAGCTCTTGTGTTGGGAGAGGAGAGGTACAACTATCACTACTATTAGATATGAGTGAGGAGTTACCATGTGCAGCCATGCAAGCTGCAAGTTAGAAATTTCCTACCTCAGTCATGGGTTTCGCACTATCTTTTTGTGGTAGTTTCCATACGACACTAATAATTTAAATTCGTGTGTAAAACTATTTGCAAAAGGATTTGAGTTATGTGCAAACATTAACAGCTTAAAGCAGCAATAAAGACAACAGAAAAGACAGTGCACATTAGCCATGAAGGTTTAACGGGATCGCTACTAGGTTTCTAAGGGGGTGGGGGAGGGAGGGGAGGGAGTATTGGAGCATAATACTGATAAAATTTAAAAGGCCAGTCAGGAAGTGGATGTACTGCCAGTCAATACGGATCATGTTGAGTGTACTATCATGAAGAACTCATACCTTAACGACAGATTAATCCACACTACAGTGACGGAAAAGGAAATCGCAACGGGTAGAAGGAGTTGTTGACATAACGAATGATGATAGGCGTGTTTCTACATCTGGAAGATAATGCCTATAAAAATGTTGCGCAAGTCGCATAAGAGTGGCGCTAGTGGAGTAGCAATGAGGATGCAAATCAGGTTTGCTTTAAATACACACTGTAACGGTAGTGAGCGTTAGTTACCTTTGATACTGAACATGGTGAGATGATGTTAGTCAAGAATGCCTTTAAGCTGACTAAGACGGCATTACCAACACCCACTGAGGTTGAGAAAGGTCGCGTAATAGGACTGCGAGAAGCTGGGATACTGCGGAAAGTCGTGGCGGGAATGAACCACTGTACTTGATTACTGGCAACGGTAATCACGAGAATGTATGGTCGTAAGGAGACCGTCCTCCGGACGGTCATGTGGCACCACCGAGAGGAAAGACCATGTGTTTGGCGTATGGCTCTGGCGCATCGTACTGCATCTGCAACAGCTATTTGGGCAGCGGTTGGCATCACTGTGACACAACGAATAGTTAAAAATCGGTTACTGCAAGAACAGCTCCGTTAGAAGGAGGCTAGTTGAGGGCCTGCAGGAACCTGTTTCTGTGCTAAACACATTGGACCTACTGGACCTACCACTGGAGTTATGATCTGGGCTGAGATTACATATGACAACAGGAGCACTCTCGTGGTTTTCCCAAAAACCCTATCTACAACATTGTACGTCAATCTTCACTCGATCTGTCGTGCTGCCATTCATGAACAGTATTTGAAGAGATGTTTTCTCACAGGTTAACGCTCTCCCAAACACCGCTGTTATAACCCAACATGCTCTACAGAGTGTCAACATGTTGCCTTTGCCAGTTCGATCATCAGATCTGTATCCAATCGAGCGCATGTGGGACATCATTGGACAACAGCTTCAGCATCATTCAGGAACAGTGTTAACAGTCCATGTATTGACCGAGCATATGTAACAAGCATGGAACTACGTCCCATAAACTGACATCTGGCACTTGTACAACTCAATGCATGCACTTACTCTTGCTTGGATTCAACACTCTGGGAGCTACACTGGTTATTAATGCATCAGCATTTCACATTTACAATGGCTATCTCACACTTACATTAACCTGTGATCTTGCAATGTTAATCAGTTAAAGAAGTTACCTAGACAAATGATTTCTCGAAATTTAATTACTAAATTTCTCTTTCTTTCTTTCTGTTGCGCTGTATTTTTTTCTGTCTTGTGTATATACGGATTTTTTGCGACAGTGGATCCAGATTATAAAGTATCGGAGGTTCCCAGCAACCCAGTAACCTCCCTGTGACTATCAGACAATAGGCCATCTCAAACTGAATGTCAGTCAGAACGTGAGTCTAATAAATTTTCGCGGTGAGTATATTTCGTTCGTCTTCATGTGAAGCAGCATTGTGGATATAAAGTATAAATACAGTCCACACAACTATCAGAAGACCACTTTGCAGCAGAGACAGAACTTGACAACACCCGAGAACTACGAGTTTCTTAAATCCATAGCACTGAAACGTCGCAATGACTATACTCGATACAGCAACTTCTGTTCAATATGATGAACCTATGATTAGTCAGGAATATTTTCCCACAATCCTTTTGCTGCAGTAGTGTTTAATAATAATGACGAGACAAAAATTCTTATTCAACGCCAAGATGGTTTAACAATTTTGGAAAGTGTATTTATACCTAAGAATGCTCCAGCAGCAATGGTAACACCGCACTTTACATTTATAGCATTTGCCTTTCAGTTTCAAGAAATGAGATACGAACTTAATGCGGTTTAAATTGAGTGCACCAGAAACATTGGAATTACATTGATTCTCAAAAATATGTCTCTGCGCCGACATCAGATTTGAATGCCTTAAAAAACACTGTATGGTTCATAGGCAGGGGCGCCTGCAGGGGGGGGAGGGGGGCAGTGGGGGCAGTTGCCCCTAGTGAGAATTCATTCAGTTTAAGAATATAAAAAATACCTGTAACTCTAGGGCTCAGTTATGTATGATTTAAAATACCTGTAAAATTACCACTAAAATAACCGGAATATATTTA
This sequence comes from Schistocerca serialis cubense, assembly GCF_023864345.2. Lineage (NCBI taxonomy): Eukaryota > Metazoa > Arthropoda > Insecta > Orthoptera > Acrididae > Schistocerca > Schistocerca serialis. The sequence continues at coordinate 719,604,882 of NC_064639.1, read as the reverse complement.
TAAAATGACGTAAAAATGATGTAAAACATATGTAAACAGAATTACAGGATGAACTAGAGCAATGAAAAACTTTAAAGGAGAATCGAACTAAAATTAAAAAAGATGATAAACTTAAAAATTGTATGTTTTTCTTTAAGAATTCTCGTTCGTTGAAGATGTGCAAAATTGTTATATATCCGTCTTACAGCTATTGCCTACGAAGAATCTTTATTTTTATTTCTACACCAACACATGGTAGAGATTAACAACAGTAAGTGAGGCAACAATGAGATTAATCAGATGCACCAGCAGTTTATTGTTAACTTTTACAAATGCATTCTTGAGCAACATTTCAGCGTTTTTCCTGAAGGCACGCCTATTGTTCGTTCTTTACATATGAAAAGAATCAGTTGTGTCATAAAGGGACGTTAAACACGAACGTAAAAAATGATAACTTCCTTGAAAAATAATCTACGATACAGTATCTGTATGACGAAAAATACAAAATTAAAGATAGATATCTATAGGCGGAATATTCGAGATTTTAGTAACTGATAAGGAAAGACCGTTTGTATGTTAACAAACTCTGGGCATTACTAATAAGCTATAATAAAATAAAGCGAATCTGCCGATCTACAAACTACTACATGTGTACGTGGTCCCATTAAGAACGGTACCCATGGTGAGAGTTCCATCTCAAAAATGTTGACTTATAGGGTACTAAAATGTCACCCTCCCTGTTCCCACCTCACTGGGTCAAACCTCTTCATAAACCTCAACTGGCAACACAATACAGTTGCACAACAAAACACACTCGGCAAAATTTTATTCTTTCAAATTTCAAATAATGGTTAACAATTGTCAGACGCTAATATAAATTAGCGTACTGTATTATGTTCCTTTTCGTTTGCTGAAGAAGTGTTTGAGGGTACTGTGTGGCCACTAATATCGCTACTTGTCCGTAGAAGTAGGCAATATTCGTCATTGGAACTACTGTCAACGAACGTGATCTAGCAGGCTGTGGCGTGAGCTACCTTCATTTCCGGAAAGTTCTAGATGAGGCTTGCTGTGTTCTAATAGGAACATATCGCATAAATATTTCCACATTCATCGCAAGAAACCGCTCCAAACGATCGCGCGAAACTCAAAAGTCGCTGGCTTGTGGTCTAATGGACACCACCCTGTTTCATTGTTGAACCAAAACCCCTCCCTCCCTCCCACCACTGTGATACGATTTCAGCTTCTGTTCTTTAGTCATCGCTCAACTCGGTTCGGCATCGCATCGCGCTAAGGGTTGTGTAAATTCATTGTGAGTTGTAAGTGGACAGTGGTGCATGATTGTGGTTTGCATAGACGTTTGTGCGTTGTGAATGTAAAAGCGCAGTGTATACAGTGGCAAAATGACCGTTTTTTGTATCTCATAAGCGAATGAAAACTACAAATGAAAGTGGACTTGTCGAAGAAGATACTGTCTATGATGAGGTATCACAGGAAAAAGGTGAGTCAAACACAACCATCACTATTAAAAATTCCAGTAGTTGTCCTGATGGAGAAAAGAAAGACGAAGCCAATACCTCTGCTGGCTTCAAGTGCGTTGATGAAAAGGGTAGTAGTATCCTGGTCAGTATTCCCGATGTCGGAAATTACATTGAAAAAAAAAAAAAAAAGGATATTGACAATTGCCTAAAGTATAAGATTTTATTGAATCCATGGCAACCTGAAAAAAGTTATAATTTTAAGAATGACATAGACAGCACAAAAAGAACATTTCGACCAGACTGGCTGTCATTATATCCGTGGCTGGTCTATTCTAAAGCAGTTAAAAGTGCCCTCTACAAGTTTTGTGTGCTTTTCCGCCCATGCATAACGCATGGTAGTCATCATGGCGTATTCATAAGCCGCCCATTCACAAATTTCAAAAAGTTCCATGAGTGTGCAAAAATGCATTTGAATTCCGAATGGCATAAAGATGCGATAGAAAAGTCAAATAATTTCATCAGTATGAGATTTTCACTCTGCAGCGGAGTGTGCGCTGATATGAAACTTCCTGGCAGATTAAAACTGTGTGCCCGACCGAGACTCGAACTCGGGACCTTTGCCTTTCGCGGGCAAGTGCTCTACCAACTGAGCTACCGAAGCATGACTCACGCCCGGTACTCACAGCTTTACTTCTGCCAGTACCTCGTCTCCTACCTTCCAAACTTTACAGAAGCTCTCCTGCGAACCTTGCAGAACTAGCACTCCTGAAAGAAAGGATATTGCGGAGACATGGCTTAGCCACAGCCTGGGGGATGTTTCCAGAATGAGATTTTCACTCTGCAGCGGAGTGTGCGCTGATATGAAACTTCCTGGCAGATTAAAACTGTGTGCCCGACCGAGACTCGAACTCGGGACCTTTGCCTTTCGTGGGCAAGTGCTCTACCAACTGAGCTACCGAAGCACGACTCACGCCTGGTACTCACAGTTTTACTTCTGCCAGTACTTCGTCTCCTACCTTCCAAACTTTACAGAAGCTCCGCTGCAGAGTGAAAATCTCATTCTGGAAACATCCCCCAGGCTGTGGCTAAGCCATGTCTCCGCTGTATCCTTTCTTTCAGGAGTGCTAGTTCTGCAAGGTTCGCAGGAGAGCTTCTGTAAAGTTTGGAAGGTAGGAGACGAGGTACTGGCAGAAGTAAAGCTGTGAGTACCGGGCGAGAGTCGTGCTTCGGTAGCTCAGTTGGTAGAGCACTTGCCCGCGAAAGGCAAAGGTCCCGAGTTCGAGTCTCGGTCGGGCACACAGTTTTAATCTGCCAGGAAGTTTCAATTTCATCAGTGTTGTGACAAACAAAACTAAAACTGTGGAAGAAGTCGCCAACGAGAATCTTGCGAAATTGTACAAACTAATCGTTCAAAGTTAAGATCAATTGTTTCTTGTGTATTGTTTTGTGAATTACATGACTTACCTTTAAGAGGAAAAACAAATTCAAATGTTGTATTTGATGATTTGTTACAATTTAGAGTACAGTCAGGTGACGAAACATTGCGGAAACATTTTGAGAGTGCGCCTAAAAATGCTACCTATGTTTTTCATAGAACCCAAAATGATTTAATTGATGTATACGCCGAAGTACTAAGAAATGATTTTATTAATACCATCAATAACAGCGAATCATTTTCAGTTTTGGCAGACGAAACAATGGATATTGCAGGCACAGAACAACTTTCTCTTTCTGCACCTTATTTTGACCTAGCAACTAATGTTGTCAGCGAAGACTACCTTGGATTTACACCATTAGCAAGGTTAGATGCAAAATATATCTCCAACACAATAATATCTACTTTATCTACCTGGGGTTTAAATCTAGATAAAATGATAGGACAAGGCTATGACGGGTGCAGTATGATGGCCGGTAAAATTTTGCGAAGTACAAAAGACAATTGCTGAGAAATATCCCAAGGGTCGCTTCTATCATTGTGCTAGTCATAGACTTAAATTAGTTGTGAATGATTTGAACACCTTACCAGAGGTTAGAAATGCCACTGGTACTATCAAAGAAGGAATTTCTTTTTTCTGGGGGAGCAAGAAAAGGAAAGTCCTAGTTGGGAACCTTCAAAAACTGTGTGAGACACGCTGGTCTGAGAAGCATAAGTCTATAAGGAAATTTAATGATAAATTTTTAGAAATTGTTGAAGCATTAGCAATTTTACATAAAGAAGGAGATCGTGAAACTAGGCAGAAAGCCTGGCAACTTTACTACACACTTACGTCTCCAAAATTTATTGTTACATTAAAAGTCATAGCAAAATATTCAGCCAAACTAGAACTTGTCACCAATATCCTACAATCAGTAAACATTAACTTGTCAGAAGTTTCAGAACACATTCAAGGAACTGTAAAAATGTTATTGGATGACAGAGAAAATGCGGAAGCCGAATATGAAATGATAAGGAAAAGTGCTGAAAGCAACTCCAGTGCACTTGGAATAGATGTCACTGGCATTCGACAACCGCGAGTTGTTGCACGACAAATGCATCGTCCAAATCATCCATCAGTTTCTGTCACTGAGTATTACAGAAAATCTCTCTTTATTCCATATTTGGATTCCCTAGTCCAGTCCTTGCAAGAACGGTTTTCAGAAGAAAACAAGACATCTTTTGAGATTTTCTGCTTGCACCCAAAGGTAATGAAATCCCAAAGTGACCTAGATATGAAAAGGATAATTGAAAATATGAAAAGGTTTTATGGTGATCTTTTAGATAACTTCACTGAAGATGCATGGACATGGATCAGTATGTGGAAACACGATAAAGTAGCTGAAGGAGATGTTGCTGAATTAAGCCATACTGATCTACTGGACAAAGCCAAATTTTTGTTCGTAATAGCTTCAGCCTTGAAGATAGCCCTTAGCTTACCGGCAACCACCTGCTCTGCGGAAAGAGCATTCAGGTACTTAATTACCACAGTAACATTTTTCTGATTGTAATTACTTAATTAGAAAGACTTTGAAACAATTTCTTAAGTCAGATGAAACATTTCTTCTAATTATTTTTAAATCTTGTTTGAAATATTATAGAGTAATTTAAGAAGGTTACACTGTATGAATTAGTATAGGCCTACATCATGTTTGTTTGCACCACTCTCAGGCACGTGAAAACGTGGCTAAGAACTACAATAGCAGATAATCGACTCAGTTGTATGGTGTCAGTTCATCATGATGAGATAAAATCAGAGGAGGAGTCCTTTATCGAAAAAGTGGCAGATAGTTATGGGATGGACCCGAGATGAATTCAATTTCTGTTTAAGTAATGCAGGTATGTGAGTAGTCAGGTTTTGCACATTATTAGTAACAGAACCGATTTCCACAATCGTATGCCTTCTTTTGTTCTTAATATTAAATTTACAACAGTATTTCAAACTACATTAATATGTTTGTAACAATAAAACAGTCGCATCATCCTTACAACCAAAGTTCACAAAATTTGTTAAGCATGAATCTGTTATGGGTTGTGGAAATTATTGTGTAATTTAGTTTTTACTTTACAAAATAGAAAGTACAGCCCTGTTTTTTTTCACTTTTCAGGGGACTAACAGAGAAACGTGTAATGAGACAATGATGGCTTGTTTGTGATAGTTTGATAATGACTTAGAAATGAGTGGTCTCATTCCCTTAGGAATCACAAGGGCCACTTGTGTTTCTAGGCTTCGTTCCTATAATATATCCCGGATGTGCCAGTTTCCAAACATACAGGAAAGATAAAAATTGATTTTCAGCGTCTTGAAGGCCTGGTCAGACACAACGCCGCAGTCTGCCTGTGCGGGTCAGGCACGGCGGATGACAGGGGCAAGGAACGCCGCAAAGTCAAAAGCGGTTGCTGCTGCGTCAGCTGTCACACCGTGGAAACGGACATCACTTAGCAGCCTGTACGTGTAGCGTGGTATCAAAGATCTGCCTCGCGCTGGTGCTGTCAAATGCGCCAGCAAATGCAAACAGCCACTACGGGCTGCTGCGAATCTGTCTGTGTTGAAACTCGACGTCAGCCGATGCGATGAGCCGGCCAGAGTCGCGCTCTGTGTGACCGACACCTATATACAACAACGATGCAGCCTGGCCGTTGCCGTTGCTGTTCAAGGCCACAGGTCGGACCGCCAGGCCGCGCTTTCTGACCAGGTCTTTAAGGCCGGTTGCACACACAGAGGATATTTTCCGCCAGATCAATTGACCGTCGCCATTGTCAGAAGTCCAGTGTTTACACACACGGCGGTAAAATCACCGTCGCCACCACACGAGTCAGCAGATTAAAGGCAATGTACTTTCATCATCAAACCCATTCATTTAATTTTAATGTGTTACGTAAATTATTCATTGTTTTTAAATGTACAGTTTTGTTTGAAATGAACAGACAGTAAAATCTAAGTATTGTTATTGTGTCGACTAATGCAAAGGAGAAGGAAAAACCGAATAATTTGGGATCATCATCCAATTAATTTAAGAAGAGGGGAGGATGGAGCTTTCTAAACGTTGTTTGAAGGGAAGGATGACAAGATATCCTTCAGTTACTTCCGATTGAATAGCAGGAAAACAAGTAGTTCAGAGAGAAAAAGCTTAGGACAGGACCAAACGAAAATGGCGGCAAAATGTACAGTCTGCTAATGTAAAAACAGGTTTTACTATAGTTATAATGTTAGTTTTTTATGTTCATGGTACTAAAAGTGCATCAGTATTTCTAAATTGCATATAAGGGGAAAACATCTGGCTTACCATGAAACAACAAATGCTCTTCAGAGAACAATAGTAATTCAGTAAGCATATTAGAATGCATAGGCCTATTCCAAAATAGAGCTGTATCACATGAAAGAATCGTTCTTAGTTAGTACACTAAGCAGCTGCAGAACACTACTGTTAAAGGCATAAAAGAAGCTTTCACAGTAATGTAAGAGAATTTGACCAGGTTTACACAGTTGAGTGTAGTGATCCGTTTTTTTCAGGACTGTTAATTTAAATCCAAATGTGTTCACTGCATGAGCAGTGTTTTTAAGTGCTTAAACAATTGTTAGTGGTAAGAAAACAATTTATTAGCAGAATACGGTTCAGAAACATAAAATCTGGGAATTTATACATATATATATATGTGGTGAACATTTTTTGCCCCTACTGCGACAAAAACATGCGGGTGCCCCCGTTCATAGGTGGGTTGGTTGATAGATAGCTCCTTTAGAATGTCTCACTCAAAATGTTAATGGTCTTCTTTGACGATAATAACTGTGTTATTATGAACGCTAAACGGGAGCAGATTCTAGTTTGAGGTACCAATAGTAACAATGACAGCCGAAGAAAACTTCGCAAGCGAAGAGCGGTAAAAAAAGCGTTTTATTGGATGGTCGGTTTCCATAGAGCTTCACTGTCATCATCAGGTCTTATGATTTAATTTCTTTTAAGATCTGGCTATCCATTAAAAGACTTTTTTGGGATCTTGGCTTCTGAAGTTTTTCTTCAGTTGCCATACATTGCTGATCACTCTCAGACTGACAATGTCAAGAATACATACTGACAACAACTTGTACATTCCAGGAAACGCTGAAGACAAGCATAAAATTCTACTGGATAAATTGGTGTGGACATATATCACTATTAGAGAAAGAAAATCTTAAACTTTTACTTGTGCTGAATTCTGGAGTTCAGCTGCCATTAACTTTGTGTTCCTGGGAGCAATTGGAAGATCCAGTCTTCCCACAGTTACAAGGGCAATCCACAAAGTTCATTACGTTTTGGAATTAAAAATAAATAAAGTATTGGAAATTTTTTTTATTATATACAGATGAAAGCCACACTTCAATACTACTTTTCTACATAGTTGCCATTTAAATTAAGGCACTTATCGTAACGATGGGCGAGCTTTGAAATTCCTTCGTCGTAAAATTCGGCTGCCTGCGCCTTCAACCACGTGGTTACCTCTTCTTGAAGCTGTGCGTCGTCATCAAAACGCTGCATAGCCAACCACTTCTTCATTGCTGGGAATAAGTGGAAGTCGCTCGGTGCCAGGTCGGGACTGCACGGCGGATGAGGAAACAACTCTCACTTAAAAGATTCGAGAACTTCACGAGTGGCATTTGCCGTGTGGGCCCGGGCGTTGTCGTGAATCAGCAAGATATTTGAGCCCAACTTTCCCCTGCGCTTGTTTTGTATTGCTCTTCTGAGGTTGTGCAGAGTTTGGCAATACCTTTGAGGTAGGGTAGGTGGTTAGTGTTTAACGTCCCGTCGACAACGAGGTCATTAGAGACGGAGCGCAAGCTCGAGTTAGGGAAGGATTGGGAAGGAAATCGGCCGTGCCCTTTCAAAGGAACCATCCCGGCATAATACCTTTGAGAGTTTATTGTAGTGCCTCTTTCCAGGAAATCCACAAAAATCGTATTTCTACCGGGTTACTGATTAACCATGTGGCTGAAGGCGCAGGCGGCCGAATTTTACGACGAAGGAATTTCCAAGCTCGTCCATCGCTACGATAAGTGGCTTAATTTAAATGGCAACTATGTAGAAAAGTAGTATTTAAGTGTGGCTTTCATCTGTATATAATAAAAAAAATTACAATACTTTATTTATTTTTAATTCCAAAACGTAATGTACTTTGTGGATAGCCCTCGTATTTCGACAAATGTGGATTATTAAGACATCTGTTAAGCTAGAAGTGCCACCCTTTGTTATCCTACCATTGCAAACAGGCAGGAAGGAGAATCTGCAAAAGGATTCGAGCGTATTTGCTAGCCATAAACTAACCAATACTACAGTTTATCTAAACTTTCAGTGTTCTCCATGAGATAACTTACAATGTGACTGGCATTATATATGGACTACCATATGACATGTACACAAGGTTTTACCCATCTTGATATGAGATTCATAACGGTTTTAGATGCACGCTCATCCCACAGAAACTTATGACTTCATCACCTATAGTGGTCATAGATTGTTCAAATCTAGACGAGACAGTGAAGACTGGGGCTGTGGATGTATGTAATGAATTCAAATCAGCACAAAAACTTTCCTGCTGTCACTGCAGCATTTACATAATTGCTACATGACCATTTCATAAACTACTAGCCACTACCAGGAACTGTATAATGTGTAGTATAAATACAGATTTATTACACAATATGTGGAATATTTTTTATAATGATGCGTCAAAGTTTGAAGATCATCGCAGACACACATCGGATTTACCATGAGTTCGGCCAGTTTATGTTTAAGGATGATGTGTTCACCCCATTCTCTGACCATGGACAAGTATTAACGAGGTATTCTACAATCGTCGCCTCACCCAAACAGTGTAGCTATGTGTGATGCGCAAAATTCGAGAAACAGCGGTGTAATTTGACCATGCAAAAATCTGGAATGATGATGGAGTGCAATATGAAGATATGGAGTCATCACGTTGAACTTATGATCATAGAGACAGCATAGTTAAAGTCAAAGATAGTGAAAAGACTATCCCGTTTTAATAAATTTATAAAAGAGCGTCCGTTCAGCATCTCTAAACACAGGGATGCGTTGCCCTCAGCCAGCTGAAGAAGAAGATAAATGTAGACAACATACGTTTATGAACGCTTTCGAAAATGAACAACTGCTGTTGAATTGGCTTACCAATAAAAAATATTAAAAAAAGCTTTTATTTATTCACTTCATATTTTCTACCAACTCACTTACAGGCTTCAGGTAAATACTTAACATATGTTGTCAGCACTGATCATGAAGAAACGGAGAAATAATTCTGGGCATTTTGTCTATATGACAATGGAAGTGAGAGTAGTTGACTGTTACTTGCATTCAGGGACCACTACAAGCCTTTATGTACGGTATACAGTAAAATGCAAATGGTCAAATATGTGACTGACGTACACACTGTGTCTGGATAGTGTACATCTATCAATCCATGTCTCTAGCGTGAGCAGGCATGGTGCAGCTGTGTCTGGAGCAGCCCTAGACGAGAGCTGGAAGAGACTTGTCGACTAAGGTTGTGCTGCAGGCTATACTCATGTTCCACTACAGATGGCTCTGCACTGATGTTCCACTGCGTCAGTGTAGTTTGTGATTTCAGTCCATGTATATGGCGACATTTGTGCAAATGTATGATACAGTTGTTGTTTTTACCAGAGGCACTTTGCACAGGGTCATGGGAATGAGTGACAGCTCCTAGTCCTACAGAATCAATGGCAATTGTGCGTACTACACACGCAGTCTCAAAAAAATGTGTGGCGTCATCGCTTTTACCAGTGTCACTTTCCACACGATCGCGGGATTGAATTACAGCTCCCAATTACAACAGAACATGTGACATTTGTGTAGAAAGAACCACCGCTCAGCAGTTTCCACAGAAATAGACTGCTGGAAGTGGCCGCTTGCCCGATGATGAAATAATTTCTCTAGGTACACGTGCACCCACGCCAGATTCACGCACAGCCTATACATCACCAACGCTGAACAGCTCCTACTCGTTTCAGTTTGATGAGCACCAGACATGAAACGATCCGTAGGCACTGAGGGTGACAGAGATAGTAAGCACTCCTGCTTCGAGGATGATGGGAACTTGATTATGAAGATCAACGCAAGGTGAGGAAATTGCATGAAGTAGCAATTATTTTAGGTACGTATCTAATTTTTTCGTTACATATTGACTGTCGTATTGGTTTTAGGTCTCATTGATAACTTCCCCATGAGTTCCACAGGTATGAGTCAGGTGTCGGTTGGTCACAGCCAGTGCGCTCCCTGCCGCTGTTGGATAAGCAGCTGCCAGCAGCAAGTCGTATACTCTTAGCTCACTTATTTGTTACATAGTTTAATTCTTAATTTCTTTGCGTGTTTATGGGTACTTGCACTGTTTAATTCATAAATTTCGGGCGTTGAGAGTTGTAGCATCGCGTTTTAGTTCCTGAATTGTGTAAATTCGCGTAGTCGTCTGTCTTCTGTTTTTGTTTTGAACGGCCAGTGTCGGTTGGTCACAGCCAGTGTGCTCCCTGCCATCGCTGGATAAGCAGCTGCCAGCAGCAAGTCGTATACTCTTAGCTCACTTATTTGTTACATAGTTTAATTCTTAATTTCTTTGCGTGCTTTTGGGTACTCGCATTGTTTAATTCACAAATTTCGGGCATATTATAGTATTTGAGAGTTGTAGCATCGCGTTTTAGTACCTGAATAGTGTACAACTGCTTAGTCTCCTTCTGCCGCCGAGCAGTGTGTCAGCAGTGCGCAAGTACCAGCATTACTGTATTTACTATACCCGCGCCGGCGAAACATTGCACTTGACAGTTCGCTTTTTGTCTAGTTAGGTTGGCTATACTGTAATAGCGATGTTGTAACAGCAGCCTCTATACACACAGCAGACGATACAGTTTTCCGTCCCGTCTCGTAAATGCAAGCGATTGAGCAATTACAGCGTATATAAAAACTTGTTTTTAGTTGTACTACAATGACAGGAAGTAAACAACCGTATAATAATGCATGTAAAAGCATAACAATGCACACCCTTTCGATAACGGAGCAAAGAAATACAAAAAACAAGCATCTGACGACTGGTACTTTAAAATCAATAATGTACGTAGTTTACAAAATAAATAATAACCGAGATTGCAATAAATAACCAATATTAGTAATTTTTCACTCACCAATTTACAGCGATAATGGTGCAATTCCATCCAGCTCGCCATCGTCACTGTTGTCCGATTCCTCGCCAAAACCGTCTTCATCGTCGTCATCCGCAAGACAAATCATTAATTGTTCATGGCCGCTGATAAAGCCTTCTATTGTCTGTGCTGCTCGTATAAGCTTCTCGACATGCTCTACTTTTTTTCTCCATGAGGCTGCATCCACAGTCACAAGAGCTTCACACAACAGCTTTTCCACCTCTGTTATTGTAAAGGACTTGTTGTTCCTTCCATACATTTTTACATCAATCCATATTAACTCAATAGGGTTGAAATGACAGTGATGTGGTGCAGCCTTATTACAGTATGACCCTGCTCCTTGGCAATTTCGTCTACTACATATGTAGGTGTCGTAGGCTTATTTTCTTTAACAAAAGAATATAATAGAACCTTTGTCATACTCAGATCAGCTGGAATATTTCGAGCCTGTAACCACTGCACCATAACTTCTTTCCGATCATTTGTGGTTGGGGCTTTGTCCTGTATCACCGAATGATATGGAGCATTGTCCATTACAATTTTTGTAGGGACAGGAAATTGTTTTAAAAGGTTCCTGAACCGCTCAACAAATCGTGTGTGATCCATATCTTCATGGTAATCACCAGTCGTTTTTGATCTAAAAACTAAAAGTGCGTCATGGACAAAACCACTGGAGGAGCCTGCATGGACCACAATTAATCTAGCGCCTCTTCCCGTCGGCTGATGGCCGCTACTGCTGGGTGTGTTATCCGTCCAGCATTTACTGACAGCTTCCCCGGCATTAACCCACGTTTCGTCTAGCCAAATTATGGAATAAATGTCTCTGCCCACAATTTTGTGCAAGAAAATGCTACGAGCGGTAACAATATGTGCCCTCTCTAACAGTACTTTGCGTCCGTCTAGAGTTCTGTAACGGAAACCCATATTTTTTAGCACAATTTTTAGTGATGTTTTACCACCCCTGAAGAGTTCACTTTCTTTTAAAGAGACTAATAACTTAGCTACAGTCGGATACTCTTTTCTGCTGTAGTAAGAATAAACATGCCTACGAATTGCATCAGTTTGGAAAGAATCTAAATCTGTGATAGGACTAGGCTGCTTTTTCTTCTTTCCTGAGGTTGTTAAAAATGTATTATTTGATCCAGACAGCTCGGAATCATTACGGTTCACTTCAGTTTCTTCCAAGTTTATTAGTAATACTCCCTTACTTACTACGGTTCTTGCACTAATTCCAAGAGTTTTCGACGTACGTTCCACCACTTTATCGGCAGGAATTGATGGCTGTCCATGAATGCTTACGTAGGTTTTCTCCTGCTCGTAAAACTCACGAGTTCTGCGTAGTAACTCCAGTGCCTGGCTGTTTAGCGGCACCCCTCGACGCAAAGGATTGTCACTAGGTGAACGAAGTCTTTTTGGTGGCATTTTCCAAGTATGTAAACTCACAACGTAACAAAAGTCACAACGATATAGCACACAGTACAACGAAAACACGCGGTAAAGCCGGCCGCGGTGGTCTAGCGGTTCTAGGCGCGCAGTCCGGAACCGCGCGACTGCTACGGTCGCAGGTTCGAATCCTGCCTCGTACATGGAAGTGTTTGATGTCCTTAGGTTAGTTAGGTTTAAGTAGTTCTAAGTTCTAGGGGACTGATGACCACAGTAGTTAAGACCCATAGTGCTCAGAGCCATTTGAACACGCGGTAAACAACATACAATTCACGTTGTTTACACAATCACTAAACAAAGCCGGCAACGCGGGAACTTTGACGTCACAGCAGTGCTCACTGCGCTGTGATTGGCTGGCGCCCCAGGCTGAACGCCTAGCGCCTATCGTTTTTCACTTGTTACTCTGTCACGCTGCCAACTTCATACGCAAACGTCAAGTGCAATGTTTCAGCGGCCCGGGTTTAGGCAGTCTTGTATTTTAATAGCCATTTAAATTCTGTGTCCAATTGTTTGTGCTCTCTGTAAATTAGTGCAGACGTTCTTTGCACAACAATATTTAGCATGGATAGGGACTGCAACTGCTGTGTTCCGATGCGGGCTGAGTTGGCATCCCTTCGTTCCCAGCTTCAGGCAGTGTTGGCTTCGGTCATACAGCTCGAAGCTGTTGCCAATGGGCATCACTGTGGGGGTCCGGACAGGGATTTGTTGGGGATGGCCAGCTCGTCCCACGCATCCCCCGATCGAACTACGGCTGTAGCTGCCCGGGATACTGCTCACATTGAGGCTGACTCCTCACCTGTGGTAGAGTGGGAGGTCGTCTCGAGGTGTGGCAGGGGGCGAAAGACATTCCAGAGGGCTGAACGGAAGGCCTCTCCAGTTTGTCTGACGAACCGGTTTCAGGCTCTGTCTCCGGCTGATACTGATCTTCGGCCGGACATAGCTGCTTGTCCTGTTCCAGAGGTTGCCCCCTCAGTCTGCAAGATCTGGGCGGTCGCAGAGGGTGGGCTTACTGGTAGTTGGGAGCTCCAACGTCAGGCATGTAATCGGGTCCCTTAGGGATATGGCTGCAAGGGAGGGGAAGAAAACCAATGTGCACTCTGCGTGCATACCAGAGGGAGTCATTCCAGATGTGGAAAGGGTCCTTCTGGATGCCGTTAAGGGTGTAGGGTGCACCCATCTGCAGGTGGTCTCTCATGTCGGCACCAATGATGTGTGTCACTATTGATCAGAGGAAATCCTCTCTGGCTTCCGGTGGCTATCTGATTTGGTGAAGACTGCCAGTCTCGCTAGCAGGATAAAAGCAGAGCTCACCATCTGCAGCATCGTCGACAGGATTGACTGCGGACCTTTGGTACAGAGCTGAGTGGAGGGTCTGAATCAGAGGCTGAGACCGTTCTGCAACCGTGTGGGCTGCAGATTCCTCGACTTGCGCCATAGGGTGGTGGGGTTTCAGGTTCCACTGGATAGATCAGGAGTCCACTACACACAGCAGGCGGACACATGGGTAGCAGGGGTTGGGTGGCGTGGACTGGGCGGTTTTTTAGGTTAGATGGCCTCGGGAAAGTACAGAAAGGGCAACAGTCTCAAAGGGGGCGGGCCAAAGTCAGGACATGCGGGGACCAAGCACCAATCGGTATTGTAAATGTAAACTGTAGAAGCTGCGTTAGTAAAGTACCGGAACTTCAAGCGCTGATAGAAAGCACCGAAGCTGAAATCGTTATAGGTACGGAAAGATGGATGAAGCCAGAGATAAATTCTGCCTAAATTTTTACAAAGGCACAGATGGTGTTTAGAAAGGATAGATTGCATGCAACCGGGGGTGGCGTGTTTGTCGCTGTTAGTAGTAGTTTATCCTGTAGTGAAATAGAAGTGGATAGTTCTTGTGAATTATTATGGGTGGAGGTTATACTCAACATCCAAGCTAGGTTAATAACTGGCTCATTTTACCGACCTCCCGACTCAGCAGCATTAGTGGCAGAACAACTGAGAGAAAATCTGGAATACATTTCACATAAAAATCCTCAGCATGTTATAGTCTTAGGTGGAGATTTACCAGATATAGACTGGGACACCAAATGTTTAGGATGGGCGGTAGGGACAGAGCATCGAGTGACATTACACTGAGTGCACTATCCGAAAATTACCTCGAGCAATTAAACAGAGAACCGACTCTTGGAGATAACATCTTGGACCTACTGATAACAAACAGACCCGAACTTTGCGACTCTGTAAGCGCAGAACAGGGAATCAGTGATCATAAGGCCATTGCAGTATCCCTGAATATGGACGTAAATAGGAATATAAAAAAAGGGAGGGAGGTTTATCTGTTTAGCAAGAGTAATAGGAGGCAGATTTCAGACTACCTAACAGATCAAAACGAAAATTTCTGTTCTGACACTTACAATGTTGAGTGTTTATGGAAAAAATTCAAGGCAATCGTAAAATTTTAGATAGGTACGTGCCGAGTAAAACTGTGAGGGACGGGAAAAACCCACCGTGGTTCAACAACAAAGTTAGGAAACTACTGCGAAAGCAAAGAGAGCTCCACTCCAAGTTTAAACGCAGCCAAAACCTCTCAGACAAACAGAAGCTAAACAATGTCAAAGTTAGCGTAAGGAGGGCTATGTGTGAAGCGTTCAGTGAATTCGAAAGTAAAATTCTATGTACCGACTTGACAGAAAATACTAGGAAGTTCTGGTCTTACGTTAAATCAGTAAGTGGATCGAAACAGCTTATCCAGACACTCTGGGATGATAATGGCATTGAAACAGAGGATGACACACGTAAAGCTGAAATACTAAACACCGTTTTCCAAAGCTGTTTCACAGAGGAAGACCGCACTGCAGTTCCTTCTCTAAATCCTCGCACGAACGAAAAAATGGCTGACATCGGAATAAGTGTCCAAGGAATAGAAAAGCAACTGAAATCACTCAACAGAGGAAAGTCCACTGGACCTGACGGGATACCAATTCGATTCTACACAGAGTACGCGAAAGAACTTGCCCCCCTTCTAACAGCTGTGTACCGCAAGTCTCTAGAGGAACAGAAGGTTCCAAATGATTGGAAAAGAGCTCAGGTAGTTTCAGTTTTCAAGAAGGGTCATCAAGCAGATGCGTAAAACTATAGGCCTATATCTTTAACATCGATCTGTTGTAGAATTTTAGAACATGTTTTTTGCTCGGATATCATGTCATTTCTGGAAACCCAGAATCTACTCTGTAGGAATCAACATGGATTCCGGAAACAGCGATCGGGTGAGACCCAACTCGCTTTATTTGTTCATGAGACCCAGAAAATATTAGATACAGGCTCCCAGGTAGATGACATTTTCCTTGACCTCCGGAAGGCGTCCGATACAGTTCCGCACTGTCGCCTGATAAACAAAGTAAGAGCCTATTGAACATCAGACCAGCTGTGTGGCTGGATTGAAGAGTTTTTAGCAAACAGAACACAGCATGTTGTTCTTAATGGAGAGACGTCTACAGACGTTAAAGTAACCTCTGGCGTGCCACAGGGGAGTATTATGGGACCATTGCTTTTCACAATATGTATAAATGACCTAGTAGATAGTGTCAGAAGTTCCATGCGGCTTTTCGCGGATGATGCTGTAGTATACAGAGACGTTGCAGCATTAGAAAATTGCAGCGAAATGCAGGAAGATCTGCAGCGGATAGGCACTTGGTGCAGGTAGTGGCAACTGACCCTTAACATAGACAAATGTAATGTATTGCGAATACATAGAAAGAAGGATCCTTTATTGTATGACTATATGATAGCGGAACAAACACTGGTAGCAGTTACTTCTGTAAAATATCTGCAAGTATGCGTACGGAACGATTTGAAGTGGAATGATCATATAAAATTAATTGTTGGTAAGGCGGGTACCAGGTTGAGATTCATTGGGAGAGTCCTTAGAAAATGTAGTCCATCAACAAAGGAGGTGGCTTACAAAATACTCGTTCGACCTATACTTGAGTATTGTTCATCAGTGTGGGATCCGGACCAGGTCGGGTTGAGAGAGGAGATAGAAAAGATCCAAAGAAGAGCGGCGCGTTTCGTCGCAGGGTTATTTGGTAAGCGTGATAGCGTTATGGAGATGTTTAGCAAACTCAAGTGGCAGACTCTGCAAGAAAGGCGCTCTGCATCGCGATGTAGCTTGCTGTCCAGTTTTCGAGAGGGTGCGTTTCTGGACGAGGTATCGAATATATTGCTTCCCCTACTTACACCTCCCGAGAAGATCACGAATGTAAAATTAGAGAGATTAGAGCGCGCACGGAGGCTTTCTGGCAGTCGTTCTTCCCGCGAACCATACGCGACTGGAACTGGAAAGATAGGTATTGACAGTGGCACATAAAGTGCCCTCCGCCACACACCGTTGGATGGCTTGCGGAGCATAAATGTAGATGTAGAATTGATAATGGTATGTAACACATCTGTAGACGTGTGTGTGTGTGTGTTTGTGTGTGTGTGTGTGTGTCTGTGTGTGTGTGTGTGTGTGTGTGTGTGTGTGTAATAGCTGAGAAACCTGGCGTTACCAAGGTATTTATTTGTAGCAGTTTGTCAACACCCATACCATGCAGCATCTGGCCTTGTGCTTAATCTCCTGGACTATATGTCATACAATGATATAATGTTGTAGGTACGTGTACCGGCATGTATAGATACTGCCTGCAAAATGTGTTGCGAGTGGAGTTAGTAGCAACAAAGCAATAAATCTTGGATATTAATAACTCGTTAAGCTGTATTTAGTCCTTTATTATTGGCTCACTACTGGTATCGTGGCACTAAAATCCACATCTTCAGGTGAACATCTGTGTAACAATAAATCCAGGAGGAATAACAACCCTGAGAGATACACACTGGTATGGTACATTATTAAGATTTTAAATTTTTTTTAAATATTAAAAACTTTTAGATTAGAATATCAAAATATTAGTACTCACATGACTAAAACATTAGAGCAGAAAAGCCTTTACCCAACATTAGATGTCTGTTAGAACGAAACACCACTAAAAAGCGGTATGACATAGAATAAAACAGCCAGATTCCAATATAGTGGATGAGTCCAAAACAAATCCTACCATAGAGATTCATTGCTAAGGAGAAAATAAATGAAACTATTAAGGCCTAATTTTGGGCCAGAAATGAAAAACCAAGAAGTAGTTCCCAGAATAAGATTTTCACTCTGCAGCGGAGTGTGCGCTGATATGAAACTTCCTGTCTGATTAAAACTGTGTGCCCGACCGAGACTCGAACTCGGGACCTTTGCCTTTCGCGGGCAAGTGCTCTACCAACTGAGCTACCGAAGCACGACTTACGCCCGGTACTCACAGCTTTACTTCTGCTTTACAGAAGCTCTCCTGTAAAGTTTGGAAGGTAGGAGATGAGGTACTGGCAGAAGTAAAGCTGTGAGTACCGGGCGTGAGTCATGCTTGGGTAGCTCAGTTGGTAGAGCACTTGCCCGCGAAAGGCAAAGGTCCCGAGTTCGAGTCTCGGTCGGGCACACAGTTTTAATCTGCCAGGAAGTTTCAAGAAGTAGTTGCCACAAAATGGACGGATGTTCCACCTGGACAAAATTGTCAAGTAAATAGCTATTGGGGGAAAAGCAGAACGTAGAAACCGCACTTACTGCTTCTCCTATCTATACGGAATCGCGACCAGGGGACATGCTCTGTCATATCTTCTGGTAAACCTTCCGGGATGTAAGGTCGTGGTCCATGAAACTCTTCAGCTCCTAACGTTTCGTCCAGAGCTGCGCTGGACATCTTCAGAGGGGTGTTTCACCTCCGGTGAGTCTTGCCGACTGACGGGTCGGACGTCTGAGAGCGACTTATATATTGTAGAAAGTGGGCGTGGCCAGAGTTACACGTGATATGCAGAGATAATCTTTCTCAGATATAAAACTTAACTATCGATCGTAATCTCGTCACGGATAAAACTGTCTAGCAATTCTGTATTGCTACTGTCCAAATATCACTAAGTTTCATGATCTCTTCTTTGCAATTAAAATTATCCCTATGTTTGTATATTTCAATTGCTTCTCTACAAAGCCGTGGGTAATAGTTCGTCGTCGTAGATAAAAATTTTGTTTTGGAAAACGTCACTTGATGATTTCCTGACTGAAAAGCGTGTTCTGCTACAGCCGATTTATCTGTTTTCCCTAATCGGCAAAGACTTCTGTGTTCTTTTAACTGTGTATTTACGCTTCTTTTCGTTGTTCCAATACAAACTTTACCACATGTACACGGAATTTTATATGCGCCACTGGCTGATAGAGGAGCGCGTTTATCTTTTACAGACTGGAGAACATGACAAATTTTCTTTGTTGGTCTAAAAACAGGTCTAATATCATGTTTACTTAAAATCTATCCAATATGATCCGTTACTTTCTTTATAAATGGGAGAGAGACGGTATTCTTCCATCGTTTTTCGGGCTTGTCCTTAGGCTTTTTGTTGTTTGGGTGCAGAATTCTGCTTACTTCTTTCTTTGAGTAGCCATTTTTCTCAACAGCGTGCTTCAGATGTTTTAATTCGGCGTCTAGATACACCGGCGTGCAAATCCGTCTGGCTCTCTCAACGAGACTCTTAATCACACCTCTCTTTTGTTGTGGATGGTGGTTAGAGTTTTTATGTAAGTATCTGTCTGTGTGCGTTATTTTTCTAATTTTTTATTTTTTTTTCAAAAAGCCTAAGGACAAGCCCGAAAAACGATGGAAGAATACAGTCTCTCTCCCTTTTATAAAGAAAGTAACGGATCAGATTGGATAGATTTTAAGTAAACATGATATTAGACCTGTTTTTAGACCAACAAAGAAAATTTGTCATGTTCTCCGGTCTGTAAAAGATAAACGCGCTCCTCTATCAGCCAGTGGCGTATATAAAATTCCGTGCACATGTGGTAAAGTTTATATTGGAACAACGAAAAGAAGCGTAAATACACGGTTAAAAGAACACAGAAGTCTTTGCCGATTAGGGAAAACAGATAAATCGGCTGTAGCAGAACACGCTTTTCAGTCAGGAAATCATCAAGTGAAGTTTTCTGAAACAAAAATTTTATCTACAACGACGAACTATTACCCACGGCTTTGTAGAGAAGCAATTGAAATATATAAACATAGGGATAATTTTAATTGGAAGGAAGAGATCATGAAACTTAGTGATATTTGGACAGTAGCACTACAGAATTGCTAGACAGTTTTATCCGTGACGAGATTACGATCGATAGTTAAGTTTTATCTCTGAGAAAGATTATCTGTGCATATCACGTGTAACTCTGGCCACGCCCACTTTCTACAATATATAAGTCGCTCTCAGACGTCCGACCCGTCAGTTGGCAAGACTCACCGGGGGAGAAACACCCCTCTGAAGATGTCCAGCGCAGCTCTGGACGAAACGTTTAGGAGCTGAAGAGTTTCATGGACCACGACATTACATCCCAGAAGGTTTACCAGAAGATATGTCATCCTGTCGTGAAAGCCTTCATACTATGATGCTATGTCATGCTGAAGGCAAGAAAGTAAACAGCTTCCATGTGGACGGGTCGCGCATGCACTGATGATTCGCAGTCTCGACCGAATAATTGGTGGTCTTTTGTGAGACACACGGATGGTGAATGAGACCAAGATATATTAGGACGAAAAACTTATTTTAAACAACAAACCGTAGAATAACAATATGATAGTGACAGTTGACATATATTTCGTTGATAACGCCCGTAATTTTTGCTAAAGCTAGAATGTAAAAGAGCGACATCATATGCATATATTACGGCAACGAAACAGATCTGACGGCTGAGTCCACTGAATAAACCTCAAAACTTTAAAAAACTTTAATTACATTAAAATTATAAAAATTATTGTTTCATAAAAATGTTTTAAAAATTCGTCACTTTGACAGTTAAAGGGATCCACGATTATAGTGATTTTTGATGGATATTAAGAGCAGATAAAACTTAAGAAAATTTATAAAGATTTTAAAACATTCTCGAAAGAAAGATGTGGAAATTCTGAGATAGTAAGGTCGATGCGTAGGAGTTATGGAGGTGAGGTGAGGAGGGAGGAGGGGTGAGAGGAAAATGGAAATCCTAAGGATGAACAAAGGGGGACTAGGTAAAGAAAGTACAGAGTATTATGTCAACTGACTTAAGCAGTCGAAATTTGCCAAAATGCTACAGGTGCCTCAACTTCGTTTGTCCATTCAGGGTTTGCTGTGGAAAACGACTAATAGATCTCATAATTTAGACCTCCTCCAGGATGCTTAAAGTGCGGCCATTGTTTTCTCGATGTAAAATTCTTAAGTTACTGGTGAGATCAGTGACAGAATGCGTCTGCTCACAAAAGTGGGTACTCAAGGCAGATTTTAAACTAGAAACCCTAAGATGTTCTTTAAACATGATACTACAGCTTCCACCTGTTTGTCCGATGTACTGCATGGGGCAGTCATTGCAATCATTGCAATAGCTATTTACTTGACGATTTTGTCCAGGTAGAACATCCCTCCATAATGTGGCAACCACGCCTTGGTTTTTCATTCTGGCCCAAAATTAGGTCTTAATAGTTTTCATTTATTTTCTCCTTACTAATGGATCACTATACGGCCTTGCCACAGTGGTAATGCCGATTACTGTCTGATCACTAAAGTTAAGCATTGTCGGACTGTCATAGAAGTCAGACGGGTGACCGTCCAGTCTGTCGAGTGCTGTTGGCAACTGTGGTGCACTCAGCCCTCGTGAGGCAAACTGAGGAGCTATTTAATTGAGAAGTAGCCACTCCGGTCCCACAAACGACATACAGCTGGGACAGCACTGTGCTGACCACATGCCCCCTCCATATACGCATCCAGTGATGTCTGTTGGCTGAGGATGACATGGCGGCCTGTTGGTACTGTTGGCCCTACATGGCCTGTTCAGGCAGAGTTTGGTTTAGATAATGGATCACAATGGCACCATTTGTTTAGGACCGATCCACTATATTGGAATCTGGCTATTTTATTCTATGACATACCACATTTTAGCTGTGTTCATTCTGATGGACAACAAATGTTGCGTAAAAGTTTTTATGCTCTAATGTTTTAGTCATGTGAGTACTAACATTCTGATATTCTCATGTAAAAGTTTTTAATATTTAAAAAAATTTAAAATCTTAATAATTTACCATACCAGTGTATATCTCAGGGTTGTCACTTCTTCTGGGTTTTTTGTTATACAGATGTACACCTGAAGATGTGGATTTCAGTGCCAAGAAACTGGTAGTGATCCAATAATAAAGGACAAAATATAGTTGAAGCGGTTATTAACGCCCGAGAAGACTATTCATAGCTGTGGTTGCCCTACTTACAAGGTTGTCTGAAGAAGTAATAAAGTTAAGTTTCATGCATGATCTGATAATTTTCATGCATCTCACTGTTTATGACATCATATCTCCTGAAATATGTGTCACACAATGAAATAATTTTGCACTTACATTTAGTGGTATATGTATATTCTGTCTGTAAAATGTATCACGAGTACCGTTAGTGGTAAATTATAATGTTGTGCCTCATGTACTTTTACTGCATGAAGTAGTAAGCATAATTTTGTAGGTTTTGTCAACGAAAGAAAATTTCAAAAGGTTTGAATTATGTGTAAGATTTATTGCAAGTCGCTAAGTGCCCTCATTCTCAAATATTAGATGAACAAATTCTGGGAATTGATCCATCACGAACTACACATTTGTTTCACCTCAATTCTCTCCCTTTTGATAAGTAGCATGTTTTTACTCCCACAGCGATTGCCACCTTACAGTAAGATATGTTTGTGTGTGTGTGTGTGTGTGTGTGTGTGTGTGTGTGTGTGTGCATGTGCAAACTCCACATCATCATCAACAGTATAGCATCCGAACACAGGTCTGCAAGTAACTCTGAAACAACACATCACAACAGACTATAAGTATCAAATGAAATTATACACATGCACCAAGTGTATGGGGACAGACACTTTCTAAAAAACTGTACCTTGGACAGCTGTACACATCTTCCCACCATCACTTCTGAGAGCTTCATTGGGATTGTTGTGGGTTGAGGCAATAGAGGTGGTACTTCATATTTGTTAGGCAGTTTTAGAAACTCTGAACTCTGTGTCATCATCATCATCACAAAGTTGCATATTTGTCTTGATATATACAGGGTGTCCCAGCTATCTTGTCCACTCAAAATATCTCTGGAACAATAACAGCTTTTGGAAAACGACTTTCCCCGGTATCAATGAAGGGCTGGGGCCCATGAATGTACATATTTGGAAACATTCTAAAACGAAAGTGTATGTGTTTTTTAACACAAACTTATGTTTTTTTAAATGGACCTCCTATATTTTTTCTTCAGCAATCCATAGCATGACAAAGCACATACACAATGGCGTTGATTGCATCGCAATATTCCCATTACATCCCAAGATATTGAGACGCGAAGTTGACGTTTGAAACACCCGACATGCGCTGCTAGCGCACGTCCTGAGGCTCAGGCATGAACCCCATGCTTCCCGTAATCGCGATGTGATTGACATGTGCAATCACACCTCCATACTTATCAAGAGGTCCGAAACGAATAATACGGTCTGCTGCCATCAACTCTAATAAGCACATAATGGTTTCCCTCTTGCACGTTTTACGTATCGACGTACACAATATGAACCAGTACCGATCGGTGTACACGCGTCAGGTTGTCTTATTTATCCTGCACACCCAAAATAAGGTTTATCTAATGCGTTATATGACCCATTGTGCCTGCCGCGCAGGGCCTGGCTCTACCTAGTCAAGTGTCCAACGTAGTTCCCACTACTGCCACAGTTACAACTTCGCCTTGTTTATGATTTGCGACCCATGCAAACTCCTGTAGTCCACCACCCTCCGAGCATCCCATTTGTTGTTGCTTTGGCGTGCAGTACACCGCTTGCCAGTGTAGTTGTGCATCATAGTAATCTAGTGACGGCACGGAGGTAGTACACATTGTGAATAAAAGTTGTGTTGTGGAACTTATACTGTACAGTATAATGTACACACATGAAGATATGGTAGAAATGCTGCTGATCTATGGAGAATGTACGTTGACGGGAAATACGTTATGAGATTGCTTGTTTGTTGATAGTACTGTTAGCAAACATTATGATTATTAAGATAATATGTCTGTTTTCTACCCTACTCTACATACCTGTACTGTACCCTGTTGTAGGTGGACGAAATGCTGTTCAGGCAGAACGACTGTACAGAAGACGATTCCCTGACAAGCCATCGCCCTCGCGCCGGATGTTTGGTCGTCTCACATCTCGTCTACGTGAAACAGGAAGCTTAAATCCAAGACCTCGACATCGTCCTAGAACACGCACAGATGAACGTGCTGAAGTTGCTGTGCTCGCTACCATAGCTGTGAATCCTCAAATCAGCACACGTCAAATTGAATGTGAAGTTGGTGTGTCGAAATCAAGTGCACAGCGTATTCTTAAACGTCATAAATTTCATCCTTACCATGTTCATTTACACCAGGATCTTCATGGAAATGACTTCCGCAATAGGGTAACATTTTGTCGGTAGCTCAGCAAAAACTTCTGACTAATCCAAATTTTTTTCCAGATGTTCTCTTTACCGACGAGGCATCATTCTCCTCAAAGGAATTGTCAATATGAGGAATATGCATTATTGGTCCGCAGACAATCCAAAATGGCTCCGTCAGGTAGAGCATCAACGTCCGTGGAAAGTTAATGTTTGGTGTGGGATTATTGGAGATACCATTATCGGACCTTTCTTTATAAATGGCATCCAAAATGGCAGACAATACTCCAGATTTATACGACACAATCTTCCTGTTCTCTTGGACACCGTACCTCTGAACCGGAGAATGGTCATGTGGTATCAGCATGACGGATGCCCTGCACATAACGCCTTACGAGCACGACGACTTCTAAACCGTAAGTTCTCTGGTAGGTGGATTGGATGAGGTGGCCCAGTTAGGTGGCCTGCCCGATCTCCGGACCTTACACCGCTGGATTATTTTCTTTGGGGAGCAGTGAAGGATGCTGTTTACCAACACGAACCAACAACACCAGAAGACATGAAGCAACGCATTATTGATGCTTGTACAGCCATCAAAGAGGAAACAGTAGCACGAAGTAGGGCATCCTTCATCCGCAGAGTGACCCTATGTAGGCAAGCCAATGGGCATCACTTTGAGCATGAGATGTGAACGCTATGTTTAGTATGTAGTGCTCACAGTGGAAGTTTCTACAAAGGGCCATTTTACCCAGTGATGTTAAGAAACATTTGTTTGCAACAATTTGTCATTTAACGCATTAGATAAACATAACATTGATAATTATGTGATAATAAAACTAATTGGTTAAACATGTTTCCATTCATCTTCTATGTCCTACCTGAACTTCCCAAATCAAAACATTTTTACCTAAACAACGGTAAAACTTTTAGTCGACTTGCTCGTTTCACTAAAACCATCAACATGAATTTTACTATTACGAGTCAATGATTAACTGTCACTTGCGCTAGATCTACAGTAAAGTAAAATTTTAACATTGAACGGCATTACCTTTTTAGTAACGGATTAACGATAAGCGAAGTTAACTTTGTGACTAATCTTGCGGTACACAGATATGTTACAGAACCGCATCACCCCTAGCCTATGGGATAAATACCTGCTGGAATGTACGACGTTAATGCAGGATGGCAGCAGACCGTATTATTCGTTTCTGACCTCTTGATAAGTATGGAAGTGTGATTACGCATGTCAATCACATCGCGATTACGGGCAGCATGGGGTTCACGCCTGAGCCTCAGGACGTGCGCTAGCAGCGCATGTCGGGTGTTTCAACCGTCAACTTCGCGTCTTAATATCTCGGGATGTAATGGGAATATTGCGATGCAATCAACGCCATTGTGTATGTGCTTTGTCATGCTATGGATTGCTGAAGAAAAAGTATAGGAGGTCCATTAAAAAAAACACAAGTTTGTGTTAAAAAACACATATGCTTTCATTTTAGAATGTTTCCAAATATGTACATTCATGGACCCCAGCCCTACATTGATACCGGTGAAAGTCGTTGGGTGGACAAGATAGCTGGGACACCCTATATATATCTCTGTGTGTGTGTGTGTGTGGCGACCAACACTGAACACTTAAAAATCGATTGTAACCAGAAATAATGCGGTGTGCTTCATGATGATCTTTCAATCAGTTTGGTTACAGCTGCCATGGGATGTGTTACTCCGATTATTGTATGGTGCTAACGTTAATGAAATGCTTTCTCTGTGCATTCAGTTGTATGTTGGTGATCTCCTCTCTCTGTCTGTTCGTTGTCAAACTATGAGTCTCCACATTGGTGACCCGTGATGTCTTTTGTTCGACTGTGTTTTCATGTGATGCAGTTACTTCTTCATGCACAAGCCTGCATAACAGACTGGCAACAATTTTGTGACTTGGTCTCTGCTGCTAGTGCACAAACAGTGTTTTTAGATAGTTACACTCCTATTGTTCAGCCTATGCAATTTCCATACAGGTGTGTGCCTACCAACCCACATCTGACTGCAAATGTTAACCTCTCCAAGTTGCACTTTCCTTGACGAGAACTGCATACAGGACAACGAGTGAACTTTCACAACATGCCACAATAAACCGACTTCATTCCATAACAAAATCGAACTAGACATATCTTCGCCTTCCCCAGTGTTGTGCACCAGCTGTAAGTACATAATGTGGACTTTCTCCCCTCTTCCACTACACAAAGACATGTAATTCTGTGCAGTCCTCATACCGACAGCACTACGGTTCACCTATTCGTGACCGTGGTCCCAGCATCTGCGTCAGTCGTCTGCTCATTCGTAAAAACCGCGATATGTGCCTTGTGTAGACAATGTATCTATACCCCCCCCCCCCCCCCCCCAGCCAGACCACGGGCCATGCAATATTTCCTGTATCCACGTCGCCACCACTGTCACCATATGGTCTCATAACTCTTCCTGCAAGGCCACAACAGATGCCTGCAGACGATTTCCTAAGCTACATCCTTACAGAAAGCAAACCTCAAAACGTGGTTTGCTTAGGTGAATAAGCTGTTGGACATTCATGGAATTCTGACTGACAATGCATGCTTCATATACTTGGTTAGCCACTTACATGATGAGACAGACCTCATTAGTGACCTGCTACTGTGCCTACCTTCACTGCATTAACATGCAACAACTTGGTCCCTCATTATCGAGTGCCTATTGCGCACTTCTTCCAAAGCGATTCACCGCATTATATACGACATACAGCTGCAGGATGAACTCCATCTCAACTGCAGCATCGTCTCCGCACCTAAGTCAAGCCTGTAGAGCTAC
Organism: Schistocerca serialis cubense; assembly: GCF_023864345.2. NCBI lineage: Eukaryota > Metazoa > Arthropoda > Insecta > Orthoptera > Acrididae > Schistocerca > Schistocerca serialis. Next base: position 719,577,951 of record NC_064639.1, on the reverse strand, counting down.
CTGACGTCGCGCCATGCACCCTTTGGCTGGTTAAATTACTGTCCGCTCACCAACTAAATATCCTGTTTCACAAGTCTGCTGTTTCAGAAGAGAAACTCTGTCTCGCTGACCAGGTCTAGAGTATTTTTCGACATCGGCAAGTCCTTTGTTCCGGCAGCTCTCACACTGATTCAACGATTAGCACACTCTTCCTGCTCCAGTCGAGGTACTTCCTCGCCTGACAAGTAGAGGTCGCAAGTGCAGCATGCGCTTCCAGTGGCTACCTCCCATGCCACTCGATAGCCAACCTCCGGCACTACCTACGCCACCACCCTACTGCACACTCTTCTCCCATGGCTGAGCAGGAAGGTAGTGCACCCGCCCCTCAGGTAACACACAGCAGATGCCGCATCCCCCGTACCTATTATGTTGTTACCATGTGACTTTCGGTGACTCCACATGGTATCCAAATTTCGCCTGCGAGTCTAAGTACCACGATTTGCAACGATACTGCAGTCACCCAACATGCTGGCTCTGCCTGCAGGCATGCTCTCATGTATTCGATCCCAACAGCATACTCAATTTTCTCATCGAAACCGAGGCTGACGCCAGTTTCATCCCACCGTCATATGCTCCTTCGTGCCTCCTTCCTGAATCACTGTTTCTTAGTGCAACCAAAAACTCTGATATACTTGTCCATGGCTTGGCTGCTCTTCATCTCTAGCTCGGCTGCGTTGCTTCACCATGCATCACGCTCCCGCATTCTGGGTACTTTTGCCCCCAATCCCATCCTTCTACTCCACTCAGTGTGATGTGCTCAGCCATGCCACTTCCGAGTGCTCACATCTAACAATGGTTCTCCTCAATTCACTGGCTCAGCTTATGATTCTACTATGAGATTTTGCTGCCCTCTGCTCTGATACAACAACCTGCATTAGCCAAGCGCCGGAGCATCAGCAAAACTGATGTGTGCTCTGTACACAGTTTCTGGCCTAACCACACCACAGCCACACGTCTCTGATGCTTCTCCTACTCCTAACCCACCTCCGCCATCGCTGCAAAATTCGCAGTTCAATGACATTTAATGTAACAGCGTTTCGCGTGTCCCACCTCTTTTGTCCAGTGTTGTTAAGTGTGTGCCCTTCTCCGTTATAGACGCTATTATGTATGGCACCTGCCATAAGCTAGTTACTACTGAGAGCCCCCACTGTCTGGTATAAGGCTTCCTGCCTCAACGCCACCAAATTACGCCACACTTAAGTTACTATCCAGGACCTCTTAGAGTCTGAAGTTGTGCGCCATTAAGACAGTACTTAATCGTCCCTTATATTCCTTGCACCTAAAAAAGACAGTTCTTGCTCTTTGTGCAGATACTACTGCAAACTCAACACTCAGACAATCCTTGACAATTATTCGATACCGCACATCCAGGATTTTTTGTAACAAATTTTCAGCGTTGTTGACTGTCGAAAGGATTATAACCAAATTTTCAAGCATAGTAATTATATACCTAAACAGCAATTACCACAGTTTTCAGCTTATTTGACTTCTGCTACATATCATACAGTCTCAAAAAGCTGTGCAGATGTTGCCACGTTTTATTGACTCCGTTTTGTTGCTGCTTCTCCTAGCTATGCTTACCTTGAGGATATTCTCATCTACTCCCTCTTGCTGAAGAGCACGAGCTCCACTTACATCACATTCTCAAAGCACTCGCCAACATCGGTGTCAGGATAAACAATGATAAATCTCAGTTACGTGTGAACAGTGTCATGTTCCTGTGCCACACCATCTCCGCCGACGGTATTCGCCCTATCCGTCTGCGTCACTCTTATCCACAATCTGTCATAACTTGAAATGTTTCGCGATAATTGTCGCTTTCTTGGAATGGTTATATTTTTCCGGAGTCATATTCCTCACGCTGCATCCATACGTGCCCCTCTGACAGACGCCTTAGCAGGCAAGAACATTTCTGGTAACCACAAAGTATTATGGTTTGACGGTTTGCAACGTGCTTTTGAAACGCTTAAAATCGCACTTGGCAACGCTGACATGCTAAGTCAAATGCACGCATTTACAACGTGAGTGAATCGTTGATCGCCGTTCCCAACAACAGCATGTGTGTGACTCGATGCAGCCCCTTCATTTCTTTGCCACCTAACTGTAGAGGACAAGAGGTTATTTTTAGGAAACATGGTGCAAAATTGTGATTTAGTGTGTTTCAGTGCGCAATGCACCAGCCTCGTGGCAGATGGTGGACGAAGGCTGGCCGGCGCATTAAGCAGTTGACACAGTTTTGCAACGAGCGTCGGTATGTGTGTACATGCGTGGCAGCCATCAACAGCCAGAACGCAGCATTAGCAGAATTACGCTGGCGTGGGCCGCGTGTGGCGCAGTTGCGTTAGCCAATTCATCAAGAAAATTCTAATAAACACGGCGCTGCGTAACCGGCGGATTCAGCAGCGGTCTGCACTATTTAAGGGCATCAGAGGATGGCGTCGGCATTGGTTCGACCGATTGGGCGTTTGGTCACTGTCACGTCGTCGTCATCAGTGACGCTGTACCCGAGGACCGGCCGGCGGAGGGAGTTGTCCACTGCTGCACCGCCGACTCCTGGTGTCGCCACGAGCCGCAGCGTCTGCAGGAGGCGAGGTCGGTCAGGCCTCGTGCTGCTAACCTCCCACTGCCTGTGCAGCCACTGGCCGAGCACGGCGTCGCGTTCCACCAGGCTGCGCGCATCAGCACGTCTACGCCATGACATGAGCGGTGGGGCTGAGCTACTGGAAAATGTATTGGAAGAACCAACAATAAAGAGGAAGATTACTAAAAACAGCCACCTTCTTCTACCCTGCCACACCCTACAACCCCGACCACGGCACCCGCTCTGGTCATTCTGTTAGAAGTGGTGTCAGTCGGACAACCTGCACATCACACACTCCTGTTACAATTGGTGACAGTAGTGAACTTCTCCCTGGATTTGGAGGAAATTGTGGCTGGTAATCCACAAGGATATGTGGTACCTGAGAAGGGCAACAATGGGTCAGCAACTCCTGCAACATGACAAGTAAGTGCCAATTTTTCGTTTGGTGGTTTGTCTGAACCTGTGGCACAGTCCGTCTTCCCTTCCTGTTCTCCTTTCTGGGTTTACTGTAGTCATGGAACAGTCTGTGTCAGCCGAAGTGACTATTCAGCAGCTACTTGAGCGAGTGTCAGAATTAGAGATAGAGCTTGCTCAGTCTAAAGAAGCGAGCAAGGAACGGTTTCCTGTTAATGCAGTAATTCTTGACACCAACGCTGCGTCTTTGGTCACCCCTTTCTCGGGGAAAGCTGGGGAGGATGTTATGATATATATATATATATATATATTTTTTTTTTTTTTTGAACCTTAGCACAGCCGCTAAATTGGGAAATTGGGGTGCAGAAACACTTTTGCATGTGGCTAAGCTGAAAGTAACTGGGGATGCCAGAGCGTACGTTACATACAATGAAGAATTAAGGGATGCTCGGACATTTGAAGTATTCAAAAAAGGGTTACTGGAAAGGTATCGGAGGAAAAATACGTCTAGATATTATAGGGAACAATTGAATAGAATGTATCAAAGGAATGGGGAATCAATAGAAGCTTTTGTAGATCGAATTAGAAAAATTAATGTTAATATCTATGAGCTAACGGATTCCGATAGGGTTAATGAAGCCATTCTGCAGGAAGCTGAGCAGAGGGCGCTAGACGCATTTTTGTGGGGAATACAACCCGAAACCTCCCGCAAGATTAGGATGGAATTCCCTAAGACACTCAGTAACAAAGACGCAGGACAGAAAAGCAGTATTTAATGCAGAAATAAAATGTTTCAGATGTGGTCCGATGGGACATATTAGACGTGATTGCAAGGAAGTGCAGTGCAGGAAATGCAGATGTTGGGGTCATTGGGAGCGTAATTGCAATGGGTCCTGGCAGAAACATGATAGGAAACCATGTGGGCCTCACCCCCGTCAGTGAAATGGGGCAGGGGGTGGTGTGTCCACTGTGCAACACCCCTGGTAAGAATTAATGCTAGTGCAGAATCAGTGGCAGACTTTTTTCTGACCAGCTTGGTGAGGGGCAGACCATGCAAATTTTTATTGGATTCCAGGTCTCAGGTATCCGTGCCGAGTAGAAATATACTCAGTAAAGTAGAATTAAAACCACCACGCTGGGCGTTTAGTGGCGTGGGTGGGGGACAGGTGAAGTCACTCGGATCGGCAGTGTTAAACTTCCGAGTGGAAATGAGGAACTTCCAGGTGAAGGTAGAAGTTCTTCCAGTTGTTGGCAGCAGCTATGATGTCATACTCGGATTGGATTTCATAGTTGCGCATCATGCAAAAGTTAACCTGGAACGGCGTACAGTAGAACTGGACAGAATACAATTTCACCTAGGTCCTGAGGCCAAAAAACCATTACTGTCGCAAGGAACCGCCCAGACATCGGGTGGGCCACCTAAATTGCGTACTAGGTCCCTTAGGGCTAACTCATGGGATACTATTCCGAAGGGTACAGGGAAAATAATCTGGGCAGATGTTGGAGCTATCGTGCCAGTAAATTCGTTGTGTGTCATTGAACCGTTGTCTGAGAATGGATCGCTGGATAAAATGAAGTGTTTTACGTGCTGTAGCGTGTCCTACATGCGGGAGATAGGAGGAAAAAAGGTTGTGCCTGTCAGTATTGATAATTTTGGCCTTGAAGTGGTGCAGTTAGCACAGGGTACTGTAATAGCGAATCTGGAGATATTAGAGGAAGATGAACTGGATAAGTATTTCGCAGCAGATTACACAATGCCGGGAGAGTCTGTCAGCTGGTCCGCACTGAGGGGTAAAGTAGCACATTTAGAAGAGCAAGACAGATAAGTCTTGGAGAACCTTTTGACGGAATATAAAGAGTTATTTCATTCTCATGGTCCACTGCCCGCCACACCATTAGTTCAGCATTACATCCCCACTGGGAATGAAGCACCGGTATATAAACGTCCATATCGTGTTCCAAAAAGTTTACAGCCTGTAATGGAAGAATTTATTAATCAACAGCTTAGGGATGGGATAATAGAAACCAGTAGTAGTCCCTGGTCCGCTCTTGACGTAATAGTGGGTAAAAAAATCACCTGATGGGGGCAAGGCATATCGTTTTTGTTGTGATTATCGTTTCCTGGATCAAAAAACTGTATCGGATGCATACCCAATACCTAATATCACTCAAACTCTGGATAATTTTGGTCAGTGTCAGTACTTCACGACCTTGGATCTTCAAAGCGGGTACCACCAGTTGGAGGTCGCTCCAGAAGACCGATCAAAGACAGCTTTTTCAACACCTACAGGTCATTTTCAGTATCAGCAAATGCCTTTTGAACTCAAAAATGCTCCGGCAACCTTCCAACAGTTACTAAATAGTGTGTTATGAGGACTGAAACGTAATCAGTGTATGGTATATTTGGACGAATAATTGTTTTCTCAAAGGACGTGCAAGAACATGTGCGCCGTTTGCGCGAAGTTTTCGATCGTCTGAAAGCAATGCGGTTAACTCTTCTTATGGGAAAATGTCATTTTTCGTTGCAAGAAGTCCGTTAATTAAGTCATATTATAGGACAGGAGGGTGTCTGCATGGATCCAAAACTTGTAGAGGCGGTAATGAATTTTCCGACACCTACAAAAGTAAAAGAACTGTAGTCTTATTTAGGTATCGCCAATTTTTACAGGAGGTATATTCCAAAATTAGCGGAAATTGCAAGGCCCCTCACACAATTGTTGAAGAAGGGAGCAAAATTTCACTGGTCAGCAGAATGCGAAGAGGCTTTTCAAAAGTTAAAAAATTTGTTAACATCTAGTCCAGTTTTGTAAACAGTTTATATTATCTTGTGGCTCTAGCAATTTTGCTTTGGGTATTGTATTATAGACGGGCAGGAACACCTGATAGTATATGCTTCCAGACAGCTAAACAATGCAGGAAAAAATTACTCAACAACTGAGAAGGAGCTATTGGCATTAATTTTCGGAATAACCTATTTCAGGTGTTATTTGTATGGACGACGTTTCAAGGTGATTACTGACCATGCAGCACTTAAGTGGTTGTTAGGGCTTAAAGACCCAACAAGTATATTAACTAAGTGGGCTTTGCGTCTTAGTGAGTATGATTTTGAGGTGATTCATCGACTGGGTAAATCGCACGGAAACACGGATGGTCTGAGTCATAAAGTATGTGCCATGGAATGCACAGGAGTAAATGAAAATGAATGGGAGGAGGCACAAACTGCCAACACAGATTGTCAACGATTTACCTCGCAGTGACAGTTTGTCCTGGAAGACGGGATATAGTACCGCAAAACTAGGAACGGTCCATGCATAGTTGTACCAGAAAAATTGCGAAGCGAAATTTTAAGGCAAGCACATGATTCAATGTTTTCTGGTCATTCTGGTCGAAGATCAATGGAAAGGAGGGTAGCACAGAGTTATTGGTGGTCAATGCGTAGGCAAGATGTCGGTCAGTATGTAAAGAATTGCATTCCGTGTGCGCAATGGGCGGAATTGAGTCATCAGAATATTGTGTTGCAATGACTACCAGAAGTGGATAGACCTTTTCAGTTACTTGGCTTAGACATCTTGGGACCGTTTGTGCAAACACCAGCGGGTAATCGCTATGTTTTAACAATAATTGATCATTTTTCGCACTATGTGTCTATGACAGCTATTCCGGACCAGCGAGCCGAAACAGTGGCTCACACCAAGGTACATCAATGGATATTGAAATTCGGATCACCTGAAACTATTATTACAGATCAAGGGACAAACTTTATGTCCAATTTGATGAAACAGTTATGCAAGTTGTTGCATGTAAAGAAATTGAGAACTAGCATGTTACTCCCGCATGCTAATGGTCAGACCAAGAGAGTTCATCGTACAATAGCTAAGATGTTAATTTATTATGTAAATTCGCAATACAACAATTGGGATACCCTACTGGCGTTCGTAACCACGGCGTAAAACTCAAAAGTGCATGAAAGTACAGGATTGTCTCCGTATGAAGTACTGTTTGGCCGGAAGATGCCATCTCCGTTTAAATTGCTCAAGACCCCACCAGGAACCGATATTTCGGCTGTTAATGATTTATCCGCAAAGTTGAAAACAATCTGGTGGCAGGTGAAGAAAATGAACACTAAAGCATTAGAGAGACAGGACAAGGTTCACAATAGAAAGGCGGCTTTATCCAAATATCATGTAGGACAATGGGTGATGATGACTAATCCGTATGTGCCAAAAGGCAAAACGAGAAAAATCGGATCCTGTTATCAAGGTAAATGTAAAATTACAGCTTCCAACTCGCTCTACTATTGTGCATGTGAGCCGAATTAGGCCTTTCAAGGGGAATTTTGAGAAACTTCCTTCATTGTCTGCAGTAAATTCTAGTGGAGAGAAAAATGAATCTAAGAAAAAGAATAAGAAAAGAGTAGATAAACAAGAGGACCAAGTTAACTGTGGAAGCGATCAGACATGCTACTATGCTCTTAGGCCACACATAAAAAGGAAGAGCTAATGTGAGTTGTTTTTCTTTTGTTTCTCAGAAGGTGTGACGTTCTGGTAAGACCAGCAGTTCCAGCGTCATGGGATGCTCTGAAGAGGGAAGAGGGAAAGTGTGCACTATCACTCAGCATAGTTATTCTGTTTTGCTGTTGCAACTTAGCTGAAGCCTTGAAGGTACATCCTATATCAAGTGGTGTTTTGTTCTCATGGTAAGCGGACATAATTATGTGCGGACATCAATGGACCTTAAGGGTGGACTGTAATATTTGGGCGGTTGAAGACGAAATCTGTAATTGAGAGGATAGGTTTAATGAATTTCATTCCAAGGGTTAATGACACACCTGTAGAATATCAGCTACTACGATCAGCTTTTGCACGCTTACAAGCTCAGTTGCGGCAAACTGCAAGGTTAACCCCGCTCATCCACAGGAAAAGAGGATGGTTAGAAGCAGGTGGTCGTATCCTAAAAACTGTTTTTGGGACCGCTGACGCGGAAGATATTAAAAGTATTAATGAAGCACTACGGCACGTACATGGTAATGTGAATAGCAACCAGGGAATGCCACATCTTCACACAACCCAATTAGAGAGTTTGGAGAAAGATATAGTTAATAATACGAGCCAATTGCGAGCTTTGGCCGCGACCTTGATGTCCCACATTAAGGCCACAGCCGACACGACCAATCACGACTTGGGTATAATCAAGTACTGGTTGGATAACATCGATTCACAGCTGATAATCGCTAAGCTGCTGCGTTTTCTTGCTGATAGTATTATTGAAGCACGCATAGAAGCCACAGAACTACAGGAGGCTTTGGGCACTGTTACCTTCGGAATAACTTCGGGAAGGATTGCGGAAAGTTCAATCAGAATTGCCCGCATCCCTGGAGTTACTGACGACATTAACAGACGAACACTTATCTCTGTACTACAAAATGGCCACTGTTACCAGTACGTGGACGGGTACACTGCTGAGAATTCATATCATAATACCATTAACATGTAAGGATTGTACATTTGAATGCATATGTATCCAGTGAAGTGGGAAATTTTGCAGAAATTCGTACAATTAACCATACGGGAAATATTGTTAGTGGCACATAACAGATAAGCTCATGTGTTCCTCACTGCACAAGACTTACTGTGTTGTCGAACAGGTCCAGTTACCATCTGCCCCGTGAAATTGTTACACTGTTCCCAAATCTTGTGAGTTTCTCTATTCCGCACTCAAGACGCGGAGTTCCCTAAGGAAATTATAGCAGGCACGGTGCAGTTCTTTCAGCAAGTGGGTCCACATTGGGTATTTTAAGTAATGGGAAACACAGTCGTTACTTGCGTTTGTCACGAGCAGGGTAAGCAAGGGAGTACGCAAAGAATAGAATTGCAGGATCAGGGACTGTTAATTAACAGCTCACAGTGTGATATTTCAGGGCCAACTTTCCTTTTACCAGCTGTGATTACTGCAGCTACAATCATGAACATAACACACACATTGATCTATGTACCCAACCAACCAGTGCAATTCGTCACGAAAGAAAATCTCACTCTTTTGAATAGCAAATTAGACCCGACTTTGCTCGCCTATTTGGACCGGATGCTAGCATCTCAGAATGGACGTATAACTATGGAACATCTTTTTAAATGAGTGCATGAGTATCGTAATGAGCATAATTAACGCTTACTACTTATTGGATCATCAACTACAGCCACCTGTACTTTTATCTTTGTCGTAGGATTAGTATACTATCAGCTCAAGAGGAAGGTAGCCCAAATCCTGCCCCCTGCTACTTTTAATCTAAGGGTCCAGACAAAATCACTGAACAGTTGTGAGGCAATGCAGCAGCACACTGAGTAATGTTTATGAACAGAGATTAGACTGAGGATAGAAGTAAATGAACATAGTGTTAATAGTGAATCAATCGCATTTTGTGGTGATTGTGAAGTGAACTGTAGTTGTTTTGACTTTTTGGTTGAATTCGGGGACGAATTCTTCTTGTGTGAGGGAGGAATTGTGGAGGACAAGGGGCTATTTTTAGGAAATATGGTGCGAAATTTTGATTTAGTGTGTTTCAATGCGCCAGCCTCATGGCAGATGGTGGACGAAGGTTGGCCGGCGCGTTACCCAGGTGACACAGTTTTGCAACGAGCGTCGGTACGTGTGTACGTGCGCGGCAGCCATCAACAGCCAGAATGCAGCATTAGCAGAATTAGGCAGGCGCGGGCCGCGTGTGGCGCGGTTGCGTTAGCCAACTCATCGAGAACGTTCTAATGAACACGGCGCCGCGTAACCGGCGGATTCAGCAGCGGTCTGCACCATTTAAGGGCATCAGAGGTGGGCGTCGGCATTGGTTCGACCGATTGGGCGTTCGGTCACTGTTACGTCGTCGTCATCAGTGACGCTGTCCCCCAGGACCGGCCGGCAGAGGGCGTTGTCCGCTGCTGCACCACCGACTCCTGGCGTCGTCACGAGCCGCAGCATCTGCAGGAGGCGAGCTAGGCTGGGCCTCGTGGTGCTAACCTCCTACCGCCTGTGCAGCCGCTGACCGAGCACGGCGTCGCGTTCCCCAGGCTGCGTGCATCAGCACGTCTCCACAATGACATGAGCGGTGGGGCTGAGCTACCGGAAAATGTATTGGAAGAACCAACAATAAAGAGGAAGGTTGCTAAAAACAGCCACCTTCTTCTACCCTGCCACACCCTACAACCCCGACCACGTCACCCGCTTCGGTCATTCTATTACAAAACTCTCCACCTCTCCCTGTAAGTGATCTGACTTCAGTAGGGAAGTGTTTGCGATATAGAAGGTGGTACACCACTTTCGTGAGGATTAGCAGGCTGGTCTGTAACTATCTACACAGATCACGAACCACTTACGATTGCCACCCATAATCCCGCAACGGTTTCACATGGACATCATTTCCAGTGCACTTCTGATGTCTGCTATATCAAAGGAGCTGACAACGTCGTCGCCGACTACATGTCCCACGTCCACACCATCTCTTTACTTTTGGATTTGGACAAACTGACATGCCTGCAACAGGTGGTCTGATCATTTGCCATTTATGACAATACTACCACACTGACTATCTAGTCACGCTGCTTACCTGGTTCTTCGCGCTTGGTGCTATGTGACAGCTCTACAGGTAACCTCTGGCCGCTCATTCCTGTCTCTCTGCAACACAAAGTCTTCGCAGTGATTCACAACCCCACTCATTTGAGCATTAAGGTCACTACTCGCCTTGTCACTGAAAGCTTCGTTTCGATGGGTGTTAAATCAGTCTGTCATACCTGGACACACGTTTGCCTTCCATGTCAATGCAATAAAGTTGGACGAAATTCCCATCTTCCACTGAGTCAATTCGGCATCACCAAAGGATGGTTTCGACAGGTTTATTTTAATCTCGTTAGTCCTCTTCCCCCCCCTCAAATGGTTGCAAGTACATACTATTTACTATCGACAGCATCAGCAGGTGGGTTGGGGCTGTGCCCCTCCCAGGCACTATTACAGGTATTGTCGCTCGTGCATTTGTCACCCCTTGGATTGCTTGCTTCAGTTGTCCCTCTTCTATTACCATCAATCAGGGCCGACATTTCAAGTCCGTCCTTTTTAGAAAGCTGTGCGACTTGCGCAGTGACAATACATTTCGCATAACTGCTTACAATTCCCAAAGTAAGAGATTAGTTGAATGCTGGCACCATATACTTAAAGCAGCACTAATGTGTTAATCCACTTCCTGGTCCAAGGCCCTCTCCTGTGTTCTGCTCAAGATTCGTACAGCATTCAAGGTGGACTTTCAGGCTTCACTGGTCAACACACACTGAAGAGCCAAAGAAACTGGCACACCTGCCTAATATCGTGTAGGGCTCCCGTGAGCACGCAGAAGTGCCGCAACATGATGTGGCATGGACTCGACTAATGTCTGAAGTAGTGCTGGAGAGAACTGACACCATGAATATTGCAGGGCTGTCCGTAAATCCGTAAGAGTACGAGGGGATGGAGATGTATGCTAAACAGCACTTTGCAAGGCATCCAAGATATGCTCAATAATTTTCATGCCTGAGGAGCTTGGTGGTCAGCGGAAGTGTTTGAGCTCAGAAGATTGTTTCTAGAGCCACTCTGTAGCAATTGTGGGCATGTGGGGTGTTGCATTGTCCTGCTGGACTTGCCCAAGTCCGTCGGAATGTACAATGGACATGAATGGATGCAGGTGAGCAGACCGGATGCTTATGTACGTGTCACCTGTGTCACCTGTCGGTGTCGCATCTAGATGTATCAGGGGTCCCATATCACTCCAACTGCATGCACCCCACACCATTACAGAACCTGCACCAGCTTCAACAGTCCTGTGCTGACATGCGGGGTCCATGGATTCATGAGGTTGTCTCCATATCTGTACACGTCAATCTGCTCTATACAATTTGAAACGAGACTCGGCCGTCCAGGCAACGTGTTTCCAGTCATCAACAGTTCAATGTCGGTGTTGATGGCTCCAGGCGAGGTGTAAAGCTTTGTGTCGTGCAGTCATCAAGGGTATATGGGTGGGCCTTCAGCTCCAAAAGCCCGTATCGATGATGTTTTGTTGAATGGTTTGCATGCTGACACTTGTTGCTTGCCCAGCATTGAAAACTGCAACAATTTGCGGAAGGGTTGCACTTTTGTCACGTCAAACGATTCTCTTCAGTCGTCATTGGTACCGTTCTTGCAAGATCTTTTTCCAGCCGCAGCGATGTTGGAGATTTGATGTTTTACTGGATTCCTGATATTCACGGTACACTCGTGAAATGGTCGTACGGGAAAATCCCCACTTCATCGCTAACTCGGAAATGCTATGTCCCATAGTTCGTGCACCGACCATAACACCACGTTCAAATTTTGATAACCTACCCTTGTAGCAGCAGTAACCGATCCAACAAATGCGCCAGACACTTGTTGTCTTATATAGGCGTTGCCGACCGCAGCGCCGTATTCTGCCTGTTTACATATCTCTGTATTGGAATATGCATGCCTATACCACTTTCTTTGGCGCTTCAGCGTATTTTACATTGAACTATGGTCTTGCCTGCTGAATTCGTTGAAGGATTTGAGCCTCCCTCCCTTCCAAGCTCTGAACTTTGATCGAGCTTGTCTGTGCTCACACTGCTCTTATCTGTAGGTCACCTCTGCATGCCCACACTGCTCAAAGTGTCTTTATTCATAAGAAATTAGAGCACTTTAACTATGTAATTCTCAATAACGACACCATGCAGTCCACTCTCCAACAGCCTTATTCTGGTCCCCAGAAAGTGCTCTGTCAATCTGTTCACACTTTTGATATCCTTCTAGATGACAAGCTTCAAACTGTCTCCATTAACAGACTGAAACCAGTTTGGGCACTTAATGCCTTCCCCAGCGCTGTTCCGGAAGAACAATGACACAACTGCAAAATTCACCAGATCGAGATTATTGCACCAGTCATCTCAGAGAAAGGTAAAGTATGCAGTGAAAGATCGTCAGAACTGTAGTTATACATGGTGCCGCTAGACGCTAGAGGGTAGTTGCGTCTTTGTGGAAATATCAATAGTTGTGAATTGTGCTGGGAAGAACACTGTCGTAATTGTCAGTTGCGTGTTTCTGTTTGGTGAGTGTAGTAACGTATCCAATGAAATAACGACAGAAGTTATGAATACTGTGGACTGAAAATCGTTTCTACTAAAATCCTTGGTGCAATATCGAGGTTAAGTGTACATTGTGTTATAGTTTTCCCAATGTTTGAATAACTTCTGCGTCGTAATTGTTCCTAGCGTCATTGTTTCCTCAACTTTTAAATAACTTTTTTGTCATAACTGTTCTTCGCGTCGTTGTTCATTTGAACAAAATGGCTTTTTAATACACTTAGATCAATTTCATTTCCGTTTTATAGGGGTAAAAAATGAGCGACCAAGCAAAGAATATTATGCGACTTGCTCTTCAAGGGCTAGCGGAGGAAAAGAAAGGGACAAGGGAAATAAACTGTTCCATGATAAGTGAACTGCAAGTACGGGTGAGCAGTATAGAGCAACAAATATCAAGCCCACACTATGAAATAACAGACAAGCAAGTGAGCAAAGTGGAGCCACAGGCATCATCTTCAAAACATAAATCGAAGGTAACACAATTGCATGGTGCTTCAAATGTGTATGTGGTTGAAAGGGCAAGTGCGACAGAATTAGTTGTGAAAAGGTTGCCAGTAACATCCCCTATGCCGAGCAGCACTTTCAATAGCAGTTCAGATTTGTCCTCTGGACCAAGTGACAATTATCATTCATCAAGCAATGATGAATCGTCTAATTCAAGTGAAAAATCAGTAGTCCATCAGGAAAAATCTCCCAATAAAAACAAAAAAAAGGAAATTTTAGTAACTGGAACAGAGTAAAAGCCGAAACGTTGAGAAACAGTGGGAAAAGTTATACATTACGTACGGGTAAAATTGTCAAGGCTCGAAAAATGGGAGCTCCATGTACTGATAAATGTATCCTCTCTTGCACAAAGAAAGTAACAGAAGACTATAGATGTCAGCTGTTCACGGATTACTGGGCACTGGGACCGTTGCAAAGACAACAGACTTTTCTAAATATATGAATTGAAACGCGCTTTCTCAAATATCGTCGCATTACTGCCCAAGAACCTAGAAAGCCAAACTGCGTTCTCTACTTGGTGAAAGATGAGTAGAAGATTAGTGTGTGCAAAACATTTCTGATAAACACTTTGGGAATAACCGAAAGGCAAATCCGTACTGTTATCGAAGCGTAAAGGACTGGGACTGGAATGGCACTTTTGGACAAAAGGGGACTAGATGGAAAACACCGTAAGACTGATCCAGAAATCTTGGAGTCAGTTAGGAATCACATAAACTCAATTCCCTATATTGAGAGTCACTTTGTAAGAAGCTCAAAATAAGAAGATACAACCTGTTTACGATTTACAAGCTGTCTTACCGGTCCCAACGGGACAAATATCTTCCTTTTTCTACAAGTCGAGGAGGCTCAACTGTTACAATTTCACAGTACATGTCCATACATACCTTATTTCCACTATCTATTATTACTCTTGAAGTCTGTTCTACTTATTTTTGTTGTCTGTTGCAGGGCACTGAGTTTGGAAACGACAAAACTACCTTTTTTTTCACAAGGGCATTGGAAACATAGGCGTGGTAGAAATAGCAACTTGTGTCTTACAACATCTTGAAGAGTTATCCAAGAACCTTCCTGGGATGGATGTCGTATTTTACTCCGACAATTGTGAGGGGCAACAGAAGAACAATTAGGTAGCGTAAACTCAGACCATGATTCACAGAAATCATGTATCAAAATGTTTCTATTGTAAAAATCACATTGATTAAAATGTTCATTCTCTTCTATTTCAGATACATGATTGCAACGTATTTGTATGCAGTACAAAGGCTGGATATTCAGTCCACTACGTACAATTATTTGATTCGTGGTCACACCCAGAACGAGGGAGACGCAGTTCACAGCATCATTGAGAGAGCACTTAAGAGTGCTCAGAAGTCAGGGCCAATTTATGTACCCGATCAGTACATATCAGTCATCCGAAATGCAAAAAAGAGGGGAAATCCGCTACATCTTAGAGAAATGGGTTTTTCAGATTTCAGTGACATTAAAGCTTTGCATGATGAGACGGCTCTTTACATGGCCAAGGACGTTGACGGGAGTATTTTCAAAGTGTCCGAAATTAAATTATTTCGATGTGAAAAGGGAAGTGATGTGTTTCAGTGTAAGAACAGCTACAAATAGTCCGAGTGGGGACAAGTTAAGTTCAAAGCGAGAAAGAGGCGTTTAACAGGGAATGCAGATGGGAGTAATTTGGATCTGAAACCTGCTTATACTACAAAAATAACCCTCTCAGGAAACAAAATTCAAGATTTGAACAATTCGGTTAACAGCAACATCATTCCTAAATATTACAAGGCCTTCTATGACTCTCTTTCTACATAAATCTAATTTGTTGCTTTCATGCCATTTGGACGTTCTTTATTTAACTTAGTATATTATTTTATGTCCGTTATAAGATGCAAATAATAAAAATGATAATATAACAAACTGTAAGAGTGAACAAAAAATTATGGTTTAGAGATATATTTCTTTTTTCCCCACACATCTTCTTTAGTCGTATTTGTTAAATTTCGATAACAATATCGGAAGAACAATGACATATTTACTTAAAGGGTTGCAAGGGGGTGAATGGGATCCTGTTTGAAGGAAATAATTTTTGTATTTTGTAGAGACTACTTAGTGTCACAGTTAGGCCAACTCTCAATTTCATAGATAATTTTACTGTTGTTTTATGAAGATTTTTAAAAATGTCGTTTTGTTCTCTGCCTCTCCTGTAAACTATTCATTTTGACAGTTATGTCATTGTTCTTCTGGAGTGGCGATATATTATCCAAGCGTTCTGAGTGTTTTGAGTATTGTGTGTGAAATTTCTCTCTGACACTCCCACCATTAGCGCTCGTCTCGAGCTTTACATTTCACTCTCTTCCCCCTGAATCACGCTCTTTAAAGTCAACGTCTCTACTTTCTCGGTCTAGGACCTCTCCTTATAGCTATGCGACAGCACCCTCTTCAAGATCCATGCACCACCCCGTCTCCACCACATGTTCGCCGACTTTACACATCACATCACACTCCTGCGTGCCTTCAACCTTCCTCACTACACAGGGGAAGGCAGCATCACTGGCTCGATCGACGACCACAACCACCTTTCCATTCAAGTGGCCTTTGTCATGTGCAATGGCGTCATGATGTGGGACCAATCCGTCCCCAGCTCTTGTACCAGCCGCCGACTCCATCTTCCGGCATAGCTTCAAGACTACCACATTTGGGATGTACACAGCTCCATGCCTTTCCTCTGTGCGAGAAAGGGTCCAGCCATGCCACCCTTCTGGCCCGGCCATGATGCAGCCAGTCAGGCAACCTTGCCACACAAGTCGCCCGATGCTGACCAACCGCCATGTCGCCTCATCAGTCTTGAAGCTGCTCCTTCATTTCTTCCCACATACTCCTCACTGGTGGTGTAAAGATCGATTGTAACAAGGATTACTGTTGTGTATTTCATGATTATATTTGACTCAGTTTGGTTACAGCTGTCAGGACGTGTGTTGCTACAATTATTGCAGTTATTGTATTGTGCTAACTTTAATAAAGTGCTTTCTCCATCTGTTAGTTGTACGTTGGTGATCTGTTCTCTCCATAACTTCGTCATGGGACTTGGACTCTCCACATACAAAACACACCCACACACACACATACACACACACACACACACACACACACACACACACCCTTATATATATATACAGGGTGTTACAAAAAGGTACAGCCAAACTGTCAGGAAACATTCCTCACACACAAAGAAAGAAAATATGTTATGTGGACATGTGTCTAGAAACGCTTACTTTCCATGTTAGAGCTCATTTTATTACTTTTCATCAAATCACATTAATCATGGAATGGAAACACACAGCAACAGAATGTACCAGCGTGACTTCAAACACTTTGTTACAGGAAATGTTCAAAATGTCCTCCGTTAGCGAGGATACATGCATCTACCCTCCGTCGCATGGAATCGCTGATGCGCTGATGCAGCCCTGGAGAATGGCGTATTGTATCACAGCCGTCCACAATACGAGCACGAAGAGTCTCTAGATTTGGTACCGGGGTTGCGTAGACAAGTGTTTTCAAATGCCCACATAAATGAAAGTCAAGAGGGTTGAGGTCAGGAGAGCGTGGAGGCCATGGAATTGGTCCGCCTCTACCAATCCATCGGTCATCGAATCTGTTGTTGAGAAGCGTACGAATACTTCGACTGAAATGTGCAGGAGCTCCATCGTGCAAGAACCACATGTTGTGTCGTACTTGTAAAGGCACATGTTCTAGCAGCACAGGTAGAGTATCCCATATGAAATCATGACAAAGTGCTCCATTGGGCGTAGGTGGAAGAACATGGAGCCCAATCAAGACATCACCAACAATGCCTGCCCAAACGTTCACAGAAAGTCTGTGTTGATGACGTAATTGCACAATTGCGTGCGGATTCTCAATTGGGCCAACTGGCGGTGAATCGAGGAAGTACAGTACATACTGACGAAACTAAAATGAGCTCTAACATGGAAATTAAGCGTTTCCGGACACATGTCCACATAACATCTTTTCTTTATTTGTGTGTGAGGAATGTTTCCTGAAAATTCGGCCGTACCTTTTTGTAACACCCTATATATATATATACAAGGTGACAATTATTGAACTGTGTGAAATAAAATCGTCATAAATTCTGTATGGTTTGCGTTACGAGGTTCAAACTGTGTGGTTGACCACAGGGAATGGCGATATGAGTATGTGCTTGTATGGTTTGGTTTAGCAACGAAGCTCACTTCATTTGCATGGATGAATCAATAAGTAATATTGGCGCATTTGGGGGACTGAGAATCCGCATTTCGCGATAGAGAAGTCTCTTCCTCCTCAATGACTGACTGTGTGATGTGCAATGTCCAGTCACGGAATAATCAGTGTGATATTCCTTATCGGCAAAGCGACTACCGAACGTTACATGAAGGTTTTGCAGGATGATTTCATCCCTATTATTCAAAATGACCCTGATTTCGACAAGATTTGGTTCAAGCAAGACGGAGCTCAACCCCATCAAAGCAGGAGAGTGTTTGATGTCCTGGAGGAGCACTTTGGGGATGGCATTCTGGCTCTGGAGACATACAGACCAATGGCATGGGCCTCGATTGGCCGCCATATTCTCCGGATCGGAAAACATGCGACTCCTTTTTGTGACGCTATATTAAAGACAAGATGTACAGAAATAACCCCAGAAGCATTACTGAGCTGAAAACAGCTATTCAGGAGATCAACGACAACAGCAATGTTCTGACACTTTAGTGGGTCATGCAGAATTACGCTATTCACCGGTGCCACATCATCGCCAATGATGGCAGGCATATCAAACATAACATAACCTAAATCCAAATATATTTTACATGTTCCATAAAGTGTGTGCACGATTTAATTTGTAACTAATTTACGTTTTTTTCATATGGTTCAATAATTGTCACCATGTACATCTCAAAGCATCCTTGTTTCTTTGTTTTGACGAGACAAATGTGCAATGCTAGTGATGGTGATGCAAGTTTACTATATCTGCTTAATAACTATGAAGTACCATCCCAATGTAACACTTCCAATGAGGCTCTCAGATGTGAAGAATGGAGGGGGATGTGTGCATGTTCATGTGTGTGTGTGTGTGTGTGTGTGTGTGTGTGTGTGTGTTTGTAATTTCACGAAGTATTTAAATACTGTTGTAATGTGGGTGTTTCAGACTTATTTGACAGCCTGCAAGATATGTCCAGAGATGGATTTGAGACACTTCAACTTCTGCAGGCCAGGCCATTGTGAGCAACAACACCACCACCAGTCCTGTCATTGAAGCGGCAATGTCTACATCTACATCATCTTGTCTGGGCTTACCTGGCTATCATCTCCAGCCCAGCAGTTGTAGGGCAGACCTGTCACTGATGTGGTCATCAATGTGTGTTTCCTTGTGCAAGCTGAGCAGTGTTGGAAATAAGAGTTCCCTGAAATCATCAGCACCCAGTGGTATCCCTCTATCAGGTGCAAAGCAGTTCTGCACAGCGAGCTGATGCACCCCATAAAGAAGGTAATAATGCTGCTGCATCGTTAAAATTTGGTGGAAGGATTAGCACTATATCACAGGCCACAACTTTTTCTGATAGCATCATGCTGAACTACTTTTCTGATACAAAGGAAAAAGTGTTTTGTAATGTGCTCAGTCATGTACTCCATCTTGATTTGCACTCACAAATCACTGATTTGTACTCATATAACCATATCTGGTTACTGGGGGAAGGGGATCATCCCTCTTCTGAAAGATATAGCCACTGAACGGGCAAGTAACAGTATCCAGAATCTAGATGAAAGGATTAAATGCTACTTTACTTGGTTACTTCTGGCTTGCCATAGAAATTGCCTGAAAAGTGGTCATCTTTTGGAAACATATAAGACAGTTAATATCTGTAGACATTATAACTTTGAAGGCGTCTCAATTTCCATTACAGTCCCAGACCTTCCAAAATTCTAGATGCAGAGCTCAAATTATCCATTTCATGTTTATGGTCTGGATGCAGATGAGGAAAAAAAAAAAAAAAAAAAAACAAGCCAGGAGATGTGAAGCACAAGGTAGTTGAATACTTCTACTTTTCCAAAGTAGCCAGTCAGTGCTCTAAATACATGGATCTATTGATATTCCCAAAGGCAGGAAGCGTTACTACGTCTGTATTGAGAACATGTCCTGCCTACTTTCCACCCAACTGAGTAAAAATAAGCATAAATGGCATTTTTGCCATAAATGATTCAGTCGTTTTCTAAACGTGAGAATTTAGAAATATATCTAACTGACTGCTTTAGCGTGGAACCAGTACGTGTGTAAATGCCCACTTAGAATAAAAAGTTCTTAAAGTTTAAGAACACCCACCAGCAGGAATGCTATTACTTTATTGTATACTCTGACTCTGAGTGCATCCTAGTTTTTGTGGTGCATTGTGAAGCTGATTGCACAGCCTCTCAGACCACCTTCATAGAACAACACACTCCGTACATGGCATCATATAAAGTTGTGTGTTCATATGATTCCAGCTGCAACAAATTTGAATCACACATCGGGGTCATCCTGCATGTAGGTTGCTCTCTGAGCTCAAAAACACGCATTGAATGTTGATGTTTTTATAGCAACAACATACCAATTACCATCTGGAAGGAGAATGATGTGTTACATAATCAGGAAGCTGCATATCATGTTTATCAGCTGCCATTTGACATTAGAAAAATGGAAACTCCACCTAGATATCACTGTCATCTAATGGGGAAGTTCTGCCGTGTAGCTCACAATGCATGCAACTTGACACTCTAATTGCCATGAGATATACCCGTCTTCTTTTATAATTTGAGTGGGTATTATGCTCACTTTTTTGTTGAGCCCATGGCTGATTTTACTTTAGAGAAAGATAATGTCAGTATCATATCTGACAATGTAGAAAAATACATTTAATGTTCCAAACGAATCATGTCTAGAATAGCAATTTACTCCCTGGATTACAGTCCATGTTCACACCACTTCAGAAACTTGCTGAAACAATGCTTCTCAAGGATATGCATATCACCATAGCCACAAATTCCAAGGATGCAAAGTTTCAGCTTTTAAAGGAAAAGTGGAGTCTTCCTATATGAATACGTGGATTCAATGGAGAAACACCGTGAAATGATATTGTCCAATGTAACTGTATTCACTAACAAACTCAATGGCACTGCCACAATAGATGTGGAGTATAGACATGTGATGAATGGTTGGCAGGAGCTCAACATCTCTAATTTAGAGACTGTACGTGGAGACAGATGTAAGCTTGCTCGCAGATGTGTTTGAGAAATTCCAGATTGTATGTCTGGGCACACACCCACTGGATCCTGCCTCCTGCTACACTGCACTAGGGATCTCGTGGGACGCAATGTTAAAAGTGACATGTATCACCTTCAAACCATTGTGTGATGTTGGTACGTTGCTTTTCTCGAATGCAGATTTCGTGAAGCTCTTTGCCAGTACATCCACAGGTATGCCAAGTCGAATAACCTGGTATTGAATGAGGAGGAGTATAGACCTTCTGACTATTTAAATTATATCCTTTACTTGCATGTAAACAATCTCTATGGACATTCCATGCAAGAAACATAACATTAAAAGGGTTCTGATGGTTGTTGTTGTTGTGGTCTTCAGTCCTGAGACTGGTTTGATGCAGCTCTCCATGCTGCTCTATCCTGTGCAAGCTTCATCATCTCCCAGTACCTACTGCAACCCACATCCTTCTGAATCTGCTTAGTGTATTCATCCCTTGGTCTTCCTCTACGATTTTTACCCTCCACGCTGCCCTCCAATACAAAATTGGTGATCCCTTGATGCCTCAGAACATGTCCTACCAACCGGTCCCTTCTTTTTGCCAAGTTGTGCCACGTACTCCTCCCCTATTCTATTCAGTACTTCATCATTAGTTATGTGATCTACCCATCTAATTTTCAGCATTCTTCTGTAGCACCACATTTCGAAAGTTTCTATTCTCTTCTTGTCCAAACTATTTATCGTCCATGTTTCACTTCCATACATTGCTACACTCCATACAAATACTTTCAGAAATGACTTCCTGACACTTAAATCTATACTCAATGTTAACAAATTTCTCTTCAGAAACGCTTTCCTTGCCATTGCCAGTCTACATTTTATATCCTCTCTACTTCGACCATTGTCAGTTATTTTGCTCCCCAAATAGGAAAATTGCTTTACTACTTTAAGTGTCTCATTTCCTAATCTAATTCCCTCAGTAATACCCGACTTAATTCGACTACATTCCATTATCTGCGTTTTGCTTTTGTTGACGTTCATCTTATACCCTCCTTTCAAGACACTATCCAATCCATTCAACTGCTCTTCCAAGTCCTTTGCTGTCTCTGACAGAATTACAATGTCATCGGCGAACCTCAAAGTTTTTATTTCTTCTCAATGGATTTTAATACCTACTCCGAAATTTACTTTTGTTTCCTTCACTGCTTGCTCAATATACTGATTGAATAACATTGGAGAGAGACTACAACCCTGTCTCACTCTCTTCCCAACCACTGCTTCCCGTAAATGCCCCTCCACTCTTATAACTGCCATCTGGCTTCTGTACAAATTGTAAATAGCCTTTCGCTCCTCGTATTTTAACCCTGCCACCTTCATAATTTGAAAGAGAGTATTCCAGTCAACATTGTCAAAAGCTTTCTCTAAGTCTACTAATGCTAGAAACGTAGGTTTGCCTTTCCTTAATCTAGCTTCTAAGATAAGTCGTAGGGTCAGTATTGCCTCACGTGTTCCAACATTTCTACGGAATCCAAACTGATCTTCCCCGAGATCGGCTTCTACTAGTTTTTCCATTCGTCTGTAAAGAATCCGCGTTAGTATTTTGCAGCCGTGACTTATTAAACTGATAGTTCGGTAATTTTCACATTTGTCAGCACCTGCTTTCTTTGGGATTGGAATTATTATATTCTTCTTGAAGTCTGAGGGTATTTCGCCTGTCTCATATATCTTGTTCACCAGATGGTAGAGTTTCGTCAGGACAGGCTCTCCCAAGGCTGGCAGTAGTTCTAATGGAATGTTGTCTACTCCCGGGACCTTGTTTCAACTCATGTCTTTCAGTGCTCTGTCGAACTCTTCACGTGGTATTATATCTCCCATTTCATCTTCATCTACATCGTCTTCCATTTCCATAATATTGTCCTCAAGTACATCGCCCTTGTATAAACCCTCTCTATACTCCTTCCACCTTTCTGCTTTACCTTCTTTGCTTAGAACTGTGTTTCCATCTTAGCTTTTGATATTCATACAAGTGGTTCTCTTTTCTCTGAAGGTCTCTCTAATTTTCCTGTAGGCAGTATCTATCTTACCCCTAGTGATACTCGCTTCTAAATCCTTACATTTGTCCTCTAGCCATCCCTGCTTAGCAATTTTGCACTTCCTGTCGATCTCATTTTTGAGACGTTTGTATGCCTTTTTGCCTGCTTCATTTACTGCATTTTTATATTTTCTCCTATCATCAATTAAATTCAGTATTTCTTCTGTTACCCAAGGATTTCTACTAGCCCTCGTCTTTTTACCTACTTGATCCTCTGCTGCCTTCACTACTTCATCCCTCAAAGCTCCCCTTTCTTCTTCTACTGTATTTCTTTCCCCCATTCCTGTAAATTGTTCCCTTATGCTCTCCCTGAAACTCTGTACAACCTCTGGTTTAGTCAGTTTATCCAGGTCCCATATCCTAGTATCTCCAGGATTCTTCCATGTATACAACCTTCTTTCATGATTCTTGAACCAAGTGTTAGCTATGATTAAGTTATGCTCTGTGCAAAACTCTACCAGGCGGCTTCCTCTTTCATTTCTTAGCCCCAATCCATATTCACCTACTATGTTTCCTTCTCTCCCTTTTCCTACTCTCGAATTCCAGTCACACATGACTATTAAATTTTCGTCTTCCTTCACAATCTGAATAATTTCTTTTATTTCATCATACATTTCTTCAATTTCTTCGTCATCTACAGAGCTAGTTGGCATATAAACTTGTACTACTGTAGTAGGCGTGGGCTTTGTATCTACCTTGGCCACAAGAATGCGTTCACTATGCTGTTTGTAGTAGCTTACCTGCATTCCTATTTTCCTATTCATTATTAAACCTACTCCTGCATTACCCCTATTTGACTTTGTATTTATAACCCTGTAGTCACCAGACCAGAAGTCTTGTTCCTCCTTCCACCGAACTTCACTAATTCCCACTATATCTAACTTTAACCTATCCATTTCCTTTTTTAAATTTTCTAACCTACCTGCCCGATTAAGGGATCTGACATTCCACGCTCCAATCCGTAGAACGCCAGTTATCTATCTCCTGATAACGACATCCTCTTGAGTAGTCCCTGCCCGGAGATCCGAATGGGGGACTATTTTATCTCTGGAATATTTTACCCAATTGGATGCCATCATCATTTAACCATACAGTAAAGCTGCATGCCCTCGGGAAAAATTACGGCTGTAGTTTCCCCTTGCTTTCAGCCGTTCGCAGTACCAGCACAGCAAGGCCGTTTTGGTAGTGTTACAAGGCCGGATCGGTCAATCATCCAGACTGTTGCCCTTGCAACTACTGAAAAGGCTGCTGCCCCCCTTCAGGAACCACACGTTTGTCTGGCCACTCACCAGATACCCCTCCATTGTGGTTGCACCTATGGTACAGCTATCTGTATTGCTGAGGCACGCAAGCCTCCCCACCAATGGCTAGGTCCATGGTTCATGCGGGGGGGGGGGGGGGGGGGTCTGATGGTTATCCAAAGATAAAATCATCAGACTGAAGGATGAGATCCCAGGTGTGGCTGCTGATGCTGGTAGAGGATATGTTCTGGAGCTAGACCTGGAATATATAACCAACTTATATGATGAACACAGCGACCTGCTGCTATGCCTGGAGCACCTAGTTCCTCAAAATGATTCTGTCCTTAAGCAGATGACAACACTGAGGAATAAGCAGAGATGCATTCTACACTATAGACACCTCCAGCAGTGTCTCAGGTTATGGATACGGCTTCTTAGAATCACCTGTGGCACATCCCTGATTCGAGGAGTACATTGATATTAATACTGAAAAGAGGGCTCTTCCAACATGTGATTTTGAAAATGAGTTTTATAAATTAATTAATTCAGTTTTCGGCAGTGCCATGGAGCATGCTAGAAACTGCCACAAAGTTCATTTAGTTTACTTTTGGGATGGGCATTATGGCACAAGGATTTCCATGGCTAGGTCAAATTTTAAGCAAGCCACAATGTTCATTGAATGATTAATCACTGTGGGGATTGCTAAGCTTTCAGCGGATTCAAAAACCTGTCAATATTGGTATGTGTGCTCTGGACCTCTACAAACTCCATACGTACTAATTCCCCTACAAGTATGGAAAACCCAACGTCTCTGTTGTCACATTACTTTATTTGGCTGTAGATAGTTTCATCCACTGGGTGAAAGACAGCGGCCCACATGAAGTAATTAGGTGCAGTCCTGAGAATTCGACACATCTGAATATGCTGCCAATAATCCTTACGGCACAACACATCAGAAAAAGAAGGTTATTGCTGTGATGAAAGACAAGGCAAATTGCTCACAGCTCGGGGAGTTTGCAGGGCGCAAATCAAACATGTATTTATGCTACATAGATGCAGGTGGCACCCAGAGACAGGTTAAGGTTGTGCATCTAGCGGCCTCACAAGCTCTTATAAGCGAAGACTATGAGTGGTTCCTTGGTGATGATGCCTTTCCACACGTGGTGCACCAAGTGGCCCTTGGTTGCGAGGCCATGAGGCACATACTGCACTGCAACTGAAGGTAAGTCTCTGTACCATGACAACAATTGTTTCATGTGTGCAGATGGGATTGGGAACCTCCCATTCTCACACTAATCGCTTGAGTGATTGTATGTGTGTGTGTGTGTGTGTGTGTGTGTGTGTGTGTGAGGAATATGTATGTGTGTATGTATGTGCATGTAAATGATTGCATATTATGTGTGCTAGCAAATTGTATATTGTTACATATACTATGCACCCTTTTTCACAATAGACATGCTTGTGTATACGTGTGGTTCTTTCTTCTTCTTCTTCCCTGCTGCTACTAGTCCCCTGCACTGTTAACCCTCTCACAAATACAGTTTTTTTAGCAACTCAGCAAAGATTTTTTTTTTTTTTTTGCTAACAGCAGTGATCACACGACACTAGAAACTAATTTTTGTAGTAGTTTTCATACACCTGGTGCAGTGTACTACCACAAGTTGTCAGAGGTGGTAAGACATATTCCCAAAAGCTTTGGGATACCCCTAAGTTGTTGGTAAGTACGCTTCCCAAGGACCTCAAATGATAACTTAATTTTGTGGTATACTTCCCAAGCCCCTTCCAGAAACTACTTTGGAGGTAATCATAATTCCCAAGTGCCATTAAAAACCATTGTTTGGTGGGATATATACTTACCACAGTCCTGATGGCTATATTTCACAACAAACAGGAAATGCAGCTGTTGCAGTCGACTGCCACTAAGGCCAGAAATGTTTAAAAGTGGTAACTCATATTCCTGTAAATGCTGTAAAGAAATACATTTAGTGAGAATTATGTCCCCCACAGCTTGCAAAACAGTTAATGTTGTATGTAAAAAATCCATTGTAGTTGATCAGTTGTTGATGTGTATATAAAATCATTTGCTTCCTGTCTTAGCATGATGTATCCCAGCTAGTCATGTATAGTGTGATGTTTCACAGCTGTCAGGCTTTTCCTCTCTTAATTGAGACATATCTCTGTGTATATGCAATTTCCTTCAAAGAAAAAATAAAATATGTTGTTACTGATATGTTGTTACTGATATGTTGTTACTGATAAAACATAAGTTTGAGGAATGTGTTCGGGTTGGTTGCACCAATAATTACACCCCTTTAGCAGTACTTCATTTATTAACCTTAACACATACAAGGATCACAAAGAACTGAACTCAACATGGCGGAACAGCCAAAGATAATGCTTGGAGTCCAAAGATGAATGCATATCGATGTTGGTGTCGATTTCATCGGCGCCACATAGCTCTCCCCCCCCCCCCCCCCCCGCCCACCACAGTACAGAGTACTCTTGAGTGGTCGGGGGGGGGGGGGGGGGTGACTATGGCGTCGGCAGGGGTCGTCTGTGGGAGCCTGACCATGGTCAGCTCGACAGCGTCGTCAGGGAGCTGTGTGGGTAGATGTCGTGAAGGAAGGTTTGGCCACCGAACCTGGAAGTCGTTGAAGCGAGCCGGGCGTTGTACTGGGCATGCTGGTCATTCGGCGACAGGTAGGCCAGCAGGTTGACGGTGGAAAGGAGCGACGACGACGATGTCTCCGGAGGGCGTGGCGAACACATGTAGCATGTCCAGGTCGATGTCAGGTGGGAAGGGAACACATTTCACCAGGTGGCAGGGAATGGCGGAGTTTGTGTCATGAGCACTGAACGAAGAGAAACACACGATGAACAGTGTATAATCGTGCAGTATTATTGAGATGTCATGGATTATGTCCGGGGGGACAGACACAAACACCTCGAGCGAGGGCACGTTCAAGATGGGGGGGGGGGGGCGTGAGAAACCTCGACAGGGCGAGGCAGGTGATGGTGGAGAGGTCGAAGGAGCCAGCGGCGAGGGCGTGATCGTAGGTAAGCTTGATGTGGGGAGCATGTGGTCACTCGATGGAGTGCGTGAGACCGGAGTAGAGGGCGAGGTCGGAGGAGGGCTCGACGATTGGAGCTGGAAGTCACTTGACGGAGTGTGTGAGACCGACGTAGAGGGGGAAATCGGAGGAGAGCTCGGCGATTGGAGTGTGTAAGTCCGACATGGAGGGAGTGGTTGGAGCGTCATGAGCCACGACAGTGAGTGGCGTGGTTGTGGCCTGAAGGGGGGTAGAAGAAGGCTCGACATGAGAGGGCTTAAGTCTGTTCATAGAGACTGTAACAGCTGAATCCTTCATCTGGAAGTCATAGGTGTTGGCTGAGAGCCGGAGAACTCAGTACTGGCCGGTATATGGAGGTTGGAGGGGAGCACGGACAGTGTCACCTCAGAGCATGAGGTACTCGCAATTGTCCAGAGATTCAAAATGGTGCTGAGCACTATGGGACTCAACTTCTGAGGGCATTAGTCCCCTAGAACATAGAACTAGTTAAACCTGACTAACCTAAGGATATCACACACATCCATGACCGAGGCAGGATTCGAACCTGCGACCGTACCGGTCTCGCGGTTCCAGACTGCAGCGCCTAGAATCGCATGGCCACTTCGGCCGGCTCCAGATATTTCGGGACGTGAATCTTAGGGCGGGAATGGCTGGCGGGCAGAGGGATATGGAGGTTGATGAAGTGGCGTCTGATGTGGTCCACGATGGAAGGTAAGTCAGACTGAGGGAAAGAAGCGTAAGGTCTCACAAATTCGGCAGGGAGAACAATGTTCTGGCCGTATACGAACTCGGCTATTGTGCCTTTGAGGTCTTCCTTGTAGATTGCATGAATGCCGAGTAGCACAAGGGGAAGGGCCTCCGTCCATAGAGAGTCGTAGCATCGAAGAGCCGCCTTGAAAGTGCGGTGCCAGCAGTCGACTAGCCCATTACTTTGCGGGTGATATGCTGTGGTATGGATGCGTTGGATGCCGCAAATGTTACAAATCCCGTTGAACAGGGCTGACTCAAATTGTCTGCCCTGGTCAGTTATGATGATAGCTGGACATCCGAAACGCAATACCCATGACTCGATGAAAGCTGGAGCAACAGTTTCTGCTGTAA
This sequence comes from Schistocerca serialis cubense, assembly GCF_023864345.2. NCBI lineage: Eukaryota > Metazoa > Arthropoda > Insecta > Orthoptera > Acrididae > Schistocerca > Schistocerca serialis. The sequence goes on along the minus strand of NC_064639.1, from coordinate 719,549,481 downwards.
TATTGGGGAGGGGGACAGCCTCGACACAGCGAGTTGTTCGGTCGATAGACGAGAGAACACAATGAAAGCCGTTCGAGGGGGAGAGAGGGCTGACAATGTCAATATGAATATGCTGGAAACGCCCAGGAGGCATCGAAAAGGCGCCGAGGGGGGCTAAAGTGTGCTTGTGTACTTTGCATTGTTGGCACGCGACGCAAGAGCCGGAGAGCGCACAAAGCACTCCGCTATGAGGCGGGCGGACGCACAAACACCGGTGTGGGCTAAATCATGCAATGCGTTGAAGACAGCTCGACGGAGCGTGGTTGGGATGAGGCGGCGTAACGTGCCCGTACTGTCGTCGCACCAGATCTCACAAGAAATGCCAGGGAAGGTGGTGCGGACAGAGTGTAGTGAAGAAGTAGAGTCTGAAATCAGGTTTTGTGTTTCCTCGTCGGCGGGTTGGAGGTTAGGCAGTTCAGAGAGGTCTAACAGCGAATGGACGGCGTCGACTCGTGAAAGGAAATCAACAGCTATATTGTCAGCACCCTTTATGTGTCTGACATTGGTGGTGAACTAAGATATGATGTCCATGTATCTGAAGCGGCGAGGAGGTGGGTCAGCTGGCGGGTTTGTAATGGCCACAGCCAGAGGTTTGTGGTCCATTAAAACATAGAAAGGGCGTCCCTCAACGTCAGTCTTAAAATGATTGTTCGCTTCATAGACTGCGAACAATTCCCTGTCAAACGCGGAAATTTCCGTTGTGCATTGGTGAGCTTGCGCAAGAATAACTGCAGAGGCAAAGTTTGGCCGTCAATTGTCTGACTAAGGACATCGCCGATGGAAGTATCGGTCGCGTCTGTGGTGATGAAAAGCTGCGCATTGGGATGAGGATGCGTGATGGTGCAGGCCTCGGCAAGAAGATTTTTGAGGGCAGTGAAAGAACCAGTCATAGCAGGGGTCCATGGAACGGGCCGAGATCCAGTGTTGGTGCCTGCCAAGGCAGCTGTCATTGGAGCCTGAATCTCCACAGCCCGAGGTAGATGTCGGTGATAATAATTAACTGTCCCCAGAAAGTGCCAGAGCTCTTTGAATGAGGAAGGTCTGGGTAGGTTTAGTATTGTTTGTACTTTCTCAGGGGGCGGTGAAATGCCGTCGGCAGAGACCCGAAAACCAAGAAAATTGACAGTGGGTTGATGTAGCTGCAATTTGTCCTGGTTGGTCTCGATGCCTGCTGCCGCGAGAGTGTTCATAACAGTTTGCACATGTCGAACGTTGTCCTCGACGGAGGAACTGAACACAAGAATGTCATCAAGATATGCAAAGCAGAAGTTTAGGTCGAATAGCACTTCGTTGATGAAGCATTACCAGGTCTGGGTTATGTTTTTCAGACCGAAGGGCATGAATCAAAACCGAAATAACCCGATCGGGGTGGTGATTGCTGTCTTCTCGATGTCTTCAGATCTCATGGGGATCTGGTGGTAGGCCCGTTTGCAAT